>NC_052017.1:7113207-7715339 GCF_015832195.1 Motacilla alba alba
TCTTGTAACTCTGAGAGCACCAGGCAATATTCAATATTCCCCAGTCACCCTGAGCTCCTGTGTTGGAAAAAAACAGGAGTTTGCTACATTGCTGGAAAAGTGCTGGCATATTTATTGCATCAAGGGCAGCTTGCACACCTGATGTTTGCAATGAGCTTGCATCTACCTGGTAAAGCAGAAATCACAAAGCTTAGACACAAGTGGCAGCTCTCAGGCAGTAAGCCCTGTAATGACTATGGTAATCCAAATTACCTCATATTTCCATGGGCTAAGAGTGTGCACAAAGTTATTGCACATCAGCAGCCAAGGGATGGTTTAATGGCTTGCTGCAGCTTGTCTGTTTGCACCTGAGCCCCAAGGAGCAATCCATCCTTTAGCCTGTTTGTGCCTCTCCCAGTGCTGTCTTGATCTGTGAGTGGCACTATGACCACTATGGTCACTGTGGGTGAGAGGAATCTGCTCTGCTGCCTCAAATCTCAGACTAAACCTGTGATTTTCACTTGAATTTTTGAGTCCATAAAGCTTCAGCATCCCTGTCTCTATCGTAGTCATCTCGTTCTATATTTCCTGACTAATGATGACCTGTTGCTTTAACATTCCACTAATAATAATGAATATTTCTCTTCTTCTCTGAGACTGTTGGGAGCCTCTCATCTCCTCTACAGATGGACAGCTCATATGTCTTACCCCTTCCCAAAACAAATACATGTGTATCCATGTGTTGATTGCATCTGCCAGAGCCCTCCTTCACCCAGAATTCATAAGGACACATTCCTAGCATGGAAATTCATCATGTCAGCCTAAACTGGACTGTAATAAATTAAGAAATGGTGCACTTACTAGAGAAGGTGAACTTAATTGCAATCATCCACTTGCTTCTGGTTGTTCTGGTGTCTCACAGGTCAGATGTGATCCATGGACACTTCCATTCATCCATCCGTCCATCCATCCATCCATCCATCCATCATCCATCCATCCATCCATCCATCCACCCATCCATCCATCCATCATCCATCCATCCATCCATCCATCCATCCATCCATCCATCCATCATCCGTCCATCCATCCATCCATCCATCCATCCATCCATCCATCCATTATCCATCCATCCATCCATCATCTGTCCATCCATCCATCCATCCATCCATCCATCCATCCATCCATCCTTCCATCTATCCATCCATTATCCATCCATCCATCCATCCGTCCATCCATCCATCCATCCATCCATCCATCCATCCATCCATCCATCCATTATCCGTCCATCCATCCGTCCATCCATCCATCCATCCATCTATCCATTCTCTTTCTTAGCTTTAGTGGATAGGAGCAGGAAGGTGCTTGCTCAGGAAATGTTGCACTTGCTTTGCCTGTGGAATAAGGGGAGCTGCTGCTGCCAGGGTTGTGTGGCAGATGCTGGGAGCCAGAGCTGTGCCTCATCCCACCCAGGCATGGCCCAGCAGTGCAGGGAGTGCTGGTGCTGAGTGTGGCTGGGAGGCGCCTCCAAAACTGCAGCGTGCTACCTGAGGTGGAGTGGTTCTGAAGCTGTGGGACTGACACCTTCCTTCCACAGGTCGTGAGCTCCCAGGAGTTGTGCTAGCTTTGAGCTGAGGAACTGTTTGAGTCTAATTGCGACCTGACCATGCCCCAGTGACACAGGGCACATCAAAGTGTTTAAGTCACACAGCTATTAATGACTTTGCTCTCAACTCTGTGCCTCGTTTTTCACCTGGATTTTTCTGATTTTGTCTGGCTTTAGATTTCAAGCATTGATCTCTTCTGGGAGGCTGAAAACATTGCTATCGCTCAATATATTTGTTAGGGGAAGAAATTAGTGCTTTGTAAATGTTGCCTGTGCTAATGCCACTTTTTTTTTTAACTTCTTTTTCTACATATGACATTTAATACCATTAAAACACCTCTTCTTTTGCTGCTGCAAATGTTTGGAAAGGAATTACTGCAACTGTGGAGGTAGAGCTGCAACTCCTTTAGGTGTAGCCATGTCTGATAAAAGATTATTTTGACTGGGTGCCATTAGGAAATTAGTTCTGGCACCAAAAATCTCACTGTGGGCTCCTCATGGCTGCCAGAGACAGGAAGTTTGTGTTTGCATGGCCAGCCTTGCTGAACTTGCTGCTGGGGCTTCACTGCTCCAGGGACCTGAACCTGCTGAAACAAAGAGAGTGTGGGCTGCAGTCTCCTGCCACTGGGTGTAGAGATATACTGTGTTTCTTAATTTATTTCTCCCTGATTCCTATCTCTTGTCATGAAATTCAAATTAATTCTTAGCACTTAGGAATCAGAAAACTTCCTGTTTATTGTCTGTATGGGACTGATCAGAATGGAAATTCTGTGGAATGATATTGCTGAATTTTGAGTGAACAAGTTTACTTCTAGTAGTGTTTGCCTGTTATACTTTTAACAGAAAATGAAGACTTAATATGTACCCCTTTTTAATAAAAAACATATTACAAATAATAATAATTAGTTTGAATATTAGAGTCTGGTCTGGGAAAGAACTGAACTTTGCTGGTCTTTGGCATTTAAGTATCTGTGGAGGTGGCCTAGAGTCTTCTACCTTGGCCATATAAATGATGGATTTGTGGCTTCTGTATGCAACCCTAAATGAAATTCAAGGATAAAAAAAAGAAAATGGAGGAGAAAAATAAGTAAGGAGGGGACCAGCCAGTTCTCTTACAGAAAATGTACTATTAGGTGTGCAATCAAACACAACAGCCTATTGAGAGAAAAAGCAGAAATAAAAACCACAATAATGGTCACAAAAGGACCAAGAGAATAGTCTGGGAATATGTGCAGAAAAACATTTTGACATAAGCCCCTGCTGATGCAGAGAGAAAGATTAATTTCTCTTTCCTGTTAAGGGGGCAACAGGGTAGATGGTAAACTAACTCTGATAGCTTTGGGTGTTTTGAAATTGAAATTGAAGCTGCTGGAGAAGCTGATTTTCAGAGATCTGATGATTCACCAGGTACATTTTCAAGTCCTCAGCACTGCAGCTAAGGATGGTTTTCCTGATGTGCTTAGGTCTGATTTTTAAACAGGCGCTTCACAGAATGGCCCTAATGTTACTCTACTGGGAAAAACATTTTCCAGCTGAAGTTCTTAACACAGTTGAAATGATGAGGGGAGAGACAAGACTAAGAAGGTTATCTCCTATCCTTCCAAAATGGGCTTTTCTGCATAATGCATTCTTGTGTTTGTCCAGTTTGACTTTAAATTATTCAAATTGTGGGCATCCCTGAAGTAACCTGTTTTGTAACTGGAATCTCAATGAGCCCCTCAGTTCACAGAACAAACCCCTCTGCATGCCTCCGGAGAGCTGCATGTGCTGATTTGGGATGGGATATGGGCCATGGCATATAAATTGTTCATGGCCAGCCCTGGGGCTTGAGAATGACCCTGTGACCTGAGCTAGGGATCTCAGCTTAAAGCAAACCATTTGACCATGTGTGCATTAATCTCTCTGTAGGAATTTTGAAGTGCCATCTTGTGAGGGCCATGAGGGGTTTTGGGCTTCAGTGGAGCCTGGGTTATAGCTGCTCTTTTGGGGCACCATTAACGGTTTGAATTTGGGTTTACTCGGCCATTCCTCTTGACTTCCAGTTTCCAGATCAATGCACAGAGTAGTGAACTCACTTTTTAGAAGAAAAGTCAATAGAAATCCCCAGGGAAGCATTGGACTCCACAGTGATCAGTTGGGGGTAGCCAGTCAGCAGGGCTAGTTTTTCAGCTTCAGCTGAGCATGTTTTGCCACCTTGAACAGTCCTGGGTAGATTTCTTTCCCTCCTGGGAGGGAACACTCTACTTTTCACAGAATTCACAGAATTCACACAATGATTGGGTTAGAAGAGACCTTAAAGATCGAGTCCAACCCATGCCCCAGCACCTCAACTAAATCCTGGCACCCAGTGCCACATCCAGGCTTTTAAAAACACATCCAGGGATGGAGACTCCACCACCTCCCTGGGCAGACCATTCCAGAACTTTATCACCCTTTCTGTGAAAAACTTTTTCCTAATATCCAACCTGTATTTCCCTTGGTGCAGCTTGCGACTGTGTCCTCTGGTTCTGTCAGTGCTGCCTGGAGAAAGAGCCCAGCCCCAGCTGAGCACAGCCACCTTTCAGGGAGCTGTAGAGGGTGATAAGGTCACCCCTGAGTCTCCTTTTCTCCAGGCTGAACACCCCCAGCTCCCTCAGTGGTTCCTCTCAGGGTTTGTGTTCCCAGCCCCCCTCCAGCCTCGTTGCCTCCTCTGGATGTGCTCGAGTGTCTCCACATCCTTAAACTGAGGGCCCAGAGCTGGGCACAGCACTCGAGGTGTGCCCTCACCAGTGCCAGGTACAGGGGAAGAATGACCTCCCTGCTTCTGCTGGCCATACAATTCCTGATACAAGAATTTTCTGCTCCCTTTTTGTGTCTGGGATGGTGCACAGGATGTGGAGGCACTCCAAAGGTTCACATCATGGTCCCCTTGCCATGTCAGGACCAGGAGTTCTGCCTGTGTGTCTTGTGTGCCACCGGGCAGGGAATGCATGTGCTGTTCTCTTACACATACCACAGACAGGAGACGAGCACCCAGAGCAATGCACAGCCCTACTGCTGCTGCCTCCCAGCTCCTTCCTGCCACAGGACAGCAGGAGAAATGATCTTTATTTGTTGATCAGTGCACTGTCTTGGAGAAATAGAGGAAGCAAACATTGAAATTAAAGGTGTGTAGCATTAATATTTGCAAATTCCCAGCAACTGTAAATTCAAGCCTACGCAATTTAAAATTTGATTAATTTAATCAGGAGATTGAACAATTCTAAGTCCCTTAAGGCCTTTTATGATTTGTTTCTATAATTTCAGGTGTTTCTAAAAGAAAGCTGAAATCACCAAGTAAATTCCAGTACTACAGCATAGCAGGGTGTATACTGCATCACTCCAAAGGTCAAAATAGTTTCTCTTTTCATCTCCTTGACAGTTGTCAGTAGTGATTGCCTGGAGAAAGAATATTAGACAAGTATAAACAGACTCTGTAGCTCCCCCAGCACGTCCTCCCTGCAGCCTGTGGCTGAGGATGTTTCTGTGCCCAAGGCCATGTCAGTGGATTTTTCATACAAACACATATAAACTTCTGGCACACACAGAATCCTGGGGCACTGAGCTTCAAAGATTAACTCTCTGCTCTTGCAAAGGGAAAGGAAAGAAAGAAAGAAAAGTCTTTTGTAAGAAGAGGATAAATTGAAAGAAACATTGCTGTTCCTGGGCACCTGAGCCCTCATGTGCCCTTCACTTCTTGGTCTACCCCTGCAGTGAAGCCATCAGTTCTGTGTTTCCAATAGGATCTGGCCAGTCCCTACCCCCTTTTATTTCTAAGAATCAGTAAGGTAAACTTTTTTTTTCTTTTTTTGGGACCGAGTGAAATTATTCCCCTAATGTCCTAGCTCAGTATATCAAGGAACAGGGCTTCCCTCTGCAGTCTAAATTACTGCCTAGAAAACAGAGAAACTGGGACAGAGGCTGACCTTGTGTCTAGTCAGAACAATCCCTGGATGCAACGCAATAAATTTGCCAAACTGCTTTAAGCAAGAAATGTATTATTATTTACCAGTGAGGTGAAAAAACCCTTTGGTTTCCCTAAGTGAGGGTGACCAATGAAGGTCTGGATGTTCTGGAGGTCTCTGGATTGCATCAGCAGTATATTTGGAATATATGGTGCGGGGAATAGAGACGGAGAAGGCAGAAGGGATTGCTGTGAAGTTAACATGCTGCTTCCCAAGACAATGCGTGGGAGCCCAGCCTTGCTGTGCTTTTGCCCTCGTGCTGTGAGTCTGTGCTGGAGTGGGGACAGAAGGCCCCAGTCTCTCCTGAGCAGTGTGACTCAGACTTCACTTTGATTTTCAGCGTCTGGGTGAGAATTGCGTAAAACTCACGAGTTTCAAACTGCTGTACAAGTTCTCCAAATTTCCAGGAAAAAAGGTGAAGATAAAAGGAAGACAAACTGAGAAAGAGAGTAAGGGACAATGAACAGAAAAAGGAGGAAAGAAGAGATGTGTGTCATTGCTTTTCATCTTAGTGGCTTTGCCACCAGGCTGGCACACTCATGCATTGTAACACACGTTTCAAGTTACAGGGTGGTTTGAAGCTGTGGCTGGTATCAGAGATGGGAGTGAAAGTATAAAGCTGTCTGCCTTCTGCCCTGAAATTCACTCCTTGCCTTGGCTGGAAGCCACTAAACCACAATTAAAATAGCATGAACAGGACGTGTCACTGAAATGAAGATCACAGTGTTCCCTCAAACCCTCTGGTGGTGCCCTCCCGAGGCCCTGTGACAGAAGGTGAGCTCAGTGTATGGCTTGCATCCCTTGGGCACTGAGGTACAGGAAAAAGGCTTTACAAGCACAGCCAGGAATTTATGGCAGGAGCAGATGAGGAGACAAAAACAAGAATATAAAGCAAGTAACAGAACTGGAGACAAGACAATTGCAAGTAAATTGCCTCTTCTCTTCCTCCTTTTCCAGCAATTTAGTACTGAGAACAGGCTCAACATTGTCAGCAGTAAAGAAATGTTCTCTGTCTCCAAGCCATTCAGCATGTCTCCAGTAAATCAGCAATCTGACAATCATTGCAATAGCAGAAACCCTCCTTTGCATTGGCACTTCTGTGTGGGCTACATGAGCTGATGGAGCCACACAGTGTGGGGCTGCAAATCCAGGGCCTGAGCCACCGGCCCTTTCACTGTGCAATTTCAGTCCTAGCTGGAACTGGTGCCACACATAAAAGATTTTGGAAGATCTTTGTTTTTTTTTGAAACAATCCTTGAAGCCTCATGATGTTTCATCAGCCTCAAGGCACCTGGGAGTGGTGCAGCCCATCTTCCTGGCCAGCCTGTTATGCAATCTTTCTGTAGAAAGCAGAGTTGAACTCAATTGCCCAAGCTTGCAGTGATGGCAGTTAGATGGTGGGGTGCTCTGGCTTCTACCACTGCTCCAAGTTCTAGTTGTGCCCCAGATTTTCTGGTTCTTTGGCACCTGTTGGCTCTTGACACCTCTTGAGCTCCACAGCAGTTCTGAGCTGCTTTAGTGTCACATTGACTTGAGGCTGTGCCCATGTGTCCCTTAACCATGAGTCAGTGCCCTGAGCCCAGAGCCACACCTGAGCCTCGTGCTCTGTCTCAGCTGCTGTGGTCAGCTTGCACATGCTGCATCCCTGCCTCGAGATCAGGAGCTCCAGGCACTCCTCGTGGGGCTCCTGGCTAGGCAGAAAACCCATGTTCTCACTCCATACTGGTTTAAGTATGAAGTTAAACCCACACACATGTAAGACCTTTGCTGACTCACGGCAAGTGACAGCAAACTGCTGTGCCATGAATAGCAATGAAAGCCAGAAAAAAAAAATTTAAGGGCACCATTACCTTGAAAATCCCACTCTGCCTGAAAATTGTATCTGTTCTAATTAGCGGTAGGGCTGTGACTGAGAGAAAGTAGCAAGGCATAAAATGTCTCTCCTCTTAGCCTGATAATTGTTCTCTTGATTGTGCTTTGAGCTCTGTTGTTCTTACAGCTTTATTTGTTTTTTTCATGCCTGCTTTGCCTTTGCCTCGTGCATTAGCAAGAATCGTAGGATCCAAGAATCATTAAGGTTGGAAAAGACCTCCAAGATCATTGAATCCAGCTATTAATCCTGTTCACCACAAAGCCATATGTCCAAGTGCCACTTCCCCATGATTTTATAACCCTTCCAGACATGGAGATTCCACCACTTCTCTGAGCAGCCTGTTCCAATGCTTGGAAAGCCTTTCAGTGAAGAAATCTTTTCCTAGTATCCAATCTAAACCTCCCCTGGTGCAGCTTCAGGACATTGGGTGGCTTTGCTCTTGCCTGGGGCACTCTCCTTGCCTTAGGCTGTGCAGAAGGACACTTCCCTGGAGCAGCAGCAGGAGCACTCACACTGCTCTTGCTGGCTTTGGTCTCTGCAGTGTCTTGTTTCCCCAGTGAATCCTCTGGGCCAGGGGAGCAGCCTTGCTGACTTGCATGACAGGCCTGGGGAGCCAGCAGGCATCTTCCACTGCTGGTCAGCAGCACCTTTCTCTCCCTTGCCTCTCCACTGGATGGGGGTTAGAAGGATTTTTCAATTTTTGGAACAAAATGATGGGGAATGGCAATTATTTAACCACCCACTCTGGTGCTGGGAGCCAAGGGTGAGTTCTGGGTAAAACTTGTTTTTCAGCCCTTTGCTGGGGTAATTTCTGGCTTCCCCATGGTGTCATCATGTGGCCCCACAGACATTTGTGTTCCTGGCAGAGGATGGAGAGGGCAGGAAGTTCTGGTTGTGGTATCTGTTTAATACCTTGTCAAGCCATCTTTGCAGGGGCTGTGGTGTTCAACACCACGGAGTGAATGGGTCCTGCTGTAGTGAGAATGATAGAAATGCTCTCTGTTAACCAGTTTTCCCAGCTGTTTCCAGCCCTTCAGCTATCCTCCAGTCTCAGCTAAGTGCTCTGGGATCACTTGGAGCCTGTTTCCAAGGCTTGGCATCCAACTCTTCCTCCACTGTGCAGCTCCCAGCCTGGGACTGGCAAAAAAATGCAATATTTTGTGGTGTGCAGCCATTGGAGAGGGACGAAATTGTGATTTATGGGCCTCTCCCCTCCCTTTCTACCTGCCTGTCCAGGTGTGTCACAGCATGACAAGGTTTGTGCCAGGCCTCTATGCTGCCTAACAATTGGCAGGGAAAAAAAATCCACTGAAAATTCTGGTAACTCCTCAGTTTTGGAAGAGAAACACAATGTGTGCACCTGGCAGCTCTCAGCATAGTTGCCAGTGAATATATAAACTCTGGCAACTGCTCTAAAAATCCAGTGACCTGCTGATCTCTGCCCCTCAACTGCTATTTTGGTTTTGATGACTGCCTGGATTTTGGATAATAGCAATTGAAAAGGTGTCTATGATACAACCACACAAGTTTTTGCATGATGGGAGTGGGGGCAGACACTGTTTATAATGCTCAGAAAGAAGCACAGTTGTGTGCTGAGCTGATAGCTGTTTAGGAAAATAGTTTAGCAAATAACTTTAAATAAAACAGCTGAATAAGGATTCTGAAAAGAAAGGTTTTTGTCAAAGGTATGTACATACCTGGATTTCACAATTTTCTTATTGGCTGTGGAAGTCTTTGATTTCTGATTGTACAAATAGGATGTTTTTCCATCCAAAGATGTCCATTATTTATGGACAATAAATCGGTAGCACTGTGTGATACACTGTGTGTATCACTGTGTGATCAGGCTGGTTGTTTCCAGAGACGAGGGGTGCATACAGTATAAAATGTTTATGCACATAATGTACATAAAATAGCATGATAGCATGAACATTTCTCTGAAATAGAAGAAAAAGCCCAGTATTTTTCATTAATATCTGAAGAAGGAAGAAATAAAATCCAGATCATGCCACTGAATGGATGTTTGCTTGCATTTTTGTGGCAATGTACGTGCAAAGAGGCAACCCCCCAAATGTTTATATATGCATGGCACTAATGGCATTTAGTCACCAGAGGGCAGGGTTTGCTGAGCAGAAATTCCTTCTGCTAAGAGAAATAAGGCTCAGGAAAGAGCTGCTGAGTCTCACTCTCAGTGCTTTAATGCCCTTCCAGCACTCTTCTGCCTACCCTCCAGTTAAATTCATCTCAGTTTCAACTTTCCTATTGAAATCTCCTTGAATAAAATTTATAACTCTCTGTGTGTCCACCTACAATGTACCCTTAACTCTTTGGTTCAGTTAAGCTGTTTAGGATACATCGATGAGCTTTGTAGGTTCAGGGACTACATAACTTTGAAAATCATCGTGGGTCAAATTCAGTCTTTTGGGAAATGTTAAAAAAGTGACAGAGTTCAACGAAGTAAAATTGCAATGTAAAAAGAGTCACGGGGAATTTTTTTTCTGAGCTGAGGTCAGGAAAAAGCCAAACACTCCTGCAGGAAGGAGTTTCAATTACAGTGAACAAGAATAAATTCTGGAGTTTCTTGTCCTAGGATGGTAATAACCAGACAAAAAGGATGGGGAGAATATTAAGTACGCTGTAAGTCTTTACCCTGAATTGGTGGCAAAGACATTTGAGGCTTTAAACCTTTCAGACTGCATGTGGCAAATAATTGATCTATTTACTTATTCGATATTGACATGGGATACCTGTAAGCAGCCTGCTAGAAGGGAAATTTGTTGAACTGTATAAAAGCCCTAATGTGTTCTTTCCTTTGTTAAAAACGAGATTAAATGTCACAGTGCAAGGACTGATAGGCAGTGAATGATGAGAAAGTTGATTCCTCTTAGAAGTCCCATGAGGAAAAGCTGATTATGTGTAGAAAGACTTAAATCTAGACCTGTTAGCTTTAAAAGTTTCCCTTTAGCTGCTCTCATATGTGGCTAAATCTTAATCAGGTTTACTTGTGATTGCCCAAATGAAATGTGTGCAAGGTTGTCTGGAGGAAAATGTAGAGTTAAAAAGAAGAGTCACAGCAACAAGCATGAAACTGTTGTTTGTAACCTCTGAAATACTTGAGACAGTTTAATTTTCTGTTAGCCAATTCTTCTTTCATTAAATTCTGGAGTTCCTGCTGCTTGTTTAGTGTGTATTATTGGAGAAGTTTTGTCATTTGGTGGAGCAGTTAAATTCTGTAGTAATCTGAAGAATCTGCCTAATACAAGTGGGGGTGAGAGAATTAGCTGCTGCAGCTTCTTTGGTTTTCCTACTTGCTCTGATAAGAGCTGTTCCGCTGAAATGCCATGGATCTGCCTCAAATAAATTGTAAGAAATGTGGGAATAGTCAGATCCTTGGAGGGGAATGAATGTTTCAGAATAGTAACATCCTCAAGGGGGGGAATAAATATTTGGTCTAAGACAGGAGTCTCTTTTAAACACTGGCAGATTTTTTTTTAAACACTGAAATTAGGACCTTTAACCAACAACATTCTCATAACCCAGTGTAGAATATTAAACCCAGTATAAAAGGATTTAGGTAGGAAAGAGTTAATTGAGTCATCATTAATAGTTACTTAATTTACTTCTTTGGAAAAAAAGGTAAATGAATAGGAGGAACAGTCTGATGTCTGAGCAGAGAGGTGGAAAGTTTTACACATGGTGACAGTGTGGAGTCCCCACAGCTCCCACTCTCTGACTGCCCTGGTGTGGTTTGTGGCCCCAGTGCCTGAGACAATTCTTGGTGAATTTGGCCTGTCAAACAGGGAGGGCTCCAATTTCCAAGTAGGAAATTTCCTTTTGGAAATTGGCTCCCATTTACCAAATAGACACCACCTATTTCACTGGTGGTGAATTGAGGAAAGGAGTGACCAAGAATCCTGCCTGTGCTGGCCAGGAAAGGCTGTAGCACCAAGAGGAATTAACTCAAATTCCAGGCTAACCAGATCACGCCCCATCCTCCTTTCCTGCACCTTTTTACCATTTATTATAGAGAAAGGAATTTTATTTTTTCTTCCATGTCTGACTCTTACACAGGCTCACTCTTGGCTTTGCTGTTCATACCTACAATCTTTCACAGAAATATAAGCAGGTAAAAGACAAGCTAAAAAAAATTTTAAAAAAACCAAAACCAAAACTTTTCTGGAAAGTTGGTTTCAGAAGTAAGTTGTGGATTTGTTGGACATGTTCAGATTAATGTGCACTGCAGTGCAGTGAATATTAAAGGAACTGTCAAGAAGGAAAGTCTGTGTATGGGATAAATTAGGACTCTCTAGGGATTAAAAAGATGTAGGATTTTTATTAAGTAGCTAGCCTACTATTGAAAAATAATGAGTAGTTTCCATAGCAACCTCACTTTCACATGGAGCAGACATACCGTAGCAACATAAAAAAGAACAGTATCAAAGAAGGAATAAAACTGAGCTGCACTATTTGGATTTTAAAAATATCCCTCTGTCCTGAGCTCTCTGTTTACAATGCATAGATCAGTATATCAGAGGACTTTTTTTTTCAGAGATTGTAATTGTTATAACTTTCATCCAAACACTTGGTAAAAGGAAGTGAAGCGATAAATATTGCTGAAAAGACAACAGGAAAAGATTATGGTTCTTTCTAGTCTGTACTGTTGATTGAACAAAGGCAAGAGCATTTCAAGTTACCAGCATCTTTTCACAGCCCCATATCCCTGGGTGAGCTGAGTTTGACTGGGAGGCTGCTGCTGGTATTTCCTTCATGCAGGAAAGGTGTGTGACAGTTTCACTCATGTTACTCAACATCTGACCTGTGCAGAATATTTGTGAGAAAAGGCCAGAGAAAGTCAAACTCTCCTGGCTTCAAGTTCTCAAAATTCAGTTTCCAGTTCCCCTGAAGGTTGACTAAGGGTTCAGATTTCTTCAGGCAAGGCTGGGTTCCTTAATAGCTTCATGGAGAAATCAAGTAGAAATGACACAATCTCAAAAGAGAAAGGCCAATCGACAGCTGACAACTTTGACAGAGGCTTGCTGTGGTTTTTTTCATGTTAGTGTGAGTCCAGAATTCCCAACAAGTGCTGAAGGCCATGAACTTCCAGGAACTAAATCTCAGGAAAGTTTCAAATACACTAACTTTGATAAGAGGGCCTCTCTCTGTCTTCTGCTCAGGAATAGTCCTCTAAGTGACCTGGCTACTCAGTCTAGAAAGAAAAATTATTGTTTTTGTTTTCTAGCCTATCTTTTTGAGAAAAGGTGCAAGGAGATTTTAAAATACAGATAGAGAAGGGATTACAGATATAAAAATACTAAGTCAGGACGCAAGTAAAGAAAAAGTCATTAGTAATAAGAAGAGACAAAGATGATGAAGTCCCAAAGATATCAACATTTTCAACATGTGTAGACAGGTTGGGCTGTTATCTGGCCAATACTTGATAACAATGTAATTGGACATGAAGAACCATCACAGAGTAAATGTGCTCAGTCCTGCACGAGCTGGTTCTTGGTTCACTCTCCCAAAACTTGTGTAACTCGCCCATAAGAATGCAAGAGGCAGTGGCAGACCAAGTTTTCTGATTATGTTACATTGACATTTATGTCAATACTAAGGAAAATGTGACAAATGCACGATGGGTTGGATCTGTTGAAAGAATACAAACCCCATCTGTTTCAAGTCAGTCACATATGACACCAAAAAATATGGGTCATATTTGAAGGGTGAGGGAAGTAAGGTCTGTGAAAAAAAGGCTTATTGTCATTGAGGGATATCAAGTGAAGAACAAGCTCCCTGTAGATTGGTGTGTTCAAAAATGCTCACATGTATTTCACCCTTCATTAAGAAGGAAATTACAGTAGATTTTGACTGATCATGATGGGATTGTTAATTAAAAATACACGTGTGACAAGTGCCCATGTTTCAAAAAAGTGTTGAGCACAAGGAAGAGGATAGAGATATTTTCTGATATTGCACAAGAGGAGAAGCATGTCTCACTAAGTTTAGTGAGTTTGAAATATTTGTTTGTTGAAGTGGAAGTTCAGGGCTCTATTGCATCATCTCTCAGATCTGCTTGAAAGAGAGGTAAATAGAGCAGAGTAAAGAAAAGTGAACGTAGGCAAAGATTTCCAAAGGAAGCAGATAGGTGTAGTCTGCTAGCTGAAAAAATTGCCAAGAATTTTGTAATGAACTCCAGTTTGGGATTTTCTTTAGTTGGAACTAATGGATTATCTAATTCAAACAAAACTCAAATTCAGAGAAGACCTGCAACCATCAGGATTTCTGGATAAATGAACATCCTTTAACATCCTTTACAGTTGATGAATGTATGAACTTTCCTGATTCGTGAAGCTTTGCCATATGAACCTGTTACTGCACGACAGGATTTGCCTCAAGGCAGCTGATTCAGAGTTGTTGATAGGAGCCTGTCTTGCTCCACCACCAGCTCTGTGAGGCAGATTGTTTCTTCCCTTTTGCTCCAGGTATCATTCAATCAGCCCAGGCTTGATTAACTCAGCTTACCTTACATTTACCTCTGAGTGCCAGGTCATAAAAGTGAAATTGTTCATAGTTACTGCAGGAAAATTGATATCTAATAATTTCCCGTGCTAAGTCCTTTAGAAATGCCAGCAGGTTTATGCTATAAACTGTATTCTTTTTTTCTGGCCCCAGCTTGCAGAAATAGAAAGAAACTATTAATTGCAAACAGGTGAAAAATGCCATAAAGATGACAAAATTTTGCTTTTGCAGCAAATGTTCTTACACAGAATAAAATGTCGTGAAGTCTGTCCTTTAAAATCTAGAGAGCAAATAAGTTTTTGAAGCCTCAAGTGTGGTTCCAAAAAGCTTGTATCCTTAAAATTAAGGATTTGCTTATGTGATTTACTGAACTGGGCTATTTATTAACACAAGAAAGGGCCATTTTTGAGTCAGAATGTTGCAAATAGTTGTTTTTTCTTGATGATATTTTCCATCTTTCTTCTTCCTTGCACAGAACTTTTCATACGGCTTTAGTTTCATTAATATTAAACCAAAATTTTACTATAATGAAAAGGTTTTGATTTTAACTCTACAAAGGCAAATTAGTAGATGCAACCAACAGTCAACTTTTCGTTAATCTCTCCAACATTTCTGCTTGGGCTACTTAGAACTATGGCAGCTTTCTTGATAAAATACTTCTTAATGCCAAATGCTAATTATTCATGGGAATATGGTTTTCTGTAGCCCCAGGCTGTTGCAGAAAACGACAGCTTTTGATATTACTAAATAAAATAATGTTTCCCCTGTGGCATTTATTGCATACCACATTTAATGAAATGTAGATTTTTAAGGTCATTTCATTAGCAATGAACCCGATAGTGTTTGCTTTTGGTGTCTGATTGCACTGTAGTAGTTTTTTTTTTTCAAAAAATCTGAGTAATTTAATTTTTCTACACAGTTTCTTGGGGTTTCTTGAACTTTCAAAGTCTATTTTCTTGACTTGCATAAGGAAAAAAAAATATGATTGCTAGGAAGAAAGCTGTAATGTGAAAAGCTGATTCCAACTCATTTTGTTTGCAGTGAAGATATGAAGTGCATTTCCCCTTCATCACTTACTTTACATCACTTACTATACAATTAGTAACTTTTTTTCCAAATCCATGCCCTTTGGGGAACAGATTTTTACTATGTCAGGAATCCTCTGCTGCTTTTTACAGCTGTTCAGATTATTTTAAATACTTTCCTTGTGAATTATGAAAACCTCTAGCTGCTATGACAAGACTTGATGTTCACCAGAGAGTTGTTTTGTTCTGTGCCTGCAGGCCTGATCCTGACCCTTAGGAATCAGTAGGGAATTTTGCCAGTAATGCCATGGAGATGTATCCCAGGATTGAGCTGTTGTCCTTGTAGGAATTTCTTCCCATTGGAGTCACTCTAATGACTTGACCCATGTGAAGCCATAACTGGTGGCTCTTGATCAGCCTTTGCAAAGCCTGTCCACCTTCAGGGTGCCCTTGCAGGATGCCTCTGCCTCACTTTCCCCACCTGCCATTGCTCCAGAGAGACATTTGCACTCCCAGTATCTCCTCTAAACCTCCCTGGAGCACTGGCGTGGTTGAATAACTGCCCCTTTTTAGGAAGCACTACCGATAAAAAGCTCCTTCTGGTCTTGTTTCAGCTTCATGCCAAGGCATGCTGCTGGCTGCTGGTGGTGTGTCTTCTTCAAAGGATGGCTGCGATCCTTCTTACCTCTCTGCAGAGAGCAAAGAGCCTTTGAAAATACCTTCTGCCTCACTGGAAACTTAAAAAAACCTCACCAACCCCAGAGCCAGCTCAGTCGTTCAGAATTTCGCTGGGTTCTGTGTAATTAATTAAGATTTTTAAAGCCTTGGTGGCTCTGCCAGCCTGTCTATCTAGGTTGTGCCAGTTTCCAGGATTCCCCTCCACCCCTGTCCCCGCCCCTCGCCCCGGTTCCTCGCACAGCCGTGAGCAGCTGCAGCCATGGAAGATTTCTTTGTGGAGGAGGCAGCTCCAGTGAAACAGGTAGGAGGGCTGGGGTGGGCACTCAGTGCCCTGAGTGTGCTGTGCTGGCTGGCAATGTTTGAACCCAACAGACCCAGGCTCCAGCCAGCTCACAAGCCCCTGCTACCTGCAAGGATGACAGGATATCTCAGAGACACATCAGGTGTGGCCAAGAGCAGCCTTTAATTCTGGATGAAGGAGTCCTGGTGTGCACTGGGAGAAAGCTAAAAAGTTTCTTGTGCAACTAGAAATCTCTGTGTTTTGCTCATGGGGGTGGGTGTTGCTGTAAGCAGACCTGTGTGCCCCAGGGAAGGGGGAATTCAGCAGGAATGACGCTGAGCAGGGAAGTTCTGAAGTTTTGTGGGAGCAGGGAAGGGGAGGAGAAGTCTGGAGGTTTCCTGTGCAGGCCTGGGTGTGATGAGGGTGTCACTGTTCTGTCCTCAGATGGAACTGTTGGCACTGCTATTGCCTCTCTGACTTTTCCATTGCAGGCTGTGTTGGACACAGATAACTGAGGACACTCTTGCAGCCCAGGTTACATCAGGGCTGGATTTGTCCTGTCTGCTGTGCATTAACAAAGAATGTTTTCTTCCCATGTGATTCCTTTTATTTTGTTGTTGGTTTTATTCATTTGGTTGGTTGGTTGTTTTTTGTGAGTTGGTTACTCTTTAATTTATTACTCCCACCTCTGCCAGCCCTCTTGTTGCTTCAGCCCTGCCCTAGACAGACAAATCTGTGCAAGCAGCACCCTTGGACAGAATTACTTACAGCAACCACTGTGTGGGGCAGAAATGTGAAGCTGGTTAATGCCATGGAGTTTGACCAAAAGGATGCAGGACAGCAGGTGACTTGTTATTCTTGCAGGTTCTTTAGGCCAAACCTGATTTGAAGAGTGCTTTCTTCATTAGGAAAAATGACAGCTGCAGAATTGCCTGTTACACTTCTCTCATTCCACCAGACTGATGCTGCAGTGTTTGAAGAGTTGTGCATTAGCATTGAGCTGGGAATTCTATGATGTAACTGTACAAACTGAGCTATTCAGGGTGGAAAATAATGTTAAATAAAAGCTAATTATTTGAACTGGCTTTTTAACCCATGGGCAGATTTTGAAACGAGCTATTCTCTTTGGTCACACCGGGGATGGTTTTGCTGCTGAGTTTTGCTGCTCTTTGAGTAACATCTGCAGCATTAGCAGCATCAGATCCTGCCACACTTTTCCAGTGACCCTAACCCAGATAACAGCTGAGAACACACAGTGCATACACTATGCTGACAGGTAAAGCTGTGAATACAGGAGAAATTCTGTGGGAAAACCTGTGGGAGCTGTGGATGTTGCTCATGGCCACCACAGTGGTGCAAAATCTGGTTGTTGAAGCAGGACTTTATGTTTGCATGATGGTTCACCCAAAAATGCATTTGTCAGGGGATTCATGAGCAGACTCAGCTTGTACCAACTTTGGGATTCATTATGCTGAGCTCTGCTGTATGGATGGGCAGCTATTCATCTATTGGGCTTCCAGTCCTTCACTGTTCCAGTGGATAATAGCATTCCTTACCTCCTGGGAATGTGGTGAGGATAAATACTGCATCAGCCTGCCAGATGCTATGGGACTGTAGCTTCATAAGAGGGCCCTAAGTGGGTAGGCTATGTTCACTTCTTGCCTGAAATGGTGTTTTGGACCTGATGGGGAAATCTGTGTCTCTGATTAGACAGGTTGAAGAAGAATTTGAGCCTGCTCAGTGAATCTAAAGAAGTGCTCACGATATTCATCTTACAATAATATTTGGAAATGGAAGATTAATATTTGCAAAGTCATGTCATATTTCACAACTTTTCATGGAAGTTAAACCCCATTGTTTCCAAACCAATTTGGCAAATAGGTGTACATTGAACTTCACAATTTTTTTTAGTGGATAGCTGACAGTACCTGTGAGAAAAGTGAGGAGTTATATTCCTACGTTAAATGATGAAGTAGGCACATCAATAACAGGCTACCACTTTAAGTAGATTTGAGTAATTTAGACATAAGCATTTAGTTCAGTCTGTATGGGCGATTTGCTTGTGCTGAATAATTTGTTTTCCTCTGCATTGATGCAGGTAGAACAGGACTCCAACTTAATGTTAGTGTCTATCTGGAATTTACGACTTTGCCCTGTTAAATGCCAGTTTCCCTTGGGAGTGGTGTGTCAGCATGTAGGACCCCTACAAAGGGTTATGTTCAGCTGTTTCCTTTACAAATACCCCTGGAAGTAGGAACTGGGGAAAAGTGGCTTTGAATTGTTGAAATTCTGAACTGAGGATTTTTTTTGTGTGTGTGTTTTTCTTTTAATACAATGATTATATCTTTCTACAGATTTTCACATGCTTGCAGTCATTTTTCAAAGGCTGATATTTTAATATGAGTAGGAGAGTTTGTGCACTATATATCTGCATATTTGTTCTGTAAGCATTTTGGATAATGGAAGAAGGAGTACAATTAAAGTTTTCAAAATTGGTAATTGCAAGCACTCTCAAAGAGGACAGGCATAGAATTTCAGATGATCATGATAAATGTGAGTGACAGTGTGAAATCAATAAGATAAAAGTCAAGAAAAACAAATGCTGAGTATTGTAGTTAGGAAGGAAACTCATTTGACACCAGGACAAAATGGGGAATAACTGCCTAAGCAGCTCCCTGCAGGAAAGGGGGTTTGTGGCTTTCATAGATGCTGACAAGTCAAATATAGATCCAAAATGTGTGCAACTGCAGAAATGGTGGTGCTCATTCCAGGGTATATTGATGGCTGTATTTAAGTTTTGGGAAGTAATTTTTCAGTTCTATTTGGTACCAGAGAAGTCTGAAATTGAATGCTGGGCATAATGCTTGGAGGGAAATTAGGAAAGCTGGAAGGACTCCACATGAACTCAGGAGGGTTGAGGAACATGAAAGAAATATGAAAAGCTGTATTTTTTAATTGAAAAAAAAAAGAGAAAACTGAAGAGAAAAAAAAAGTGTCTTAGCTGTGAAAAGGCTTTTTTTTTGTAGTAAGGTTTTCTACTGGGAAATTTTAATTTGCAACAATAACATGTTGGTCAGATTTTAGAAGAAACTTTACAATTACACATGACTTTAAGAAAGCATACAGAGTACTTTTTGTGAAGAGAACAATTCAGAACAGAGAAGACAAACATCTGTCAGTGGTAGTTGGGAAACTGTGCTGTAAGGGACTGGAAATTCCCCTTGGCTGTCTTCAGCAGAGTCTTTCTGTACATTTCACTGCTGTGGAAAGTGCAGGCTATGTGCTATGCCCAAAAATGATTTTTTTCCCATCAGAGGGATGTTGTGGTGGCTTAGAAGAGAGATGCAGAAACAAGAGCAATGTGGGTGCAATCAGTAATGTCCAAGGAGTCAGGGGAAGGGTGTGGGTGTCAGGGCTGCTTCTCACCAAGAAAGGAGTGCTGCTCTTGCTGTCCTTCAGGTTAAGTGCCAAGGAGGCATTCCTAAGCACCTGGAGATGAATGGTTTATCAACAAAACAGGCCTTTATAAAAACCCATTTTTGGAAGAATTTTGCTTCTTTAAATGAAATGAGTGATCCTACATTGCTCGATGCCATTCTCTAACATCAGGTAACCACCTGTCCCAACCACAGAATTATGTACCAACATATTTGGGGTCTTTATTTAAGAGCTATTCCACCTCTTAACTGAAAAGATGATATTTCACTCTATTATGTGTTGAGTTGGTGCACATTTAAATAAGAGGGTGAGTCAGAGAGAACTTCAAGGGTAACTGCTATCATTACTTTCCTGAAAAAGGTCCCATTTTACTGCTTGGCCAGCAGGGAAAGAGCTAAACTAAAAAATGTTTTCCCCATGGGTTCCATTAAACAAAATCAGGGATCAAGAGTTGTCATGTTCCCAGACAGCTTTAAAAAGAAGAACTATAGCTCTTATGTAGCAGGCAAAGAGTTTTTGTTGGGAGTCACTATCTAGGAAAAGTCCTAAGTGAAAACAAGCACAAACACAGGCTGGATGAGGAATGGGTTGAGAGCAGCACTGGGTGGAGGGACTTGGGGGTGTGGGTTGATGAGAAGCTCAGTGTGACCAGGCAATGGGTGCTTGCACCCAGAAACCCAACCGTGCCCTGGGCCACATCAAAAGCAGCGTGGTCAAGGGAGGGGATTCTGCCCCTCTACTCTGCTCTCAAAAGATCCCACCTGGGGCCCCCAGCATGGGAAGGATAAGGATTTGTTGGACCAAGCCCAGAGGAGGCCATAAAAATGCTCAGAGGGCTGGAGAACATCTGTTGAAATTAGGCTGAGAGAATTGGATTGTTCAGCCTGGAGAGGAGAAGGCTCTGGGGAGACCTTCCAGTGCCTAAAGGGGCTAAAAGAGAGCTGGAGAGGGACTTTTTGCAAGAGCATGAAGTGATGGTGCAAGGAGTAAAGGATTTAAAGTGAAAGATGTTGTATTTAGATTACATGTTAGAAAGAAATTATTTACTGAGAAGGTGGTGAGGCCCTGGCACAGGTTGCTCAGAGAAGCTGGGGGTGCCCCATCCCTGGAAGTGTTCAAGGCTGAGTTGGATGGGCTCTGAGCAGCCTGGGATAGTGGAAGGTGACCCTGCACATGGCAGGAGAGCTTCTGCTAGATGGTCTTAAAGATTCCTTCCAACCCAAACCATTCTGTTTCTATCACATATAAATGAGGGTACTTCTGGTAGATTGATATTCCTTGATTTCTAAGCCTGGTGATATTTAGCAAGGTTATAATGCAAAACATGAACAACTTTTAGAGCTTTCTGCTGAGAAGTTGTTAGAGCTTAAGGATGATTTAACTGAGCAAACTGACATTTTAAGAAGCACACTGCTATGTCATACATTTTGATCACTGGGATGGAGTTCTGGATTATCCAGAACTCAAGTATAAAGCATGACAAGGGCTAAAGCCATTAGAATACAGCTGGCTTTTTTTTGTTTGTTTGTTTTTTGTTTTTGTTTTGTTTTTTTTTTTTTTTTTGTCCTGAAGGAATAAAACAGCCCAACCAACAACTTATTCCCTTGATGATCATGACTCTACATCAGACTGCTTGACTTTTCACAATGAAGTAAGAGGAAATAAGAGAATGATGTACTATGGTATCACTAGAGTTGGATCAATGAGCAATTAGAATAAATTTATCCAATTAACTTGGCCTTTTCTTCTATTCTCAAGCTGTTTTCAAATCAGCCTTGTCTCCTGTGTATTTATCTTTGCTGTTGAGTACAAAACACATTTCTGTATCTAGATCCTCTGCAAATTATGATTGCAGTGTTTTTCCTGTTCAGTGGCTGATTAATAAATTCTTAAAAGAATACTCTAAAAACAACAGTCTTTTATGGTTTGGTTGTCTAGATACTAACCAAGTATCTTGAAATTCACAGATTTTCAGATTTCCTGAATGTGCTCTTAGTTCTTTTCAAGTACATCTTTGTAGCCTCCAGCAATTTCATCAGCCAGCCCTCTCCATCTTTTTAGCAGTCCTAAACTAATTTTTTCTTTTATGAATTTGTCCATTAGCTATTGAATCCATGCCCCTTTTTAGTGCATTAGATACAGTATTGCATAATTATCATATTGAAAGATAGAATGAACAAGCATTCGCTGCTCACCTTTTGCATTCCACACCTCCTTGTTTAGACCCTTCTCCTGTATGTTTTTTCTGGTCTGTTCCCTGTTTCTTGCCTAATGACTTGCAGCATTTGACTTGCATCCTTGACTGATCCTGATCACCAGCTGACATTTTCATGGATCTGTTTGTTTTAACCCAAGCTCTCCCCTCTGAGTGCTAATTACTCAAACCCCATCACTCTCTGTGTAAACTTTAGGGTCATTTCTTCTTTGTGCATCACTTTACCTGTGTTTAAACTGGGCTCTTGTGGGACATTTCATCACTGCAGGTTTATTCTCAAGACACTTGAGAGCCACTTGAGCAAATCCCAGTGTCATTCTTTTCCCATCCCCCAAACTCTCTGTGACATCTTGGCTCTTCTCTCTCCACTTGTTTTTAGAGCTGGTTTCTGCCTTTAATTTCAGCTCCACTGAAGCTGGTGGACACATTCACTGGGATGGATGGATGGATGGATGGATGGATGGATGGATGGATGGATGGATGGATGGATGGATGGATGGATGTCCCTCACATGTTAAATTTCCTTTCCAGGTGGTCTCTAACCTGTTGGTTTGATTTAGTAATTGATGGTGTTCATTTTCTACCTGCCGGCATGACCAGAGACACAGTCCTTTAGTTGAGTAAGATAATAATTTTGCTACAAGTTAAATAATAAATCATAAAATAAACTGTCATTATGGGGTCCTTTTTATGATTCCTGCAGTTTTTCAACTAGATCTTGGGAAATTATGCCATCTGAAAAATTTAGTCCATCCATGGGAGATATTTTGTCAGTGTTTTAAAAAATTGGATATGTGAGATTTATGGCTTTGAAAAAACTAATGATCTCTTTTCTCAATGCTTTGTCAAACCCTGCTTGACTCATGCTGCCCATAAGCCAGTCTAAGCCTTGGTGTCTATAAGGGAATGTGTTTTGGTGATTAACAAGGTGTTGTTTTCATCATATATTTATTACACTGAACCTTGTCAGAACAATTCTGATCCAGCACATTTATTAGATTGTATCTCTTCATGCCACTGATGCCACTGTGATAGTTTCCTCTGCCTGGTTGCAACAAAATTAAAAAAAAAATAAAAAGGCATGCCAAGGAGCAATGTATATATTTGCATAGATTGCTGGAAAAGGTGCTCAATAAAATATTGCTGTGTTTTTATGTTCTGAGAATGTCTTGAGTTGCAGCCTTAAGCCAGATGATAAATTCCCTCAGTCAGGTATGGCTGAATAAGTTCTTCCCTTGATAAGTCAAAATAAAGATGTGTGAGAGGCTGTTTGGAGAATTTGTAAGGTGAAAGAAATACAAAAGTGAGTGGCTTTAGGAAACACAGTGTGGGTGGGAGAGTGGATATGCTTTCAAAGCCTGGGACTGCCCTCACTCATTTAGGTTGCATCTGTGATGTGGTTAGAATGCAGATTCATTCTGTGGTAAGAAGAAATCAAAACAACTCCCTTTCTTTCAATAGTAAGCCAGTAACTTCAGGGAATATCTGTGTCCCCTTTTCTACGTGTTTGATGGAAATTTCACCAACACTATCACTCACTTCATCTTGCAGTTAATAAATAATGTATCCCTGCAGAACCATAGAATCAGTGAAGTTGGAAAAGATCTCTACAATCACCAAGTCCAATCCAGCACTGCCAAGTCCACCACAAAACCGTGTGGAAACCACATCTAAAGGCCTCCAGGACTTGTGCCCAGCACTTCCCTCGAGCCTGTTCCAGTGCTTGACAACCCTTTTGGTGAAGAAATTTTCCTAATATCCAACCTAAACCTCTCCTGGCATAACTTGAGGCCATTTACCTGTGCCCACTTGATTTTTATGTGGGAGAAGAGACTCACCCTGACCTCCCCACACCCTTCTTTCAGAGAGTTGTAGAGAGTAATAAGGGTGCCCTGAGTCTCCTTTTCTCCAGGTTAGACACCCCAGACCCCTCAGCTGCTCCTCATAGGAATGCCTTGCTATTACTTAGAAATAATTGAAGGAAGGGTTTTTAGAAGCACAACAGGCAGGTGTGCTGATGCTCTTAGAAAGTCAGCAGAAACAGTTATCATCTTTGTCCCATGTAATTAAAAACTTGTGGTGCAGTGCCTCTTTCTGGGTTTGCACCCCTGTGCTTTGGGAGTAGCACAGCATCACTCTACAATGAAATGGGAAAAAAAATTCATTTTAGCTCCAAATGAAAGGCTCATTTCCTCCTTTGAGCTTTAATGTCCCATAATGTGCTTTATCTGCCAGGATGTTGATGTGTAAGCATGGGAGCCTGCATCTTTCTACATTAGTAGGGTAGAATTGCAGTTGGTATAAACCACAGTTAAATAAAGCTATGGAAGGGGAAGAGAGAAAGTTAGTAGTGGCTGGGAGATGTTTATTTTATTTTATTTTGTTCTATTTTAGTTATTTTTGCTGTAGACAGGAGTTGGAGCTGTTAAAATTACTGATAATTTTCTCCCCAAATAAAGTGCTTTGCAATTTATGTTTTAAATACTTTCCAAAGAATCTTCTCTCACATACATTCTACTGCATCTATAAATGTCAGCGAAACCAGTTTAAAAATCTGGCTGATGTCTGCATTGTGTATCATATCCTGACCAGGTTTTTTGCTAGGCATATTTTCTTGCCATTTTTCAGTGCATCTGCTAAAAGCGTTGCACATTTTTTTTGTCCTTCCCTGTCTCCAGCTACTTTCAGATTGCAGGTTTGTTTAATAATTAAACAGTGTCACAGCATCCACTTGTTAATAAGGGTATGAGAAACTTGGCAGTGATTTTCCGAGTCCTTATTAACAAAAAAGAACAGAGAAACATGGAGTGCATGAAAAGCATCTTAGAGAACATAAAGTCTGTAAGAACTGTAACAAAGGTCTCCTGGAAGAGCCCTCCAGGATAAGATACAGCTTAAAATTCACCAGAGCTTCTTGCCAGTGCAGCCATCTGACCCTCCTTTATCAGAGGACACAGAGAGCCCTTGCAGAAGGCACATATGTTATATTTGCAGGGAATGCCCCAATGAAGGCAGGAATGATGCATCTGACTCCATGTTCTCAGAAGGCTCATTTATTACTTTGTAATACTATATTATATTAAAAAATACTATACTAACTATACTAAAGAATACAGAAAAGATACTTACAGAATGCTAAAAAGATAATAATGAAAACTGGTGACTCTTTCCAGAGTCCCGACACAGCTTGGCCCTGATTGGCCAAAGAGTCAAAACAACTCACAGCAGAATCCAATGAAACAATCACCTGTGGGTAAACAATCTCCAAACACATCCCACATGAGCACAACGCAGGAGAAGCAAATGAGATAAGAATTGTTTTCCTTTTCTCTGAGGCTTCTCAGCTTCCCAGGAGAAAAATCCTGGATGAAGGGATTTTTCCAGAGCATGTGAATGCCACAGCTCATGGACCTGTTGGTGCAGGAATGTCAGCAGGAGGGGTGAGGAACTCCGTGTGGGGACAAAGGTGCTGCCTCCCTCACCTCAGCTGGTTGTGCAAACAACCCTTTCCAGGGTGTGCCTTTGCCTTAGTGAGGGTTGTGGTGTGCCCTCTGATGCACAGGGCACAAATGTGACTGTGCAGTCTGTTTAAAGCTTTCTTCTATGCTCGTGGATGCTGGTGGGAGTGTTGGAAGCTCAGGACAGGTTCCTGCATGGTGGGAAACTGCTGGAGGATGTGTCTCAATGAGGGCAGATGCACCTGCTGCAATCAAATTCAGGCACCTAATGCCAGCTGCTTCGTGCTGTCCCTGCTGTGACACCTCTTCCCTGTCAAGTGTCTGTGTAATCCTAAGAATTGGTCCTTATTACTATTTCTCAAGCCAAAAGTTCCTTTTAGAAAGATTTTTTCTTTAAGAATTGTGACAGCTAATGCAATCTTCAAGTCATTTTCCTGCAATCAGCTCCTCACCCATGACCTCTCCTGCCTGTTCTGTGGAGAGGTTTGTGTCCTCCATCAGCCTTGCACAGACTCTGTGACACGTGGCCCAGCTGTATCCCACATCCACTGGGTGCTGGGCTTCAGCTGGGTGTTGGGTGCCTGGAACTGAAATCAGGGAAAAGAGCAGCAATGCTTTGAGAGGCATTTCAGGAGACAGCTCAGGGCAGCTTGAGGAGGTGTGATACAAGAGATTCAGCCTCATTTGGGAATGAAGAAAACAGGGGCTTCAGGTACACAACAAATGCAGTCCTGGTGTATGTACTTATGGTGTAGCCTTTCAGGTAATGACTGCTCCTGATTAAATGGCAGAGACCAAGCAAGACCTTGCACTGAGTAGGTGTCAGTGTTTCTGCAGGATTCACTCCTGCTGCATGTTGAAGAGGCTCTGTGTTTGAGTAAGGACACATTTTGTGTCTGGGTACCTGTAAGGACACATTTTGTGTCTGGGTTTGAAAGTGCAGCTCCATCCATTCACTCAGACTTGCAAAGCTGTAATGGAAATTTATCAGCTCAGCCACAAAGACTAATCTCCCAGCTTTAGCAGAATGGAAATACTAATGGCAATTTACTTGCCCATCAAAAATAATTACTCATCCCAGCTGAGCAGGCAAGTAAAATTTGCAAGACTCAATTAACTACCTGCTCTGAGGAGAGTTTATATGATATTCTCGTTGCCAAGCACTTTGGTTCCTACTGGAGCTGTATAAATTAACCACTTCAGTGCTTTCCAGGGAACCCCATGGGTCAGAACTCAGATTCCTTGACACCGTTTGCACTGTTAAGAGTGGCTTACACTGAGGAGAAGGTAATAGAAAATGTCTACATTAGGTAATAGGAAATGTTTACAGTAGCAAAGTAATTGCTACCAGATGCACTGGTGGCAAATACATAATGCTAAATGATACATAGTAATAAAAGAAGTGACACAGTATGAAAATGAGCAGCATTTTTTTTTTTCCAAATCTTTTTGATGTTTTAGTCCTCACTTAGCAAGTTGAGAGCCACACATGGAGCTGAGACCTGCTGAAGCAAAGCCCAGCAGTGAGGACTGGTGTGGAGCCAGTCCAGAGGTGCTTGTGAAGAGGTTAATTCCATGGAGAAATTATTTTCATATTTGCTACTGTGCCTCCAGAGTGCATGTCCTGGTCCTCCCTGCTGCCCACCACGGGCCAGCCTTGGGGGACATGGTGACATTCCCTGTGCTTTTGTTCTCCCTTGGAGAGAGCTGATGAGGAGACACAGAGCTGTCCTGGGTGCTGTGGGGAGGAGATGATGCAGATGGATTTCAGAATTTTGATAGTGTGACCTTCTTATCATCAGGGTTGTGATGAGGGATGTCACTGGATCACAGAAGGGCAAAGTTTCTGATAAATAAAGCACAAATTTATCCACATGCCAAGGGCCTTCCTTATGGTTTCTGTGAGCCAGCCAGGGATGTTCCTGGGAAATGTGGGACCAGTGGTCATCGCCTGTGGGGACACCATCAGATGCATTTGTGACTGCCTTTGTGAGGGAGAAAGATTCCTTGAGCTGTTTTCTAGACCCTTCCAATTACCTCAGCAGCTTAAAATTTTGTTCCAAGTTGCTGCTTCCTACTGCTGTGAAGGTAAATTTTCTCCAGATAGGTAGCTCAGGGTCTAATTTCTGACAAAGAGGAGTTCAGTTCAGGATTTCTGTAATGAAGCCTTGGATGCAGGGTAAATTGAAGAGCTCCATTTGTTCAGACATAAATCACAAATCACCTGCAGCCTGAGTGACTGTCCCCTAAATATCATGGGGACATGGGTCATTGTGGAAATATTGCAGGTCTGAGTCACACACTTAAATAGAAACATGAAAATCAGGAGGCAAAGCAGGCTGTCAACTCATCAAGCTCATCACCTGGCTTGTACTGAACATGCCCTGAGACCCAGAGCAGTGTCTGCTGGCTGGGTTGACACTCCACCTTCAAATCAGCTCAGTGCAAATCTTTAAAGGTACCAACTAAATATAAATATGAAAGGCTCTGATGACATAAATGCATTCAACTTTTTTTTTCTTTTTTTTTTTTTTTTTTTTTTTTTTTTTTTTTTTTTTATTCTTAACTGTGCCTGGATAGGGATTTAGAGAGGCTATTTCTGAATAGTCAAAGAACATAAAATGACTATTACTGAAAAAGGACAGGACAGGAAGACTTTAGTATGCTCTGAAATTTTTTATAGTCAATACTGAGATAGTATGCAAAAAAAAAAGGACAAATTAATAAAGCAATTGCTTCTTAAAACAAAAAAACCCTTCCATCTATAATAAAACCCATAGTCCACCCACCAGTTAATTAAGCCTACAACAACATAATGACCATTCAGCATTAAGCACTCTGAATTAGGTAACAAATTTGCTCAGCCAGCCACAGGCATTAAATAACCATACATACATTTCTCCACTAGTCAATAAATCAAAGCTACACAAAATCATTACTCATTTTTCTGCACATCTTTTCTTCTCTGAGATTTCTGCTTTCTTTCCAATAATTGTGCATGTCAAAGGCTTTTCCAGAGTGTGTGTTGAAAGGGCGTTGTTGAGATGAGCAAGGAGAGGGAACAAGTTCCAAGACTCAAAGGAATGGTCTGCTCAGGTCCTGCAAGAAGGGGCTTACAGCCCCATGCCTCTCTTTCTTGCAAATGGATAGAGGTGCTCCTGTAGGCCAGGCTAGCTGTGATTAAATTAGTCCCTGTCCTCCATTTCAGTGTTTTTACCTTGTAGATCAGTGCACTTGTTTCTCAGTTCCTTGTTTTTCACCTTTCAAAAAGTACATACCAGCTCCTGTCATTTTGGAGAGAATAAATATGTTACAAATGGTGAGGCAGTCAAATACCAGAGAACTGAAGCCAAACAAACCCTTAAATTATAGGACACACCAGACCATGACCTGTGTGTTACAATCAACCCGAAGGCCTGTTCTCAGGGACCCTCAGCTCATCAGTCACCTTCTCCATGGAACCTTTGATGCTCATTGCATCACCCATGAGCAGGGACAAGGTGAGGCCTCCTGGAGGGAGCCTCACACTGGGCTCACCTTACAGGTGGCTTGGTCTTCTGTCTCATGTCATACAATGTCAGTCCCTCCTGTTTGAGCATGGCTGGGTCGTCCCTTCAGACCGGGCAATGAAGTTTTACCACAGAAGGGGAGGCACATTCTGACCTGGAGAATTGTCCTTGCCACCAGGTTTTTCATTTTTCTTAAACCAGTCATTTATTCCTAAGACTTCCCTTGAGCAGGTGTTGCTGGATGTTGTCTGTCAATATGTGAAGTGCTGGCAAAAATGTGTTGGAATTTTCCTGTAAAAAGAAAAGTTTGAAAATTTCCAGATATTTCTGTTGAAACTCCAAAATAAACTTCTACTGCTTCTGCTGCTTTCTATGTTACTCTAAGAAGTTAAGAAATAAAAAGAGCTCAGTTTTAAAGGTTACATTTAAAGAATTAAAGCAACAAAGAAATATAGACAGGGTAGAGATGCAGGCAGCAACCAACTCAGTGGGCAAGAAGAAAGATAAAAGAACTGTAAAAAATAGGTAACAAAATACCTATCTGTAGTAGGCAGAGAAATAAAACAAAATATAGAAATATTTAGAGATAAACTCTTTATGAATATTAATCCATATTATTCATGCTTTCTAAAAATGTGCTGGTAAAAAGAAGAGTCCTGTCTTTATGAAACCCAGCGTTCAGAAGGGGAAATGCAGGATGGAAGAAAAGTGCTTGTTGTATACATTGTTGTGTTTCCTGCATTCTATTATGGAATCTAGTATCAAATGGTATCTAGCCCTTAGTTTGTAATCATAGTGTCTTTTGGATTAGGGAAACAAGGCATTTCATAAAGAAGAATCCAAATGCAAAATCAGGTACCTGTAGAAACAGACTCCAGAAAGCCAGAATTTATGATTCCAATAAGCTCTGTGTAGCAGCTCTTGCAAATTAGACAGAATGCAGCCATCCAAGACTGCCAGTTTATCAGGTCAATTGGAAAGTGCATCATTGCCCAAGCCCCATCCAGCACCAGCTGGATCTAAGGCTCTGCCAAATCTCTTCAGACAGTCGTGGTATGTGAGCAAAACCTCGGCTGATCGGGTTTGCAGCACAAACCCAAAATGAGTTTGTCACTCTTTTAAATTCCCACATACACTGGCAGAAAATTGCTGGAAAATGAAATAAAGAAATGACAGAAGCAGTTTAGTTTCCTGTCAGCTACGAGGAACAGACAGCCTTACACAAATATGATATACAGGCAAGCTCTTGTCAGAGTGTCCTGGTTTCAGCTGTGATGGAGTTCATTTTTTCTCTGTAGCTGGTGCAGGGCTGTGCTTTGGATTCAGAATAATGTTGATAACACACTGATGTTTTGGGTTGCCAAGTAGTGCTTACCCTAAGCCAAGGAATTTTCAGTGTCTCATGCTCTGCCATGGAGGAAGTGCAAAAAAAGCTGGGAGGGAGCATTGCCAGAGGGATATTCCATGCCAGAGAACCCCATGCCCAGTATTTAAACTGGGTGAGTTACCCAGGAGAGGGGCTGATCATGGTTCAGAATGGGTTTGGTGTTGGCCAGCAGGTGGTGAGCAATTATATAATGCAACATTTGTTTCTTGTAGGTTGTACTTCTCTCCCTTCTTCATATCATTACTATGACCACTACTATTATTATTACTATTAAATTAATATTATGTTTTACTGAATTTCAGCTATTAAACTATTCTTATTCAACCCATGGGTTTTACATTTTTCTGATTTGCCTTTCTCATCCCACCAGGTTGGGGCTTAGCCCCAGCATGGCATAATTAGGCATCAAAGAGAAGGTGCTCAGGTAGGAATGGCCCATGGCTGGTTCTGCTCCTGGGTCTCAGTAGTCTCATCACAGCAGAGGTTTTCTCTACTGATTTACCCCCCTCTTGGCTTCTCAGGTAGGTTGATCTCAAGCTGCTCATCCCACAGCTGATTATCCAGAATCTGCCAGGCTCCTGGCAAGGCACACAGTGCTGCAGCTCCAGGCTTCTTCTGCTATGTCTAATATTGTTCAAATGTGGGCCCAGCACATTGTGGCACTGGCTTCTTCTGGACCTTAGGGCATGGTCCAAGTTCAGTTTATGCACTAAAAATTAAGAAAAAAAAAAGAAAGAAAACCAGCAAGGTCTTTTTTCTGCTTGTTGTAGGGTTAGGTCTTGCTCACTTTTAATGTGGGTAGAAGAACACACAAGTGTGTCCTTGGTACAGGATACACAAATGCATCCTGTGCTGTCACACAAGTGTGACCCACACAGCTGGGTCTTTAAAACACACTTTGTATATTCATATATGTATAAGACTGTGCACATAGTGAGATATTTGAAATAGCTTCTCTTGAACAGCCCTTTCTGGAGTAATTTTTGTTTTAAACAAGCCCTTGTTACTTGATAATTTTCATTCTGCCATGTTCGTACCTAACTTTCTTTTAGCCTCTTTCCAGAAGCCACTTACAATTGGAGAGGGTGCACAAGATGCAGAATCCAATGGGTTAGCATTGCAAATCCTCAGTTTTAGTACTAAGCTGGGCTCCAGCTGCTCTCTCAGATCCCTGCCCAGGTTTAGGCACTGGAGAGAAACAGGGGAGCAGAAGGTGTAAGGTAGGTGTTTTCACATCACAGCATTACTCCTGAGAAGTGCTGAGTATTTCATTATTTATTTCCAGGGGATGTATTGAGAGGCAAAGATGCAAAGGCTCTCAGATGATGGGAGCCCAGTTTGTGGCACAAACTGGAACGGGGTGTGGGGTCACACCTCTCATACTATGTGAGTCATAGCCAGTGACTCACATAAGGAAACCAGGCTGATTACCAACAGGTGTCACATCACTTTTCCTATTAAAGTGATCAAATGGGTTGAAATCCCCGAAGATGAAGTTATTGAGGTTTGTGCTCGAGGCTACATAGCCCAATTGCCTACAATCTCAGGGGAGGGGGAGCTTTGCACAGGAAATGAACTCTGGCCATCTGAATTTTCTTTAATAATTGCCTCAAAGTCTATTATGTGTGCACCACATCAAATAATTACAGGTCTCCTTTTTTTTTTTTTTTTTTTAACTTGTAACCTAGGACTATTTGCTTGGAAAATCAGGCTTAGTTGTTTAGTCCTTGAACTGTTTCTTCCTCTACCTCTACTGCATTTAGGGATTTATCACTGGTCAGAGTAAAACACTATGAAGCAGTAGTAGTCTTAAAAGTATAGTGATATGTGAATTGCATGAACAAAAGTGTGAAGTCAGGCTGTTTCCTGCAGTGTGGATTAGTGGAATAAACCAATTTTTGGTGTTCACAGGTTTTGAAAAATGTTCCTTTCAGCTGTTTTCAGGATCATCTTTCATTTTGTATAGGGTAAATGAACATAGGATGTTTATTGGAAACAAAGCATTTTATTTCCCAGTGATGAATTATCAGTCAGTGAGTTATTCCTGTGAACCCAGTGGGTTTTTTTGTAATCTCTGGGAACTCTCTTTTACTGCTTCTTGCTGCTCTCACCACTTCTCCATGAGTAGACTTCCATCTCTCTGCATGTGAATGAAGGTCCAGGTTATGTGGTAATTTCCCTTATTATTTTTCAAAACTGATAGAACCCAGGAGAAGGTTTTAAAGGCATGAGATGCCCTTCCCTCTGCAATATGCCAGTGCCCTTGTCTGACCACCCTGGCTTGTTTGAGAGCCCAGTTTAAAAGCAAATACCTACCCTTGAAAGCAATCCCAGGCAACAGCTCCCATTAAGTGGTGGGTGGTAAATGAGGCTCTGATTCACTGCCCTGCTGGGTGCTGCTGCTCTGATACCAAAGGGTGGCAAATAACAGACAAGCACAGGATTTTCCCTTGCAATCAAACCCTTTCTGACTGGCTCTAATGGATCTGTGCAGGTGCACTGGAGCATGGATGATGCACGTGGAATGAAGCACGTGGATGCTTAGAGGGAGCTTTGGATTTCAGTTCCTGTTTCAGGCTGGGGTTTTTGGGTGCAGTGTTACAGTAAAATCCACCACCACATTCAGCAGTCAGAGCGATTGCTTTGCATGCCAAGTAGCAGCACTCACCTTTTTGCACCAGGTAACATCCTAGCTATCCAGGAATGCCCAATCCCAGTTCCCTTGAAATTAAGCTGTTCCTTTCCGCTATAAATCTGGTCTAATTATGGTATTTTGTAGCACTGCAGCCGTCAGACGGCAGTCCTTCTGCAGGTGTGCTGCAGGAAGCCATGGAAATGCAGCTGCCACCAGAGTGTCTGGGAGAGCAGGGCCCAAATTACTCAGGCTGCATAGCAATCAGCTGAAATTGCTGCTGGTTTGATGGGAAGGACAAATAGGCTGACAATAACACATGGCTGTATTGACAGACAGCACTTCCCCACAGCTGGAAAAGCTGAATAGGAAAAGGTATCACAGGACTCCAGGGCAGAGCCCAGCACTCAGATTGCCAGTTCCTGTTTTATTTCGCCACCAAATGCTATTACACTTGACATTTCTGCATGTTCACCACTATAATTTTAAATTGTATTATCGAGATAAAGAATGGTATGTGAAAGCCACAAATGATAGCTCATTTAGTTCTTTCCTTGTGGCTTTGGCTCATCATGTTTTTTTGACTTATGAAAGACTTGGCAATTACACAACTGGGCACACTGAAGAAAAAAAAAACAAAAAATACAATACATTTCTGGATCAGATTTTTAAATTAGTTGAATTTTCTTTGCAGTGGAATTGTGTGGTCTGGTGGGGTATTGTATTTGCAGGGAATGTCCCAATGAAGGCAGGAATGATGAATCTGACTCCATGTTCTCAGAAGGCTAATTTATTTCTTTATAATACTATATTATATTAAAAAATACTATACTATACTAAATAATATAAAAAGGATACTTACTGAATGCTAAAAAGATAATAATGAAAACTCGTGACTCTTTCCAGAGTCCCAAAACAGCTTGGCCCTGATTGGCCAAAGAGTCAAAACAACTCACAGCAGAGTCCAGTGAAACAATCACCTGTGGGTAAACAATCTCCAAACACATCCCACATGAGCACAACACAGGAGAAGCAAATGAGATAAGAATTGTTTTCCTTTTCTCTGAGGCTTCTCAGCTTCCCAGGAGAAAAATCCTGGATGAAGGGATTTTTCCAGAGCATGTGAATGCCACAGTAGGGCAGGTTCCCAGGAGGGATATTTCTGTGATCATAAAAATTTGTGCATCTGAGCAGATTGCTTGAAACATGCTATGGGGGAAACTCTGTGGCATTATGGTCTTCTGGTATTTTCTAGTGTGGGTAAAAATTTCCATAAGGTTCAGCTCTCAGAGATCAGACTGTTTCAAAAGGTAATGTGAAGGAATACAAAAGAATTTGGAAAGAGAGGAGGTTGAGCTGAGGCACAGAATAATTGGCAGCAAGCAGGTCACCTAAAGTATCAACAACAAAAGAAAAACCCACTATAAATACATTAGGAACATATGAAAGGGGAAAAAAAAAAGAAAAGAAACCAATTCTATAATGTGGAAAGGAAAAAGCAAGATGGCTGAGAAAAGGCTAAATTTTTATTCTTTCTTCTAAAGATTTTTATTCAGTCTTCTAAAAGAAATTTGTCACCCTTTAATTAAAGTGATTAAATTTAACAAGGAGACAGATGACCTGGAGAAAAAAGGGGAGGTGAAAACACTATAAAATATGTAGATAAGTCAAACATATTTAGTTTAGCAGTCTCTAGGTAAGATTACCTGTGAGACTGAACCACCCTTGGGGAATGAACCACAAGGAAGGAAGAAGAAACTTGAGAGAATGGTCCACCAGTCAAGCTGACTCCAATAGCCCAAAGGAGAAAGGATCCATTAATTAATAACCCTGTGGAGCATAATAAGGAGATAAAAATAGATCCTGTAAGTTTGTCAGGTATAAATTGTGTCATCCCTGTAAAAGAATAGGATCTGCCAAGTGGATAAAAAGTGATAGGTGTGATATATCTTGAATTTTAGCAAGGCTTTTGACACCATTCCAAATAATATTTCCCAAAAGGTGTAGAGGTACAACGGTCTCAAAATTGGTGTAGAGATGCCTGAAAAGCAGTAGAGTAACCTATTCATGGTTTTCTGTAAAGCTGGGAGAGCGTTTCACTGGGATGTACCCAGGCATCAAACCTTGGGCCTTGTTGTCTGTATTTTCACTGGTTTGGATGATGGAGGAAAATCTTCCCTGCTGACATTTCCTCTTGGTGCCAGCCTGGGATAGGTTACAGACACTGCAGAGTACAGGTTAGAATACAGTGAGGCATGGAGCTCCTTGTCAAATAGCCTAAAATCACTAAAATAAAGGTAAATAAACAAAATACTATCTACAGGGCTGAAGGGAATCAAATGCAGAGATATAAAATGGGGAATATTTCACTGGGCAGCACAGAAAGAACTGGTGTTAGATCATAAATTAAGTAGACATTGTTAACGCTGTTGTAAAGATGCAAGGAATTTCTTGAGGGGAGTTTTAATAAGTGTAGCATTAATAGAATGTGGGAAATAGTTATTCTGCTATAAATAACTTTTTTGTGATTTGAGTCCCAGTTTGAGAATTGTAAGTACAAATCAAAAGGAATCCAGAGGAAAGAGGAAAGCAACATTCACAAGATTTAAAAACTAAACTAAGCTTATTTAAAGGCTGTCTTTATTTGATTTAAAATGAGAAGATTTCAAGGCATCTCCAGGGCACAAGAGCTTAGAAAATGGAGAGTTGTGAGTCAGGAGCAGAACAAGAGTGAATGGACTTGATTTTGAGTAAAAAAGAGATAAGTTTATTAGCAGGGAAAAAAAAATATTCTAAGAATAATTAAGCTTTTTGACTAACTCGAAAAAACCTTGAAGTTGTTGATGCCAGATGGTCAATATTTGCTTAGTAAAAGATAACTAAAAAAATCAAAACACAATGCAAATATATATGTAATTTTGTATACTACTATTGCATAATAAAAATATCATGCCCAACATGAAATTTGAATAGAAATAATTTAACAACTGCAATTTGCACCACAGGTTTGCAGATGGCAATTAGCTCTGCTCTGGGCTGCTTTCCTGTGGTGAATGTATGTGAGTGGAGCTATGTGGTGGCAGAGATGGTGAATGAGAACCTGGTTCTGCTGGTATCAGTGATCCCTTCTGGTGCCTTTTTCTGCGGGACACCAAAAGGAGGAGAGAAAAAGCCACTCTGAAACTTGCAAATAACACTAAGTCACAAGAAGCTGTGCCTGAAGTCTCCAAATCCAATAGCCAGTATAAACACCAGTGTTTGCACAGCCTGGGGATGCAGGGATGCCCCAGGCTGGGCAGTACAGGTCTGTTTTCCCAGCCACTGGCAGGAGGAGTTCATGCCCTGCCCAGCAGGACATGGGAAGGGTGTTGGAGAATGATCAGCATTGGGGGTTTTTACCTGCTGAAATATACAGGCAATATTTCAGTGGAGCTAAAGCTGTAACCTTCAACCCCACACAGTGACAAAAGCATTTTTATTTCCTCCCTATATACAAGGAAGGTATAAGGTGAGGTTTAAAGAACATTGTAATGTCTCTATGCTCTTAATAGGTGATATACTCTTAATAGTTACCAGGAATATCTACATTTTGCATCCTACAGATGTCTCACAAAGAGTGGTTTTCTGGGAAAGGTGCATCACTAGTCCCTGGTGAGTTCAGCAACACTGAAACACATACATTTTTTTGTGGGGAAAAATAAAGAAAGTTGTTCTGATCCAAAATTGGTTTGTATATTTAAAATTTTACATTTGATCACTAAATGAAAAGAACTCCAATCATTTCTGTCATTCTTTTAGTCCTAACTTCAGGCTACAATATTGGCTAGACTTTGAGAAAGTGGTGGGGTTTTTGACATTTTAAAGAAAAAAACTAATTCCATTTGTAGACTGTCCCTTTCTTAACAAACCTGTTTATGAGTAAACATATGTACAACACAGCACAGATCTTTATATGGTGGAAATTCAGTTTGAAACTGAAATGAGTTCAATTTCAGACATGGTATGACACACTAAAGTTTAAATATGAGCTTGGAAATGTGGAAATAAATAAGGCCTTTTCATTCTCTCACTCGTAAACTTTAAAAAATAAAATTTAATACCCTTGAAGGACAAATGATTCAGAGCACTGGAAGCAGAAATCCTCTAAGGATTTGGGTCATGCCCTCAATCATTTCTTCTAAACTTAAGCATAGATATGAGAATCACCCCTGGTTCTTTCTACATTAAATCCTGGATCTAAACTCCATACTTTTGTCACAACTTGATATTGAGATATAAATCACCAAACAGAAATCTCTGTAAAGCCTCGTTATAAGAAGGGACTTATGTTAGTATCACTGAGTGAGTTGCTGATTTACTGCATCCTCATCATTGAAGTTTTCAGTCTACTAAAGGTATTCCACATGCATCAAGAGAACCTGGAATTTATGAAATCAAATATACAGAAATGCACACAGTTGTGCCTTTCCCAAATGTAGTTTGATCTTGATAAATCATGGAATTGTAACATGCATTTGTCATCATAAGCCCAGTGAAGGGATTCATGTCTGAAGATGGGCTCCTGTCCCTTTGAAAGCCACAGTATTTAAGCTCATGCCTAATTCTGTCAATTTGTGCTTTAATTTACCTGCATGGGAGCCAAGGCTGAATGTTTGTGGTTTAGTATATTAAAAAATATGCTTGGTCTTGTTTTTTTTGTATTATTATTGTTATTATTGTTGTTGTTATTATTATGATTATTCTTTGGAACCTGACAGATATTTAAACACATGTGTTGTCTGAAATATCCAAAACAGACTCTAAAATACAGAGGTTGCAATCTCCTTTGGTAGAATAAGCAATAAAGTGTGTTATTTCGTAGCTTTGTCAAAGAAGGAACTTGATTCCTCCTTTATTATATTTTCTTAATTCAAGGGCATGTTCAGATGGAAGAGGGATTTTATATGGTTTTTCAATGCTATTGATCAAAAAAAAAAATGCAGGCATGGGCATTTTTACCCTAGTTGTCAGAAAAACAAACACACATCCAATTGGAAGCACTTTGGCCACAGTGATGTTAGTGATAAATAGATTTATTTCTACTCAGGTCTGACTGTTGTACTGCATACTTTCTGTAGAAACAAAGTGGAGAATGCTTAAGAAAAGGAAAATGAGGAGGAGTATTTTCTTGGTTCAGACTTGCAAGTCCTTACTTCCAACATGAAATTTTAATTGGGGTCGGAACAAGATGAGTACTTTGTGCCTCCTGTAAAATAGGAAGGAATTTCTTTATTTTTATTTGCCTTCTCTTTTATCAGTTGAGGTCTGTCACTCTTACTGTGGAGAGAATTCTTGTATGACACAATGGTCAGGGTACAGAAATGCTTGCAGCACCATTAGAAACTCACAGATCTCACTTTTGATGTTTACATTCAGAACATAAGCACAGTAAAAAATCAAAAGTAAATAAAGAACAGATTATGGCAGATACTTAATTTGGGGAGCCATACTTCATGCCTCATAGTTTGATGGTAAGGAAATATTTTTTATAACAATTTCAGCGTAGTCTTATTCAATCAAGAATAAATAATTCCTTCTCAAAGAAGGAAACCACAAGGAAAACCATGACAAACCACAGCAGGTTCCACTTCAGTGAAACACACATCTGAAAAGCTTCTGAAATTCATACAGCAGGCACTTATAGGGTAAAATATGAGCAAGACACTGTGTCATATGCTCATATTCATGCACTGCACACCTGTCAGTTCAGTTAACCTCTCTCTGATGAAATAATTACATCGAGAGCATGATGATGTGCTGTTTTAAGTCTGCCATTGCTGATGGCTTATTATTTTGTCTACTTCGACTTAAAAAGGTGCAAAGAATGTGCAACCAAGTATACACAAAGTTCTGGTCCCTCTGGAAGGAAGTCTGGTGTACCAGATTTTCTCCAACAGCCTGACTGGAATATCTGAGGAGGAAGAACAAATGTGTCTTGGAAGTAAAAACGAACCCCAGGTTTTGCCCTGTGTGGACTCCTCATTTGAGCTGTGAAATTCTTTTTTCTGTGTTTTTCAGAGGACAGCTGCTCAGAGGAGGATCTCACCCCTCTTGCTCCCCACCTGGTCTTATGATAGATTTGCCGAATTTGGGACTTTTAAACATTTGCATCTGCTTCACCCAGGCAGCTCCACTGCCTATTGACCTAAGCTGGCTTTTTTACCCAACAGGATTTACTCCATTTGGATTAGCTGGTCCTTTCTGTTGTACTTGTTTGCCCTAACACCTATAAACCATTTTAAAAAGTAGCTTTCATGAGAGCACTTTGTATCTTTCAGCATAATTACAATGTCTAAGCCAAGCATTGTGGTGGAATAAATTCACCCTTGTGTGTTCTGTTAAAGATGTTTGTAACCTATGTTTATATTGGTAGTCAACATGTCTTCCACTTTGTGACTTCTGAAGCCTTGAAGATACTTGATCATCTTTAAAAACAACAGCAAAGATGGCAATTTACAACTGAAGGTGGAACTCTGCCTTGTTTGGGGATTTTAATTATTTTCCCACTCTAGTGCCCATTATTTTTAACATCTTTGAATGGGTTAAGTGATGGTCAGCATCTGTCTTGATGGGAGGAGATTGAGATAAACCTTACAGCATTTCTGACAGCTGCCTGCTTCAGAAGAGCAATGGTTCATGAATCCACATTGGGACAGTGGGAGGATTTTTCCTTCCTTCCATCTTCCTCTGGTAATGAACAGGGCCCTAGTGGGGACTGCCCTCAGTCTGCCTTGAGTGAAGGGAATGTTTAAAAAACAAAACCTTCAGCCCCAGTTCAGTGTAAATGCTCTGAGTGAACTCATCAAAGAAGCTGGCAGCTAGGTAAAGGCATCTCACACTCTACAACACTTCAGTTTTTCTTCTCTGGTTTATAGATGTCAGATCTTGCTTGTTTGATGTTTTTTTTCTTCTAGTTCTCTCCATCTCTGGTAGTAACAGCTGAGAAGGATGAAATCTGCAACTTTTTCATGGTCAAGCAATACAGTGGTATTTAATTAGAATTAGAAAAGACAGTAACACCATTGGGCTTTGGCTTGTATTCTTACAGAGCTTTTAAGTGCCAGTAAATGGCATGTCCTTCGGTTAAATGCAAATGTTTCCAGAACAGGAACATCTTGGCTGCCAGAACTATTAATCCATGGCCATGGTGTCTTAATAAAGCAGTCAAGGTCATTGTTTACCCATTGGTGTTCCCAAAATACAGCCTATAAATTACCTTCAGGTAAAAGCCAATAGAATTTTTTAACTTTTCTAACAAAGACCCCACTGGGCTTGGTTCTGTACGAACACAGAGCAGACAGATGGTCCCTGCCCTGCAGAGCTGGACTCTGAGACCTTGCATTTCTCCTGGTGACTTTCTGTGTTTTCTCTGATTAGGACATAAGCACTGGCAGGCCAGGAGACCTTGTTAGATCCTTCTTCCCCCAGCTTCCTCCATATGTATGGAACATTCAGCAGAGGTTTGGACTTTTAAATTTTTTCTGTCCTGTTCTTTCACAGCCCAGTACTACTTTATAAAGTCAGACTCTGAATAGGGCCAAGTCACTGCAATCCTTCCTTGTTATTGCATCCCATAAAAGCTCTATCAATTTCCTGGTGTGTTATTCTTCATCCTTGAACAACCTGGCCTTTTGGATGGAGGTAGAAACATTCAATACATAATTCACTATACGAAATTACTCTTTGATGTTGAGTAAATTGGAATATCTGCAACTGTACTTCTTCATGTTAATAAAACACAGAGATAATATTAACAGACTTGCTATGATTTATTAATAAATTAGGCCTTATTTTTGTCTCTAAATAGACTAATCATTTGTGTGGGCTGGAAACACATAAAGGAAGTGACTTACACTTTGTTGAGGAGAAGAAATTCCCTGTTTTTCCCTCCCTTTCCCACCCTTTTTACTTGGGTTGGCCAATAAAGTTGTATACCTTTTCCAAACTAAACACAGCATTTTTGTTCCACTGTTCTGGTCTTCCCTTCTTTCTCTCTGTTATCACCTCTCTGGAACTGAGAAAAGGTTGGTCTGTGCCTTTTCCCCTTTTTTGGAAAAGAGGGAAAGAGAGGAAGAAAGGAAGACAGAATAAAGGTGAAGATTAGGAAGAGGATAGAAAAAGAGAAGCTTTCTGATCCACTATGATTTTTTCTTAAATCTTGGGGTTTTTTTTCTGAAATATTAACACAGAAAGTATATTTTTTTTAAAAATCCCCACTACTTATATTGGAAATGTTTTATTGAATTATTTTTAAGCTCTCTTGTGGATTTTCTTTCTGTGTTTTTTCTTTCTATTTTCTATCTTTTGAGGTGTTTCAAGTTCAGTATATTATGTATCTTTCCAGCAGACACCACTCTGAATCCTAGTTCCTACTCACTCTTGGGCTGTAGAGTATCAAAGTGCAGAAGGTGCTTCCCATTCTTCTCCACGTGTGTTTGAATTAAATGCAGATTATCATTTTATTAGGACAGAGTCTCCATCATTTGCCTTTTGTTTCTACCATGCATAGTAGGATTGATTAAGGCCAGGATTGTGCCTGTCAGGCTTTTTTCTTTATGTGCTTAATAATAATTTCTATATCTCCTCTATCTTACCCTGTTTTGGGCCTGTTTCTCCAAAACTGCCCAGCTTTCTGAGTGCTTATTCTTCCTTGGTGGCTGCCATGCTTTTTTTGCTCTCCTGATATCCACTGCCTCCTCCCCAAAGGTCAGGTTCCTTCTCTGCTTCACCTTCCCATCTTCCCTTTCAGCCTCCCCAAGCCAGGATCCCCCTGCACTGTGGTGGTTTCCCCAGGGAGCAGCTGATGCCTGGTCATGGTGTGCAAGTCATCAGCACTGGTGCACACTGATAATTAAAGGGTTGGTAGGATAATGCACTGCTGAGTGTAAAGGATGTCAGATTAAAGGTTACACAATGAACTCAATTAAACTGACAGTAGAGAGCTGGGGAGGCAGGAGTTCAACTTCTTATCCCAACAGGCAGTTCTTTTACCTCCCTAGCTATTATTAAAGAGGAAAAAAAAAAAAGCTAAACCCTGGAGATATCCCTAACTGCCAGTGCAAATATTCTCATGAAAGTACAGTAAAATCCTTAGCACGTAGATAGGACTAAGCAGTGCACTTGACAGTCCTTAATCCTGTTGACTTAAGGCATTCTCTGAATATTCTTTTCACATTTCTGTAAGAAAGCCTGAGAAGTGGGACAGGAGATTTTCTGTCAAAAATGGTACATCAGCATCAAATCCATTTTTCAGCTTGCAGATGTAGATTGTGCTGAAAGTAAACAGAGGGATTTGGGAAGATAAGAGGAAACACCTTAGATCCAATTACATAGAAAAGAAGTAACCTCAAAGTCAAAAGATTTTGTAAGTCACAAACAGTATGCCAACTTTTGGCCTCTCCATGCTGTGGCTGGCCATGTGATTCACCATGAATATAATCACATTTACAGATGTAAGGGGCAGAAAAGATTGTACTATCTGAATTCCTGTATGCAAAGGTCATTAAACTTTCATCTGGCAGCCTTATATTCACCCCAATGACTTCCAATACAGATTTTAACACATACTGGGGAAAGCAAAAGTAAGGAATCAAAACACAGATGCATCATAGCTTCTTTGCAGCAGCCTAAGTGCTAAATTTTTTGAAGAAGAAATGCTACGTAGATAATTCTGATTTGTAGTTGTAAATATAATCATGTATCCTTCCCATGTGGTGTCATGGATGGACAAAAATTCTACTGTCCTTTAAAACACAAATGATTTTTTTCTCTTTTCTGACAGAATTTTAAGAGGAATTGGGAAATAGGGTAATTCTCTGGTCATTGCAGTCTTCCTGGATGCCTACTCTGAAAGCCACTCCATGCCATAAGTGTCAGCTCATTTGGTAATAGTATTAGGTACCAGAGGAGGGATTAAATTCACAGATCAAGACACCTAAATATCAGTGTCCTCAGGAGTGTCTAAACTGCCATTACAGTGCCTAGAGAAATAAAGATGATTTTCAGGTTAATGTAGGTCCTTAATATTAGGTATTTGAATTTGCAAGTTGAATTCCACCCTTGGTGTCCCATGACCTCTGATGGCAATCCCTAAGAACCAGGTACAGAATTCCTGGAGATGCTGGGGGATTTTTAGCCTTGTGGAAACCTGGTGGAAACCCCACTGTACCACGTGTGGGTCTGGGCATTTGCCCTGTCTGTGCCAGGCACCACATTTAGGGAGCTGCAGGGAAGCTGTGACTCTGGGAACAGCAAACCAATCTCATCAGGGACGAGGAGGTGGAGAGCTCAAGTTTTCCCCTTTTGAAGCTCTGCCTTCATCAGCCATAGAGCTGTTTCTACCTCTGATATTCCAGATTATTAATTACCTCTGCCCTCACCAGTGAGCCTGGCCACCTCCTCCAGCCTGTTCCCTTTAGGAGGAAACTGTGATTAACTCTGCTCCCCTACCCTAGGAGAAGTGCAGCAGGACAAGTGACATTGCCAGGAGACCAAGGACAGCATCATATTAATAACACAACAACCTCCTCTTCACAGAGCAGACGAAAGAAAATGAAGAATCAAACTGTCCTTGCAGCAAATTCAATGTTATTTCATAGCTTCCCAGATCGTGCCAGGAATTTCCTAGCTGTGGAATACTCAGTCTTCAGTTCCAGTATCTTCCCATGCAGACCTAACTAAAGACTGCATACACAGTTTGTCAGATCAGAGAACATTTCCCTGGGGGGAAGAAGTTGTTACTTCGGTTTCTTTCTCTAAAGAGTTACTACCTCAACTGAGACTAAAAGGAAAAAGAATCCCTGATTAAGCTTTATATATGTATTTACTATATATGACTGAGTTGGGTTTTTCAGACTGGCAGACCTTTTACTTTATTCTTTTCTCATGTGAATTGGATTTTCTTTAAAGAAAAGGGCCAACATTACTAGCAATACTATTTTTAAAGTGTCTTACATATCTGTAGGGTTCATTAAAATCAGTATTTTTAGCAATCACTCTTTCTAATATAAAAGCCAATATATTTCACATGCCATCTGGAACTAGGCAGTGAGTTCTTTCAAATTTTTAGGCATTTAATTAGATTGAATGGATATAATGGTTTTCCAAAATATTTTTGTGACAGTTATACTTTACTAAGCATAAAAATTTTATGAGAAAGTCAAAGCTATTTATCATACTTTCATCTGCTTTCAAGTGATGCCTCTTTTCTTGATGGGCTCTTGATGGGATTGTTTGTTAGGATATAGAAAATGCTGCTCTCAAAGAGATTTGCTCCTGCAGCACCTTCCTCTAGTTCCTGTTCCAAAGTGATAACTCTAACAAACCTAAAAGTGGGTCATACTCTGCACTGCTAGAATTGGAGTGCATTTTGGTGGCATTTCTTTACGCAGACACTGAATTATGAGTTTCTAATACTTTCCATATTCCCAAACAGTAGAACAGTGTAGAACACTCTGAAGTTATCTTGGCCCCTACCACCTACAAACAGTGTGAATTTGCAGCCTGCTTCCACCTGGATGGTGACTTCTGATCCTGGAAATCCCTCAGAAGGAATGAGACACTGCTCAGGACAAAAAAAATAATGTACAGGCAGCAGCTCTTGACAGTAGGCCTGTAAACATAAATCAACCCAATAGCTGGGAAATTTGAAATTTTTTTTTTCCAGAAGTTTAATTTTTCTCCATATGTTTTGTTGGAAAAAGATGTGTCTTTCCATTTTTTGTGTATTTGATTAAGCAAACAAATGAAAGCACAGCATTACTTGTTCTGTGGTGAGACAAATATCAAGGGGCTTTTAAAATAACCTCTAATTGTGATGCCCAGGTAACAAGTTCAAATTAAGCCATGGGATACCGAGTAGAAGACCCTTATTTTTCAGAATCGTAGGCACTGACTCTGCTGTTCCTTTCAGGAGTCCTAAAGTCTGCCTGTGCAGTTGTAAAGGATAAGCTTCAGGACACTGGAGTTTATGTGACCATGCATCATGGCAAATGATGTAGTGACATTCCTCTGGCACACCTCCAGACAAAGCAGAGAGATAAAGAGCAACGATGTCGTTGCAACCAGATAAAATGTGTTTTATCTGCAGACGCTTCAAGAAAAAAACAGGCCAGAGCACTACCTAGAGAATACAGTTAAACCAGCAAAACTCAGAAAAACTCACCATCCTGTGGGTGTCTACAATTCCTGACAGTCACTCAGTAGGTCTTTTGATGAACCTGCCTTTTATAGCATTTATAAACAGTGAGCTTTTATCCATGCATTGTCCTTGAACATTGAGACACCATAGTACCTAGCTCTTTCTTGATGTGAAGTAGTATTCATAGAAATCCAGATCTTTAAAAAAGCCCAATCATCTTTCTCAGTTGCTGGGCAAACATGGAAAGAGGATTTTTTTTTTTTTTCAATTTTCTTTATTTTCTATTAGAATTAAGAAAGAGCAGCAGTTTCCAAACTTAGTGATCACTGGCAAACCATACTTTTTTGATAGAGACCTTTTAACAACTTAAACCTGTCAGATTCAGCAATTTTACAGTGAAGCATGTAAGAATACCTGTTGGAACATTTGCATGGTTCAGATGAGAGTTTAAGAGTCACTTACATAGATCTTCACACAATAAATTGTATTTCTGCTCATTGACCTGCCCTGGCATTGGCTTGCGCTTCAGAGATAAACAAGGCTGAATATTTGGGGCAGAAATTTTGGGTTTATTCCACCAAAGGACGAACATTTGACTACAGCTCCAAGAGTGATGAAAAAGGAGTTTGTTTTTTTTTTTAATTAAATAGCAGAGAGACGAGTTTGGTACTAATGCACTCGGAAAGTCAAAAGATATTAAAACAGTGCAATTGAATAGCAAAGGCCATCTTCCATAAAACAAACCCTTCAGGAGACAGCTGGAGCTCTGCCCTCCTTTGAGTTTTCTGGATGGTGCCATTACCTGCATTTAGGCAACAGAAACAAAACAAACCCTGAGGACGAAATCTGAACTGTAGGCACTTCAATGTGATCCAGCCAATTAAGTTCCCATGATAGTGGAAATTGTTGCTTAAATTAGTGGAATCAGAAGGTTTCAGATTGCCCTAACACAGAAATCTATGCCTCATCAATTGAACTGTGCCTGGAACTTCATTACCTGCATTGGCTGGATCTGCACAGTCTGTATTGGGAACTGTGAGCCACATTGGGAGATGTGGCTTGTGTGGTCACCCTCAGGTATCCCTTTGCAAGGCCAATCCCACCCCAAAAGCTGCATAATCCTCTCTACCTTTTTTGGTTTTAACATTGCACGAGACTCTGCAGATGCAGTTCATTACAGTCTTGTGGAGGTTTTCACTGTGGAAGTGGCAGTAAATAGGGTATTTAGCCTGAAAAATGCCTGTGAGGGATCTGGGTACTGTATGATAATTATACTTGCCATGATTGCTCCAGTTCAGGATTTAAATTTCACAGCTGAGATCCTTTTGAGGAGACCAGAACAGATATTGATCTTCCTTTGACTCTGTTGTCTCACAGACATCTACAAACTGAGGATGAATTCAGTGGTTTTGCTCAGATGATGTATTTTAGGGTTTTTCACAGCCCTTGCAGCTAGAAACAGCACCTCCAAACTAGAGTTGCAACTCTATTTCATGCTAATGAAATAAATGTGACAGCAACCTGAAAACGTCACTAATCACAGCTCTGCCTAGGGACATGAACCAGGAAAGCATTATTTCTGCCCTGTTTGGTGGAGTATTAAATACTGATTAGACTCCAGTGAAAGTAACAGGTATCACAGGGAAAAGGAGCCATCCCTGCTGCAAGCAGCCCCTGTTTTTGTCGCAGTGGGTAGTTAAACCTGTTTAGGATGCATTTTCCTAGCTGTAAAAACATGTGCAGATGATTGAGAATTACTGACTCCCCAGCAGGACTCCACACTTTTGGATCTCTTAGCCTCCACCAGTAACAGTTCTGCTTCTCTTCAGAAATCCTCCTTCTTTGCCCTTTTTTTCCCACTGTTGCGAGCAAGCGGGCACTGCCATCCTGCTGTTCCATGCCTGCATCTTTGTGGCTGCCTCTCAGACTTTGTATTGTGAGGCTTGGAAGGATTTTGGAGAGAGTGGAAACTCCTGCTCATCCTTAAACTGCCCTGCTAAGTGGCCACTGGCTTTCTGTTGTGTTCACTCCCTCTCCTGCAAGCTCAGCTCAGCCTGAAGTGAGTGAATGAGGAACTCAAAGGTGGTACAAGGTGCTTTTCAAGCCATGTTTAATGAAAAAGTGTAAAACCAGGAAAGAATGAACCTTTCTGTTTTTCTCAGATCCTTTATAAAGGCCCTGATTTTAATTAAAGTTTAACCTCATTGAACCATGGTCCTTTCTCTCACTTCTACTGACACTTCCAGGCAATCCATTAAGACTACATCTAGGGATAATTAAGGAAAGTTCAGTAGGAACAGATTCTGCTCTGGGCTTCTCAACAGTTACCAATAGTGATGTTAGAATGAAACAGCTGCTCAAAATGCAGAGTCTGTATTTACATACAGTAAGAGGGATGGATGCAGGGAAGATGGTTTATGGTGCAGGCAGTGTGTTCTGCAGCTATCCTTGGGAAGTCACTTTTTCCCATGTCCCTTTGTTCTTCTTTAGTCTTCTGTTTGATTTTTTTCATTTTATTTTACTGGTAGGACTTAATAGCAAGGAGTGCCTCCTGGTAGATATTTACAAGACAACTAGTCCACAGGCTCTAATTTCAGAGAGGGCTGTGGGCAAAATTATAACTATCATTAATTATCCCTTCTGTAAGTAATTGCATTTTTTTTGGATGAGTAGCTTGTTTGCAGAACTATCAATCTACTGTATAATAGCACATTTACATATTAAAAAATATAAAGAACAAGAAAATTATCTGCCCTAGAGCATCAGAAGGATACAGTAGTAAATGCAGGACCCTACCAGCTCTGTATTGCTTTCTTTACTTTTCTTAGGCACTGTTGATTCAAGGCAAACTATTTTGTGATGTCAGTTCAGTATAAAATGAGCAACTTTTCTGATGCTGGATTTCTGGTGGACTGAGCCCCCTCATCCCATATTCATTGCAGCTCTGCAATGAAGTGGACAATAAGTCTTGTGAGATGTAAGGATTCAGGGACACTGAGGTGATGTTGAACACTTTTTTAGTATTTCCCTCTTATGGAACCTGAAATTTGATCTCTGCAATGCTTAAATGAATTTAAACATCACCATGAGTATCAAAGACTTTTGATTTGCATGTGGCCATTACGAAAAAGAGTTTGATTTTATGCTTAAGAGGTTCTTTGTTGTTCAGCTGTTTGGTCTGCTTTGAGGGCTGTGGTTGTTCTTTTCAGACTGTGAGTATTGAGGTCATTGAGGGACCAAGCTGTTTCTGGTTGTCCTTGAAACGCAGGCAGGAGGAGGGTTTGTGATGTGACACTCACATGCTCCTTCCTCTGGCATCTATTGTTTCCATTCAAAGGGGAAATAAAACTGAATGCTCAGTTTAAACACAGTGTTTAAACCTGTGAGATTATTGTCTTTGAATGTGAGGTAGGCAGGCGAGTTTCTAAAACCTCTGAGGTAGTTTTGAATGCAGGAAAAAAATTGTGAGTGGTTTTATGTCTCATACCCCATGGCACTAACATAAATGGCCATTTGAATTGGTAGGTGATTGGGAATTCTAGAAATGCACTTTTGAGATACAGAAGCTATTTTTATGCCTTATTAGATAATTTCTGAATCCATCCTGGAGTGACACATCCCTCATTTTAGGCAGGAGGTGGCTGTTGGGTCCTGTTAGAAGAGCTATGCTGAAGAGAAGCCAAAGTGGGTTTGCTCAGCAAGGGAAAGTCATCCAGGACTGGGGAGTCAGGGCAGGGCACAGCAAGGCAGGCAGAGCTGGCCCAGCCATGGCAGCCAGGCTCTGCCAACAGGGGAGGTCTCCAGACATATCTACAGGATAAACAGGTCCACAGTCAAGTCAGAATTCAAATCAGCACGTTGGGACCAGCAGGACCCATGGCCAGGCTCAGGCACGGGGTCAGCATCACTCAGGGCAAGGGCAAGGAGGGGCACAGGCATCTCCCAGGTGAAGGGGTCAGCCCCTGATGGAGCCTCTCCCAGCTGCTCTCACACAGCCCCTTTCCCAGTAGCCTGGTCCCAGATTGTAGCCAGGCCACATCTGAGCTGGCCTGGGCCCAGCCAAACCTCCAGAGTGAGGACAGGGTTTTGCAGGGTCTGTTGGTGCACCCAGGTCTGGGACCACTGACATCTGGGGAGGGAAACCTGCCTTTCCTTGCTGCATTCCCTCTGCACGCCTCCAGTCACCTACAGGATTGCCTGCCTGGCATCCCCACAGCACAATGCTGGATTTTCTCCTGGGGTGCCTGCAGTGAATGGCCCTTGCAGCGTCCTTTCTCAGCTGTGGTTTTTGAGTGTAGCTCAAAACTGATGTCTTGGTTACTGACATGATCCTCAGCCTGTTAAATAAAAGTAGAGATGATCCCTGTTCCCTCCTCAGTGTGCTTCAGTGTAAAGAACTTGGTTAGGGACACACAAGTCACCCTGTACTTCCTATGCAGAAGGAAATCTTTTTGGTGTCTGTTGCTGCAGTGGATGAATCAGGGATGATGAGGTGTCTTCCTCTGTGGTCCAGGAACACACATGTGTGTGTTGAAGGATGCTTTCTTAGGTGGAGATCATGCATCAATTCCAGGGAAACTTTCAGCTCCTGGATGCTGCCGTTCAGCCTCTGGTGTCAGCCCAAATTGTTATGGCTTTCTTGTCTCTAGGAGCTGCAGTCACATTCAGCTGAAAGGTTAGGCTGGTGTTTGTGCTGTGCTTCTCTGGAAACAGAACCTTCTGCTTCAAATGCAAACACTTGCTAAGAGAAAGAAAGAAATCAACTATAAAATATAACTATAAAATATAAAATATCCCATTTTATGTATGAGACACTATACAATGCTGTTTTTATATGAATCAAAAATATCCAGGAGAAGTCATTTTTACTCCCAACTGCTGCAAAATCACTGTGCAGTTTTGGAGGAAAGGTGACTCTGCTTCGCTGTGTCTTCATGAGACATGCAGAGAACATGGAGAGCAGATGGCTCAAAATGCCACACAGCATCCTCCTTCTGCTGCAGCAGAGTTACAGATCCTGTCCCTCCCTCCAGGCTACTCTGGCATCTCCAGAGAATGGATGGGCTCAGACTGAGACATGATGTGTTGTGATTCTAGAGATATTCTGGAGTCTCTGTCAACACAATCTGAGATCACTTCATGTTTCCTGATCTTTGGCACATCTGAAGAATCAGTTTCCTGCTTAGAATACAGAAAGCTCAAAAACTCCCTCCCTCTTTGTTTTATCTGTTGAGAGCAATGTGTTGAAAGTAGGCTGCTTTGTGGTATAGAGGACTCCAGAGTCCAAAGCTACTGAAGGCTCAGGTGTTTGGGGGTGAAAAGGAGGGTGAAGATTTCTGTTGGTGTGTTAAAGAGTGATGTCCCAGTGCATTTGCACCCCTGAGTGCAGAATGAATGTTCACAGCCAGGGTGTGCATGGTGCAGAAAATCAGTGGAATGTCATGGCTGCAGCCAGCTCAGAAGGTTTGGCACATCAGATTTTCTCTATTTTCCAAGTAAAGGACTTCAGGAAATCAAGGATATGCAGAACAAAACTATTCTAGAAGAGCAGATTCATTTTCTAATGAGCTTATCATAAACACATAATCTGTTCACTGAAAACGAAAATGTTTTCTTCTTTGCTTTGATAGGGAGAAATGGGAGGCAACATTAGATGAAAGTTATTGTTAAGAACTTAAATAGGTACTTCTTCCTTGAAGTTCCCTGTGTTGCCTTTGGCTAAAGTGACTGAAGTTGAAATATAAGGCCCTTTTCTGAAAGGCTTTTGAATTAATGAAGACTCTCTGCTGGGCTTTCTTGTACAAAACAAAACACCGTGTCTGTGCAGGGAAGAAAAGGAAATGGAAGTGGTTAAACACTCAAGGAAAGCAATGACAATGAATAGCAGCAGAAAGTACCTTCCTTGTAACTCTGATAAGAAAGAGGAGAGACCTGGTGTGACATTGTGTGTGGGGCTGGTAGAGCTCCCCTCTTCAGTTGGGAAAAGCAGAGCTTTAAAGAAGTTAAAAATGAACTTAAAGAAGTTAAAAATGAACTTGAGTGAGATATGAAACTTCTAGGAAGATGGTACCTGCAAGAAGAAGCAGAGATTGTACAGGAAAGGCAAACAAAGCAGTGCACAAAATCTGCAGCAAATTCCAAATGGCAGGAAACTCAAAATCATTGAACTGCTTTAATACATTAAGAGATCGTGCTGTGCTGAAGTTACAAAACAATCCAAATCCATAACTTTGCCCAATAATTTTAAGAATTTAAATTTGGGTTCAGACAGTGTGGTAGTGAGTAGCTTAATGAGCCAGCTACCAGACAAGATAAGCTGTCTGGCCAGGAGGTGTCACATTTGTGATCAAAGCCTGGGAGTCTTGTCACTGCATTTTCCACATCTCACCCTAGAATAAGCTTAGTAAACCTCATTAAAAAACACTGTCTTCCCTTGCAGGTTATTTGTGGCTCCCGTTTTTCAGGTATTTTGAAGTGTAGTGCTTTACAAGTCCCTATTTTTCATAAGATTAACATTCACAAAAGACCACAGGAAAATGCATGTTTTCTCATGTCACTTTTTTTTTTTCTCATGTCACTTTTTTTCCTCTTTTATTTCACCTGTCTCTGAGTCAAACCCTTCAATTAATGCAATTTGTCATCCAAGAAGACATTCTGTCTTATCTGGAGGTATAAACACCAGAGAATCTTCCCCTTGCCTCAGCAGTGCTGTACACCTGGCTGGAAAATCAGAATCTCTGATAGTTCTGATTTGACCTGCCAGACATTTTGTTTGGCTGAAGGGAAACATCTCAGTGCCCTTAAAGCAGCTTTTTTTTCAGATGCTGGAGTGAAAGATGATGGATGCACTCAAACATGTAATTGTACAGGCTCTGTGTCCTCCATCCCACACCCGGACACGTCCCTGGGGTATCCAGGACACACTTGGGGGTGCCAGCTGGGTGTTCCATCACATCCACCTCAGACAAGGCTGTGACACCTGGGAACCAGGTCTGCAATGAAAATGGGGACACCAGGCATCTGACCTGTGACAGCTACACCCTGCTCTGTCCTCATCCTGATGGTTTAACTCAAATGAAGATGTTTGTCCTCATTTTGACAAACCAAAACGTTCTTTTTCAGTAGTGCTGCTATGAAAAACTGAAATATGTGAGCTGAAAGACACAAGGAAAATGATGATTTTCCTTGAAATTGTGTTTCCTACTGCAAAGAAAAAGTTATCTGAGTGGTGGTTTATTCCCAATTGACTCTAGCACAGATTCTGTCTGAATCTTAGTATTGCCATCTGGCACCCAGTTGGAGAACCACAACAGCATATGCTTCTTTTATGTTACTATTTGATATTTATGAGTAAGACAACTTAGTAATATATTTGGCTAATTACTTTTTAAAATTCCATGTCCAGAAAATTCATTGGAAATGTGGTGCAAATCTTTGTTGAACACAAGTGAGCAGGAAACTGTTTTCAGCCTGCAATAAAGAGGAAGCATAAAGCAAAGACACAGCACACAATCACACTGCAGCCTGCAGTGGTGATCATGCAAGGCTTTGGTGCCCAGATGGGAAGGGATGAGCAGTCAAATAACATCTTCCAAATAAAAGCTTTCAAATCAGAAACAGTGACAATAATGATCTAGTTAAAAATCATTGCTTTTAAATGTAATGGTGTGGTGTTGGCCCCCTCTCTTCCATGCTACTGAAAAATAAGTCAGTTTTCTAGAGCAAATACAAAATACTGATTGAGGGGAAGACATGTGAGGAGTGGCTGAGGGCACTTGGTCTGCGCAGCCTGGAGGAGACTGAGGGGAGACCTCACGGCAGCTACAATTTCCTTGTGAGGAGAAGGGGAGGGGCAGGCACTGATCTCTGCTCTGTGGTGACAGTGACAGAATCTGAGGGAATGGCCTGAAGTTGTGGTTTAGGTTGGATTTTAGAAAGAGGTTTTGCACCCAGAGGGTGGTTGGGCACTGAACAGGCTCCCCAGGGCAGTGGTCACAGCACCAAACCTGACAGAGCTCAAGAAGTATTTGGACAATGCTCTCAGACACTTTTGTGACTCTTGGGGTGTCCTGTGCAGGACCAGGAGTTGGACTGGATGATCCTTGTGGGTTTCTTCCCTTGTTGGTGGAGAACAGCAATTAGGAACAGGGATGGACACTTTTGGCCTTTTATGTTGTTCAGGGAGCTCTTCTGTGTGTTGCCTGAGCTCCTCATGGTTTGAAAGCCAATGGTTTGGTTTGGGAAGTGAGTGCTCATTGCATTTTGGAGGACTACACAGCCCATGGGTTTGGACCTGAGACTAAAATCCTGTTATCACAGCAGAACTAAGAGCTGTGAAGTGTGTTACAGTACCACGTGGAAACCCCTGAAGAGTTCACTGGGCTATTACAGGAATACTGCTCTACTTTGTTATTAATTAATAAATGGAGTAATTTTTAAACAATTGTTATTAGTGTTATTACTAACAATTGTTAGTAGCAGTCTTGAATGCAAAAACATAAAACTCTGACTCTTTAGACCTTAAGCTGAATTAATAGGCTAAGGAAAGGACAGCCACCAAATTTGCTGGAAGGTTGCTCAGATACTGAGAGACTGCATGAATCCATATATTACTTTAATAGAGCCACATTTCACAATGCAACACCATTGAACAGATTTAAATTGCAAAACAATGAGTGCACTGTTTTCTAAGAGCAGTATAAAAACTCAAGCTACCTTTGCTAGAGACTGTGCAGAGGAAATGAGAAAGGAACAGATGGGAAAGCATTTACATAGGAGATGGCAGGCAATTTCATTTTTTTCTATTGGCATGCTAATTAATGATCTTTCCAAAGCAGGAATGCTGTATAAATCTCCTAAAGGAAGGATAATAGCAAGGTCAGATGTATCTGCTAAACTGTGCAGGAATTTGAATGCACAAGTATTGCAAAATCATGTGTCAGATTAATAACCTGTTATAAAGAAAAATTTGAAGTACTTGGTAAATACAATTTGAAATGCAGATAGGAGATAGAAGGACAATGCACTGGAATTTCAAGTTGCAAAACTTGAACTCTTGAGCTGTCCTGGACCCTCCAATTTGTTTAAATCTATTGCACGGGGTGAATGTTGAAAAGCAGAGATGGGGCTCAGATCTGTCATTTTCTTCTCTTTCCTGGGTCCACAGATGCCTTTGAAAGCCTCCATGGTTTAGCTGAGAAATAGGGATTCAAAGACTTCAAAGCATTCTGTTTAGCTGAGATAAACATTTGAAATAGGGGAGGCTTTTCTCTAGCTTAGAATAATAGTCATCATCTTTGCAGTTCTTGATGTAACTAAAAGCTGTGTAATGCTACTATTTCTGCTCTACTGGGAAGAGAACAATTCTGCCTGGCCCAGAAGGAGCCCAGCTCACAGCAAGCAACCAGGAATTCCCAATTCCATGTCTGGAGTGCTGCTCAGCTGATGGCACAGTGCCTTACACACACCAAACCTGGGGCAAGTGGGACTTCCTCCTTTTTCATAAAATAAACAGAAACATTGTCTAAGGTCCCTGATAGTAGAACTGTAACCTGGGGCTCCATCCCAGCTTTGTCTGGCTCTGAGGCTGCACTGCCTGAGAGTGTTTCTGCCACCTCTCCAGCCTCATCTCTCTCCTCATCACCTTTGACATTTTTGGATCTCTTCCTCTATGATGACTTTCTGCTCCTGTAGCCAAGTGAGAATCCAGTATTTCAGTGTGCTCAATTGTGGGTTTTTAGGTTATAAGCCTAAAACCCACTGTGGCTGGAGACCTCTTAGGAAACATTTTGAATAGGATGACTGTGAGGAGAGTTAAAATACATATTTTGTGGAAAAGACCACAGGGCCATGCTGTGCTGTAGAGAAGCCTGATGACCCTTTAGTTTTGGTTACAATGGCTTACATGCTTTTCTTTGCTGAGCATCTTAATACAGAAGAACCAATCTATACCTTAACTTTTATCTACAGCCTATCATAATTACTGTGATTGCCATATTCATGTCACTATTCTCCAATCACTACATTCAGTACATTACAGTTTAAACTAGAAGTTCTTTTTCAGTTTTCAGTGGAAAACTCTGAGACCTTTTCTCTACTTGCAACATTAGCAGGCCATTCCATTTGCCTGTGGAATCTTTCTGCTTGGTTAAAAACATCTTCTTGTTCGGGGTGGGTTCATCCTTTGCTCTAAGCCATAAAAACCTCTTCTAGCTAACAAACCCTTTGCCTGCTTAGTTATCCAGTAAGACTGGCTCAGCAATTCTTCTATATCAAAACTTGCTTTCATTTCTATTCCTTCTTCATATTCTACATTCAAAAATCTTTCTGCCAAGCATACATACCTGTGGGACTTTCTTGTCAAACTTTCATCCTTCCCCACACTGTGCCTCACAGGTTGGCTCAGGACTGCAGTTCTGGGAAGAATTTGATCTGTAATGCCTGTGGGAAATCTCTGTGCTCACTCAGCACCCAGGCTGCTGGATATTGAACTGGGTGAGGAATTGCTTGGTGATCCTCACTTTGGATCAGTTCTGCTTGCACATACTCTGGGCTAAACTCACAAGGAAGGCTGAGCAAGCTCCCAGGTCCAAATGTAGGGCAGGAACAGCCCCATGAGAGCCTCCTTAGAGCCCTGCTGCTGGGCCTGAGCAGAGCCATGGGTGCCTTGGCAATGTGGAGCTCTGTGGTTTGTGTGTCTCACATTGTAGGACCCGTGGCCTCCAGCCATTCCACTCCTTTCCTCAGTTTCTATGTTAGCTCAGGCTTTTCTACATAGAGAGGTTTCAATGACTTTTCTCTCCATCAGCCTTTAATGGGAAGCTGAGGTTCTGAATTTCCTACCCAGAAATTGCCTTTGGAGCAGTAGGGCAAAACTCCAGGTACACCTGCAAGTAAACCTTATGGAAACAAAGGGTAAAAAAGCCAGTATGGAGCTGGAAATCAAAATGCTGAGGGATAGTAGCACAAATGTGATTGTCAGAAGTAGCATTTGACAAAATAATTAAGTCTGCTAGTGAGTATTCACACATCATCAAGTGGAAAATTGTCCCCATCCCAATTTTTAAAATGAAGGAATTGAAACAGAAGAAAATAGCATCAGGATATTGTTCTGTACTTCAGTAGTAGATGAGAAACATTAACAAAATGTGACTTAGAGAACTTGGCAAGCAAGTAGGATTCAGATGAGTGAGCCTACACTGAAAAAATGAATGAATACAGCTAGAAATACAACAAGGCAAGCATTAAAAACTAATTTTAACCTTGAGATTGAAGAAAATGTTAGGTGTTATGTATTGCTATGCTTGTATGAAAAGGTGCCAATTCTAACCATTGCATGAACAGAAGAGACTCAACTCTCCAGCAATAAAGTTTCTCAAAGATTTTTAAAAAATATTTATAAGTAAGTGTGGCTGTTAGTTTAACTGGGTTAGCATCTAACGTAATTGAAAATGAGGCACTGGCAATAAAATAAATAATGCTGTTTAATTACAGTCATGACCTTTAGTAATTGCTGCTTTATTACTTGATATTGTAAGAGATTTATTTTATTTGCTGTAACAATTGTTTTTTCTTGTTCTTTTCCAAAACCATCAGGCCCTGGAATTGGAAAATATCTATTAGATTATCCAGTTTGTGTATCCCCTGCTGTGCAATGTCTTGTCCAGTTCTGTTGCAAATATCTTGAAGTGTTGTTTTGTGTGAAATGCACTGGAAGATTATTCCATGGACTGAAATACAGATTATTCTTACCATGGAAATATTTTTCCCTCTGGTGAGTGGAGGCCCAGGGTTACTTCCATCCCATTTCTGCTGGTTGCTCCTTTTTATTGTGCTTCTCTTCGTTTAAAATAGTTTTATTAACCCACTCTTCCTCAATTCACTCTTCCCCAAGACTGAAACCCATATTAAGAGGGATTGGTTTTTAACAGCTCACATGATTTCTCTTCTGATACTGAAGAAAACAGCAGAATGTGCATTTTTTTCATCAAATCTGTTGAACACTTGTGCAATTATTAGTGAAAAAAGACAAAAAAATAAGCACAGTAGAGCTGGTGGCCTTTGAAAATTCAAACTCAAAGAGATTCCCTAGTGCCCCCTAATTTAAGAGCGTCCTGATGACAGAGGAATTCCTAGGGCAAAATGTAGAAAAAGTTTAAAAGCAAAAAGTCAAATGAAAAAACAAAGAGTCCCTCTAGCCTCTTTCATCTGTCCAGGCCTAGTGAATAATATTGGAAAGACTTTTAAAAATCTGCTTTACAAGGGATAAACATTAACACAAGGAACTGTAGCTAACATGAAAGAGTGTAACAAACAGATTACAGCCTAGCACGTGTAATGAGCTCTCACATTCTTCCCTCACATCAAACTTGAAAGAATTTTTCAAAATCTGCAATCATCTGCATTGTGCCAATCAATTCATAGCATTTGGCTTTTGGGTGGCCAGGTGAACTATTTAGGTAACTGGCAAAAAGGGAGTCCTGGGTATGTGTATAAAATAAATGTTGACATGTGTGTATGTACCTTCAAAAGTAGATTTAAAAAAAAAAAATTCTTGCTAAATGGATTTAACTCATACATCAAGTGTACACAGGAAATTATTACCTGGACATCAGGGGGTAAAAAGGAAAATGTAAATAATGAATTTGAAAAAAAACCCACCTAATTTTAGAATAAAGAAGAGTTCCTAAAGAGTCAGTGTTGAAAGTACATGAAATAGTTACTCTGCACTCTCTGCTGTCACCCTGCCTGCAGTCCCCTCTGCCTCAGTTTCCCTTCAGAGCTGCTTCTCACTGGTTTCTTCCTGAAGCTCACATGCCTGAGTCAAGTCAAGGGTCCCCTGCATGGCAAAAAGCCAATCCCAGCCTCGCTGGGAGCTGAACACCATGGAGGGACCTGAAATTAAGTAATTTACCCATATGAATAAAACACTGAGCACTATTTTTAGAAGCTTGGCTGAATTCTGACAGACATAGTGCTTTATTTCAGCTCATCTCACCACTGGCCCTCCTGAGCCTAGGGCTATCCTCCGCACTCCAGAATTCAGAAAGTAACATCATTAATGATTTTGATGGAATTTGCTACCTTTTAGCCAAGCACATTCCACTGGGGCCTGGGGGCTCATTTCAGAGGCAGTCTCCCATAGATAAGCTGCCTTGGCCAAACTTCCAAAAACTCACTCAGATTATTTAATTGAACCTCTCACTCTCAAAAGGAGGCATTGCTTATTCTCAAAGACTTAATGGGTCTCCTGGTCTAGACAGTTCCCTCTGATCATCACAAGAGGTAGAGTCATTAATATCAGCTCTTCAAGTTTTGCTGCTCTGTCATATTTCCCCTTCTTTTCATTTCACTGAAAGTGTTACATTAACACAGCTCTTCTGGAGAAACATGAATATTTGTGGCCTGATTTTCCCCTTGACTGACCATATTTACAAAATAGGCTATTTTCTTCATCAGCCTGTTTTAGTTTTATAAACTTTAATTTCCTTCTCAAAGGATGGGAAAAACGTTTTAGATCTGATGGCTGCCTCAGGATCCGAATTGGGGTCTGATGGATGCAGCCAAACCTCAAAAGCACATATTTGCCAGTAGTTTACATGCATTATAAATTAGGGGCTTAAACACAGCACAGATATCCCACTTTTTTGAGCCATTCCAAAACTCATCACTTGTGGGGAGAGAGCAGTGTGGGAGAGTTTGCAATGACAAAACTGATCTCTCTTAGGATCTTCTTTCTCACTGAAAGTTGCCTGGATTGGTGATACCACTTCGATGTTCTCTCTGATAGACACACAAGAGACTCCCAAAATCTTGGGCTAGTTCACCTAATTCCAGTAGAACCAAAAGAGAGGCATCTTCAGAGAAACAAACAGGCTGGGAAATCCAAGAAACTTCTTTTTAATCATCCTACTTATTTATTGAATAGATTGCATCAAAATTGAGACACCTGTAAAAATCAACAGAAGGGGTAAAAATTGCCCAGCAGTGCTCCAGATAGTAATTTTAAAGAAAAATGAAATGTATCTCTTTTCAAAGAACTCAGCAGGATGCTGCCATTTCTTTCTTCCTCTTATTGTTTATTGTATTCAGGATGGAATTAATGATTTTCTCAAAGGCTTATTCCTTTCAGAAATCAGTTCAGAAAAATCATCTCTCTTGACAAAAGAGCCAGAACTCTTCCAAAGCAGGCCTTGCTAACTAATATATTGCTCCTTGAACTCTGATGACCTTCACAAGCACTTCAGCTCAGAGGACAAATCTCATCTCACACCAGTCTCTCACATCATTGTGCAGGTGAAGGCAATGTCACAAATGTGCTTTACCCCCCACACAAATGATGAACCTTCCATGTGAACATTAGAACTTGCTTAATTAGAAGTTGCTTCAACTTCAGACAGTTGAAGGTTTTGATGGAGGCAACAGGGGGAAATGGAACAAAATGTGGAAGTTGTTAAAACATATAAGAATTGTCATTTCCTACTCCAAGTAGGGGAGAAGATCATATTCTATTCTAGGAGCTGCTCTGCCCCAGATAACAATTTTTCTTCGGTCTGTTCCCACTTTGTCAGGATCTTTCCTCTTGGCATCTTTGCCTTTCAGCAACCTCCTGCTCCTGTAACCTTCTCTTATTCACATCCTTCTCACCAGGCTGCTTTATCACTGTTTCCTTGAGATTCTCTGTTTCTTTCTTCCCTGGCCTTCAATCTTTTCAGGTGTGCTCTAAGAGGATCTTTCTTATCCTGTATCTTTCAGCTCCAGGCTTGCCTTCTATCCCTGCTTATAAATTCCTTCTCTCTCAGCCTCCTCACCCTCCCAGCTCAAGTGGAGGCAGCTGGATGATCCTGTGCCTGCAGAAGGAGCCCAGCAGATCCCAGCCTGGACTTTGATGTCCCCAGGAGCAGCACTCCTGGCAGGTTGGCTGCTTCCATCAGGAACTGCAGCCTCGTGCTGCTGTCCTGGTTCTACTCCCTGGTGCACGGGCAGTGTGTTGGTGCTGCAGGGGTGGTTTTGGGGAGATACAGGGTGACACGATGAGGCAACCAGACAGTCTGGGCCATATTTTGCAGGCATATTTTGGGCATATTTTGCAGGAAGTCCTAGAACTGCATTTTCCATGCCCCTTGATATGGAAAGAGCCCATTGGGAAAGGCTCCCCAGGGAAGTGGCGGAATCACCATTCCTGGGAGTGTTCAGAACACAAAAGGAATGTGGCACTTTGGCTATGGTTTGGTGGTCCTGCTGGTATTTGGTGGAAGGTGGGACTTGATGATACTGCAGATTTTTTTTCCAGCCTTAACAATTCTGTAATTGTGTGATTGTGTGAAATACAGGCTCTGAGTGCCTTTATATCCTCTGACCCTTCTGCATCCCCAGCTGCTTCCACTGCTGATGTGGGGGCTTGCTGTGGACTTTGTGAACATACTGTATGAGACTGTATTCATTCAGGCTTTTATCTCAAGCTGCTTTAATTTATGGGAAAAATGCAGTTAAATTATTCAATTCATTGTAAATGAGACACTTGGCTACTCAGGTAGCGGGAAAAAATTCTCCAAGTGACATTTTTGAGATGAACAGTCTCTCCCAGGCCATGTCCCCTCTCATGACTGCCTGCGCAGATGCACTCTCACAGGACTGGGTTTAGCCCAACTGGTTTCTATTGTGAAGCAGAAAAATGATTCTGGCAAAGGCTTGTTATGGAAAGGAGGTCACACAGATGTGAGGGGTGAGCTGAAAAAGGGGCATTTCAGCAGGAAATTTTGTTCTGTCTGAGCTCTCTGAGCCACAAGTCCCTCTTTCATAGGGTGACAGGAAATGGCAGGACCCTCTTGTCCCTAAACCTTGGTTTTCTGGGCTCTGGTGTTATGAACAAGGGGAGTATTTGCCTCAGGTTGCCCCAGGGTGCTCTGCTGTACCTCAGGCTGATGGCACCAGTGATGGTGCAGCTTTGTGTCCTCTCCACTCCATGAGATGCCTTATTAGTACAAACCCACCCCAGAATAAGTTTAAGCAGAAAACTCCTTTTAAGCAGTGATGAGGATGTGATTGCTGGTGCAGCCATGAGAAACTTCTTGGAAAAGTCACCACTTTGCCATTTTATCACTGTAACTTAAGGGAGGAAAACCCTGACAAAAATGACACAAAATTTCCCATTAACTTTTAAGTGCAATCACAGTGTATATTTTACTTGGCCATACAGAGACAAGGAATCCTTCATGAACACAGCTGCAAAACAACAGATCTATTTTTACTGGATGTTTTCAGGCCTTGTTCAGTACATGAAAATTAATGGGCAAAATTTTTCTACATTCCTGTGCTATTAAAAAAGGAAAAAATATCCAAACCACCTCATTCAATTTCTCATCTTGTACCAGCCTGTTTCAACAGGAACTGAGGCAGTTTGCCAAAGGCTAATGATTCCATTTTATATGATTAGTTTCTTTAGCCAGAACCAGATATTTAGAGGAACTAATAATTTGTTGCACTGCTAATCTCTAAAATACCTGTAAGGGCTCACATCTACCCACACTGAAGTGTAGTCATGAATCTTTTTGTTGATATTTTTGCTCTATGTTTTTGGAATTAATACATTAATGTAAGAAAAGAACAGTGAAAAGATATGACCCATATAATTTTTCACAGCTTGGCATCACAAGGATGTATAAGCACAAACAACATAAGGGAGAAGTACCTAGATAGAAACTGGAGGTTTAATTAGAGAAAATTATGTGGCTATAAAATTGTCAGTATTATTCATAGCTGACATTGATCAATCAAACTGTCTTCAAGCAGGGGCACAGCATAACCTGACTGTGTTGTTGCAGTTTAGAACAGACTTCTGTATCTCCAAGTGGCATTTTGATGGTGCCTGATAGTTTGGGATGCCTTTACTCTTGAGCGTAACATGGAAAGAACTCTGACATACTCTGACATTCAGAAATGTGATGAAAATCAGTTCCCTTTGTAATCACTTGTGCTGGGTCTTTTGGACTCTGATATGCTGAGGATTATTGATCATTTCTAAAATGTGGCATGTTGTAATCACAGACTTTTTTTTCTGTATCACTCTAAGCCACCACAACTGGGGTTCATAAGGGAACCTTCAGGCTTTTTTATGATGCTGACTGTAATACCACTAAATGCTGCATTTACTGGTGCATATCTCACAGTACTTAAGCTCCTAAGTAGTTGAAAAGACATCTGCCAAATCTGCAGATAACAACTGTAAAAAATGTTCCCCTTTTCATTCTGTATCTGAGGCAGCAGTGGGAGCCCACCTCTTAACTCCTGAAATCTGCAATGCCTCTTTTTTCTCCACGGGTGCTGCCCTGTGAAAATCAACATTAAATTAAAAAAAAAAAAAGGCATTTTTCAATATAAAAGTAAAAGGGGAAAAAAAGAATTTTCCTATAATAAATTGACTCAGATTGGGCCCTGTGGCCAATGCCCATCAAAATTGTCATAAAAATTAACATAAGAATTACCAGATCAGAATATCAGACACTAATGCTCCATCTGGTCCAACGTTCTGTTTCCAGAAGTGACTTACACCAGCTGCTTCAAGGGAGGAATAAAATATTAAACATTTAGAGAATGCTACAAGTGCCCTAACCAGCCACTAACGTGGTCATTGGGCAGCTGCTTGCAAATCCAGTGGCAGGAGGAGCCTGCCAGCATTTCTGCTTTCCTAGTAAATAGAGCAAAGAAATGCACTTCCCTGTGGGACGTTGGTATGTGCTGGTATCCAGCCCTGGGCACATTTATCATCCCTCCTGTCCTGGTGTGCTCACCTGCATCCAGATGCACACACCAATCCTGCTTGCTTAAGAGCAAAAAGTGAGCAAGGGTTGAGGTGTGAAGGATTTTGTCAGAGTTGGGGAAAAGTTGCTCAGGAGGCTCACAGGGCAGGATTTGTTTTAATGAAGCAAAGTCATTTCCATCTGATCCAGTAACCTTAAAATCCCTTTGTAATCCAAAGAGCAATAATGGCACTTCAGGTCCTGCCTCTTCTCTCAGGGTTTAGGTGCCTCCTTCAGAAGCCCCTGGCTTCATGGACTTGAGCTTCATTGACTTCCAAAGGGGTCCAGGATGGCTTTGCTCAGACCTCACATGTCCGTGTTTCACCAAATCACTCCCACCTTTGGAGGCAAAGCTAATATTTTTAGACTGATAAGGGGCTTTAAAGAATTAAGATCCAAAGCATTTAAGGCTCTTGAGGACATATTTCAGCCTGTCCCTTTCCTTAGCCTCCCTTATTGCCCATCAGTAATTACATCTAACAAAGTCTGAATTATTATGGGAGTGGGATAAGAAGCTTTTTCCCTCTAACTAGCAGCTCAAAGTGATCCATCTTCATAATGGCCCAAATGTGTTGGCAGGAGATGGCCGTGAATGGGTTGATTGCATCGCTAATGGTTGATCACACAAAATGGCCTCTGGATTAACATTAATTGGTCACCTTGGTGGAGACCTCAGATGAAAAATCTGTCTGAACAGGGGCAGCAATTGGGTTTTGCTTCCCCCGTAGAATTTGTCCTTTAAAGGAGGAAAAGCCCTGAGGGAATGGTGGCACAATCACTGGACGTAGAGAGTGACTTGTCCTCCCCATGCCTGGCATCTTCGAAAGTCACTCCAACTGTGTCCTAATCGTTTTGTATTTCATATTGTTTATAATTCAATATTTGTTATCTAAAATACAGGTTATATTCTTAGAGGTAGAAAATACCTTTTTGTGTATTTTCTTTAAGCCTAATTTGTTGACCTTTCATGTAATGTTTTTTTTTTGCCAGCAGTGACTGGGTACAAGCTGACTTTAGGTGGCTGAGCAACTCTAGTGAAAATAATACCAGGGCTGGTGAACCATTACTATTCCTAACAAGCCAGGAATACACAGGATAGATAAACAAAAGCAGAAATCTTCAAGGCGCAGTGTTGTATCACCAATCAATGTCAGAGAGCAACACAATTTAGAAAAACAAAACACAGAGTGCAATGCACCATTAAATACAATGTAGACAATTTTATCTGTACCTAATAAGGGAGAGAAATAGAAACTGTCTCTATAAAATAACATCTATAAAGCCTGAGAATGAATCTATACCATATATGGAAAATTAATTTTTAAAGCATAAACCCAGGTACTTTTTAATGCCTGATGTCACAGGAACACACAGTGACATTTTTTATTTCTCTCTGGAGTAATGACTAAGAGGAAAACTATCCTTAGGTCTTGATGTAGACATGGCATAGAATAATGAGCTTGGAAATACAACTTTCCAGCTGTAGCAGCTGGGCTAGATTGCCTACAAAGGTTGTCACATCTCCATCAGTGGAAGTTTCTAAACAAGAGATGGAAAAATATCGGACAAGAACTGCTTAGCTCTTTACTCCTACTTTGTAAATTGGTTTGTTTTGATTTAATTCCAGAGAACTGGGACTTTCTTACAACTAGGTGTAATATAATTTTCTGCAATTTGTTATATGTAGAAGAAGTTTACAGTGAGCTGTCAAACTCCCAAAACTCAGTGGAGGACAGCCCTGGAGCTGCTTGTCCTGAAAGTCTCTGCTTAGCTGGGCTGCCCCAGCTGCAGAAAGAGGAGATGCTCAGAGAGATCTGGTAACTCTGACCAGTGCATCTTCCCATGGATCCCACATTTCTTGTCTATTCATATTTGAGAATTTTAACAAGTTTGGCCTTTCAACCCTTTCAAGGGTTGATGTGACTGTTTTTTGTATTCTATCTGTCCACTTCTCTCTCCTACTCCTTTTCTTAGCCCTCTTGCTCCCAAGAAAGAAGAAGGGTTTGTCCAAATGTCCCTTAAAGAAGACAGGAGACCCCAAAGTCCTGAGTCTCTTCTGCTGCAGACCAAAGTCCAAGACTTTGGGCTCCTGAATGCACAGCATGTCACAGATCATCAGTGCTGGCCCAGGAGTCAGGACTTCACAGCCAACCCAGTGGTACAAATCAGGAGCGGATGTTGCTGTGAATCTGCCATGTGGGTGAGAGTGGAAGTTTTCAGGGAGCTGATTTAGAAATCACAATTAAAAAAAAAAAGACAAAAAAACCTCTTTAATCTCTGTCTGGTTTTACCTTTAATATGAGTAAGAAGATTTTGACTTTTGGCAGTGAATTTCTGTGAAGATGTTTGCTAGCCATGGTCTAAACACGCTGGTGGAAATGGGACAATGTTGCTTTTTCTTCTGCACAGATTTTATACAAGCTGAGACACAGAACACATGCAGTGGAGGGAAGGAGAACCTGTTAAACACCTCATACTGGGATCCTAAAATCTGTGTAGCTGAGTTTGATGAAGACACTGCTTGCAAAAAAAGTATAAAATCTATAACAAATGGGGCCTTTTAGTGACAGACAGTGGAGATGGCAGATTGTCTGAGATTATCTTGTTCCACCAGGAGCCCACGCTGCTTTCAAGCCTTCTCTCTTCCATCTCCTGCAGGCTGGAAATCAGCCACTGAGTGTGACTTGGAATAACTAAGCAGAAATAGGTGCTGCATTTTGCAAAGGCTCCATGCCTGCCAATATGCACTTACATATGAGAAAAGACATTTTTTCCCCCCCATCGTATTTCTCTAGCACAGTGCATGGATGTGGCTGAAGTATTCATTTGAGTTAATATATATGCAAATAGTAGAGATCATTAAATAGACATTATTTCCTACCGCTAATGATCTTCAGGGCTCTCACACTGCTGCACTGTGGCTTCTTCCCAGTGCTTTTTGCTTGCAAACAGCTGACTCTTTGCCCTGTGAGGGCTGGTGTTTCCATGAAGCTCTGGGCAGGCTCAGGATTTCAGTGAAACTCCCAGCATGGGGGGCTGGAAGGCAGTGCCAGAGAAGGAAGCTGCTTGTCCTTAGCCTGCCAACACAATGGCTTGTACACAGTGGCCTGCTGTGAGCCAGATCAATGTGTGATAAGTGAACTGACCTGCCCTGAAGATAATCTGGTAAAAAAGGATGAATTTTCTGATCTATCTCACAATCTTTTATTGCCAGAACTGAGGAGGCCTCACACTGCAGTGTGCTACATACTCCAGGGAGGAACTTCATTAAAAGTATCTCCTGGGTTTGTTATTGAAATAAAATGAACAGGAGTCTGTGTTCAGATGTCTGTGTGGCTCACATGGGCAGTGTGGGGTAACAATGGGCATGTTGTTCTTAGTCTCCTGATGCTGGCAGAAAGAGCACGAAAATACTGTTGGGGGGTGACTTATCCCCCTGCTGAGAACAGGCAAAGATTGGCATCCAACTCCTTGCTCCTGAGAATGCAGCAGGGTCAGTGCAGACTTATGAGTACAACCAGTCCTGGAGGCAAGGGAAGAACAAAACACGTCAGTTTTCTGTACTTTGGCCAAAAGCTGCCATCATCTTTGGAGGCTACAATAGGCAGCTTGGGCTGGAGAGACAGGGGAAAGCTGGAGGTGGGAAAATGCTTCTCTCCAGGCTTCTATCCATGAGTCACAGCTATCTGTGGGCAGAGCTGGGCACAGCATCTTCCTGTCACTGTGGCCTCGTGTGTTTGCACCTGTTTTCATCACATCTCAGCTGTAGTGACACATGTCCAAGCCATTATAAGGTCTTCATGAAATGAGATGGAGAACTGGGTGTTCCAGTTCTGCTCCTTTTACTTCCAGCAGTGACTTCTCTTGCAATAATACAGGGGGGTATTTTTGCTCTGTTTTTTTCTCCATAAGTTTGGAATCTCACATTCCCTGTTCATTGGTTTGGGCTGTGGCTCTGGGGTACCATATCCATTTCCGGAGTCAGTTAATGAGCTGTGATGGGAATCAGAGTATGATTCTGCTTCTTTCTTTCTGAGGACATAATAAGTGAACAGGACTGCAGATTAACATAATTTTCATCTTTTATAGTTTTTTTTTTGTTAGCTTTTTGTTAGCTTTTGTTTATTTGTTTATTTGTTTGGATTTTTTATATTTTATTTACTTGTCAGAACAGTCTGCATCTGGCTGTTGTGACTGATAGCCAGTGCAGGGGTATGATCAGATCATGTCCTGGTGAGCAGGTGCCAAATGGACCCAGGGGCTTACACAGGTAAATGGAGAAAGTTAGAGCAGTCCTAAGACCACTTCGTGGGGTAGTGTGTTCTCACTGGGAGCAGAAAATGGTCACAACTGGTGCTCACAGTGCAGCTGAGCATCAGGTCCAACTTGCAAAGATGGTTGCCTAATTCTGTCAGGAGAGCACTGTGAGGAGTAGGAAATTGGTAGCAGCTTTTCAGGATTTCATAATGCAGGCATAACCCTGTCATCCTGTCCCCCTCATAAACCACTCAACAATGATCTTAGATTTGTGTAACATTTATTCCTTTCTGCTTTTATTAGGAAGATACCCCAGAGTTGGATGGTCACAAACCATTTTCTGATTTTTAGCTTTAATTTGTTCTCTCTGGTTTATACATATTTGCCCTGTGTCAGTGTTAAATTTGGGGTTAAATAGCTCTTCCCCATTTCTGCTTCCTTTCCCAGTATATTTAGAGATGGCAGCCTTGCTTTAATTAGGCTCCAGTAGTTTCTGTCGCGGGACGGTTTCTCCACTGCCCCAATCATTTACCAGCCATTATTTGCACCTGTTCTTATATTTTTTTCATCTCTCTTGAATATGAGTGATCAAAATTGCACCCACTATCCAAATGAGGTGTCAGCAGTACTGTGTGATTTCCTGCTAATATTTCTCAGCCTTTACTGGAAAGCAAAGACTTTCCCAGTAACTCCTTGCAGTGCAGATTTTGTTTTCACTGCCTTCCACACCGGTGGTTTATAATCCTGTGATCGATTACTGCAATCAAATCTTCTTCCTCTTCTGTTAATTTGAGAGCTGCTATAGGAACCAAATTATACTTACAGGAACACACACAGTGTTATTGCACTCAGTAAATGCAGCTGAGGTGGGATTTTGAGCTTGCAGTAAATATTCTGGGATGATTTCACTCCATTATATTTAACTAAATTACTGGGTAAAAGCTGAGCATCTCACCTTCCTGGAAGCAAAGCAGCAAAACCCACAGCAGCAGCAGCCACTGCTCAATGGCACAAATGTGTAACCCACCAGGGCAGCCAAATGGAGAAAGTTAATGCTGAAGTATCATCTGTAAGAACTTGTGGAAAATTTGACAGTTGCTGCTGCTTTTTTTTTTTGAAAACATCAATACCACTCTTTTCATACCTGTGTTTGTGTCCATTTCTTCACCTGTTTCTTCCAAAGTGCAGGTCATGTAGGAGAAGTTTTGTGGTTCAATGAAGAGAGAACAGGAATTACACTTACATCTTATATTTGCTGTAAGGAGGTTTATTTAGAGGTCAGAGTTTGTGGAAAGGAGTTGAAGGACATGAGAGAGTGATTTGGTCATTAATAGCTGGGCTCTACTCCAACCTCCTCAAACCCCCTCACGTTGTCTGCAAGACCTGGGAAATTCCAGAGCTTTGACATCTGTGGGCTTCAGACTTCCTGAGTCCAGAGAGAAGTTGCTCTCCTAAAGTGTTTCTGTCAGAGTAATGAGTATAGTGAATGAACCATGGAAGTTTATTTCTCAATGAGGATTTTATCATGAGACCACGTTAAAAATGTGCTGAAAGCCACTTTTCAGCACATTAGAATGTCAAAAGCCCTTAAGTTGGCGAAAGCATTTTGAATGATTCTGCAGTGGCTTTAATTCAGAAGAAATGTTTTCCCTCTCTCCTGACCATAACATTTAAACCACAAAGGAGAAATCCACAAGGTAGAGTCACGTTTGGCTTGACCTTGGCCTGGATGTGCTGTATTGTTTATCAGTCCTGGTCACAGCAAGCAAAAGAATTCTCCTGAAAAATTTTGGTTCTTACAGCATGGAAAGTCAGAAGTCCATCCCCATCTTTTGAGGTCAAATGAATACAAAGCACATTCTTCTACTGGTTAGAGGAACCATTTCAGGGAGAAATTCCATTCCATTTTGGGTATCACTGGAGTCCAGGAAAGTGCACTTTCAGCTATGGGTGTCTAGTGGTGCATAAACAAAGACAGTGAAGAGTAGAATAGCACTCAGATAGTGACCCAGCTCTTAGTGGGCAGGCCCATGTCAGCATGAAGCTGTCTGGGCTTGCTCCCCGCAGAAGTCACACAGCTGTGCCTGCAGGCAGAGCACGTGCTCCCAGAACAGCACTTGTCTGCACTGAGCTTGACTGAAGTGCTTGGGGCCTCAATACTAATTGCATCATGTCAAGATGGGTTTCTACACATTCTCTTACACCTAACTAATCATTAACTAATCTGACTAACAATAAATGCAGAGAAAATTGAAATATTATTACCCGTCTCTTCAATGGCAGTCAGATTAAGGGTGTATTGCCAAAATGACAGAAAATTAGGTCTGAAAAAGTTTGGAACACTGTTAGATAATTGAGAGGCTGATTACTAAGGGGGTATGTAGAAATTTAATGAGGTATAGCTAGTCCTTTCAGACAAACATGAGATGAGTCACTTTTATTTTTTATTGAACAAAGGTCAGATTCCACTGCCATTAAAATAAATGGGAATGCTCCTCATAGAACAGCATTAGGACTCTAATGCTAAATGTGAGACTAAAATAATCAATTAGATGCACAGGACCAGTCTGTCATTTCCATAATTAGCACATAACAGATCTTGATGTAAACTAAATTTGGTATCCACATTTGAAATGGATCTTTGTATTTAGTGAAACATCTCACAGCGATCAGGAAGCGTGGGTCAGGTCCCAAACTGCAGGGTTTGCTGTGGGTTTGCTGTACCACGTGAACAATGGCACCTTGCACAATTAGAACATCACAGGTTCTGCCCCACAACTCTTCTGCCTTTCCATGCAGAGAAGGAGAGAAAAGGTTTCATAAACTGTGTGAGTATTGACCAGAATATCCAATGTGGTCTTACATTCAGTGTAATCTGATCAAGTGCACTTACACTGTGTTGTAAGATGGGAAGATGAGTTGTGATGCTCCATCTGTGCTGCTCTAGCACAAAGATGAAGGTGTATGGTGTGGAGACCCACATTGGGTGCCAGTTAAATACACGGGTGATAGAATGGTGGGTGCTGCTGCCTAATTCTTGTCCCCAACAAACCTCTCCTGTCAAAAAGCAAGTTGAGTTAACATTCAGGAAATGCAGTCAAAACTCCACTCAACACTCACCACAGCTGGCTCAGCGATAGAGGAAAGAAAGGGTCCTTTGCTAGGTTTTATCCCAGCAGAGTAACACAGTAGCTGAAGGGAAACCTGGCTAGAAAGAGGAGGAACCATGTGGAGCAGGCAGCTTAAGAAGGGGAAGGGGTGAGGGGCAGAGCTAAGGGCTGGGCAGAGGGGACTGGCCTCCAGGGGAAGGGGGGTGGCCACCAGGGATGCCAAGCCAGTCAGGGGACAGGGGAAGGAGGAACCTGAGGAAGTTGTGACACAAAAGTCCATGGGGGAGTCTGATTTTCCTCCCCAGGAGGGCTAAGTCTGTGGTGAGTAGTTCCAGGGCTGGGGACTGGGAGATTGACCAAGGGGAGAGATTTCATGGGATGCTACAGTATGGTAGCCCAATGTGACAAAGAAAGTAGCACCAATCACATAAGAATATGGTGGCCACCCCTTTTCTTATTGAGAGAGCCAGTCACAACACCAGATATTCAAAGCAAATCTCTTCTATAACTCTGCTGGATGGGTTCCTTCCAGCGCCTGGATTACACCCCCAGGCTTTCAATCAGAGATGACACTTCAAAAGGGTGTCCTCTGTGTAGAGGTGGCCTGTTATGCTCCCCCACACTGCAGAAGATCAGATTTGGAGTTGTAACTGCCAGTAATAAATCAGTTTTTGTCAAAAAAACTTATTTTCTCATTCCAGAAATGGATTCAAGATATGGTAGGGGGGTTTATGTTTTACCAGAGAGGGATATTTCACACTCTTTCTGCTTTCTTTTCCATTTCCTGAAATTATAAAAAGGAACATAAGAAGCCCAGCTGTATGAAGAATAAAACCAAATGGTCCTTCTCTCTTACAGTGTCCTATGAGTTGGGTAGCATGAACTGTGATCAACATTTTTATGGTTATGACTTTCTATGGGATCTCCCTCCTGGACAAATTCTCTCACAGATATCTTTCCTTCCTAAAAGAATTGGTACAAGTTCATGAGTAACTGACTGATTTTCAGGGAACTTAAAAATTAACATCTCTGCATTTTCTGTTTTACATGATATTTTATTTTCATTTAAAGAGAGACAAAGAGTTAAAAATCATTTAGGAGGAATGACAGGTCTGTAGATGCCCACCGTTATACAAATTTCCCACCCTTAAGAAACCACAGAAATAAAGTAGAGAACACCTTATGAGATATTTCTCAGTTTCATTCCCTTGCAGCACATTTAAGACATTTTTGTAACATCATGTGATTTCCATACTGCTTAAGTAGCTTGGGGTTTTTTCCTTTTCTTTTTTAATTTTTTTTTTCTGTAGGATTTAAACAATCCCTTTGTAAAGACTCATCATGACGTTGCTTTAAAGTGCCACGACTGTCAGCTCACAAGTCATCTTAAACTTGGATGGCTGACATAATAGCTTCTTTTTTTCACTGACCTAAATCAAGCAGTGGATGGATCAAGACTTCTTCCTATATCATCTCAAAGAAGGGATTTTGGCTTGCTTTTTTTTTTTTTTTTATGCCTATGTTCAGCTATTGGTTACTTTATGCTGAGCTGTGAACTGTGTGGTTGTTGGAAGCAGCATTAAAAGCCAGGGAGTGCCTCTGTTTTCAAGAATATCCATCACTCTGCTGTTTTAAGCTCCTGACTGGTTGTAAAATATGTTTACAGCCACATAGGATATGTATTTGATCTGCAGACCTCAGAGATGAACAAAACCAATTTGTCCAGAATGAAGAGATTTAAAAAAATATGGAGGGTGAGTGAAAAATATGCATCAATCTATTAGAACTATTGCAATGGTAGCCAATAAATTGCAAGCAGATGATTCTGGTGTTTGTGGACAAGTTGTCTAGCTGCATGCACATTGCTTGATCAGAATTTTTGTTGCAGGGTTTGACTGTATGCTTTTTTTTTCTTTTTTTTTGCATATTAGCTGCATCTTCACAAATTTGTTGAGACATTAAGCACTCAAGTTTATTTGACTTTTGAGAAAAGTTTCAGAGAATTTGCAACAACAACATTTATACAGTAAGAGCTCATGAGGAAACTAAGCTAAACTGATTTCCTCTGTGGCCTTTAAAAATGCCATTTAAGGTTGGATGAATATAAAAAAGGCATTACAAAAAAACCAAGCCTCTTTTCCCCTCAGGCTGTATTTTAGAACTGGTATCTGCTGTAGAGCTGAACTAAATGCGATGTGGTTAAAGCCCATGCAGCATTGGAATCTAGCATGGTGGTCAAATTAAATAATAATAGATTGTCATATTTACTTCACAAACAATTGCATGTCTCATAGGTTGGAAATAAGAGAAATTAAACATTTTTTAAAAATGTGAAGTTAATGTGGTGCAACAAGTGGAACTGGCATCTCTGTTGTCTCATGAAGTGGATTTCCTTGAAAAGTTTGGGGTTAGTTTTTCTCATTGCTAAATTTGCTGCAAAGAGTAGCCATTTCAAAAGGAATTTTAAAGTCTTGAAATACAATTGTTTGGCTGCTTTCAGCAGATGGGGCTCTGATATCAGTTAATTATGTAAATTATGTTGCATTATTAGTTAAATAATGTGTATTTTCCCTGATCTGAAGCTCAGTTGACTTGCTTGGTGATAACATTGATTTGACTACTTTAACTTAGCTTTGATTTCATATTCATTCATTTCATTTGATATTCAATGATGAGAAATGGTTAATTTCCATAATATACAGCAATTTATAGTCAGGGCATTGAGTACTAGAGGACATTCGCATTTATAAGTCTGTCTTCAAATAGATGTAACATCTCTATTTATGGTTTTGTTTGTTGAAAAGTGTTATTGCCTCAGTGAAAATTATATTTTAATCATCATACAAGTTTCATTTGTGCAAACAGGCAGTTTCCTTAGAAATTAAAACAGATCCATTAAGCATAAGTAGATATTATATCATATTAAGTGACATGAGATAATTACTGTAGTCAAAGCATGGTGCTTAAATGGGCTCTGGGAGTGGTTTAGTTGTAAGAGACAAAATGTCCTTCTTGGATAGAAGTATTTTATTTGCATATAGCTGTGTCTGTTGTTGTGCAGCTGAACACTTTGTCCTTTACCTCCTATTTCTGAAAGCTATTTAACTGCAGGCTATTAGGCATCCTTTAATTGATGCATTTTCTGCTCTTCTCCCTGAAGCATTTGTCCCATCATTGTGGTACCTGGCATTTCAGGGTAATATAGCTCAAAATTAAATTTCTGCAGAATCAGATGTCAGTTTTAAATATTACTGTTTCCTTTTTTCCTATTCCAAACTATTCTGGATAGAAGTACGTGAAAATCTCCAAGAGGGTTTTTATGGTTGGGATGAAACCAAAAGGGTTAGACCTTATATTGTGCAGAGTGTGCTTTTATAATAAGCCATAATATATTTATGCAGGAGATTATAAGTCTATGATATGGCACACAGTCCCTTCCTCCACTTAGCTCTCAACATTACCTTGCTCAGTATTTATGGATATCTCAAAATTATGATTTACACTGTACTTATCATTAACATCCCTTGCAAAAGCTCTCGGTAGTTCTTGCCATCCTTCAGAATCCAGTCATAAAATGAAGAGATTAACAGATAATTAAATTAAATCCTTAATTATTTGGGGATGATGAATTCACTCTGTGATTCCAGAAAGGTATAGAGAGTCTTTTTCAGAAGCAGTATAAATTGGAACCAGTGGAGCTGTGATGATTTATGCCTTCTTGATGATCTGACTCACACTGTTAATTCTCTGCTCCTCTTTTAAAAACATATTAATAAAAAATGGATGTAGGAACTGTTTATTAAAATATGAAGCTTTCAAGATATTTTTGAAATATTATATACACTCCAAGATAGCACTGCTTGAAAAGTATCTGTCATTTTTCACACCAAATAGAATGTCCTTCAGAAAAAGGCAAGGAAACTTCACTTTTTTTTTTTTTCTCCAGAGGTTTCTGCCATCCATGGGAAGCCTCTCATTGTTTTCAACTAATTCCTGATCTGGCCTGTGTTTCATGCTGATCTCCAAAGGGTTGGGATATATCACTGACAGTTAAATCTTCCAAAGTGTTCAGCAGGTACCCACTCCTGCTGGAGAAGGGGCTGGTTACTAAACACTCCTGAAGATACAGCCAACTCAGCCCAATAAGGACATTAAGCCAAATTCACTAGAAAAACAACCCCAGGGAAATGAATTTTAGGGTAAAAAAAAAAAAAAAAGCAGAAACAATAAGCAATCAATCTTTCTGTACTCAATTCTGAGTACCTTTGCTCAAAAAAATCTGCCTACAGTCATTACAAAGCAAATTACAGATTGTGGTATTTGATGGGAATGCTGGGCTATGGTGAGGATTGAGACTTACAATATTTATCTCAGCTACTGAAACTGTTTTGAGACCTCGTTAGTAATGGTTCTTCCTGATGCAGGGATGACTGGTTAACACTTGCTCCAAGCTTAGAAAAAACACTGTGCTGAGTTTTCTTAGCAATGAAAAAGTAAACCAATCGTCATGGAAACATGGAAATTGGTATGCAAGTACATAATGGCTACTTCAAAGCCACTGATTCTCTTGTGTGAGCCTTTAGTTAGAAAAGATTTTAGAGCAGACATTATTTACTCAATAGGACACTCCATTGTGATCCATCATACCTGTAAGTGTTTAAGCTCTGGGTTTTTTTAATGTGTTTTTGACCCACTAGACTATGAGAGCTATAAAACCTTATTATGGCCTTTCATGCTGAGTGTTTGAAGGGGTGTTTGGAGCAAATATGCCTTTTTGAAAAATCCCTATAATTTGTTCTGGGAAATGCTTATGGTAGTGGGCTGGAGTAATTTGTTCTCTTCAGGAAGAGCTCCTGGAACTGTCACTGATTCCATCATGCAGCTGTGCTTTCCTACTTCATAATTTTCGTATTTTAGGCTGTAAATTGGTATAAAAACACTGATTCTGAAGCAATTTTTAAGTCTCTCTGATTCTTAAATATACATCTTGGTAGAGATTATTTTAAGTAACTTTTCTTAGCATGTATAGGGACTGAGCTGCAAAAAATAATGTCTTATTTAGGTGCTGTTAAAATACATTATATTTTTAAAGAATTATAGCCTGAGCCCCAGCCTTAAAGGCAACAAGGCTGAAAGGTTTTAGCCTGTTAATAGAATGTGTGTCCAGACTTTTAAGGCTTTCTTTCTCCCTGGAGTGGCAGTGATCTGCCCTGTCACTGCTGAGCACAGGGTATGAGTGCAAGTTCCAGATTGTCCATTGGAATGGTGCAGCTTTAAATCTGGAAAATTCCATTTCCTCCTTGCAGTTGCAGGACAGCTGCTCCTGGGCTGTGCTGTGTCAGAGCATCCTGCAGCAGCTCTGCCCAAGCAAGACCTGATGTAAGGGTTGATGGCCCCAGATTTGAATGAGCAAAGATGGATTTAGGAAGGGAACACAATCTCTGGAAATTACTTGATGGTTTCCTTTTTGCCTCTCCCTCTAGTTGCTTTTCACAGTAGGCTAATGGTTGCAGCAGCCCATCAATTAGCACTCTCCCCACTTTCCATTTTCAAGGATGCTGCTCCCATCCTCTGCAGCAGGCATTAATGGGGGAAGGATGATTGGGAGAGCAGAGGGAGAGAGGGAGGAGGCATCTGAAAGTCTGGGAACAACCCTCAGCACAGGCAGGTGGGGAAAGGCTTGGGCCGAGCACATCCTGAAGGAAAAGTCCTGCAGTCCTACAGCAGAGGATGAGCCTGCAGCACCCATGGGTGCAGGCCCAGGTGGAGGGAGAGCAGCCCTCTGGCAACTTGAGCAGCGGGGACCTGCCTGAGGATGATCTGGTTAGTGCTGGCAGGTAGGAATGGGGTCTGAGAGGAGCAAAGATGACAGAGACCCCTCCCCAAATCTGAGGTAAAGGTGTGGGAGCTATCTTAACAGAGATTCCCCAGATCTGAGGTACAGGTGTGGGAGCTATCTTGGGGGAGCTGCTTATTGTGTTGGTAGAGGGCAATGGAGGGGTCAGGATTTCTGCTTTTGTGGTTCTCCCTTTGCTTTCTCCTCTCCTCCCTTTGCTGGCTTTGTGATCAGGTGGAGGAAAGGAGGAGGAAAGAGGGATGTGGATGGGACAGCTCACACCACCCTGCTTCTGCTGGGACCAACTCCAGTCCCTCCGACTCCTTTGTCCCCAGGAAAGGAGCAACACTGAAAGAAGGTTGTAGACCAATGTGGGTCAGCTCTTTTCTCACAGGTAACAAGCAGTAGGACAAGAGAAAATGGAATAAAGTTATGCTAGGGGAGGTTTAGATTGGATATTAGGAAAAATTTCTCCACCAAAAGAGCTGTCAGGCTGCCCAGGGAAGCGGTGGAGTCACCATCCCTGAAAGTGTTCCAAAAACACAGTTTAGTGGTGGACTTAGCTGTCAGGTTAATGATTAGATTAAATGATCTTTTCTCATCCAAAGAGGACTTTTCTTGGCTTAAAGATTTTATGATTCTGTGTGGGTTTTAGTTCCTGTGATTCTGGAAGGGTTTGGCTGTGTCCACTTCAAGTCCTCTATTCTCAAGGACTTCCCATGGCTGAGTCAGGAGGCTCCACCATTCTCCCCTCTGGAGATTCTTGTCCTGGCCCAGGACTCAGCCATGGCCTCACGTGGAAAGTGCTCAGACAAGTGAACCAAGAAAACTGTTCAAAACCAGCCATTCCCACGTAAATGTGAAGCAATAACTTATAACTTTCTATTTATGAAACTGAAAAGGACAAATGTTCACCTTGAGGAGGCATTTGGCCATTTGTTGTTCCCTGTGAGATGCATTTTGCTAATGAGGGTGGCAGAAAACAAACTACTTTGATTTAAAATTATAAGGAAAAAAACATTTTTATATATATTCTTGAACATAACATTTTAATGTGTTCTTGGGCATAACAATTGGTGCTACAGAGGACTTCCTTGCAAAAATGAGTTTGCTCCAACTGGTATTAGTTATTCAGGGCCTCTCCTTTGTGTCATGAAACTAGTGAGAAAAACCTTATAGATCAATAGAAATGTACATTAAAGATTTTGCTGTGTGTTGCTCCTTTTATAACTCTTATAAATTTTCTAATTATACTTAAACATTAGTATTTGGTATATTGGTTCAATAGGGGAACTTCTTAATTCACTTGATGTTTAAGGGGTAGATCTTTTACTGCTCAATCCCCGAGGTCAGTAGGGGACTCTCAACTGTGGTAAAGCTGTTAAATGCAAACTGGATTAGAGAATAAAATTACAAATTGCAGTGAGCAGGCTTTAAATGGCTTGATTTAAGGTTTTAAGTGGACTTGCTAAAGCAATCCACAAATACATCCCACTGCAGCATTAGATACAAATGTAGCACACACTATTTTAAAAAGCTGCTTTCTGCTCCCCATTTGAATTTTGCAAAGCCCTATGAATAAAAAACAATATTGAAACTCAACACACTGATCCTGGAAACCTTTATTCTGATGAGTGATTCCATTAGTGACAACAGCTCTTTTGGTTTCTGTGGGAACTGCCTATAAAATTCAACATATCTATAAATGTTTACTGCCCCATCAGAAAAAATTAATGATTGTTGAGAAATGAATGGCATTAGATGTTCACTGTCCTGGCAGTGTTGTGAGGTTTTTGGATAGAGCTGGATGAGACGTAGCTGAGCCACACAGACCAGGGGCTCAAGGTTGGTCCTCTGATGGACTTGGATTCACCTCCCTCTCCTGTGGGATGTAAAACCCTGGCAAGAAACTGCAAAGGAGACCCTCCCAGGGTGAAAAACCATTTGCCCCAAACATTTTGACTGCCTTAACAAGTTCCTTTTGGATTATTTAATCTGAGGACATCAGAGAGGCTGCCTGTTTAATACCAGGGATGACATCAGGGTGTCTGTAGCACAGGGACAGCATTTCTACAATAGAAATTACACTTTCAGAATACCACACCAGAATTCAAACACTTCAGCAACATAAAGCTAAAATGGAAACCTGAGTAAGCAAATGAAAATGAAAATGAGTGTTTCCAGCTTAACTCTTTTTTTCTAAATCACTTTTCACCTGATCCACCTTTCACAATAGACCATGCTAAGAAGCTGACTGCACATCTGTTCGTAAGACACTGATGCTGTGCTAATGGCTCTAATCACTGCTAGCAGTGACAGCAGGCTGCAAAAAAATCCCTTCAGCATTTCTAGTCAGCATTTTCACTGTGAATGATGAGATCTCAGGTTCCTGGAGTAAAATCCATGTAGTCATGAGCAGACCTCCAATAAGTTACTGTAGCTCAAGTGTTAGGTGCTGAGGGTCTTCTGGATGAATGCATCTGATTTAACAAGCCATGTGGCATGGGGGCTTAGCTGCATTGCTTGCACAGAGAGGCAGCTTCAAATTTTCTGTTCTTATTTAAATGAGATGTAACATATTCATAATTGCTTTAATTTATTTTTAAATTATGAGGGGAGGGGAAAGGAGGAGGACAGCAGAAGAATTCAGCCCTCCTGTTCAGGGATGACATGAACAGCTTCTCTGATTTTGTATTCATAGAATCATAAAATGATTTGGGTTGGAAGGGACCTTAAAGATCATCATTATTTACCTCCAGGGTGGAAGGGTCTCTTCCCACCACAGCTCAGGCTTATATTGCTCTCTTCTCTACATCAGCACATCCTAAAAGCTAAGGATGGGGAGCTGGGACTTGGCCTTCGATTCATTTTCTATAGCCACAGTGGTCTTGGCAGAGTTTCGGAAATAAAGGGTCTGTGTGCCACAATTGGATAGAGGAGTTTGACTCTAGTCTTGCTAATTAAGCTCCTAAATAGGACCTAGCCTCTTCTAAGCAGAAAAAAAAAAACAAACAAAAAACCAAAAAAAAACCAACCTAAACAAACTGGTGAACACGTTTGTCCTCCAAAGTGTTAGGGTTAGGGTTAGATTCAATGGAGCAGAAGCTGAATGTAATGTATTTACATTTAGCAGAAATAGCCATTTATGCAAAAAATATGAGTTTTTTATTTCCTGTATTTAAAGGACTCACCAAAATACTGACGTCAAAAGACAGTTCCCATCTCACACATTTTTAATGCAACCAATGGACTCCTTGCTAGGGGGATGTGGGGATGTCTCTGTGTGGGACCAGAGTCACTCTTGACTGGCAATTTCTGATCTCCTGAGGACCTGTCAGGAGAGATGAGTCATGCTGCTCATCCTTGGACCATGGCCCCAGCACAAGGCAGATCTTCCTTGGGGAGACCTGCTGCCAGGTCTCCCCAAGAGGGGTGAGGGGTCCCTGTGCTCAGTGGGATCTGGGCTTGTTGTGACAGAGCTCACTGGCATGGCTGGACCCTGTCCAACACAAAAATCTGAGCAGGGAGCAGCCCTGCCCCTTTCCCTGCCATCTCCACTGACAAAAGCCTTTCCTAGACAGGCTTTCTTACCCATCTCAGTTTGAGTTTTCCTCTTCTGAGTGGAGGGCAGGTGTTTATTACCCAAGCTCTTGCATCTTTGATCCCACAAATAGTTTACATAAGCAAGAAAGCTTGTGAGCCTGGTCCAGGCTGGCACCTGAGGAACACTACTGCTGGTTAATTTGCATGTGCCCTGCTAAATTGAATATTTAATCTGAAAATTTTATAGGTTATACTCACGGGAACTAATGTGCAGAATTTAATGGCAAATTACAGAGTCAGTAAAGGTCTAGATACAATAATTAATTATTGGGTTCTGTGTGTGTGTTGTTTTTTCCTGTTTTAAAGAAAGTTGAAATTGTCCTGAGGCTCCTCTTGACCCTCTCTCCCTAGAGGGTAATTGTGACTTTTCCTCCCTCCTTTGCCCAGCAACAGCACTGAAGGGTGGGAAGGTGAAAGTATCCTTGAAGCATGGCACAGAATAACTGTTTGGTAGATAATTGCTGCATTTAGAGAAGGTGCAGAATTAATGGTATGGTGTCCTTCTGGCAAAAATATTGCATCTATTAGGGAAGTGATGCTAATATTTCAGAATGCCTCTGGAAATGGCAAATGCAGAAATCCTCATAATTGCACAAATTTGGTAAGTGTAAAAGCCATGTAAAAGTAATGATTTCTGATGGCAATAAATAAAATGGCACATCTTTCAGTTCATAAAAAATTTGTTTATGCAAACTCTGGAGCCTACCAAAATCTAAGGGCTCGCTCCCTTTGCCTTTTACTGGGTGCTCTGTGGCAAGGTGTCACCAGCTCCTGTCTTTAGGGACACACACCTCATATCATGTGGTGAAAATCCATAATCCTCCTTAATCTGGAGGACTGGTCAGGAAGGTTATTTCCTTCCCCTCCAGTGATTTTTGGACAGTTCTTCCACAAGTTAATAACCAGAAGATTTTTCCTTTGCATTTCCCTACCAGATCACTTTTGTCCTCACTTCAAACATACCATTATTGAGTTTCTGGCCATTTTTCTCCTGTGATGATTTCCTTTTGTTACCAGTGGATTCCAAACAGCTCACATGAGAGGCAAACAAGAAAAATATTTCTGTGTGCTTACTCTGTTCTCTTGTTATACCTACAAGAGGGAAGGAGGGAAGTTTCTTGCATCCTTCTGAGGTCAGTCTTAATTTCATCATTCTTGCTCATTGACAAAAAAGGAAATGCTCTTTCCTTTTTCTGCACAAAGCAAAGGACAACATCTGGAGCTTAACGGTGCCAGCAAAAACTCTCCTGCTGATAAAAAGACCAAGAGGGCACAGGTATTTAACCATGAGTTTGGATGGAGACCTTATAGGGTACATTTGAGAGCTTAATTCTGTCAGCCTCAGAGACTGAGGAGGTTTGTTTTAATATATCTCAGTCCCCACCATTTGGGAAAGCCATTTTTTGTTGTGGAAATCTCTCTATAATTAAAAGCCTCCATTTGTTTTGAACGTGTCTGCTGTGTTAGTGCATCCCACAGATGTTCTCAGAGGATAAAGACAAAGTGACCAAGAGGGGAGCTATTCTGCTGTACCCCACAATCATTTTCCCGTCTGGATTTTGGACTTGTAGAGAGTTGAATCTTTGGAGGGAGGGAGGCCTTGGGGATATGGCCAGACTCCGGGCTCTAGAGTCAATATTGTGATAGAATTAGGATCATTGACTTTGAAACAAGGATCTGAGCTGTGCAGAGTTTGGAAAGGGTTCTAGTGAGCATTTCTTGCCGTTCCTTCTCTTGTCCTGTTGCTGCTCCCCATAAAGCTTGGAGCAAGCACTTGCTGGAGCCCATGAAACAAACAGGTTTATGGCTGCTTTCTGAATTTCACTGATTTTTTTTGCTTTTGTTGAGCTGTTCCTGAGAACCAAGCATCTCTCAAATAGTAACTTGGTTGACAGTAAGGAGATGGGATATTGCTCTCCACAACATCTGCTACAGTTTCAGCAACTGTAGAGTAAAAAGTCCTCTTGCAGAAGAACAAATCACTGCATTGTCTTTCTTTTAGTGAAGAGCAATCCCTTCTGGAGCACATGAGCACTGATAGATGGCTGAAACTAAAAGACACAGTAGGGTGAACTGAAGTTTTTTGACATTACCTCTTCACAGAGGTGCTTTAAATAGATGTTACACACAGATTTCCAGCTCTCAGACGTAGTGGTGCAGTCAAAACTGCCAGAATCATTGTTTGCTCAGAAAATGAAGCAGTAAGGGCATGTATTACTTAGAACAAATCCAGCTTATTTTAAAAGCAACAGAATAATGAAATGAAGCTGAGATTTTAGTTTTTTAAACCCACATGGATATTTTCCCACAGATCATAGGGTTTGTGGTGACATATAAATACTCTATGGATTCTTCTTCAATAAATTTTTGTCTTTTGAATGTGAACTAGCATTTTTGTGGTTTTTCTTGGTTCAGCCCAGCTATTTGGTTCTGTGGAAAGTCCTCCTCCTGTTTCATATCTCCCTGCTACTTCTAATGTTACAAACAGAGAACATTTTTCATATTTCTGCTCGTAAGCACTCTAAAACCACTGGGATGCTCCAGGGCCCTTGTCTGAGCAGCCAGACACACCTCATCAAGGTTTTGCAGGGAGAACAAGCTCTGTGAAATTCATTATTAAAAGCTCTCAGGCTCTTTCTTTGGCTGCTGGGAGTGCCCTGACTGTGAATCTGCTCCTGCTTCCCTCTCACTGAGGTCTCAGGGGCCTGTGGGACTCCCACCAGGAGTTCTCAGGGTCTGGGCTCAGCCTGGTGCCCAGGATTTCTGCTTTGCAGGGGATGCTGGGTGGGTGTGTTGCTGCTGGTACCCTTCAGGTATCTAAACTGCACCTATTTTCCTTCCTCACTCTCTCCTCACATAATTTCTTGTCTTTCTTCTCACATAATTTCTTGGTGCTGTACACCAACACAAAGTAAAGAGGACTCCACCTTTTGATTTGTGATAAAAGTGATTCTAAAAATGTCTTGAAGAGATCCCCTTGGCATCTCTTCCTACCAAATCAAATCCAGAAATCATGTTTGCCTCTTTGTTTTGCTTTCTGCTATGAATTATTTTTGTCTCCTTCAGCACTCTTTTATAGGATTACACTCTGAGTGAAAGAAATGATCAAAGGATTGGAACAATTAGTGCAAGAAAGAACATTAAAATATGTATAAAGAGCTTTGATTTAATGACAACTAATGTGAATGTGAGTTTATAACAGTTTACATATCTATGAAAGATGTAAACATGAGGAAAACAAGAAAATATTTGTCATAACAATTTGGAGTTTAATTTACACTCATGAAATGAAATTTTAAATGGAATAATGTATGCTGAATATACAGAAAATTGTACTGCCTATAACATCACTTCAGCAATAAAATAGTTCACAGGAGATGCAACTAAATCCCTTTGCTATTATATTAAAATTTTCAACTGACCTAGAGGAAACACTAAAATATTGATTTAGGAGGCCAGTCTTGCATCACTAAAAAGGTGGTCTGAACAATGGAGTGGTTGGGGCTGTTTTCCATCACTAATTCCCAAGAACCAATAGTCTTTGAATTTGGTGAGATGTGCAGAGGGCAAACAACCTCAGAGATAGAGTTTCTGGTTTTTTGTGCTATGCACTGAGCTAAACAGCAACTGCTGCAATGAATTCCAGCCTCCATGAGCCTGGGATGCTATTGCATCTAAATCACTTTGCAGACTGTATTATATTTTAGCTTGATGCCTCATAGGAAAAAAAAAAGAAAAAAAAATTTTAAATTCCTTTTTACACCAGAGGTGCTTTGACAAAGAAGTGCTAATGTTCTGGCAGAAACGGTGTCTGTGCAGATTGGTTGGTATGGTCCAGAGACACCAAACTGTTAGACCACCTATGGCAAAATTTATTCCTCAGCCCCTCATTTAGGAATTTCTCAGGACAAAGTAAGCAGTGATTAATTTTGAAGGAGTTCACTGAGGCAAGCAAGCCTCATTTTCCAGGCTAGGCTCCTTGGAAGAGATGGCACTGGTGAGGCCACACCTCGAGTGCTGTGTCCAGTCCTGAGCCATCAGTTTGGGAAGGACATTGAGACGTGGAGAGGGGCTGGGAACACAAACCCTGAGAGGAACCACTGAGGGAGGTGGGAGTGTTCAGGCTGGAGAAAAGGGGTGACCTTATCACCATCTACAACTCCCTGAAAGGTGCCTGTGCTCATCTGGGGCTGGGCTCTTTCTCCAGGCAGCACTGACAGAACCAGAGGACACAGCCTCGAGCTGCACCAAGGGAAATACAGGCTGGATATTAGGAAAAAGTTTTTCACAGAAAGGGTGATAAAGCTCTGGAATGGCCTGTCTGGGGAGGTGGTGGAGTCACCATCCCTGGATGTGTTTATAAAAGCCTGGATGTGGCACTGGGTGCCAGGGTTTAGTTGAGGTGCTGGGGTTGGGTTGGACTCAATGACGTTGACGGTCTCTTCCAGCCCGGTCATTCTGTGAATTCTGTGAATTCTGTGAAGCTGTTCCAGAGCTGTGAATATCCACTGCTGTATGCACCAGAATTACTCAGCACTTTTCAAAACCAGCTTGTTTGTGAGTACCTACAAAAGGGTTTACACACCTTGCAGGAATCTTGTAGTTTACAAAGCTGCACCCTTACACTCCAGCCTGAAAGAACTGCAGGCAAATTCAGCATTTAAACATAAAGTAAAACCAGATCATGTCACTGGGGGCTGGCACAGCAGCTCCTGAGACTCTCAGTGTGCCTCTGCCCAGAGGGCTGGTGCTGAGAATAATCTGGGGTAGCATTTCACCTGGTGGGGAGATGTGCTGTAATGGAAGAAAAGAGATGGACCTGTGCACGGCTCTCAGAACCTGCCCATGGTTTGCATTCTGAAAGTGCCTTTATCAGGCAAGAGAGCACACCGGGATGCAATTGGCTGTGTAGACTCTAGATATGAGTTGGGATCCATGAGATACTGAGCACGTGGAGCTCTTGATCTAGTGAATACAAATAATTTTACTTTGAATTTGACATACTTACTTGAAGGGCCTACAGAGATGATGTGGCAGATACATGCATTACAGCCACACGGAATATGTGAATGTGTGATTATCTGGATAGGAAGTGATAAAGAAAATAAATGTAAAAAAGAGGGGAATTTGTTAAAAACAGAACAGAAAAAGAACAGGAACAGGCAGGTAACTTAGTAGTGGAGAAAATATTTCCTGACTTACCTCAGTCGGTCTTAAAATTCATGAGATGTTTGAAGCCATCTGCTGATGTAAAGCAGGCTCAATGCTGAGGAACTCCATCTTGGTATAAACCAATCTGCCTTTTATTTTCTAAAACTTGTATGGCATTAGCTTAATTTCTCTAAGGCAACTAAATATGGTGTTATTAAATTATCTTAATGCAACCATGGTAAACAAATACCCGTACTGCTAATATGATTTTTCTCTCAGTAAGGTAATGAATATATTTATTCACTGATTTGTAACTCAGCTGGATTTCTGACTTCTGCCTATAGAAAGCTCCAGGCCACTTCTTTCAAATTTCTTTGCTTCTAATCTTTTCTGGAAATCTTTATTTTCTATTAACATAACTAAACAGAGCAAATGAAGCCTACAGCTATTACTTACCTCTGCTAAGCCCCTTCATGTATTGTTACATTATTCTGGATATCTGATTGTTGTTCTTTGTATTATCTTTTGCTCTACAGTACTACAGAAAGACTTAAGATTGAATGATAGGACTGCTCTTAGCTCAGTCTTCCTGCCGTTGTTCGGAATTATTTGGGATTTAGGTCAGTCATCTAAGGATTCCTCTCCTAACTAGAAGATAGATTTTCTTTGAGTCATTAAGTCTCACAGTTCTGTTCTTCCCACATCTCTGAAGTGGTTCTTTCATTTATAAGCTCCTGGCATGCTCAGATAAGTTTCTTACATGGCTTGACACAGTATCAAAGTCCATTACTCACTGACCAGCCCTAATCCGTCCTCTGGCCTCCCTGCAGTGGAAGGAGCTGAATCTCCATCCTCCCTGGCACTCAGCCAAGCCCTGGCTGAGGGATGGCTTGTGCAAAAAACCTTCTCATAAACAGCAAAATCCCCTCACTTGCAAGCCCAGACCTGGGGGCAAGGATTCCTCTTACACTCACAAGCTCAATGCAGGGGGCAGAAGGAGGAATAGAAAAAAGGCAAAAAATTGACATACTTCAATACAAATAGCAGTTTGACATAGATCTGGAGTCCTTGGTGCAATGTGTAATTCAGGAGACTATAACTAGATGTATTTCCTTACACACACAGACATGAAAGCCCCATAGGCTACCCATGGCTGTGGATGTACAAGTGCAGCAGTGCTCCTCAGGGAGGAGAGGTGTGCTGCTCCATCAAAAGGTGTTTAGAGAGAACTCTGAACACTGCAGCAGCAAAGCCATTCCAGCAGTACCAGCTTGGGGAAGGTGAACCTCTCTCAACTGAAATGAACTCTGTGTAGGTTGAAAAACCCCTTTTCAACACTGCCAAATCTTTGAAGTGAAAATCTGCACGTTGTGAGGGAATGATTGAAGTGTGAAAACCACCTGTCCACCAGAAGCCCGTAAAGGATCCCCAGCTACTCTGAGCAGTGTGGATGTGGAACATGAGCCATTGTTGTGTGCTGCTCTCTCTTTGTGCTGTGCATTTCTCCAGCCCCAATGTCAGTGTTCAGCTCGTGCCACAGCACTGCGGAGCTGCCTGTCAAATGCAACACCACAAAAAGGGCCGCAGGACACAGAACTGGGGTGGCCAGCTTAGCTGGTGGGCTGGACCAGGGTGGGAGAATAAAAAGCTTCATCACCCAGGGATGCAAGGAGAAGTTTTGCAGTGAGCAGAGATCAGATATGTGAGTGATGCTGCTTGGGTTGCATGAGCATGGCAAAATTCATTGGGAACTTGGAAAGAGAAGCTGACCCAGGTAAAGGTTTCCTCTGTTTTTCAGTTGAGGGAGAGAAATCCTCTTCTTCTGGGTCTGCAGAATTTCTCACAACAGAGTTGGGCTTCTGCAATCCTTTTGGCCAAGGGACCAGCACCTTCCTACTCCTGTCTCCATAGGCACAAGGCACTTGCACTGGTCCCATTCAAAGCCCCAAAACTATGCTTGAGACTTAAGGCTACATTTCCCAAGGTTGTGCAAGCCCTGTCTTGTTACTGGGGTTTGTCTCAGGCTGTATCAAGGCTGTTCTCCATCACAGTCACAAGCCATATCTTAGAAAATGTGATCAAAATGAAAAGTGGTGGCAGGCAGCTAAGGTGAAGTGCTGCCTGAGCAGGGAGTAAAATAACACTTGGGCAGAGGTAGTCTTACAGGTACTAGTAAGCACTTGTGGTAACATTTTTTTCTACAGGGAAAAAATGACCCCTTATGGTTTGGGGCTTTTTTGTGGTTGCTTTCTGTTGCTGTGGTTTTTTGGTTGGGTTTTTTGTTCAGTTTGTTTGCTTGTTTTTGTGGTTGTTAAGGCTTCTTTTCCAAGTGTCCTTATTGTCAATTGTTACCATAGAGCAACTGCTGTGTATTTCTAAAATAGAAGGCACCCTCCAATATCTGTTCAGAGATTTTGACAATGTGATTGGCTGAATGTCCTATAACTCATGAATTGTGAATGTCCTATAAATATTTTAAAACAACTGTTCCAGCTACAGACTCTCTGAAATCCATACTGAGACTTCATTTTCCTGACAGATGCCTTTGTATTTGCAATTCTGTCTGGTCCTCCTGCTGCAAAATATAACCAAGAAAAGCAGGTCACTGCTGGTTTGAGCTTACTCTCAAGGTGTTTGGTTTGGGGTTGCAGTTGTCTCCAGCTTCTTGCACAGTCCTGTAATCTCAGACCATTCCCCCAGACCATGGGCTGCAGGTCCCTTTGCTGAAATGACACTGCCACAGGGCACAAGGAAGCTGGGAAAATAATTTCCACTGAGGGGGGAGAAAGGTTTAGACACAGCAGTGATCAGGATTAGATTTGCACATAGATCAATGACACTGAAACACCCTTGAAAAATCTATGCCTCAAAGCAAAATTTTACTTGCCTAATATTGTTTTGTCCTGTTGGGTGACGTTATGATAAAAGGTTATGATAATCTCAAGGGATCTTGTAATTCTTCTGCTGAATCACTGTTTGCAATAGGGAGGCTTTGCTACATAAACATGAATGAAATCAGAGTTTCAGGACTCAGTGGCTGGAGGAATTTCCATAAAAATTTGGAGCATGAAAGGAATACAGTGCCTGTCCCATTGTTATTTCCATTAGGGTCACCAAGAGAGGTGTAAATTAGCCCCAGCCTATGTGTATCAAGTCATTAATAGAAGGACTACCAGAAAGAAATGTAGATTAAAAAAAAAGTATCCTCTAGGATTCTAGATTAATTATTTAGCATAATTTTATTATTAGCCTAACTAATTATTCTAGCATAATTTTATGTTTGGCTTACCCATAGTGTTCATACCTACCAACACCTTCCAATTATATAGAAATTCTCATTAGAGGGCTCCTACACTGACCAGATCTTTAACAATAGATTTTACTATCAATCTGTGATATATATATGTATATATTTTTACTTTGAGACACCTTCCACAATCTTTCAAATGCTGCACTTTCCAAAAAGCCAAAAGCTCTCAGCTGATTATCTCACTGAAATATTTCAGAGAGCAACTCCAGTTGTGCTTGTTTTCTGCACTCCATAATAAGCACCCAGCATTTACTCTCTGGTTCTGTAATTTATAAATTTCATCTGCTAACTAAAAGTCAGATTCACTGACAAAGAGAAAAGTAAAGGCAGGTGAGATGTCTTCTGTAAAGGCAAAGTGCATACTTTATTTGCAACAGAGGATTAAGGATCTTCCCCACAAAGTTTTGTATATCTGAGTAATCTTGTGAAAAATAATTTTCTTTCTTTACAAGCTGTAGTTCTGTAGTTAGAGAATTTTCTGAATCCTCTCTGCCATGGATGGTCTTGGGGGTAAATTCTCCAGTGCCTCCTAACATGACTGCTTTTGTCATCTCTCACTTCATTTTGTGCAGATGTTTACTCTCATCTGTCTTCCCTAGCAGGCTGCCCACTTGCACAAAACTTCTGAGAATTTTAATATATTTGTTAAATTTCATTTTTTCAAATTTTTTGAGTAGCCACAAGTCCAAAACTGATCAGGGCAGACACACATGCAATATAGTCATACCAGATAATCATTAGAAACCAGTGTTAAAAAAACAGGATTACAATAAGAAGCCAGTGAGGAGTTCTGTGAATCCTTTTTGCAGTGTTTTTGAGGACATGATGATGTTCTGCAGAGTCTCTGAGTTTGCAACCACAGTCAGAAGCAAGAGCAGTGAGAGGGGATGTAGGTAACAATTCATAAACTGTTCAGGATTGTCTGGGACAAATTCTCTGTACAGAAAGCTGGAGAGTGGCAGGGAAAAAGGTAGAGCAAAACTCTTCTGAGCAGGGAGCAGCTAAAAGAGGAAGTCAAGCTGGAGATGCACAGAATATTTGCTATTTCTCTCTGTGCCTTCTGCATTCTGGGGTCACATGGAGAGAGAACAAGCAAACTTCTTCCCTATACTTGGCTTTACAGGCTTTGGTAACAGATCTGCTTATCTAAATTACAAATGTGCTGTCCCCCAGGGCAGATAGGGCAGAATTAGTCCCTGTTGTGCTCCCCTCGAAAAAGCACAGCAAAATTACATCCAAGAAGTGTCACCCTGATTTTCTAAGACTTTGCTAAGCCTTCTGATGTTTGCATTCTTGTAACAAACTTTCTCGCACACAGATCTGTAAACAACTTATGTTTTGCATTCTTTCATGGAGGAGGAGAGAATTGATGGACTCTTGGTCTGTCCAGTGTCATTGGAGAGGTGGCACTGTCACCTTCCAATCCACTGTCACTTTTGGAAAACTGTAAATGTTGGAGTCAGAAAATAAAGGTCTCTTTTTTGTTCACCTGGAGAGCAGCAGTGTCTGTGTCATCTTTTCGTGTCGTATTACGACACAAGAAGGATCTCAGACTTGCTTCCTTTGCATAGCAAATCTTTCTTGAATATTCAGTGTGAAAATCATTAGTGTAGCATCTGTATGTGGCATCTTAGTTTTGCAGCTTGTTATGCTCATTCTACAGGATAAATACCCATCCCAAGAGATCACAAGATGAAAGAAAGGCATAAATCTCTAATATTCACAGTCAAAAGGCGATGAGGCTGTATCTTGTGCCATTCTAACAAAACAGATATTTGGATCCCATTTTCAACAGCCTTCAACCCTTGAGTCTACCAAAGGCACTAAACTAAGCAGCACAGAGCCCTTTCTAGATCAAGATGAAATGATGTTTAAGCACCCTGCCAGTTAATGGGTGATTAGTGTATGCCTTTGCTCATTACTCCACCAAGGAACTTGCTCTCAAACAACAAGCATTGAGAAATGCTGTAATTGTTCCTAAATTATTTTGTGGTAATTAGTCAGCTGCAATCCCAAAGAAGAAAGTGAGTTGAGGATAGTGGCGGTATTTCCTGATTACCTAAAAGCAAATTAATGCCCTGCAGTCCTGAATGTGTCTGAGGTGATGTGTGCCTATGCCAGAGCCCTCGGCCTTTGCTGTGTGCTGTATACAGCTGAACATAAATACCAAATTTCTGACCCTTTTTACATCTTGACCCATGATTCACACTCCTTCCAAGAGCTGAATCCTACAAAAAATATCATTAGGGGAGCCTTAGTATTCTATAGGCTGTGTGACTTCTGTTGTAAGGTTAGATCGTGGAACCATAATTGTCCATTTCATTTCCCTCCATTTGCATTGATGACTTGATATGTCTGTCATCCTTTACTGTTGCAGCTTGTTGCTTGCTTGAAGGTTTCTTGGCAAAATTTGAAACCCGCAGAAGCAATGCCATGAATTGTGGCTCTTGCATCTTAATTTATCCAATGGTAGTGCAGGGTGGGTTTCAGTGTGGAAGCAAAAAACACCTTGAAAATTGAATGTGCACAGCTGATTCTGCAAACACACAGAGCTCTGTGTTTGTGTATTGGCAGACTTGGAGATGTAGTTTGATGTTATTTTATTATTGATAATGAACCAAAAATTGCTTAGAATCAGAGCATTCCATAAATTCCTTTATACCTTTTATATTACTGGGCACAAAACATGTAATTTCTTCTGTCATCATAGTTTTGAAATACTCCCCAAATCTTCCATGTTAATCTAATAAATGTGGGTTTTCTTTACCTACTGCTAAGTACTATGTGAGTCAAAAGTAGGGTTTTTTTTTTTTTCTGCTTTAGCTACCAATAAAGCATTGTGCATTCTGGAGTATTCTGGACAGATAATTGAACAGCTGGCAGTAGTCCTGTCAATGAGTACAAATGAATCCACAAAAGGTAGCCCAGCAGCTTTTATTCTGTTGTTGTAACTTATACAGTGCATCCATTTTCCCCCTCTGTCTAAATCAGGCAGCTGTACAGCAATTACTGTCAGCATAAATTGAGCAAGCTTGCAAATTGTCTTCAAAGTCATCCAAGAAAGCAACTTTATCCTTTAAGGTAACTGAAATATTATGTTGATATTATATGCATTATATAGATACAGTTATTCATATAATTTATAGGTATTCATTGGGACAAGTTAAGTGCACTTTATGTGTTTTATCTGGATGACTCCTAATGCATGGAAATGGGAATTATTCATAAGCTGCCTTTTGGTTATAGGAGTCTTTATATAGCTTTTGTTTGCTAATGCATTTGATCGGCTATTTTGTGCACTAACACATTATATAGAGAATGCTGGCAGTAAAATAAATGCTAAATTATACATTGTGTAGTTCTGCATTAAGAGCTGGTACAATCTGCTTCATCATATTCGCTTTGCTTCACAAATCTAAAGATAATTGATACTGTGGAACTATCACTAATCTCGTCAAAAACAAGCTGCCACTGAACTGTAGCTGTGTGTGTTGGTGCAGAACTGGCAGGGCTGGCCAATTCCTTAGAGCAAAGAAAACCTAAATATGTGACATGGGAGCTTCAATATAATACCTGCAGTCCATCTGGGGGCTTCTTAAATGAGAACAAATAGAATTTATAGTTATCATCCAAACAAAACAATTGGTAAAGATTTTGTGTGCTTGTCTGTGTCTAGGAAAACTGATGAAGGGAAGGGAAGGGAAGGGAAGGGAAGGGAAGGGAAGGGAAGGGAAGGGAAGGGAAGGGAAGGGAAGGGAAGGGAAGGGAAGGGAAGGGAAGGGAAGGGAAGGGAAGGGAAGGGAAGGGAAGGGAAGGGAAGGGAAGGGAAGGGAAGGGAAGGGAAGGGAAGGGTGGAGTGACTTCCATATTTCTTTCACCCAAAAGACTAGTTGTTCAGAGTAGGAATGAGCCAGGGTAATTTAGGACTCTGCACAGAGGGTTCTATATGACCTGGAGGTGGGAGAATAACTGGCTCCAGTTACCTCTTGCCAGATCCTTTGAGTTAGCAGCTCACTCACACCTTTCCCCACCCAAGCATTGCTATGATGATAATTAACGAGCGGCTTTAACACAGTCTGGAGTTTTAAGTGCCTGTCATCAATTACTAATTGAGTTAATGGCATTCCCTCATGCTCTGGGACCATTTGCACTGTTGGAACTCCTCAGAGATGCCAGCACTATGGCTGTGAGGCAGGGCTAATCCCTTTGGATTGTTTACTTATATCCTTGGAAATAAAGGGCACAATGCTGGCATTAATCATGGTCATTTTTCATGAGCGGGGTCTTCTTAATACACTTTGTCAGTCTCTCAAAATTTTTAATACGATTTGTATCTCCTCTCTACTGGGCATCTTGATGTAGGATGGCTCTGGAGCTCCTGGTTTGCACAGCCTGATTGGGTGTATCTTTCCCCTCAAAGGTCAGCATTCAAAGGAGCTGTTGAATGACTTAAAACCTCGTGCAGTTTCCCCTAGACTGGTCTGTGCTAACTCTGCCCCGGGTTTATCAAGTGGACTTTTGTGGATTTGAACGCTTTGGGACCACAGCATCATTTGTCTTACTGAGAGTTCCTATTATCAAAATGTGCCTGCTGTAGCAGATCCTTGTCCCTCAGGTACACTGAGGAGATTTTTCACTGGAAGTAGGTATTTCAGCCAAGAAAGCAATAAAAGAGTAACCCTAGAAGGCAAGTACCAGACACAAAGTACCTGAATTAACAACAGGGGCAGGAGCCATCTTCTAAATCAGCGAGATTACCTTTTATGTGGAAATTATAATTATTGCTCCAGCCTGGTGTCTTTGACCTTTTCACAGCTATTTGAACCCTCAGGTCACACTCTTCCCCTACCAGATGTAACATTTCCTCACTGGTTTTGGTGCCAGCACTCCAGGCTACCTTTACATTATTGTTGAGAAGGGCTGGAGTAGATGGGTGACCCATTTCATACCTAGCAATTCAATCACAGGGGAAAATATTCATAATTTGCAATTTTGTGTTCAGCTTGAGCCACATCCATGTTCCAAGTTCAGCCTAAGTTCCACTTAGTGCCTGGTTTGATGGTTCTTGTCAAAAAGGTTCATCTTTTGGGTTTGGATCTTGCTTTTGGCAATGATCAATGTATAATGTTTCATAAAAGGGACTAAAGGAAAAAAATCCCAAAACATAATTCATTAAGCCAGTTTCACACCACCATTAATTTACTCTCAGTGCCCTATGGGCAGTTTTATGAGTTCTTCAGCCTCAGCTGAGTCTGGTCTTAAGCTTTGTAAATAAAAAGTAATTACTGTTAATGAACATTTTAAACGTCTGTATTCAAATTGGCTCATCCTTAGTTTTTGGAAAAATTAGCATTCTGAAACACAACTAAAAGCCAAAGATAATTTGCAGTGCACACCTTCCCATGTTCCTTCAGACCACCAGTTTCTTTTGGAACCATTCAGGCTCATTTATTAATCTTTTACTTAAGTTTTCCCATTCCATTTCTGTGGAATCACATACCTCCTATTCTGATGTAAACCAAAAGGCTCCCAGTAATAGTATTACACCATTCTTAAGGATCCTGGGTATACTCACATCTGAATTAAGCTTTCAAAAACAGGGAGTGTGTTAACATTTAGTGAGTTAAGATTAATGGCTATTACTTGAAAATAATCTTCCTTTTTTTTTTTTTTTTTTTAATTTGCTAGTGGTTTCTCAGTCATGGGCTGAAAATGTTCTCCTTTACCACTGCATTATCTTTTCTTTTGTTACAGATTTTTATTGCTTCTGATAGTTCAGTTGATTTGAGCAGATTCATTCAGAGGAGCTGTATTTACCAGAAAAAATTGCAAGAGATATTTCTACATCTGAAAGTGTTATAAAATGTTGCTTGCTTTTTTCTTTTTTCTTTTTTTTAAGGTAGTTTCATTTTTGTATTATCATTTCAGCATTTTTCTGAGGTTCCAGGGGAACTATTGGTTAAAAGTCATCAGAGTGTAATTATTAAACTCTCTGGAACTAGGTGTGTGGAAGGATGAGCAACTTTGGAGGGAATCCAAATCTTCGTAAACTTTGTGAATTAGGATATAAGCACCTATTAAAATACATCATTATTCAATTAATCTGTAAGGTAATGGGAGCCTTGTTTCCAAATCACTTAATTTCTATGCTTGTGAGTCTACAAAATATTTCCAAATGCAGTAGAATATATTAAGGATAACTGCTTGAAGTCTTCCTTAGAAACCTGTTTCTCCTTTACCTTGTGACTGAAGTGGCCTGTTCACGTTAGAGAAGATTTAGAATTAAATACTCCTAAATGAGAACTTTCCTTTCACATCACTTGCAATCTGATGTTACCCCATAGATTTTTGTCCTGGAGAAGGAGTTATATGGCAAGAGCTGCAGGCTCAAATGTTGCACAGCTTCCCAGGGTTTGAAAGTAATTTCCTGGAAATTCCTGTCATTCCAAGAGGTAAGGGGACTGTGTGCTTGATCCCTGGAATCCATCAGCAGAGCCTGCTCAATGTCTCTTTTTTGTGCTATACACATATCCACATTGAAACCAACATGGATTTTTTTGTTTGTTTTTTGGTGTTTTGTTTGTTGGGGTTTTTTTTTCCCCCATTTGCTGCTCTTTTCTTTTCTGCTGTCCTTGCTGGGAAATTATTTTACAGAAAGCAAGAGTTTCAACTCGCCAGGTTATTAAAACAGCAGCCAGACTTTTCAAAAAAGAGCAAATCTAATGTCTTTGGAAGTTCCTCCCTGTAAAGTTGCAAATTGCAGAATTTCCCAAATATCGTGTATGGGATCATTGCTAAGAGGATTAGGCCACTTTGTGCAATTGGTTGTAGAACCCCCTAATTTAATAAAAACATGAATTAAGTGTGGTCATCCTGAGGAAAAGAGAGAATATTAATGAGGCAATCATTATATTTGATCTCCAAAAATAATTTGATTAGTTTTTATTTTAACAGGGTAATTAGAAAAGATGACTCACATTTTACTGATTTCATTTCCTTTAGCGCGTATAAGGACATAAAAATTAGAAATAAAACCTCTATGTGGAACACTGATTTAGGTATATCTTCTTATGATCCCTACTTAAATTTTGTGTTTGCCATTATTCTTCATGTATTGCAGTGCTTTACAGCTGAGATTTCTGAGATATACTCTTCTCACTGACATTAATGGGAACGGTACATCAAAATCCGCTAGGTGGCTTTGAAAATTTCAGATATATTTTCAGTCTGCTGTGGGAATACTGCTGAATTTATCCTTACACCACCCCTCAGAGACAGGTAAATACCCTTTAAATATATTTTATTGAAGTTGAACTGTGCAGAACAGAGATGTGAGAGACATAATGGGCCTAATCCTATTGACTTATCCTGGCATTGGAGGCATAATCATGAGCCAAAACCATTAAGCATTCATCAGCAAAACTAGACTGATATTGTAGTGGCCTAATACTATTTAAAGACATGATTTAGAAAAAAATCTGTGGCACTCTGAGTTCTTTTTTTGGTGTGCAGAGGGCAGAGAGTGCATTTATATATTTTGAAGTGGAAACCAAAATATGTCTTTATAATTGGAATTATAATGCTTCATGGGAGGAATAGCTCTTGAGCTTGATATTCTCCTCTTGGCAGAATCACATATGGTTTTCTCTTTTGGATTCAAGAGCAAGTCAGGTCATGTCTATCACAAAATAAATTCCTGGCTACTGTGGGTCATAAATAGATAAATTAGGCAACATTACCTTTACTTTCTGAACAATTTATCTCTGCTCTTTAGGCATACTCTTTCCCCATTGTCCACCACTTCTGCAACTTCATCTGAGGGGCTGTGTCCAGTTTGGGGATCCCTAGAAAAAGAAAGACATCAATAAACTGGAGGAAGTGCAGGTGTGGTCACCAGGATGGTCAAGGGCTGGGTAGGGGTCTGTGTGGGAGAGGCTGCCTGGGGGATAGCCAGACTCAACCCCTCTTGCAGGTGCACAGCTGAAAGGATGACAGAACAGGGACACAGGTTACAGCAGTAGAAAATTAATGAGTTGCTGTAGAAGTTACCTTAAATCATTGTGTGATACACGAGAAAAAATGACACTGTAAGGAGGCCTCAATTAAAAGTGTTGGAAAGAAGGGTTATAAATCATGTTTGTTGTGATTATGGCAAGAAATTACAGGCTTCAGTAATGGGTGATTCTCATCAGACATCAGGAAATAATGGCAATGTTAAGCAAAGGGGGAATAGAATAAATTTTCAATAGCATGGGATCCCAACTACTTAGGGTGTAATAGGACATCCTGGAGTAACATTTTTCAGGAATGGCCTCGGAGGACTTTATTTAGTTCTTTGGAAGGACAGTCAGGAAAAATAACCCCTCCCAGGCTCTTCCACGCCTATTTTATCTGGTTTTGTTGATAGACGTGTAGAGCAAAAACTTGGGGCCAAAGCCTTGGCTCAGCTTCAGTCTTCTTGTGTGACCTTGGGTACATCAGTCAGCTTGGGCTGTGTTTCAACACTCCATCTCCCAAAAGGAGATTATTATTATTAGTGTTTAGCATGAGAGGTGCAGTGAAGGTATAGTCCATTAATGCTTTTAAAGCATTGGCATACTACATTAATGATAAAGAAATGTTATGTCCTTGCAGAATTTGTTATCTAAAAAGATGAAAAAATGTGAGAGGAAACATCAATATCCTCACCTTAGGGACAAATGACACAGCCACGGGAGGAGTGATTTGTCAAATGTGGCAAAGCAGGACTCAGAGAAAACACCCAGATTTGTCATGTATTCCTTAAAGACAAGGCCATGTTTCCTCTCTTACCATAAGTGGTCACAAATTTTGTGATTTTGTTTCTTTACCTCCTCCACTGATGTTTCTTCACAGAACTAATTTCTCCTGACAACATCAGTAGGAGAAATACAACCTGCAGCCATTCAATTTGACTTTATTTTCAGATGGCAGTGAGAATTACAAAATTAACAGGACTAACCCAGTGGTGTAGCACATCCTCCCACCTTCTGCCCAGCCACAACCTTGTTCACTGTCAGCTCTCAAAGGGTGGCTTGCTTTACACAGTGCAGGCACTGCTATTAATAATCCATATGTTACTCATTTTTCATGGCTACTGCTTTCTATTCCCTGAAATCTCTTTGTTCATTTTGGTCTCAGGATCTTTGGACCAGAAATTCTGCCAGTGGGTTTGACCCAAACCTCACTCATGCTCAGAGTAGTGTCCTTCACACTGCCATGAGTGTTGCACCAGTCCTGCTCTTATTGCATAAGTAAAGATGACCTCTAACACTTGGCTGGGTTTTGTAGAATTTACTGAGGCCTCTGCCAAACCACAGTAACTTACATATTTTAAAAACAAGAATTAATCCAAGAAAACACATACAAGGCCTGGGGAAGGCTTCACCCTTGGGTGAGGATTGTTTTCTCCACACTAAGTGGAGGCACACAGACCTGTGACTCATAGGATTATTGTGCTGTTGGAACAGTTTGTCACAGGCTGATGAATGATGTCAAGGCAGGACACCATCTCCTAGCAACTCCTCTAGCCCAGAGTTATTGCCTTTACATTTAACCCTTCTGCATTCCCATGCATGCCAGCATGCCACCAGGATGTGTTTGCACTCCAGCTTCTGCCACAATTTTATCAATATTCTCTTCCACTGCTCTTTGAACAGTGAGCAGAGCAGGGCAGAGGGCTCCAGCACGTTGACTCAGCTAAATGGAATGGATCAATCTGTGATGCCAATGTGATTTTCCCCTTCTTTTGCCTCTCTGTTTCCTTTCCTCCTGCTTTTTAGACATGGGATTGTTTCTGCTTTATCATGTGTTCAATAATCCCCATGGTTTCATTGAAGTCTGCCTTAAAACACGCTTCTCTGCATGGCTCTGGTTCGTGGTATCCAAAAGGAGTATTTTTAAATGATCAAATGATTTGAATGATGCAGGGGAAAATCCAGCAGCAGTCTGAACTTTGAGACTTTCCCTTTGTTTTAGACTGGTACATAGATGATGCCTCTCCAGGATGCAGCAGCTCTTCTTCAATTCCTAGTTCCTACCACGTGTGACACATGTGCCTGGTGACAGCAGGAAAGATCTTTCCTTGCTGAGAGGAAAATTGGTAACAAAACTCTCTGCAAATCCTTTCACTACACTTTTCTAAAAAAAAAAACAGGATATAGGTGGTTTTATGGAACTAATTCAATCTCAGCAAGCTGAGTAAAGGAAGTCATAGTGTCATTGATTTAGAGATATGTAAGAGTTACAAGGGAAAGGAAGGCATTTATCAGTTGTGTAAGGGATGGCTTGTGACCAAGTTGCTGTTTTTGGTAAACTGACTTTTGTCTCAGATTACAGCAGAAAAGACCTTCAGTCTTCGCTTAACTCTTCTTGATGTCTGTGCATTGTGTTCAGAGCACTAATCTGAATGGAAAGAAAGCTTTTCATATTTTGCCTTAGTTTTAATCTTTGAATTGATGAGGCATTCGTGTAAATGGGATTAGGGAAACTGGCTCAGGCCAGTTGCTGCTGGAATTGTGCTGCTCACACCAGTTTGGTGTATGAACTGACATCATCCCCATGCTTTGGCCATGAGAGCTCCGTGCTTGTTGGCTCCTTATCTCAAACCATACACAGCATTTAGAACTTTTCATACCCAAAGCCAGTGGGAGCTGAGCAGCTGGCACTTGCTGAGCATGTGCAACTTGAAGAATTAGTTTGAAATTGGAAAATTATAACCAAATGGAGTCTTCACCCCTCATGGCATTTCTCTGTTCCCAGAATGAGTTGAGAATAACCAAGAGGAGTGCCAAATTTGTGGAGACAGGGTGCCCACACTGCCTGTCTTCCCAACATAACCTCACAAAGGTCCTCCAGTGAAAGGTCCTTCATTTATCTGTGCTTACCTGCACTAAAATCCCTGCTACAAATCACTTCAGCAGAGGCTGCCAATTTGTGAATCACAATTTGTGAGGCAACAGCCCAGCCTCTGAGCAGCAGTGCTTTGCTGTAGCGCAATCTGTGTTCATTACAGAAAAAAGTTTGAGCCTCTTCACAAGTTTGGGTAATATTGCAAATCTTTCAGCATCTATTAGAGCTGGAGCTCGAGGCTTGAATGCTAATGATACTGAAACATAACACGAGGTGATCTGACAAAGTCGCCTAAGGAGGTTTTCATAAACCTTTTGTACAATTTCTCTGCTTCTTTGCCGGTGAAAATTAACCTCTACTTGCAAAAAAATGAGACTTCACCTAACTCATTTAGAAATAGCAGAGGGAAAGAGAAAATCAATCCATAATGAACAGTATCACATTAAGAAAATCTAATTAGAAATGGCTTCTCTTTTATTGCACTGATAATGGTAAGCTCTAAGAATGACATCACTACAAAATTCAGTAGCTTATAACGGAGTGAATTTTTTAAAAAGTGTTTAAACTACCAGATCAATAACTTCACACACCACCTAATTAAATTGTACAGAAATTCTCAATAAGCATTACCATTAGAAATGTGGTGCTCTATTTTAAAATAAAGTATATATTATCTGGTGCTGCATGTACTTTTAAAAGTTGCCTTGATATTACTGAAGAGTGAAATTCTCTCTACATGGCATTGAGGACAAAGTCTTCCCTACTTAGTCTTACTTATTTGTCTTCAACTGGAGTTGGGTGGATTTTTTTTTTTTTTTGAGTCTATGTGCCAGCTTCTCCTAGAAATGTTATTTGAATATGGATGGAGGTTTTTGAGGCGGGGACTTGAACAAGTAGAAAAATTTAAACCTTTCCAATGTAACTTCCAATATTTTCTTTTCAAATTATTTTTCATTTCTTCAGAAAGAAACAAAGCTAAGAATGCTCCTACTACCTGGAAACTGGCCCAAATTGTAAAATTTTATCCAGGGTTCCCCCTGTTGCACAGCCTTTAAGTTCCAGTAAAGCTTTAAAACTTCAGTTTTACAAAAGTAAAACACCACTAATGAGTTTTTAATCAGTTACTGCATGATTTGATATTCGAGGTGATTCATCAGGTTCTGGATGCAGCTAAAATACAGTGATGTGCTGCAGACATGTTGTATCCTATGGCCTAAGGTGTAATTCACCAGTGGCAAAATGATTATTTTCTAAATGCACTCAGATAATCTGCACTCACACTGAGGGAGCAGAATACCTAATGTGTAATCTTTTTGTAATGAGCCTATTACTCAGGTTTCTAGGTAGAGATCCACCAGGCATGTCTGTGGGCAGTTTTGTTCATACTCTCATTAAAAATGTCTTAGTAAGATGAGCTGCTGTTTGGCAATTTACATGCCTAGATGTATTTGTTTTTAACAAGAGCAAGAGATAATTAATACACTTTATGCAGAAACCTGCAGCTATTTAAATAAAGAGGAACAAGATAAAATCAGTTCTGCTTTCTTTTTAACCAGTCAAGGGTTGCAGGAGTTTCAAAAATTTTAGGCAAAGGATTCAAGGTCACACAACAAAAGAATTTCTCTAGCGTGGACCTTGCAGATAAGAAACAATGTGCTGCCCATAATACTTCTGAGATGTGATTAAAACTGCCAGGGATATTGGCAGTGGAGAGGAGCACTGTAATGCACTGTTCTGCAAAAGGAGTTCATCACTGCTAACAGAATTTGAATTATGCTTTACTAGATTTCCTGCACATGTCAAAAATAAGTAATAGCCAATTATCCTGCTCAAAAGAGCTGGTGGGATACAATCATTTAACTTAAGCATAAGTGCAGAGCTGCAGAGCTCTGAGGAAAAGCTCTGCAGAGGGAAAGCTCCAAGAAGTAGTCGCTCATAAATCGAGATATCTTCAACTGAAGCAAAGGCTAATTTTAACTTCATCCTGGCATGCAGATTTTTAGTACTGCTTAATACTTTGCAGCAATGCACCAACTGAAGCAATGGGTTAATTCCAACTGGCTCAATAAGGCAGTACTTTCATTCCTCAGGAAAGAAACAGCCACAGAGACTGTGGCCTGCTTGGAATAAATGTGCAAGATCAGGAATGAGCTTGGGTCTCCTAAGCTCAACACCCTCAGCACTGGAGGCTGCTTTCTCTGGATGAACAACATAGAACTAATGAAAAAATATTATTCCTTTTATAGTAGGCTCTTTTAAAATTTTTCTTTTCTTTCTGCAGAGGTTATTGAATCCATGTAGGAGCCAAAATTTTTAATGGTTACATCAGAGATCAGAGCTTGAACTCCAAATTTCTATTCCAGGTTTGCTACTACTTCAAGAGACCTAGACAGGTCTCTTGTTAGGTTCTCCTGTGGCTGAAATGGAAATAATTACATGGAGTTTATAGTAGTGTTTTGAGACACCCTTATTGGTTTAGATTGCCTTGGGATCTTTGCAAGAGAGGTGATAGAGAAATGTGAAGTGTTAGAGCTCTGAAATCTTTCCAGTGTTGGAAAAGATACACTGAGAAACTGCACACAGTATAAAATAATTCTAGAACACAAAATATAACCATATCATAACTGCAGAGGTTTGTCTACAAATATACTCACCTGATAAAATTCTTGGTATGACTAAGCTTTGTGTGGTGCAGGCAAAAATGAGTCTGACTCCAAGCATGAAACAATTCTAGGTTTTTTGCATATTCTTAGGTTTCTGCATATATTTGTATGTTAATGCATTAGATTAAGGAGAGCTTTTGTAAATAGATTTCTGTGAATCAGGCTTCATGGCAGTTCAAAATTGTAAGGAAGTTTCTAAAATGTATTCCCCCATTTTTGGGTGCCTACACACAAATTCTTGAGAACTGAGGTCAGCAAATGGAACTGATAATATTTGTGTGGGAGACAGGCAGAGAATTCCCCAGGAGCAAAGCAAACAGCACAAGAGTTCCCTGCATTAGCAAAGCAAGTGTTCTTAGCTGCCTTGAATGGGAGAAATTATCACCTAAACCTCCCAAGCCCAGCCTGCTGGGGTGATATAATCAAATTATATATAATTAAAAACTGTAAGTAGCACACTTACAGAGAGAATGGGCAGGTCTGCCCCAGGTGATCCTCTTGGACACTGCAGGCTCCTGGGGTAGCTTTCTCCCCATCAAGTCTGCAGCTTATGCTGAGGCCTCCAGGCTCACAAGGTGCTGTAGGGGCATCTCGTGGAAATCTGTCAGGTTCCTGGAGCTTCCAGGGCCTGCCCAGCACAGGGTGTTTTGGGGACTGGAGCTGGAGGACCAAAAGAGCTGAGAGGTTTTTATGTAGGCTGCACGTCCTGGAATCACAGCTGAGGGTTTGATCACTGTGATTCCCTTGTTCTGGGGTTTGGGTCCTGAAATAATGGACAGAATTTTCCAATGGGAGCACAGCAAGTGGTGAGCTTCACCCCTAAAGTTACATGGGTCTTGCATTGCCATTTAAATTAATCTGTGATTTTTGCCCTGACCCCTTCAAGCTGGTTACCTGACCTGACAGATCTGGCAGCCAGAAATCAAGGGAGTGTAAAGATCTTTTGCTTAGAAATTTAGGAGAGAAACTATATAAGGTAGTTTCCTCTAAGAAATAAAAGTCTTATTATCTTCTTAGTCAGAATCCTAAAGAGAGAGAATGAGAATTGAGGGGGAAGAGGCTGATAAATTGACACACCTGAAACTGCAGCAAGATCTGAAATGAATTCTGTGATTGTACCATCCTCTCTGGGCTTTTACAATGTAGAATGTGTCTTGTGGGCTGCAGGGTGAGCTGGTGGCTACTGGGACACTGTGGTTTCCTTTGTCTGCCCCAAACCCATGTAAAATAGCACCATCAGATACACTGAGCTCATTGAAATCTATTCTTTTGATCAGATTTGTGCTCACCTTAAGGTCAGAAAAAAGTGATCTTTCTAATGAAAGCAGGAATAAATAGGTAACATCTTTTTGACAGGTTTTTAAAGTTTATGTTTTCCTCTTCAAATAAAGAACATGTACAGAAATTGTTATGAAGCTTGCCTGGAAACATGGTAACTCCTGAGGTACACTGACCTATCTGAGTGAATTCATACTCTTCCCTTTCTGTGGGAGATTGTGGCCTCAGCAAGATTCAATGTGGAATGAAAATCCAGCCATGTTCACAGCACTGCCTTCCATGGGGAAACAGCTGCTGCATTTTAACGTTTGACTGGAGAAAAAAGTAGGTTAGAAGGTTTTGGGTCCTCCCTGGAGCTTCATCCTTGGCTGAACAGATAATAACTCTCTAGGAAAACACTCCAGCAGTCTGGTGTTTTCATCCTCCTTCCCTGCAAAACGCACTTTTCTCTGAGGAGGCGAGGAGGGTAAACGTCTGCAATTAGCAGATTCTGCATGGAGGAGCTTGAGAAGATTCAATTCCCATTTTGGTACTTTTGAAAAGACTTCCTCACCTGACATCCCTCACACTGCTGAGAGCTGATGTGCTGCAGGCAGGACCCTGCTTGGCTGTGGGGCTGGTCTGTAGTTTTGGCATGCTCCCTGCAGGTTTGATAAACATTTTCAGTGAGGAAAGACAAGAATGGTGCCTTAAAGGCATGGAGTAAGGCTGTACAGGATATGTCTCTCTGAAGTAAAAATGCCAGAAGAATTCATGTGTGGGTATGTATTTGACCTGGTCACTCCTGGCTTCCTTTATAGCCATGGGAGAAAAAAAAAAATGGCACAATGAGAGTGTAATTTCTGACCTAGGTTTTCTCAGGCTTTCTGTGGGATATGTTGATGGACAGCTCTTGACTAGGAAGCCACAGATCTTGTGGAGAGCTCAGGTGTGAGCGTATTCCTTTGGCCACACGAAGCTGGAGCCTCTCTCCAGTTTTAGGACTCTTTGCCATCACCCTGCAGGGTGCCAAAATAACTGCACATGTAATATTATGCTGTCTTTCCTAAAGTGTGGTAGAAATCCATTTCCCTCCATCCCTGGGTTATTATTCAAATACCACCCTGAGGACTCTGGAATTACTTTTTGGGAATCCACTGTTATTCTTCAGCTTTTTTTGTTATGTCTCTCTGGAGAAGGAGTAACACACTTAGTGGCTTGACCTCAGCTTCCCCTTCTCATCTCATTTGGCTCAATTGCTCTGGCAAATGCCACAGTGGTTTGTGGGTTTGCCCATGTCTGCCCATTCTTTATGGTGAGCACTGAAGTGCTTTTACCCGTGTTTTCTGTTCCCATTCAGTGTCCCCTCTGCCCTCCCCTGTTACTGAGGGAAGACAAGGTAATGCAAAGCTCCCATCCCTATCTCACTCTCTGGCATTCCTTTTTAATAAACAGACATTGCTTTAGGCACCTCCTCCCCCTGCGCAGCTGGATTTCAAATGGTTTAATACTAAAATATACATTTATATTGTCACTCACCTTCATTTCTTCTCCACTCCTGGAGTGATACCAACCAGCCTGAGTGATATAGTGCATTTTAATTTAGTGAACTGTTCTTTCACCTCTTTTCTTGATACATCTGCCTTTGTGAGTACCTTGGCTTCATTACCTGTAAAGCATCACCTTGAGATGGATATTTCCCATTCACCTTCTGAAGTGGCAGAGAAATGAAAAGAAATTCATTAATTTCCTTGCACTTGGACTGAATCATTTCCCTTCTCATTCTCTTTGATTGCCACTTTTACACCACAGGATTGCTACGAACAAACTTTCCTGTGGGCACCCTGCTGCTGAGGAACTGGGTTTATTTCTCACCTTCACAGTTGTGGTTAATTCATCTTCATCCCTGTACCAGCCCATTTTCAGCAGGAGGTTTGCAGGAGACCCAGAAAGTACAACTGCACACGAGGAAGTGACTTTATTACTTGTCTCTCTTTGCCTGAAGGTTTTTCTGGCCTGACCTCCTGCATCCTGCCAGTTAATAATATTTGGGGAAAGCTCTCTGGTAGCTTTGTGGACTGTCCTGGGTTCTTACTAACTACACCTTGTTGAATGATTTTGCAACATTTTTTCCCTCAACGATGCCCTGAGGGGAAACAAAAAAAGATTGCTCATAATTGACTGTGACTTTCTATGTTATTTAGAAACTCCCTAAAGGGAAAATTTAAGAGAATATCAAAAAGTATCTCAAATCAGCAGGGCAGTAGGTAACAATCACCTTGCTGTAGCTCCTGGAGGATTGTCAAGTCTGTAAACAGGAGCAGATGTTGGGCATATGAAGAAAAATCCCATCCCCTGGAGTCTGAAAGCACTCAAAGAGGAAGGGAATTACTGCTGGTACTTCAGGGCTTTCCATCTCCTGGGCAATGAGTGAAGGGCTCTCAAATTCCCACCTATCTGCCCTGGGGCTGGTTGGTTGTCCTCTGTTTACCTAGATACAAGAGAGGGTTATATCAGGACAAATATTTCTGCTGCTTCTAGTAGAATTTAACTTCAAGATCAAGCCGTTCAAAATGTGGCTGCTTAAACTTATTGACTCAGTCAGCACTAATTACAGAGGCAGTGATTGTGTGATGCTAGAATTATGTAATTCTCTCATTCTTCCTTCCCTGATTTTATTTATTCTCATTCTACATTCTATTCTTGGCATCAAAATTCTTGTCTCTTTCTATATTTTTTTCTTTTCAGTTCAACAGAAATGGAAATTTATAGACATGAACCAGTTTCTGATTGAAAACTGACATTTTTTTCCCCAAATTTAGCCTTTAGGATGGACAACGTTAGCAGCACTGGGGTTAATTTTTCTCTCAGGCTTTTTGTATCTGTTCTTGTTGGACTTTTCTTTATTAGCCCTACCTGCTAACATCTAGAACAGAGTTATCTGATCCTTGTAAATACATAGTTCTGCTCTTTGTAGGATTAATCACCTGACATGATTCCTCCAAAGCACCTTTTGACTTCCTTTCCTCACTTACCAAATCTCATCTACCAGTTGCTCAGATATTATTTATTTTCATTAACAAAGGTGTTCATAATTTATTTTTTTTTTGTCTGGTGGGTAAATCAAGCCTTCTTAATTGGCTCAAAAAATTCCCTGGTGCATATAAGGCAGTAGTTTACCACAATTCTTCCACTTCATCAGGGCCTTAATGCATAGAGACAATGAAATTGTGAGTGGATTTTTGTTGGTTGGTTGGGTTGGGTTTTTGGTTTTTTGTGTTTGTTTTTTGTTTGTTTGGGGGTTTGTTTGTTTGTTTATTTTAATTTAGTGGATTTGAATTTGCACCTCTGTAAAACACAACAGTTGTTGGTTTATCCTTCCAGTGGAGCAGCTGGAATACAGCTCTGTGCTCTTCAATTCCAGAACATGTTTGCAGCCTGGATTAAGCGTCACTTAAAAGACAAATTAAAACAGTCAGACTCGCTGGGCTTTCCATTAAATAGAATTAGTTCTTTTTGACCAGCACCTCTTTGTATCCCTAGGGAAGTTCACCATTCTTTCATTTTCTACCCCTATTTTTGAACAGAGACTCTGATATGATAGATTTAGCAGCTCTAGTGCTGAACTTTCCTGTTGCACTCTTTTGTGACTATATGCTTTATACTGAACTTTATATTTCCTTCTTGGGAAATTTTATAATTTATTAGATTCTGCTTCATTAGAAGCATCCTTTAGATTGCATTCTCATAAAAAAATTCTCTATTCATTAGGACTAAACCCTTCTCCTTTATTAGCCCAGAGATTTCAGTTCTTGACTCACGTGAAAAGCAGCTATTGTCCAGTTTTCAAGCCTTAGAAACATTTTCTCTATCCAGTTCATCCCGTGGGGGAATCAGGAAAACAACCATCAGCAGCCGCCCCTAAACTTCTGTGTCACTACCCAAACCTGTCCAGCACTACTGAAGGAGCATGGAAACCCCCAGAAACACTTTTATGAAGAATCCAGCATTTGACTGAATGGACTCACTGCAGAAAGAAATTTAGAGAAGTGTCTGTGTGCCGTGTAGATAGTAAATGAAATTGTCCAGTTGGTCAAGATGCTCGCCTAACCAAGTCACACAAGCACCTGGCAAAAGATAAGCAGTTTCCAATAGGAAGGTTTGTTGGTTTTTTTATTTCTCACTCTGGAAATTCTTTATCCATCCACTTCTCATTAATAAAAAAGGTATTTCTGAATCACCAAGATGGCCAGAGTTCCTTCAGGATGACAAGAATGTAATGAAAAGAAGATAATGAGCAGAACTTGCTTGAGCAAAGTTAGCAGTTTAAAAGAGCACAGGAAAAGAAAGGTCAGGTCTAGGTCTACATAGAAAGTCTTCTGCAGAGCTGTAGTTAATAAAAAAAAATCCTGAATCAACATCCAATGCCTCTTCTTCACCTAAGCATGAGTATCTAAATCAGCAAATGAATAAATAACTAGAACAAAGCCAATTGTTGCAACTCTGAGAAATTCACAACAGAGAATTCAACACTAGAGATGGGGATGAGGGGAGGTAATTAAACAAATTGGAAATCTTAATAGGTAGAAATAAAATGGAGAACTTTCTATCAATGAGTAATCTTGATTGCAAAAGTTGTTGCAGATGGCTTTCAGCCTTAGAGGATTTTAGCTGGGAGGTTCTTCAGCAGCACGATGAGCTCTGTGAGTGCTGACCCTTTGTAAGTACCTAAACTAATCTTCGTTTGAAATACCTGGGGAATTGGGAAACAACTGACACTTGCTCGAGCTTTTCTCAGGTGTGTTTCACAAAAGACTCCCAGCAGAGCCGATGGAGCTGTTCACAAAGACATCAGTAATCTTCCCAACCTTATCTGTTCTTGTACTTGTGTTAAAAATGAAAATGCCCTGGTGAAATTAATGCAAAATGCAGTCGGGAACATAATGAAAACCCTTTTCTGATAGTCTTTACACCGCTGCAAGCATCCCTCACTTCTCTTTTTCAAAACGGATATAATAGTCCTTTTCACTGTTTTGTTATATTTGAAAGAGGAACATGTAAGTGTTTTCTACTTCTTTTTTATTTATTTTTTTACCAATTTTTAGTAACCTAAAATGCAAATTGGATGAGGACGACATAAAATCTCCTGGCTTATTATTTTTTCTTTTTCCTGCAGAAAAGAGATGCTCAGTATTTTAATAGCACCATCTGTCACAGTAGCAAGTGCCAAGCTGCAATATTGATCTTGTCACTTTGGGGAATGGTATGGTATTTAGGATTATAAATAACATTTTTCTTTGCTCTGTTCATGTGTTAGTTTTTATAGAGTCCAAACTCAAGAAACCACTCTTGCCATCTAATAAGACAAGAACTTTCTTAGGATCCACAGCAGAGTGTCATTAGGACCTGAAGCAGTATTTGTGTTATTACCTGCCACAGCTCAGTCGAGTGAATAACCCAATTAGTCTATGAGATTTATGTAGTGGCAAGTGTAGCCACAACTAAGCAGAGATAATATCATCTAGTGACAATAAGTCATCACTGGGCACTAGTTTCCTCTCTTTACAAGAGAAAAGATTATGCTGATGAGATTTTAAATTAAGAGCATTCAATCTGAGGATACAAAAAAAGCAAGTGCTGCATTTTTTGCAATTTTATGTGTTGAACAACAATCTTGGGGTTGTTTTTTAAAGGCTCTGTCCCCTTCAGATCACTTGGATTTTGGTTTAAAATTTTCATTTAGTTTGCCTTGGGAAAGAGAACATGCAGTATTGTAGCCAGTTTTTATCTCCAAACCGACTCTCTGGAGAGGCCAGAATGGTGGTGTCAGGTTTGAGGTTATCTTGAGCCTGGAAAGGTCTCAGTGTGTTGAGCGGCCTGATTCAGAAAGAGACTTTTCCTGGCAAGGAGGAGACAATTCTCCTTTTAATGTAAAAATTTTGGGTGTTTCCTGCCCTGTTTACATTTCTGGATGTAGATGTATTTTTCAGGCAAAACTCTGATGCTTGTGAATGGTTGAAGAAAAAGATGCTGGACAGATGTACTGGGTAATTAAATTTTCTGAGAGGTAATGATGTTTTCCAGGATTCACAGGGCTGAGTGCTTCTCTCTGTAATACTCTGTTAGACAATCAACATTTTGATAATATGCCAGCATTTTTTCTGCTCACTTTTCTTTGGGTTAGGTTGGGTATTACTGAATTTTGTGCCTGATAAAGTAAGATTTCACCTGGGACTTGAAGCGTTAAAGTGTTAGAATAGAAATACTTTAAGGCTGTTTTTTTTTCTGTTGGTAGTTCTCCTGCTGCTGAACATATATTTATCTTCTGCATGCAATTTCCCTCACAACTTCAAGGCAGCTCCATGGTGCTCCTAAGTACTGCATTTTATAGATTTTCAGCAGTTGTCATTAAACATCTCTCTTGAGGAACAAAAATACCAAAAACATTTACACAAAACATCAAAAGCTTGTACTAAAATAATCCATTATAATCCCATTCTTCATTTTTCACAGTCTGTGCAAATTGATTTCATCTGAGATATTACCCAGCTATATTCAAGTTTGGGTCTGGTTTTTTCATCTGTTTCATTTCCTGTAACTCAAGTAATTTTATGGAGTGCAGTATTTTTACTGCAGAAAAATAAAATCTATTAAATAGTCTGCTGTGTGTTGGGATCTGGATAATGCATTCTCTACCTCATTGCTTGCTTTTGCTGCCTGGTTGTTCAGACACTTGCCCAGCCTTTTCTGAGTATTAGCATTTAATTAAATACCTGGTGTAGAGGACAGCCAGGCTGTAGCCATGGATGCAGCAGAAATTTATACAGATGGCACATCCAGCTGTTGCACATAGATGTACAAACATTCTGTAGCATAAGTCTACAGAAAATTTGATGTATTATGTGTGTATGTATATATATATATGTATATTTATAAATGTGTATACACATATATATTTATATTTATAGTTATATTTGGAATAAGGGCAGTTGCCAAAATCTCCACAGTGGTCTTACCTTTGAATACCAAATGTGATTTCTTTCCTGGTGTTTCCTGTGGTACAAAATGTGAGCCCTGGGTAGCTCCTCAGCACTGTGTGAGGCTCTGGCAGGGGTGGATCATCAGCTTTTTTGGCCATGGGAAGTCTGTTTGGGCAGTGTCCAGCCCATGATTTATGGGAGCTCAGCCTGCTCTCCATGGACCTTAACATGATGGCAGCACTGGGGTGTGGCAGGTCCAGGATCCTGCTTCTCCAGCGGGGAAGAAGAATAGGAATAGGCATTATTTTGCATATTACTGGGTAGGAAAAAAAAAACCAAAAACAAAAAACCAAACCAAAAACCAAAAAAAGACTTTTTCCCCCCTATTTTTTATCTTATTTTTTCAAGCAAAAGGGAGTATCTGGCTCACCTTCTCCTTGCAAAATTGGCTCAGGGTACTCCTACACCCCTTGCCTTATGTCTGTAATTATTCAATGCTAGTGTTTTCCTATATGTGGGTCGCTTCTCACGTGGTAATTGCTAATGTAACCTCCTTTACTGATGCTCTGCTAGCTCAGAGCCAGTAATGCCTGGCTGCAGGTGGGAAAACTGACAACAGGAAACATTGCTCTGTTTGAGGCTTGACACAATCAGCTTTTCATATATCCTCCTCTCCTGTGTCTCTTGGTGGTGGAGGGAGCTGTGCTGTCATTAGCAGCCAGCAGGGTGTTGTAAGGGATGTATTTTTGCAGAGAATTCAACTCCCCTGGTGCCTTAGGAGCCCCTCTGCCTTCCCTGCTGCACAAAGTGGGGGAGGCTCTGGGCTGGCTGGGTCAGCAGGAGCCAAACTGCTGGGGAGGATGAAAAACTGGCAAAAGTCTCAGCTTTTCCTTTGAAATGTGGGGTGACTTGACTTGCCCGGCCTGGGGACACAGGAGGGATGAGGTTCTGCAGAGAGCCAGGGCAGCAGGAGAACTGCAAGGAGCTGGAGGGTGTGGGGTGAGAGCGTGTGGTGTAGGTAAATGAGCAGAGGGAGTGGAGGGAAAATGTTTTCATGAAGCTCTGTGATCAAAGAAAAGATTCTGTGTGTTTCACCAAGAGTTTCATCTGCCCTCTGGGCTGTATTACACAACCAGCTGTCAAACAGAGCCTTTTAAAAGAAAACACAGGTAGCTTTTCCCTTTTGATGATCAAACCAGAGATGCACAAAGTTACCCAAAGAACCTGATTAAAACCAAGTATCCCTCCTTCCAAACGCCTGAGCTGACAATTGTTTCTAAATGGGAGAAGTTTTGTCCAGCTGTATGCAGGCTATGCCTGGGAAAAAGGAGCAATTAATAACCCCAGGGAAGCAGGGGAGGATGTGGTGAGAGCAGCAGGGAGCACACAGCAGAAGCATTGGTCAGAGGGAAGGAGAGATGAGCACTCTGAGTGCAAATTAATTAAGCAGCAGATTTAATCTGCAGACTATGGGCATGAAAGAAAACATGTCAGCCATATTACAGTTAAAGTATTTATATTTGGAAATAGATTGTGCAAATTCACAAATTAAGGAGAACATAAAAAGCAGCTGTTTTGGAGATGGGGATGGATGTAGGAAGCTACATGTTCACTCACCAGCATTTTGGGAGTGCTAGGAAGGCTTTGTGGAGACCAAGTGTGATAGTTAAGAAGTGATAAATGGGAAATGATTAATGTCCTTGTTTGTTAAGGAAGAGAAAAATAGAGGGAAAATATTTTTCTCTAAGTATTATCAGAAATAAAGACTAGAGACAAGTGCTTTGATGCAAGTGACCTCTTGTAATAAATTGTGCTGAGTATCCCTTCATTAGAAAGGCCAAGAGGGTGGTTAGAAGTGAAAAATGCCAGTGAGATAACTGCAGCAGGACTTGAGGGACACCCTGCTTCAGGGAAGGGCAGACTGAGTGATGGAACAGACAGCAGCACTGCCAGCAGCTTCCCTGTCTTTCCTGGGCCAGCCAGACCCATCTTCCCAACGTGAGTTTCTGGCTGGTGGGTCTCTTCCTTCCATGGTGGGTGACCCAGGGGAGCATTCAGAGCTGACACCTTCTCTGGTGCACCACGAGAGGCTTTCCCCATGACCTTGGTGTCCTGAGGTGCAGCAGCTCCAGTGTTCACCTTTCTTACAACCCTTGCTGAATTTCCCACCCTTGAAATGAAGATTTGGCAGGACACTGAGCATCCAATGCCTCAGCCAAGGGGTCTGAGGGGAGATGTGATCCTGGAGCAGCTGTGAGTGCATTTGGGGTGTAGAATGCAAGGCTCAGGGCTGCAGGGCTTCTGCCTGTGATGGCTGATGTCAGTGAGAGAAATTTGGGCAGACAACCTCCCCAATCAAGGCATCAGAGAAAATAGAAACGGAAAGGATCTCTAAAGGTCATCTGGTTCACCCTTGTGTCCGAAGGCGAGTTTAATTATACCCACACCATTCCTGAGAGATTTTACATCTCCTCAGCATCTGCCTCTCTAAATTAAACCATCTGAATGCTTTCAAGTTTTTCCTCAGATATGATGCATTTTTGGAAATTTGTGAGCCTCTTCTAGGCTCTTTCCAATTGATGTGAGTTCTTCAGCAGCCCAGGGCTGGCTGTGGCTGGTGCCCTGCACACAGTGTCTCCAGCTGAAGAAATCCACACATTTCCAGCTTTGTTTCATGGCTCCATAGATGTATTCAGCCTTTCATAACAGTTTGGAGAAAGCTTCCTCAGGCATCAGTTTAATGTCTTGAAGAACTCTCGTTTGAGTTAAGGGTCTTTTTTATGCTAACTTCTGTTAGGGTAAATTAATGGGTCAAGTCTGAATTTGAAAACTTTCAGAAATTGCCTCAATATAAACAACTTTGTGTGGACTGAAAATAACTACAAAGTTTTTGATAAATGGTAAAGTCTCTGTTTACAAGGAAATGCTTAGTGCAGCTGTGTTAGGTCAGGTCTCATTTAGCATCTCCATTTAATGATCCTGAAGAGGGAGTAAACAGTCTGTTAATGAATTTGTGTGTGGTTCTGTATAGGGAGGAACTGTGAGTAATAGGCAGGAAAGAAAAAGACTACAAAGGGACATGGAGATTATAACACTAACAGATAATGAAGTTACCTTCATCTCTGCTAACACAAATTAATGTGTTTGGGTGGAGGGGAGGAAGGGAATATGCTTAAATAAACTTGGCCTACTTGAGAGCATTTTATGAGACTAGTAAATTTGTATATCAAGTAGCTAGAGGTGACCTAGAGAGCTCTGAGGGGCCTTTTAAAAGGGCATAGGACAAGGGGGGGATGGCTTTATGCTGAAGGAGGGTAGATTTGGATTAGATATGAAGAAGAAAATCACATCTCTGAAAGTGTCCAAGGCCAGATTGGACAAGGCTTTGAGCAACCTGGTCTAGTGGAAGGTGCCCCTGCCCATGGCAGGGGTGTGGAATCGGTAGATCTTTAAGGTCCCTTCCAACACAAGCCCTTGTATGATTCTATGATTCTGTGTGATATTACTCCCAAAAAGCTGAATGCCTGTTTGGATTGCTCAAGGAACTGCTCAGACACACGTGGGACACAGGAATCTTTCCTCTCTCTTTGACTGCTACTGGTCTGTGTGCTTCACTACCATGGAGATGTTTGAATATACACAAAACCTGTGGTGAAGATGAAGAAGGAGTGGTTAATGAGCCTGAATTGAAATGTTCTGGAGTGGCTGATTGCCCTAAGGGACACAGCAGCCTGTGGGTGGGGGTTTCAGCAGAGAAAAGAGGTACCAACATGGTAAAAGGGAAGATGTATGAGAGGATGGATTTGAGAATGCGGAAATTGTCACCAGCCATAAAGTGTTTGAGCTGATCCCATGTGGTGAATATTTCAGCCTGGTGTTTAGAAAAGTGTGTAGTATATAGAGGGAAAATACCAGGGAAAAGCTGAATATCTGGGAAAGACAGAGGATAAGGGGTACCATCCTCATTGTTATTTTAATTTATTTTACCTCCCCTTACATTGCATTGAGAAGAGTAACATGGGAGGAAGCTCAACAGGAATGAGTGTGGCCCTAAGGGTCTCTGCTGAGAGCAGGTTCCCTCCAGTGTTTCAGCCCCTGAGTCCCCTCTGCAAACAGAGATTAATTCAAGGATCAGATGTATCAAACCATCAAAGATTTGGATGTAAAAACTTGAAGGGTTTTTTTTCAAGTTATTTCCTCTCTTCCTTTTGTGAGCGTCCCAATGTGCTGGAGGTTTAAATAAAGAAAGTTACCTATCTAAACTAGAATGTGTCTAAAACCTATTCCCAAATGCATATTTGTGTGCATGTGAATAAAGAGATGGAGGGAATGTTTAATTATGACTTTCCTTTAAAAAAACTGCATAGAAAATAGAAAAAGGCATTGAAAAATTAAACTGGGCCTGCTAGACAGTAACTGGCTTATGGGTAAACAGCAGCAATGTCCTTAAATATCACAGAAAAAAAAGGAATGGAATGCTGAGGTCAATGAGGGCATTCAGAGACATGAGTAGGGAATGACAGATGAGATTGTCATTGCAAAAAGCCTCCATGGGTTCTGTGCCATTAGTATTTAGAGAAAAAGCTGAAGGTCATGTCAGAGACTAGAATACATTTTCCTGGGGGCAATATGAAATGCTGAAAGGTTTTATGATTATGCCAGAGCAGATAGTTAGGCAATTAGAGCTGTTAAAAATTGTCAAGACATGGGATCCAGATGAGTTACATCTGAGAACTGAGATGGGAGTAGCGAGTGGAATTGAAAGCTTTGGCAGATATTTTTTTGATCCCTCTCCAAGGATGGGGTGGTTGGAGAGGATTGGGCAGCCTGGCTAATGTAGTTGCTATATATAAGCAATGATCATGAAAAATCCAGTGCCAAAGCAACACTTTGGTAAGAATATGACTGACAGAGGATATCTTGCTTGGACATAGGAAAGGGAGTTCTTGGCTTATCAATTCACTTGACTTTCTGAAACACATTATTGTGCCAGAAGACAAATATCAAAGAAAGTCCATAATTTATCTGACTTTTCTGAAAGTATAGCATGCAAAATATTGATCTGCTTAATAAATGCACATTGCCTCCTGAAAATGACTAAAAATTAGCTCAGGGAGGACAAATAGTAACACTGCAGAGGGATAACAGAGACCCAAAGAGCAAACATACACTGTGCACAATCTATTTGCATCAAGTTAGACATCGTTGTGAAACATTTTCCTTGTTTTGAGCTTTAGATTTAAGATATAGAGGAAAAAGGGAAAAATCTTGTGCTTCCTTGTGCAAAAGTACAGGTACAGAGATGGGCAGAACCACCACAAATCATTCAAGGCTGTGCAGGTCTTTAGGCCATACAAAACTACGTGTCCACTGCTGGCAGGGGCTGCCCCTCAGGTGCCATTCTGATCAAAGGAGCTCAGCTCTGTCAGGGGTGATGATTGGCCTCATCAAGTATTAATGATGGCAAACTAGATTGTTTCCAGCACAGCTGAATGCCATGTCAGCAAATATTTGTTAGAAGATGAAGAATGCAGTGTGATATTTTTAAGATTTCCCTCTGTGCTGGGCTCCTTCCCCAGAGAGAATTCCTGCTCCTGGCTGGAGATGGGAGCTCCCAAAGCAACAGCAATGGGCAGCTGTCCATCCCTTCCTTGTGTGTGATGTTTTAATTGTTTCTTCACCTTCCAAAGTGATATAGGTCAGTATTAAATTGACCCTCTGTGTCCCTGTGGGGCAGTAGATATGCAAAGGGACAACTTTTTTCCCCTCCCTACTTTTCATTCTAGGGGTTCATTTATTTCTAGGGGTGTCCTATCTTCTTTTGCAGACTGAAAAAGCAGTAGCAGGTCTCTTGCAGGTGAGATTTTTATTCCAAGTGGGATCTGTCCCATGGTGCAAAGGGAACACACCTCCCAGACATACCTGTGCTGCATCCTACCCTGCCAGACAGCCCTCTTGCACGGACCCAGCAGGCATGCAAATAGGGATTGTAAGTACTCAGCACCTTCAGGGATCCAGCACTGTGGTAATCTCCTCCTTCAGCATAATCTTCATAGCTGGACCACTGTTAATGTACTTGCTATTCATCTGTTGTAGCATTTAAATAGTAATTATTAGTGGCATATTCTTTTGGGTGATCAGCCCAAAGCTGCAGTGCAAGAGTGTGACCTTGAATTTTCCTACAGACAATGGAAATTAGTTGATAATGGACAACGGTAATTGCTTGGATGACAGTGCACCTCTGGAGCTACATCACCACAATACATCACTGAGGCCAGCAGCTTAGCAGGACTCTGCAAAAAAAAAAAAAAAAAAAAAAAAAAAGGGAATTAACAAAATGCAAACAAGATGTTGAAATGCGTTAAAAATGGGACAGAGGATAATACAGAGGGTAATTATAATGTAATTATATAATTATATAAGTAAGCACTGTGGTTTCACTGGGAATGTTGCATGCAGGGCTGGGCTCAGAGGTGTCTGATGAGTATATTTAGAGGCTCAAGTAAATCTTACTGACTGGAGAATTCTTAAACAGTGGTGTTATTTAGTTTTGGAATGGAGACCACAAGGAGGACATCAAAGGTGTCCTGCCAGGAATCCTCATCAAGGGTGTCCTGCCAGGAATCCTCAGTTTTGGAGCCCTTTTCTCTCACAGCAGAAGAGGATGAAGGAAGGAAATGGGACTAAACAGAATATCAGGACACCTTTGCCCCTTCCTAACATGCAGATGGTCATGGTCATTGATGAACAGAAGCACAAGAAGGTACAGAGAGGAAAAAACCAGGGTAGCAGAAACCAGAGCCATGAGATTCCCCACCCAGACTCCTGTTAAATTGTTGTCCTTACCTACCCCCCTCCATAGTTCCCTGTGTGTCTTGAAGTCCTGCTGCAAGGCATGGTCCAGGGAAGAGAAAATAAAAGCTTCTGAACAAGCAATGTCTCCCATTTCTAATATTTGAACACACAGATGTTATTTTAACACATGGAACTTGTTGTCACAAAAGGAGATGAGAGATTAATTCTCACAGGTTTGGAAAGAATATGGAAACATATCAAAATTAAGAGTACTGCTGTTTTGATTAGCAGCAGCACCTTTTAGGAGGGATAGTCAAGCTCCACAACTCAAATTAAAATTTAAGCATAGGGGATGAAGATAAAAGCTAAACTGGAAGCACAGAATCCTTCCTGGTTTCTTTCACTTTCTGGAATTTATTATGTTTTCTGCACATTGAATTCAGCCATTTGTATTTCTAGTCAGGTCTTCTGTGTGCTCCTGTGTTTACATGAACAAAAAGCATTCACAGTCATCAGCATAAAGATTAGAAATATATAAAAAGGGCTTTTGGAAGGAATACTAATAACAGAAAATTTGTGCCTTTGAGCAGGTTTGTGAAAGTATTTTTGTAGTTTAATCTGGCTGATTCTGGCTGTCATAATACAAGCTGTATTAAACTGATCATTAACTTGATCCAATGTAATGTGTTTTGTGCTTTTGATCTTGCTTGCTGCTGCAAATATGTCCTTCTTTCAGAAATGGCCTCACATACAAGGTGGCTGCACTTGCAGGTTCCAATTTTATCACATTTGCCAGACTGATGCACTCAGGCCATTTTAGTATCACTTTATCTCAGATAGCTGCAGCACAACTAACTACAAAAACACTGAAAGCCTTTAAATTTTACATATTGGAAACTACTTAAAATTCACTTTTAACCAGGGGGTCTTCTTCAAGCTGAGAAGAAAATGTAAAATGTACAATTTCATTACTACATTAAACTTCTATTTTTCCTTTAGAGTTTCACTAGCTAAATCAGCATGACCAAAATCCTCTTCACAGGCTCTTCTTTCTTTCTTTTTTTTTTTTTTTTTTCATGGAACTTGAAAATGGGTAATATTTCCATGATTTTTCCATTCTGTGGTTTTACTGCTGGAACAATATTGTTTCTGTTACGGCTTGTGAGCAGTACTTTGTATCTGTTCTTAAACAGATCTGATGCATGAAATGATGATGTTCCTGGGCTTTCTCAGGCTCTCAAGTTATTAGAGCTAAATACTGTCAAGTTTGCTAAATGTTTAGGTGAACGAGCTGCTGTACTGCCAGACCTGAATGTGCAAGAAGTAATAATCCATACTAAAAAGAAAAATATATCAGCATTTAAAATAAAGAAAAAGAGTACTGGCATTTTAAAAGGAAATGTATTTTCAGGCCCCTTTTTCTCTCTACTGGGTTTTGCACTTTGTGTTAATGAAGTCAATCTTTCCCCTTTCTTCAGGAAGGCCAGAAATTGATTTTTTTCTTCTTTTTAATGGAATTTGGGCTTCTCACATGCCTCACTGTGTGAGGACTTTAAAGAAATCTCCACACACGAGTCTTTCCTGAAGATTTAGTTGTACCTTCTGGCAACCTCTGCAAACAAGCTAGTCTGCACTATCCTTTATCAGAAATACTTCCCCTCTTTGCAGATGTATTTTAGTCCTGAATAGGGATCAATTGCTGAAGGGAATCCTGGAAAAAAGGCTGGTGCTGTTCCTTGGTGTCGGACTAAGGTGTCATTAGGGTTTGCTGTGCCTCACATCACCCCAGCACTGATGGGGTTTCCGTAGCGGGGAAAGCAGTTATTGCCAGTTTGCCTTGTAAATGTTGAAAGGCATCTGCTGTTCCTCTGGGCTGCCTGGAGAAATGGAAATTGATGCTGATAATAAACATAATTATAAAGAAGGTTGCTGCAAAGACTCCTGATCTGTAAGGGAAAAGTGACATTTTAAGGGCTGTGCTGTGAGAATAATGAGAATAGATATTGGCTTTTAAACCATTATACTGAGGCAGAGATGGATGTTTGATAAAGTCTCACTAATTATGAGACACTATATTGCAAAAAGTTTATGTTGTATCAAAGTCCACGATGGCACAAAGGTTTAGATTGGAAATTCTTTATCCCCATATCCATTTGCAAACCTCTGGATCTAGGTTTTTATTGGGGTTTGTTGTTTTTTTAATGCAGAAAGGGAAGGTGTCAAAGACCTTCCCTTTGCACTCTCCTAACTCCAGTGAGGTTCAAGCCTGGCCTGTCCAGATCATCATCTGGGACCTGCTGTGTTGCAAAAGACAAAGCAAAATGAATGTCTGGGTTTGGTGCAAAGGCTCTGGCTTGATGTGCCTGCACAATCTAATCTTGAAAACAGTAATGTCAAAGAAGAACAGGATAAGAACACATTCCATAACATTTGTGCTACCTGGTAGTTTATGTGCCAGGTATTTAGACTGAGGTCACAAAATACCAGCTTTTAAATTAGAGACAGCTTGGTGCAAATGCCAGTGATAAAAGAGTCAAGCTGAAAATAGTATTAAATAATTACTGTGAAATAGGAGGACTATTTTGAAGCTGTAATTGAGTTTGATGTGTCACGATTATGTTATTGGTAGCAGTTCATGGCTCATCCAGCGTCATTATTGCAGAATCGATGTTTTCATTTAATGTTTTCTGGATCCTTGTTGTCATCTGTGGTGCTTAATTGAATAAAACACGAGATTCACTTGGAATAGATGCAGATACAAAGTACTAAATTTCTCAGAGGAAGGATGTTTTCACTTTTTTTAACCCAAAGCATTTATTTATTTGCAAATATAATTGATACTGGCTTGAAGAGCATTCCTGGAGTACATTAAGCAGGACAGCTATAACAGCAATATTAGATTTATGGCAGATGAGTGTAAATAGTGCAGTATTAACTGTAATGGATTCTGGACTATAAATACACCACCACATCCCGCTGGGTAGGATCAGGAGTCTTATTCATGAATGACTCTTTAGATGTGCATTGTGTGAAAGGAAATAAGCCCTGGACTTTGAATTACCTCTTGATACTTAGCACAAAGTTGCACATTTTGGTAATTCTGAGCTGCAGAGTAAGTACCAGGTCTCAGCCCCCAGGGAGGTTGTGGTCTGGGTGTCCAAGCCCAGCACTTTCAGTGGAAACAGAACGCCGAGTTTGGTGGAGGTTCCATCAAATCTCACCTGCCAATGAGCTTCACCTGTGCAGGGAACCGCACATTTTAAATCCTTGCTCAACCCAAACTGAGGGGTAACATCACCAAAAGCTACTGAATGTGAGCCATTCAATCTGTGTGTATGCAAGAAAGGTACAGGGATGCAATGCTGCACACATGGAAGGAGTCTTCTGCAGCGTGCCTCAGAAGTGACGTCTGGAAAAAGAAATATCTGTCCTGTGTGCAGAGAGAAGGTCACTGATAGTAAAGTATTCTCTTCAGGAACAGGCAGCAGTCAGTGTGCTGTGCAGGTGGCAGGAAGAATGTTCTTACTGGGACTGTAAGGTATTTTCTGCAAGGTCTGTTCTGTTGAAAACCCCTCTAGCCCAAAGAAGAGGGAACCCCCAGCTGTGCAGCTCCTTGGCTGTTGTAATACAAATACTGTATTAAAAGAAAAAGGTTCTTTTTCATTTAGAAAATGTTCATTTTCATGCCAATGATCTAATATGGAGGCTGTATCGATTGTATGCAACTATACTACAGGACTGTTCTATGAAGAGGTGCTTTTTTTGGTTTTGACTTCAGCACACAAGAAATGGGTGTTCATTTGTACTGTTGGCATTGCACTCCTCTGACTATGTAAGGAGGCTTCAAAATTGATGTGCCTTGCACTTACAGCCACTCTGAGCCACTTCACAGAGGCAGAGTAACGTCAAGGAGCTTCAGTGCCTGGGAAAAGAAGGTGTACAGGATTTTGCCACGGTGGATGCTCTATCAGACTTCTTTGCAATCAATTATCTCTGATTATAGAAATTTAAACCTCATTTACAGTGCAAAATCTGATGAATACACTCAAGTTTCTGTATCCCAAAAAAAGGATTCATCCCAAACAAATTAACTACCATTTTTCCTCATGGAAGGAGAGTCAAAGTGAAGAGATGTTCTGGTATCATGTTCCACAATTCAGTGTTCCACAATTCCTCTGCTCTTTCAGCAAAGGCCTGCCTGCATCATAAGGGCCTTTTCTACCATCTGTATTTGCATAAACTTCTGTTAACAAACCGTATTGTTATTGGTGAGAAAAGGAAATCTTAGAGCAGGTTTCTCTAAGGCAGCTGTCTGAATCCTCTGTGTTGCTGGAGAATGTGTCTGTATCAAGGAATGTGAGACTGCAGAGTTTATTTAACAGTGAGATACAAAAGGATTTATTTTATTACAATTCACACCATGCTAAAGGACCACTTGATAAAAAAATATTAAAATGTAGTGCTGAGTGGACTGTAAGTGAATATTTATTTGCCTTCTACCACTACCACATAGCTGAACCAACAGTCTCAGGCTGGCACTCAGTGGTTAAGATGAACTGTTTAATCAGGTCTATGGCATCCTCCTGCCAATATTATCTGAAGGGAAATCAGTTGAAAGAAAACACCAATTGAAAGCATCCTTGCAAGACTGGAACTGCTATTTTTGTAGCTTTTAATCACATGCAGCCTGTCTCTGGCATCTATGAAGGGGGAAAAAGGTTGAAAATAGATTTATCTATTTTGGAAAGCTTGTCTCTTCATTTCTGGATATAATTAAAAGCCTGATCTGTTGCTTAGAGTTTTCCCATGTACTTGGACTTTTCTTTGACTGTTGGAAGGGGCAAAGTGATCAGTGCAGGTGCTTCTGAAGAAGGACGTCTGTTAAATCTTTGTACAACAGTTCCCCTTTCATGCCGATCTCAGATACATTGCCCATCAATCTCTTCATTTTCTGCTCATATTAATCCTCTCAGAGTAGCTACTGCTTGTTCTGGTGTCACCAAACTGCAACTCAAGGTGAGAATTAGTTAACTTGGTGCTCTGCATTGCTCCATAAGGTAGATGGAATTTTATTTTCTTTTCTTATGCTGCCCAACTTCTATTTCTATTATTTCAGGCTCTTGCAGAATAAGCCTCTAAACATCCCATCCTGCAGTCACTTCCCACACCAGTACAAGTCTTGATCTACAGAGATGAACAATAGAAATGAAAAGACTGCTGATTCCATGAATAAATATAAGCCCTAAGCTGCCTTATTATCCCTGGAAAATATGTCCAAAAAGATGTCTTTGGGTAATATTTGCAATAAAAGGCTTGTAGTGTTCTTGGGACTGATGAAATCTGCCCCTTCTTGTTTCAAAAATTCTGATTTGCTCAACAGAGAATGCAGTGATGAGTGATGCAACTTTTTTCCAGCATAAGTTAATGTATGAATGTGAAACTTTGTGAGTTTTCCAAAGATACTCCACAGGTAGAGTTGGCCACTGACCCAGGGATTTTCAGGACACACTGTTTACAGCAAAGCCTGATCTGAGCACATGGCATTGATCTCCTCCTGCCCACCCTGGTGCTGCTGCATCTCCTCTTGCAACCAGGGCAGGATAGCAGCAAGCTGGAAGAGGAGTGGGCTCAGGTTTTGTCTCTTTGCGGACTTCAGTGTTGGATTACAGAATATGCAGACAGTCACACGTACCACCTGTAGCTGCTTTTTATGTGTGTACATATGATGGGCATATTTCATATGTGCAGTTACATGAAATTTGAGAGGTTTGTAAATGAGACAGGCATGAATTGTCTGTGACAAGAAAATGGCTCACTCTGGTTTACTCTCTCACACTCTAGCTGACATTTCATAATTGTGTGATTTCATAAGGGTTTTATATAAGGGTGAAAAGTCCACATTCCTGCATAGCTTTGTGTAACCATGTTATGGAACTTTCTGTTAGTCTCAAAATATCTCAACTTCCCTTCTTTGTGCTGTTTTCTAAACTAAACAAAATCACAGAATTTTTTGTGCAAGAATTCAGAGGCTCACAGCTGTAGGCTACTCTGAAATGTTTGTGTCATTATTTCTACTTTGCTGTCTTCAGGAAATGGTAAAATCAAGAGGTCAGAGATACTAAATCAAACAAGAATGTAGGGAAGAAAACTGTGCTGTAGACAAGCTCACTAGTGAGTGTTATAGAAAGGATACACTTCTGGTTTTGGGTTGAGTGTGGGCACTTAGGATTAAGTACATCAGAGTACCTGTGCAATGTTTTGGGGAGGCTGTACCATATTTTGTTCATGTTCATAAAAAAGCGTGAAGCTCTGTAAACTGGGCTGGGGCAATCTCAAAGTAATACTGAGTCCCAGTGAGTTAAACAGAGGTCCTCAGTCCCCCAGTGAGTGCTGCTCAGCACTCCTAGAACCCTTCAGCAACACTCAGACATCCAGAACCATTCCCTGTGCCTCAGCCTGGCTGCCAGACTGAAAGGAGCACACATCTAGGAAGGGAAGCCACAGGGAGCAGTCTTGGCATGGGATTTTTTTTATGCTGCCTGTACATTTTGGACATCCCATCTCTGCTGCTGCTGCTCTTGTGGCACTGACAGTCACAGCCTTTTAAAGACTCATCCCTGTTTCCAGGAGGGACAAGGTTGAGGCACCCTTTGTCATTCCAAGTGGCAGTGGGAGGGTTTCACCCCCTCTGCCTGCAGGACATCAGGGGCTGTGAATCTGCCCCTGCTCCAGCCCCACCTGAGTGCCTGAGGTGGCATTGCTGAATAACTGCTAAGTCTCTGTAATTAATGAATATTATCAATGATAAATAAAGGATGTCTTATCCCCTTTTAGAGGTCTTTTGCTGTGCCTAGAGCCCTGATGTTCTCCTGTAAGATGTATAGGATATATAGATGTTACACATCTCTTCTGCATTCATTTTCTTGTGCTACAGGTAGATCAAATAAATACATGAGAACAGGACTTCACCACCACACTACTTGAATTATTTATTCTATTTGGGTTTGTATTTGGGCAGTTATGTACTGCATGTGTTTGTACATCATGCTGTAAAGTTTCCACTTTCTTTACTGTGTCATCTGGCTACAAGTGAGTTGGGAATCTGGTTTGGTGCAGGATCCTCAGAGCTGAAGAATACCTCTCTGAGGCACTTAAAACAGTGACACAGTGCTAGCATGCTTGTGAAAATGAAAGCTCTCTATGGTGGTACAAATGGCACATCAAAACTGCTGGTCAGTTTGGAAAAAAAACATGGAGCAAGGCATTGTTCTGCTTTCTGTTTGCTTCATCACAACAGAAGGAACTCGTGAGGTTACAGTGTAACAAGCCAATTCTGTTCACCTCCTTTATCTATTTTAGTAAACACACACTTGTACCTCTGTGTTGAGGTTCTGAGTAGGCCTTTCCAGTTGGCCCATTTTCCATAATTTGCATTTCCAGTAGAGGGCATTCAGCATACCAGTAACAGTTTTGTGTGTCCTCTGGGATAAGTACAAGTAGTGTGCAAGACCTGCAGTCCAGAAAGGTGAATGCAGGGTGGGTACAGAGGCACACAGGGGGAAATCGAGTGAGGTGACAGGAATTTGTGAATTACTTGTTTTATCTGCTCAGTGGAGTTTTTACCAAGTGTTGTTTTCTGCCTCTTCCTTCCACTTTCAGACTTGAGAACAGAAATCTGAAAACATTGTGGGTTTGCCTTCTCCAAAAATAAAGATATGAAGCAGACAGGAAGGGCTTTGGGTCCCTTTGTGCCTCTTGTAGAGAAGACAAGTGTTGGCAGTGTTTTCATTGTTCAGACTCTTGAGGAGGTTATTTTAGGTTGGAGGAAAAGCTTATCTACCACAGAGCTAGCAGGAAAGCAGCAACATATGCTTACCACAACAGATTTAATCCCAAGAGGTCTAGAAACACTTGATATAAACCACACCAGCTTACAAATCCTCACAGCCATCATCGTCTCCACCAGAAACTGAGGGCAGTGGTCGCCACAACCCATCCAGCTACCGTGAGCCTGTTGGGGAGGCACTGAACACCAGAGAAAACACCAGTGCAGGTGGCAGAGGTGACATCTTTGCACCTCTTGGTGTTGTTTGGGAATAGTTGAGAGAAGTTATGAGGCTAACATGGTGTTCAGTGGGTCACCACTCCTCAGGGCCCAGTGGTCACACGCTCTGCTACAGGTGATGGCAGTCCTGAGGAGATGCTCTCCAAATGGCCAAAGGTGGGCTCAGCCTGCCCAGCCTGCAGGATCCACGGTCTTTATGCCTCCATCACCTGTGAGACTTCAGAGGTTCTCACGGTATAACTTTCAAGTATGAGACATCTTTAGGAGGAATGTGTGTTTTACTCAGCCATTTAACAGTGTCATTATTTTGCATACTCTCGCTATTAAAAGTGTATGGTTCATGTTGTGAGTTCAAGGATTTTTTGCCTTTTTTTTTTGTTAAAGCTGATATAAAAGTAAATGAAAAATAACAACTATTGTGATGAAAAGTGCACTTCATAAAACAAATGCTTAAAAAGCCACTTGCTCCAGCTGCAGCTTTTATGTACAAGGATCTCTCAGGCAATGTATGTGCTTAGATAAGAAGTCTTTCACAACATTTACATTTAAACCAGTCATCATCTTATATGCAGATCATTTATTCATCCTATAAATCACTTTGGAGCTAAAAATGAAGATGAGGCTCTCTCTTTTCCAAGCAGTAGGCTGCTAAACAGCCTAATATGTTTGCAGCTGTTGTGAACATGGGGATTCTCTGCTTGACAATGATTTGGGGGGGTATTTTCTCATCCCTGATGATGTCTTTTAAATTTTCTGACCTGGATATTTCAGTTCTAAAGGATATGTTGTGGCTATTCAGTCAAGGAAGGAAGGAAGTGGCGGAAGGAAGTGGCGGAAGGAAGTGGCGGAAGGAAGGAAAGAAGGAAATGGCGGAAGGAAGGAAGGAAGTGGCGGAAGGAAGGAAGTGGCGGAAGGAAGGAAGGAAGTGGCGGAAGGAAGGAAGTGGCGGAAGGAAGGAAGTGGCGGAAGGAAGGAAGGAAGTGGCGGAAGGAAGGAAGTGGCGGAAGGAAGGAAGGAAGGAAGTGGCAGAAGGAAGGAAGTGGCGGAAGGAAGGAAGGAAGTGGCGGAAGTGGCGGAAGGAAGTGGCGGAAGGAAGTGGCGGAAGGAAGTGGCGGAAGGAAGTGGCGGAAGGAAGTGGCGGAAGGAAGTGGCGGAAGGAAGTGGCGGAAGGAAGGAAGGAAGGAAGGAAGGAAGGAAGGAAGTGGCGGAAGGAAGTGGCGGAAGGAAGTGGCGGAAGGAAGTGGCGGAAGGAAGTGGCGGAAGGAAGTGGCGGAAGGAAGTGGCGGAAGGAAGGAAGGAAGGAAGGAAGGAAGGAAGGAAGGAAGGAAGGAAGGAAGGAAGGAAGGAAGGAAGGAAGGAAGGAAGGAAGGAAGGAAGGAAGGAAGGAAGGAAGGAAGGAAGGAAGGAAGGAAGGAAGGAGAAAAAAGAGCTGAGAAATAAATTCTTCCACTCCTAAAACAACAGTTTAAAAGAACTCATACTGAGTCAATAAGGAAGGAATTCAGATGCTACCTAGAAACAACCAGGAGCTATGGGGGGAAAATGTCAGTGAATATTGATCCCTAAGAGCACAGGGAGCAGCAACACTGAGCCAGACTGTGAGGAAGCAAACTTTGCAAAAGCAATTTGGAGACTATTCACAGCTGGCACTGAAGTTGGGGCCTCAGAAGTCTCCCTCACATGGATAAACAAGTGAGAGAGAGGCATCTGTTGCATTGCAGCTGCCAAGGTCACACCAGCAGGAGCAGGCAGAGGGGCAGAGAAAAGCCAGTGGCAGGGTCTGTATTTCTTGCAGGGATAACATGGAGTCAAACAATTGTGGCACTGCTCATCCCTTGCCTTTGAGACTGGGATGATGTATTAAAATATATACACTGACTCAAAAAATAACCCCCTCAGTAGATTCAAAGTAATGTTTTTGAACAGTAACTACTTCAATAGAACAGTCTGACTGTCACACTTGATCTTTAGGGTAGGCAAACCAAAGTGGGTGCGGAATCCAGAAGTGAGAAGAGCACAAGCACCTGCCTGCTGTGTTCCTCAGAGACACACTCCAATTCAGGCAGGAAAGTGCTATGCAAAACAGCTCTAGCTGTGCATGAAAGAGCAGACTTCTTCACAGCTTGCATGCCCGTGTTGTCTTATTTGTTTACCATGAACTGTGGGGTCCTGGAACTTGGAGCAGCAGCGAGAAATGGGAGGCAGCAGAATACAGTGCTTCAAATAAACCTATTATATTTTAAACCACCTTCTCCTGCTCAAGATTAAAAAAAAAAAAAGGCAACTTAGTGAGGCTTTAGTAATGGACAAATAGTTACAACACCACAGCACCACAGGACTATTATGCAGACACACAAATCGTTCTTGCAATGCCCATTGTCCCTGTGTCCCCTGCTGCCACACACCTGCTGTCTCAGATAGCAGGAGTTCTCATACTTGTGGGAATATTTTGAAGTGTATCCCCTGTAGGAACAGATATTCATGCAAATAACTAATTAATGGCATTGACTGAATAAACTGGATTTGATCTGTTAAATGAAAATAGCACACCAGATTGCTTTCTTAATGATTTTGGTCATGCTATCTTAATGACTTTGGTCATGCGTAATGGAAATGTGATGTATTTTTAACTGTAACTATATTCATAATCTGTTATTGCCTCTAGTCCTTTCACATAACCTCTGAAATCTGGAAAATCATAGATCTGCGTGGATCCCCAAGACAGAGAGGTCCTCAGTGGAGCCTCTGAAAATTCCTCTGGACATACTCTCCCATGACTAATGCTTGGTAGAACCAACATGTTGGAGACAACCAGAGAGGGGCAACAATAGCAGGGCTGATGCAAGATAAAGCTAATTAGTGCATATCCTTAAAGGCCAAAGATTTTCCTTTCTTTTATAATAAAATTAGTTTGGGGATGTCCATTGACAAACTAAGAAATCTTGCCAAAGCTAGGGATTAACATGGAACAAGACTAAAGTGTTTTTTTTGGTCTTCTAGTAGGAACTATGATGAGAAGCAGTGCTGGGGATGGTGTGTAGGCAACAGAGATGCTCTGCAGAGATGCTCTTTGTAGGAGTAGGGCTGATGTCAGCTGATCTCCCACTAAGTGTTTCCAATTCCAAATTCCAACTGGGGACGTTGCTGTGCAATAATGTGATATTAGTGTTGTCACATTCTTGGAGAGGGGCAGGGCACAAACTGTGCTTTCTGAACAAAACAAAATTAAATTCTCTGTCTCCAAAGCTCATTCAGATAAGCACAGAACAGAAATTTCCAGAATGAACAGCCAGAATGTCTGCCTGCTTCTGAAGCATCTAAAGCATAAAGTCCTGTACAAAGAGCTTCTAACCATGCAGCCCTCATGGGTTTACAGCTTTCTGTTCTTTGACATCTTCTATATGAGGAGCCCTTGACCTCCAGAGGGATCTGCAGAGGAGGCACAGCCCCCTCTGACTCACTGCATCTGAGCCATGCAGGGCCAGAAGGAGAGGAGCTGTGCCATTGCTTTTTGTGTGGATGAGATGTTGGCACTGGGACTGAGGAGGGGGAACTGGTCACCAGCATGCCCTGGCACATCTTGGGACCATGGACATCTTTATTTTATGGACCTTTCCCTCTTGTTCCTCTTGAATTTCTCTATGAAAATTGGAATGGTGGTGGAATAGGGCACCAAAGGTATTTTATCAGTCTTGGAGATTGAGTATGCTTTTTGAGTATACCTTTTCTGGAGTATGCTGCTGGTTCTAGAAGAGCATTGTTCAGGGAGACCTTCTCACACCATTGCTGCAGGTGCTGCCAGCATTGTGTCCCCACCCTGCTGCCTCCACACCTTGGACAGCAGCACCAACACACTGTTCCCCTTGCATCCTGTGGGCCAGGATTGACCAACCTTCCAATGACTGAATGCTAAAATCCACAGCTGCAACATTTTTAAAGGCTTATCTCACCTTTCTCATGGTGGATGCCTGTGCTGGCAGAGTCTGTCCCTCTCCTTGAGTTGTCTTTAAAATGTCTACTGCCTATATAACTGTCCTAAAAACCTGTAGCCCTTACCTTTTCCTTTGTAACATACCTCTGAGTGGATTTTTCTCTTGCCATGTGCTTTCCTGGGCATTGTGTCCTTCCTGAACTGAGAGCAAATCAGCCAAACCAGTGGGAACACTCAGCAAGTGTGAAGTTCAGAGGGGCTGGATGCACAAAACCACATTGTGTGGTGTGTTCTGCTGGAGGTAACACATTACTGCACCCCAAATGTTAATGGTACTAATGGCTTAGACCCCCCAAAATTTCAGATATGTAGCTCTCCATGGGATCTGGTCATTATCTGGAGAAAGGAGTACATTAGCAGACTGATCAAATGGTTAATCAAGTAGAATTAATTTCTACCCACTTTGCCCACTGGCTTCAACTTCCTTGCTGTGGCAATGAAAGGGGAATAAATCACCCAGTGTGGTACAGCTAAAACCCCAGGTTTCAAAGGAGCAGAAGGGCTCTGCATCCAGTAACTGTACCTGCTGCTGCTTATCACTGCTCTTAGTCTGTGCTCCCTGGAACAGATGTGTGCAGCTGCAGGGCTCACTGTGAGTGGGTGAGTCTGGCCTTTGTAACACACAGGGAGCAGGAATGCTCTGCACTGACTCCTGAGAGCTCATTGCTGCTTCCCATAAAGGAGCTGCTCTGCAGCCAGACACCTCTACTGCCAGGGAAAGGCAGAATCGAGGATGGCCTTGTACCCTGATCTGCTAAAAAATGTTTGGGAGCAGTAACAAACTGCTCCTTTTGCTATCATGTGTTGCTGCAATGCTTCATCATAAAAAAAGGTTGCTGTGCTGTAGCTCCGAGGAATTTGTAAGTCTTTGTGGTGATGACAGTTTGGGCTTTTGTTCCACCTTATCCTCCAGAGCCACTAGAACTTTAATTCCTCCTTGCCGTGTTCAAGGTTTTCAACAATCTTTGAGCAGGAAGAAGCTTTGTGGTGACTTTGTGAACTCCAAGGAGAATTTTAAGAATGATCCCAGACCACAATCCTGTTCCTGCCAGTCTCAGGAGAATGAAGCACTTTCCTTCTAACAGAAAATGCTCTAGGACAGGTGTGACTAATTTGTTACAAGGTAATTAAAAATTATCTGTATTACTGCAGTGCTGCATGATTTTGTTGAAACCAGCACTCTGGGTGAAGATGAGTTGAAAAGCAGGAACAGCTCCTTTCACCTGTTGCTGGTTCCTCTCCTGCTGTGGGGCCTGAGGAGGTAATGGCTGTCAAGCCTGGGGATGGCATGTGATTGTAGCTGGCATTTTGAACATGCATCTTGGTTAATGAGGAGAGCTGTCTGTGCTCCGAGTGGGCTCCTGAGCTGTCCCAGTGGTGGCACAGTGAAGACGATATGGATTGAGGGAGGATGCTCATGATAGAGATGCAGTTGGTGCGGGCAGGGAGTGAGTCTGGAGACTGACACCTTCCCATGGCATGGACAGGGAGTGGAGACAAACATGTTTCAGGTGTGGGTAGTAGAGTTGAACAGCCTGTTGTATATTTGACCCTGGCAGGGAGGAACAACCTACTCCCTGTATCCTTGTGGTCAGCTGGGATGCTGTGAGGAGGGATGGATGGAAAGGCTGTTCTCCCAGGGTCCTTGTCTGCCAGTGCCTCCTGCCATGCCCCAAATGAGGCTGTCTGGGACCCGTCCTTCTGCCTGCTGTCTTTGGCAGGTACAGATTCTTGTCCTTTGATAGGGGTGTGTTAATCTTTCATCAGTGATGACTCAGGCAAGCAGTAGCATTGGTACCCTAGCATGGCTCAGAGGTCAGGAGGGACAGCCTCACCCTGCTGATGTGTGAGGAGATTGTTCTCTGCCTGTGACTTACAAGCATTTCTGAATGGCAGTGGCCACTGTTCCTCCTCCAGTGTCTCCCCAGGAGGTGTTTGGCAACCTCAGAACCCCTTTGATCAAGGCAGGAGGGTGACAGAGAGCTTGAGGATGTCACTGCCCCTGCTGGCCACATCCTCAGGCAGTGAGCAGCTGGTGGCCATCTGAGAGGATGGGACAGCCTGCCCTGGTCAGGGGTGACAAGGAGGTACAGCCAGGCTGGGAGATCAAAGCCTTTCAGAAACACTGGGATGGCTGTGCCAAGCACTGCGAGATGCAGTCAGAGCAGCAGCCTCCTAATGCGTCCCTGTAATGAGGCTCAGCCACATGCATTTGCATAGCTAACTGCTGGTCTAATTAGCACAATTAACTTCTTCCATGTCCAACAACAAGCTTAGTGGGGAAAAAAAATCTACATTGTAAGGGAGAGTGGCCATTTCCAGAACAACAGTTAAAACTGTGTCTTAAGTTGTTAACTGTGAAAGAATTGAATCTGCAGGGGGAGGGCGTGCAGTGCAATTAAGTTTAGGGATTGCCAGTGTAGGTACTGAGGGGTCAGTGACACAGTGAATGGCCCATGTTTTAAAAAGGGATCTGCTTTTCAGAAATTTCCAGCATGTAAAGTGGAGAAGTAAAATAAAAAACAACCAACAAAACAACAAAAATCCCACAAAAAAAAAAAAAAAAAAAAACCCAAACCAACACACCAATTCCAAATACAGTTTTGTTTCATTTGAGTTCCTCTCGCAAAGAAAAATAGCAGAAGTGTGGAGTAAAGCAAGCCTTCATTACCACTCACAACAGGTAGAAAAGTAGACCAAGCCAATTGGAAAATTCAAACTGATCCACTTATATAAAACCTTGAAAACAATTCTCTTCTGATGGCTGGAGGAAAATGTATGAACAATAACCTCACAGTAAACATTTAGAAAATACTGTGACTTAAACTATGGGGACTAAAGAGATGGAATTGCAATGTTAGCTAGGACTGTGTCAGAGTATAATTCAGCAAGAAATCAACACAGGCTGTTAGATTTGAATGCAAATTATTGTTTCTTGTTAGAGAGGTGCTATTCACTTATTTTTTAAATGAGCTGTTGCCTGAATTGTGGCACCTGGGAAAAGGCAAGGTTGTCCAGTTTACCAGCAGCACAATTCTGTGTTGCAGATTTTTTATGTCATGGTTCCTATGAACTCCTGTGAATGCAATGGTGAAAATGCAGAAACAGTTAGGGAGTCTGAGTGGTGCCTTGTAGATATCTTTAGGGAAACTTGGCCTGGCATTGATCTTTTCCTGAACCAAGGATCAAAATTATCCCAGGTGTAAGGAGATACTGACTGCAGTGGTGTTGGTGAATGTGACCTTGTGTAATAAATCCGTGCTGTAAAATTTGGGATCAAATGAGGCACAATCACTTCCCTGTCAGATAAACACTGTGATGTTCCCTTTCCTTAGCAGACTTAGCCGAGATCCCAGCACCACGTGAGTGAGAGAACATTTAGCTTTACACAGCACTAGAGCCCTGAGCCCTGCTCTGGGCTCCATCCTGGCTGTGCTGGGTTGGAGGTGAAGATGGGAGAGGCAGCAGACGTGGCATTTTCGTGTCGCCAGGTGTTGGGGTGAGTGAGTGAGGGCTCGCATCAGTGCCAAACAAATAGCGAACTGTGCCGCTCTTAAGTTTTGTCCACCCATGCGAGGGCTCCTTCCCGGAGCGTGGCTGTCGCTCTGTGCCTCGTGCTCGGCACACCCCGTGTCACCCCGTGCTGACAGCCAGGTGGGCGAGCGGGCTCGGGAGGCTCCTGTGACAGCTCCGATGTGTCGGAGACACCTCTGCTATGGCAGAGAAGCTGCAGGGAGCGAGCCGCAGCAGCGCGGAGCGGAGCAGGGAACGCGTGCCCGCGTGTCACCCTGCAACGTGACCTACATGGCAGCCACCACAGCAGGCATGCACGGTGGCCCCCGTCACATCAGGGGCATGGAGGGGGCTGCGGGAGGCTGGGGGCCACGTTCCACCCTTCGGCAGTGAGGGGGCAGCTCCCGGGAGCGTCGGTGCCGCCTGCATCGCTGGGAGCCCTGGCAGCGCGCTGCATCGTCCGCTGGCAGCGGGGCAGCGGCTGCCCTTGGCACGGCTCTGCGGGGCAGCGGCTGCCCTTGGCACGGCTCTGCTCAGAGCCGGGCACCGACGGAGCCTCCGCGAGTCGCCAGAAGACGAGAGCGCGCCTGCCAGAAACTCCGCGGGGTGCGCGGCCCCGCGGGGGATGCGGGACGGGCGATGCGGGACGGGGGATGCGGGACGGGCGATGCGGGACGGGGCAGCGGCGCCGCTGGCCGCCGCTCCGGGAGGGGGATGGAGCATTGCCGGCCGTGCACATCCCAGCGAGCCGCACCGCCAGCCCCGGTGCATGCGCAAGGCGCGGGCGGCCGCCGTGGAGGTGGGGAGGGAGCGAGGACCACATCGCTGCCTCCGGCTCCGAGCTGCCAGTTGCTGGTTGCCAAGCAGTTATCATTGTTTCTGTGACGATTGCAGAGGCTGTTGCTAATTGAAGAAGCCCCCACAGCATCCTTCTCTCTGCTCCTGCTTCTGCATTTATTTTAGAGGCTCAAGGGGGAAGACAGCCAGACTAGTGCTTTTTTACATTGCATTTTTATTTATTTCTTTTTTGTGGGGGTGGGAAATTTCTCAGCTGGTGATTAAGTGATGGACTAGTTACTCATCCGTATCCCTTTAGTCTTTGTGTGTGTGTGTGTGTGTGCGCGTGTATGTCTGAACACACAGACAAGCTTACACACACACACACACAGAGTAAAATCCTGTTTGCCACTGCAGTGGGCACAAATAGGTGAGCATGACTACAGCCAAGGAGCAAAATGCATCAGGGAAACAAGCCCAACAGCAAGACCAGGTAATGCTTATTTTCCTCAATTTCAAACAGATACAGATTTGCAATGTGTAGCTTTGTGTTTCTCGTATGATTATCATGATTTTTTTTTTTAATCTTTTTGGTGTGTGTTGTTAAAATTGTCAATTGAGTCACCAACCAGTGGAAGGAGGGAAGTGCTGTGTAGCTGGGTTCAAGGTCTGCTTTCTCGGTGTGTGTGGAGACTTGGGGGGAAGCTGAAATCGTGCTAATTTTAACAGCCTGTACCTCTTGCTGAAGGCAATAGAGGTTTGTTCTGTAACTAGTTCCTTACATCTGTACTGGGAGAGGGAGTATGTTGGGATGGAGGCCCTTTCTCACTGGAAGAAGGGGGCAAGGGTATTTAATAGCCCTTCTGCAGATATAAAATTGTAAAAGTCGTGTTCAGCTTCTGACTTTGTCATGCACTTTCAGTGAATTTTTCTTGCCTGGCATTGTCTTGGAGGGGCACTTCAGGGTACAGCGTGTGCCCAGGGAGGAAGCAGGGATGGCAGGGGGGCAAAAAGCAGCTGCAAGTAGGCAAAACTCCTACTGGCTTTGGGGCAAATTGCTGTGCTCCCAGCATATCTGAACTCAGTTAATTCATTTCTCTTGGTAGGTGCTTTATGTGTTTCTGGAGAGCTAGAAAGTTAAAGATTTCATTTTCTCTGTCAAGCCTGTATTTTGGAGGATATTCCCCTCTGCCTGCACTTACCAGGATGGAATGAAGTCAAAACTTTCCCTGTCTAAACAGCAGCGGGTGGCAGAAAAAAAAGAGATGTATCCTCAGCCGTAAAGGATGGGCAGAGTTAAGAAGTGGTGGCATAAGGGAAAGTCTGGCTGCGATCTCAGAGCTCCAGCTGAGGCTGGTGAAGGTTCCTGGGCTCTGAGGGCACTGGCAGATCAACATCTCCCCTCTCCCTTCTCCTCATCCCCACCTTCCCCTCTCTGTGCCTGGGGCACCGCGGTGGAGCCCAGACCCTCCTGTTCTGCAGTTATTCCTCATCTCTTTAAGATATTGGAAGTTCTCCACTTTAATCTTTGGTTAGGACAGCACAGGAGGATAATTTAAATAGATCTCTCTACAAATTAATTCTTAAAATAGTTCTTCCTGGAGTGATAGGCTGAGAGCCTCTTGTACTGTTTTTCTTTTTTCTTTTTTTTTTTTTTTTTTTTTTTTTTTTTTTTTTTTTTTTTTTTTTACTTGGTACAGTGTTTTAGGGGAGGAAAGATCATGGGAAGACACTAAGCCACTAATCACCACAAATAGCATCATATAATCTGCATTTTCAGGGTGACATTATACCAATGACCAAAAACAGGCAGGCTCAATGGCTCAGAGGAAACAAGAAGAAAACAACTTTGATATTTGGGATTAAGAAACTATGCCTTCATCTAACCCTGCAGATGTTGGACTTTTCTTGTCTCTTCAATGCTTTTGGAATCTATATTTTTGTCACTGTTTGCTGCAGGTTAAAATGAGTCCACCTGTGCTTCTGGGACGCAGGGTTTTATAAGTGCCTTTTCTGAACAAAGAGGGCTATGGGACTGTCCCTTCTTCCTTCTTAAAGCTGCATAAAAGTGTTGGGTTTTGTAAACCAAGAAGTATATGCTGCATTTTTATAAAGCAGGGGTGGTTTTGTTTCAATTACCTGCCTAATGCCATTTTGCTGTTGGCATGCCATGTCTTTGCTACTTTGGTCTTCCTACATGAAGTACAAAGTGCTCAGAATAGGTCTTTAGTAGATGCAGAATCTTGATTGAGTATATTCCATAACTGGCTGAATTGCAATTATACCCATATGGTACTCTTAAATATTCTGGAAGTACGTGCTCTCTCAGCTCTGCCCTAGTGTGAGCATGAAATAGAAATATCAAGAATATATAAATATCAATCATATTGATGAATATTAATGTCTGAGTCTGTGAGCAACTTTGCTCACTGCCATCATTTCTTTTATTGTTTTCACAATACATTATTAGTAAAATGGTTTGACAGCGGGGGGCTGAATCCAATCTCTGTCTATTGATTTGAGTGCACTTTTATCTTCCAACACCAAAAGCAGATCTAAACCCTTATTTTATCTAAAACTGTTCATAACTGAAAAAAGGCTCTATTCAAATTCTATTTCTAGCTGAAATTCTATTTCCAGGCTTATGTATATCAAGAATTACTGAGCTTTTTTTCCTTGCTTAAAAGTGATCAAGAAACTGAAAAATGTAGCTTGGAGAAAAATTGAAGGCAAAGTGCTGGGTCTGGCTGTAGAGGACTGAGTCTCTTTCAGTAGCAGCTGCTGCTGTCGTAAGAGATTTTGTCCATCCCTTTTCTGTCTTCCTTGCTGTGACATTCCCTGGATCCAGAGGCAAGCAAATGTCACATTTGGCTTAAATCTGTGCTGTGTCCTACCATACTAACTCAAACAGAAGCTGGCCATGAAAAGACACTGCAGGAGCAGGGTGGGGAAAGTTTGAAAACATCTGCAGAAGCTTTGAAGGCATAAATTTAAAAATCTACTTTAGACTCATGTGTCTATATGCAAATGAAGTCGTGTTCTGTCTTGAGATTTACAAAAATGATAATAATTGGAAAATGATTGGGATGTGGAGATAAGCAAAGCGCTGCTTTAGCTGCTGAAGGCAGGCAATCCCTTTCTTCCTTAGGTAATTAAAAATGTTTCTATAAAATTCCTTTCTGATAAGCAATGCTGCTCACCTGCATGCCAGTTAAACTGCTCAGAATTCCAGTCATTTATCTCCTTGCTTATCTGTCTCATGGGTCTGAACTCTAAGTCTTTTGGACATCATGTACAGAGAACATTCTGTAAGTGATAAGTAATGCTGTCTGTTACTGTCAAGTTGTGATTGCTTGATCAAGATGTGAGTTGGATGCGGTGCCTCTGTGCTCTTGGCTGCTCCTGGTGCAGCTGTGGTTTCTTGTTCAGAGGGTTGGAGTTGACACAGTGCACTGCACCATTAGCACAGCTGGCTTCCTGCTCAACCCAGTGCTCAGGAGTCCGTGGCAAAGACACTGATAGATTCAGGATCTGGCTCAAGAGAACTAGAGAATCTTGTTCTCCCCCTCGGGGTTTGTTAGCTGAATGTGTGGATATGCCATTAAAAAAACACTTTTCCATTAAAAAGGGGGAAGAAAATAGCAACAGCAGGTCAAGTACTCTGACAACGCTTTAGCTATTTATACAGGCTGGAGATCTCTGTGTTTTAACATAAGCCTGTAAATTTGTTATCTTAGTTTAGCCCAATTCTTGCTACTTTTAATGGCCTTTGGGATTGCAAATAGCTCTGCAGTCATATATAAAGATAAGGAGGCTGATTTTTTAATGAAAATGTGGTAACAGGCATAATGCTAAAATGAGTCTTTTAAATATTTTAAAAAGTGAGTCAGCATATCAAGTATAACAGGATCAGAGATTCTCAAAGAACAATTTTTATAAAACATATTTAAAGGGTTGATTGGTTAATTGGGTATTTGAACACTGAGGATAAGGATTGTTCTTATTTCTTTTGCTGTGTAGAGAAGAACTGTCAAGGGCTTATGGGGAGCAAGATCCTATTCTGAAATGTGCTCGTGTCCTAGACAAGGTTGTTAATGACTGCATGGAATCCATGTAAAAGACCAAAAAATAAGTGAGGAGACAAAATAGCTTGAGGGCTGCCTTATTGAAGTGGGCTCCGTGGAGGAGTGGAATCAGATCAATAGAACAGTTCTGCCTATTAGCTGTCATTAAGGTAATCAATTCTGAATTTTACAGAACAGCTGGAATTCCAAATAAGAGGTGTGGTGCCTTCAAGTGGAAGGACAACACATTTTACTTGGAAAACCTAGGCCAGACTCAAGAATAAAATGATGGAAAGATTAATATTTCATGCTGCTAATGTTCCCCTGCCACTCTACTTCACAGAAATAGCCTGTAGTATCTTGAAGAGTGAGTACAGTTGGAGTATCTAATATACTATGCTGAAATGTGCCTTTACTTGTGTAACTTCATCCAAATAAGAAGCTAAGTGTGCACTTCAGCTTCATTATGCAGGCATTCCCCCTGTGTTGTTTTAGTTCAGGTAATTCTGGGATTCCTGTGCCAGGGGATGTCAATCCCTGTGTGCCCTGCTGTCTCCCTGCAAGGTGGTAAATGTTCTCTGTCATTGTAAGCTGAGTCCTGTGCTGTTATTTCATTCCCAGAGTAGATTAAACTAAAAAATATGGGTGTGCTCACATTGGGAAGTGGTGTATACCCACCCTGTGAGAGTCAAAGAGATGATAATGAGGTCCCAAACACATATTTTTGATTGGGGGATTATTTCAAACAAATTCCAGACTGGCATATATGTTTTTAGTAGCTATTCAGCATCTTCATCTACATTCCTGTATCCAAAGGTATCCTTATGTATATATTATTTTTTAACTCTGAGGTGTGACTTAAAATCATTCTAGATCTTGTCTGCTCACTCGGCTGCTGTCCAGAAAATCAGTGCCCCTGGGTACCAAATGTCTTGGTTGGTTCTACATGCTTTGCATGAAAGAATGCAACAATCCTGATTCTCTGTGACAACAAAGCCCCCCTACAGCACATGAGCAATACAAATTATGTCCAAAGAGTGCAGGATCCCTTCACATTGTAAACAGGCAGTGGTGTACAGTGGTGAATTATAAGTTGTGAATTTTATCTCTTTGAAGCAGGGAAGGGACTTTGCCCTTTTATTTGTCGATATATTTCTGTTGGTCACAAAGAGCCACTGCTGAACCCTCTCTCTTTTTTAGCAAGGTTTGAAGTTCCACATGTTAACTGAGTGTTTGTAAGCAGATTGAGCTGTGAATCCACAAGAAAGCTCTGATTCATAGAGCCATTATCTGGCACAGTCAGACTCCCCGGTGCAGCATCCCAGTGGCACAGAATCCATGCAGAGGAATGGAACAGCACCATGAAATGCCTCTGAGGTGCCCAGATCCAGCACTGGGCTGAAAGGAGCCTGGCCTGGAGCTGTTGAACAGGTGGGAGTGAGTCTCCTGGGAGATGAGCTAATTTAGTGTGTTACCTCAGTGACTTGTGACAGCAGAGCTCCTACGTTCCTGGCTGGAGCTGAAAACTGTCACATCCCAAAGGTGAGGCCCTGCTTGTGAGAATCCCTCATTCTCTTTGCAATATTCTGGCTCGGGTTATTACAGCTGTGCAGAAATCAGGGGCAATGCCCACTTTGGGGAGGTGTCTGCCAAAGAGAAGAGAAAAAGGAGAAAGCTCTGATTTGCATAGAAAACAATAGGTTTCTTTAGTTTTAATGGAACTGTTTAGTATTTGCCATTTGAGGGCATAATTTTTTAAAAAATAAAATTATTCATATGAAAGAATGCTTTTTTTTCTTAATAACAATTCCAAATTACATGTCTTGTTTTAGACCCAACACAGGCTTTCTCCAGGAATCATAGAGAACAGTTTTTCATTCTCTTAATGGTATCTAATCTATTCCTCAAGAGATTAAATTTCTGTAATAGCACTCCCAAGAACACTGTATTCAAGACCATGGAATTGCATCAAACTGGCAGTCTTTTCTAGACATTAGTTTGCCACGAAGAATGCTGTCAGCTAAGCTATGGGGAGAGGGAGGCAGAGGTTGGAAAGGAACATGTTTGGTGTAAAACTGGAGTCTCAAAACAAGAGACTGCAGAAAAGCCTTTTCAGTAGCAAGTGCTGAAGTGGAATTGCTTCTGGAAGGCCTCTGGAAGGCCACAGCCTCTAAAGTTCATACATTTCTACAAGATGCTGCTTAAGATTGTGTAAATTATACATGCTCTTTATACCTTGACCAAGTGGGATGTGCTCTGCCACTGTCCTTGGTACAGCTGCTCCCTCCATGTGGGGGGGATAGAATGGAGATGTTATATAAAGTAATCTTACCCCTAAGGAGTTGCAGCTGGGCTAATATCAAAATAAGGAGAAGGCCTAACTTCAACAAGCCACAGCTGTAACTCATAAGAACAGTAGGAGCTGGGGGGATAGAATGTGGGGGGGATAGACTGGAGATGTTATATAAAGTAATCTTACCCCTAAGGAGTTGCAGCTGGGCTAATAGCAAAATAAGGAGAAGGCCTAACTTCAACAAGCCACAGGTGTAACTCGTAAGAACAGTAGGAGCTATAAAAGAGTGGGTTGGTTTGTCGGGCGCCACGCCTTAAAGCAGGAAGGGAACTGGAGATCAGTCGGTTACCTGGTGAGAGAGGAAGGCTGTGCGCAGAGGAGCTGCTCACCAGAAAACACTGAACAGGTATGAAACTTCGCTAAGAAAGAGATGAGAGCATAAAATTCTTGTTAAATATATGCATATATGATGAGACCTCCATTCCTAGCAGAGGTGACTGATAAGGGCAGAATACTGTGTCTCTGAAGTTTGCTGTTTATCTGGGGTCATGGGGGTGTGTTTGAGTGCTCAAGACTCTTACAGAATTTGATGTGTCACTCCAGTTGTGGTCCATTAGCAGTGCTGTGCATTGCTACAGGCATTTTGTGAGCAGTGGTTGTACCTGCTTTCAGTTCTTTAATGCTGCTTCCTTGTGATCTCTATCAGGCATTAAGTTGTGGTGAATCATGGTCACTTTGGATGATGGGAGAGAAGGCAGCACTTTTAAAATGATGTAGAGTGCAGTAATATCTATTTTTTGACACAGTATATTCTCTATGTTTTACATTCACATTTTTTGATTGTTTGTCTGGTTTTTTTCCTTTCATCTTTTCTTTCACCTTTCTGTTCTGCCCACTCTGATCCTCAAGTGGGAATTAAGTAAATGAAATAGAATCAGAGAAAGGAGAGTGCCAGCAGCAATGGACCAGGAAAGCTGTGCACACTCCTTCAGAGGGCAGACGTGAAGAACTAACTGTGAGACAGGTGTATTCAGCATATGAAACCTTTGTTAAACATAAATTTGGAGAGGGACCTGTATTTGAAATCAGTGAACGTGGTCAACAATGGAAAAACAAGTTCATATGAATTTCTGATTTTATGATGGATTTTGAGACGGATTATTGGTTGGCATTGAATGACAAATCAGTGGTGGAGTATTGAACTTAGTCCTTGTGTGCAGACATCCACTGTGGCTTTGAGCAAGAGTGTTGGGTCCTTAGTGACAGTCAGCAGTTTCTCTTCTGCTGAGATAGTCCATGTTGCCTAAAATTGGGGGGGGGGGGGGGAATATCTAGGAGTCTCCTAAGGATAGCTGTGTGAAATATGGAGTTCTGAGATACCATGGTAACTCAGGCTGCACAAGTACTTGAGATATCAGAGAGATGCACTTCTTGATGTGTGGAGAATGTAGGGAAAGGGTCACAGGAGAAAACCTGAAAGTTAAAACTCATTCTGAAGGTTCAGATATGAATAAGAATTTCGGCAGAAAAACATCAAGATAAAGGTAAATGCTGTTAGGACTTGAGACAGTTATGAGCAAACTTGCAAATGAGAGAGAGATAATGCACAGAATCCCAGGATTGTATGATCCCAAGATTTTGGGAACTTGAAGCAATTTTATACTTTAAGGTAAGATGGAAATGCATCTTTCAGCTGTCCATACATCACAGAGGGACCTTTTCTGAGAAGCAGTAATTAGTATTTTTTTCAGAAGTACTGCAGTATGATTGGGAGCCCGAGAAGTTAAATGGAAATGTAAATGGGGGGATGACGAGCCAAGGATGTGTGGTCATAGGTTAAACCAAAACCTTTCAGAAATGGAAGCCAGAAGCTGAAGTTTGGTGCTGGGCAGGCTGATGGAGGGCATCTTCCTGAAAGTCAGGATGAGGGGATGAGCCAAGGCTGGAGCCCAGGGTCTGGTGTGTGTAGAGAGAAAGGCCTGAAAAAAGTTGTGGAAGTTGCTGGGAGCTCTTCAGTGTGATAGTAGCGGAGAAGACAGCTACTTCCCAACCCCATTAGTAAAAGTCCTTCACCATATAAAATCCTTTACTATATAAAATTTAGGAAACTGCTGATCTTCAGAGGTCCCTTCCAACCCTAACTTTTCTGTGATCCATGAGAGATGAGATGGTGAGTGGGATAGAGCGTGACAGCTCTCTGGACTAGTTATGGGAATTAAAGCAGAAGTAGGATTGGATTTGGTGGTGAAAGATGCTTGTGTAGGAGGGAGCTTCAGACCCCTGTTCACCTGTCTGCCTTGTGCAAAGCAGCAAAGAGGGGTTTATTTTGGCCAGCTCTCAGATACTGTGAGAGAAGCACCCTGCCTTCAAAACAAATATCTAAATAACACAGTAACCAGAGACATGGCCTGCTTTTCTTATGAGGGGTATGGTGGGGGAAAGGCAGCAGCTGGCTTTGCCAGCTGGGAAAAAGATTCCCAAAACAACAAGAGGGAGAAAATTATCAAGGTCCCCCTCTTGCTCAGGGAAAGGGCTCTGCTTCTCTCATTTTCCCTGATACTCCCGTCCCTGAGTGCCCTGCTTGCCTCTGCCCTTACTGCTGCTGGACTGAAGCTTTTTGTTGAGAGACAACCTGTGTGCTGTCTGCATGACAAATGGTCTGTGGCAAGAAATGTAGGCTATTACTATTATGAGATACAATTTTGTGAAAGAAATTGCAGGTGAAAAGTTCAGATAGACCATAATTTCTCAGAGAGGGTTTTGCCCTAGACTGCTGAACAACATCTGCTCACAGAGGGATAACGGGGCTCTGCTTTGGGATCTTGTCTATCAAATGACCCTGCAGTGCAGGCACCTGGGGCTGGGCCTCTGGGCTCATGGCCTTGGCAGGAGAGGCTGGTGAGAGGATGGGACAATCTCCTTGCTCTGCTGGTGAGTGAGGAGCATTTCCCTGTCTTAAACAACCACCTTAAAAAAGCTGAAATGCAGATGATCATGGGCAGAGGATGGACCAGTTTTGCTAGAGCTGGTGAGTGCTGGGATGGAGAAGAGCCAGTTATGGGATCCTGGTGAGTCACCAAGGGAGCAGGAGCATCCAGACATCATCTCTCTGCTGCTCCCTCAAGCTTGGTGTCTCCCTTTGGTGGGCACCCACCACCCACCCCAGGGTGCCAAAGCCTCGTGCCCTCCTTGCACCTCCATAAATACACAAGTCTAAGCTGAGCAGGGAGCCAAGCCCTGAGTGTGTCTCACGGTGAAGGAGAGTGAGAGAGACTGAAGGAAACACTCATGAAGAGTTAAGCTGAGTTTACAAGTTAAAAGAATATGCAAAATGCCATTAGGAAGGGGAAAAGGATGAGTTTGAATGAAACAGCAAAACCAAGCAGATCTGGAGGTTGAATTGTTGTCTTTTTTTTTAACCCTTCAGCTCAAAATCTTTTTTCAGTCTGATAACAAATGGCTGTTCCTTTTATTGTTTATAACATCTTAAGACATTTAAAATAAAAGTAAATTTTACATAAAGTTTCCCAATGCTTTGGCTAAAGTAGTTTCTATTGCTGCTTAACTGCTGTTGAGCTTGAAATTGGAGAGATAATAAGGCTTCATCTGAAGCAATTAGTCTGCAGTTTTTGACTCCATTACCTTGGGTTATGTCTGTGGCCAAATAGTTACATGCAGATATTTAAGACTTAGTTGCAGTAAGACATTGTCAAAAGTGAAATCACAACTTAGACCTTAATTTATTGTTAATTTAGACTGTCAGAGATACTGTAATAAACATATAGTGGCATATTATGTGGAATGCATTTTGGGTCATTAATTTAGCTTAATCACACACTGTGACCAACCTCTCAACTCTTTTTGTGTTGGGTTTAAAGGGGTCTGATACTTAATCTTAATGTGGTTGTTGGAATGAACAAATGGTACATTAAGTTGTAACTGCTCTTAAGTGTGCTGAGAGCCTCACACTTTCATGGTTTTTTTTCATGGCCAGGAGCAAACAAGTTATTTTCAAATGAACTTGCAGCATTTTGTGCCTACTGACAAAGAAACTCAAGGATGGACAGGAAAAATGTACTGGAACTTGGTCCATATTAAATGAGAGAGAGAGAAGAGGCATGGGTTGAGACATGGAAAATCAGATGATGTAGCATGAAGGATGTAGTAAGGAAAAACTTCATGGTTGTTATTACTCTGAGATATGGTGGTGTAAGAGAAAAAACAGCAATTGCTCAAAGTGGGGAAGCATCATGGAACTTCTTTTTTTATTACCTAAATTTGAGCTTCTGCAGATGTCATTGCAGTGAGTGTAATAAGCATTGACTAGTCCTCAAAGCAGGAAATTTGTTTTTCAACTTTGCTTCTTAAGAATCCCTGGCACATCACAGTTTAGTTGAATCTAATATACTAACAACCTTCCTTTTTCTCATTTTCATGTCCCAATATCTGTGATTTAAAAGTTAATTTACAAACATTGCTGAGAATGCTCATCCATTGACTCTAACAAGAATTTGAGATTAATCTTTGTAGCTTAATCATTGGAGGGTGCAGTTGCATTAAATTGATTTATTTGCCATGGTGTTTTCCTCGTAAGGTACAACACATGGTTTTACATGGATTATATTGGTGGTTGACTTTGCCATTGCAAGTCCTGGTATAATTAGAAGTTTTATTCCAACAAGCTAAACAAGCCAGATAAAGAGCAGTTGTAAAAATATGGGACAGAATAATCCAAGGAGAAATTGATTGAAAGAGCCCTGGAAAGTACTTAGCACATAAAGTTTGTGCATTAGGGAGATTATATTGATTGGGAAATGCTTTGACTTTGGTTGCTGAGGGCTGTTCAGTGCTTGCTTGTCCGAATCAGTATCTCTTGGCAGGACCAGCTAAACTCAGTTACTACTCCTCTGCTTGAGAAATGTTGCCTTCCCACCTCTGAGGGTGATAATAAGTAAATAGATGATGTCTTCTTTTGGTTTTGTGCCTTGTTTACAAACTGGGCTTTCCAAAGCCCTTCTGGGAGACTACAAGACTGAGTTGTGGTGTAAGAGGCATCTTTCCCTCAAATGTGTTAAGGAATTCAGTGTTGATACTGGGCTGTAGGATGACAGAGCATCCATGTGTAAAACAGAACTATAAGAAATTTTGGAAAGTGTATGTATCTAAAATTTGAGATGTTTAGCATGAGTGTCTACACTGAGAATAAATCTGCTGACTTCTTCAAGACACGAGCTGGTCCCTGTACCAACTTTTAATGTCTTGAAAACCCACATGAAGAAAATTGAGGCTTTTAATCTACAAGAGCAACAAACCTGTAACTAACAGACTTATTTCAGCTGGCTCAATCTGTTTTCATGTGGCTTTTATTATAGAAAGGGCTGATATTATAGACAGTTCTCTGTACTGTTCTATTATGGTAGAGAAAAATGCTTCTTCCAGAAATCAGATTTCTCTTAGGTCCTCAGAGGTGTAGAAATCTGATGGATTCTGTCTCATTCTCTCTGTCTGAGAATGGATTTCAGGATTAGGACCACACTATAAATTGGGCCTTATATACACATTGGAATAAGGTTGTGGGTCTGGTTTCCTCCTTATTTGCTTCAGAAGATTTATTTTATCACCTGTTGGCTCCCATCCTCTTGCTTGTGAGGAGATACTGTCCACACTGCTCTTCTCCTGGCCTTGAGGTGGGAGGTAACTAGAATGAACTTGGGGACCATGTAGGTTCCCTGCCAGACCTCCATTCCAGGTAGTGTACTTCCTATAAATTCCTATATGTTCCTAAAATTCCTGCAATCTCCTATAAATTTTAGATATTCTCCAATCAGTTATAATGCTCTTAGCATCTGGGTAGTAAATCAGTGTTATCAGTAAATAAATTGTCATCTTGTCTGTCATGCCAAAAGGGAGCAATTTCTTTTTTTTTTTTTTTGTTCTTCAGCATCCTGCTATGAATTCTGGAGAGACTCTGATCAATAGCACACAGCCCCTGTCACAGGCTAAGCCCAGGTTTTAAGTCTTCAGTGATCTCTCTGCTGTAAATTACAGCTGTTTGAAACTATGATGCATAGCTGTTTTTCTCTAGAATGCAGTTCATTTATGCAAGGATATTCCCATTAAATCATCCAACTCAAAATATATTGGGGAAACCTTTCAAATCTCCATGGAGCTCTGCCTGGGGATGGGTGAGGAGCTGGCTAAAAACTTGTGGCTCAGGATTGAAAGGACGGTATTGTAGACACAGGCGCCCCTAAGGTAGGGAATAATGTGCTCTGACTTCATGACTCAGAATGCAGAAAAAATTGCTTTATTAAAATTATACTATATTACATTAATACTATATTAAAACTATAGTAAAGAGATACTATACTATACAAATGGTACTAAAGAAAAACCCACGACTGTCTGAGACAGTCAGGACACAGCTTTGACCCAATTGGCCAAGGAATCAAAATAACCCTCAGCAGAATGCAATTGACAAATCACTTCGGGTAAACAGTCTCCATAAGGCATTCCACAGGTGCAAAACAACAGGAGTAGTGAATAGAGATAAGAGTTGTTTTCTCTTCTTCTCTCTGTGCTTCTCACTGCCTTCCCAGGAAAAATCCTTGGGAAGTTGTGCCTGCTGCTCTCTGTGAGGAGGGCTGTGGCCACAGGAGGGCAGGGACAAATGACTTTGAGAGCAGCCCTGGGGAACAAGAGCTGGAGTGTTTGTTGATGAGATGCTCAACATGAGCTGGCAGCCCAGAAACCCAACCACATCCTGGGCTGTGTCACCAGAAACGTGGCCAACAGGATGAGGGAGGTGATGGTCCCCTTTCACTCTGCTCTGGTGACGCCCACCTGGAGCACTGTGTTCTACTCTGGGATCTCTGATAGGAGAAGGACAGAGGAGGCCACAAAGGTGTTCGGAGGGCTGGAGCACCTCTGCTGTGGTTGGGAGAATTGGAGTTGTTAACCCTGGAGAAGAGAAGGCTCTGGAGAGACCTTAGAGAACCTTGCAGTGCCTAAATGGGGCTGTGAGAGAGCTGGAAAGGGGATGTCTGCAGGTGCATGTAGTGATGGGATAATGGCTTCAAAACTGAAAGAATTGGGTTAGATTAGATATTGGAAACAAAATATTTACTGTGAGCATGGTGAGGCCTTGAAAGAGGCTGCCCAGAGAAGCTGTGGTTCTCCCATCCCTGGAAGTGTTCAAGGCCATGTTGGATGGGGCTTGGAGCAACCTGGGATAGTGGAAGCAGCAGGCTGGAAAGAGATGGTCTAGTCCTAAGCCCCTTCCAATCCAAACCATTCCATATAGAACCATTCTGTGGTCTCATATTGAGTGTGTTTGGACCTAGTTTCACCTAAGAATGTGTGTGTCTGAGTTAAAGTGTAAAACCAAAAAAGACGGAAATCGGATTTAATGGGATGGGGAATCGCCAAATCAAAAAAACTTTTGATTCTCATTGTTCTAAAAATGTTTCTGCTGCACAAGTGTGCAATAAACTTATGGGTTTAAAAAATGTTTCTGCTGCACAAGTGTGCAATAAACTTATGGGTTTATTCTCAAAGGTTTAAGATATCTGAAAACTGAAACTCTTTTCCCACTTTGATACAACTGGAGTTGATTACACCCCCCCACATACAATTAACATCATAAATCTCTTTCCCATCTTGCTCTGGGAAAGTAAAGAGGGCTTGGCTGGTTGCTATTTCTTCAATAAAGCATTCTGGAAATACTGTTATATGTACACAAAGATATGAAGTAATTGAGCTCAACAGGCCATGTAAAATACACATGAGAAATAAAGTATGTACTTGAGGCTAAAAATATAATCCTAAATGAATCCTATTGGGATGGTCTGTGCTCATGCTACTTCTAGTCCTCTTTCTGCAAGTAGAGCTTATTTCTCTTTGCTTTTGTTTCCCAAATAGCTTTTTTTGTCATTTTTATTTGGCCTCTATGAAAAAAGTTGGAGAAAGAATCGATTCTTTCTTCTTGTAAGTTGTCACAGCAAGGTCTACTGTAGTACACAAATTGTGCATAGTCCCACAGAGCAGAAAAAATAGATGTAGTAGAGGTTTGGGGAAGAAATTCCTGAGAGATTATAATGAATCTACATGAGTGTGCTCTTTCTCTGTGGAGTCACTATTCAGGGAGACTGTGATCCACATTTTACAAACCATCTTCCAGATTATTTTTCCTTCAGTTCTAACCAGACACTTACATTTTTGCTCACAAATGCCTACGGGTTTCAAAAACACAGCCTCCAATATCCACTGAGTCTTTGTTTTATTTTTCCTTGGCCCATTTCTTGAGTAATGGTTTATATTGTTCAAAGAGAAAAAATCTGGAATTCACTTGTTGGGAGCGACTCACCAAATACTCTTTGTACTTTCATATGTGGTTTGCTGCTTGTCAGGTGTAATGCATAACTTTTATCTATTTTTATTGCTGAAATTGCTGTTAAAACAAGAGATGACAGTTGCTCCAAGGAGACTGAATTGAGGTGACACTCAGATGTTTATACTTCATTACTTTTCATTGCCTTGACAGTTTCTGTAGAGTTTCTTTCAATCATAGAAACCTTCAATTATGATTAGTGCTTGGCTCCCATGCCAAAATCAATTGAACTGCATTTTGTATAGTATTCATCACACGGATAATACAACTAAATCAAGAATAGATCAACTTCAGTTAGGGGATTCTTCAAGACTTGTTGTGTTGGCAGTATGCAAAAGTGAAGATCTGGCTGAAAAAGATGTGGCATTCACTTGTCCATTTGTGCTGATTGTCTTTGCAAATATGACCTATCATTACATTGCCCTTTAGCTTTCATATTCTGTGAGGGAGGAGAGGATACTCAAAAAATTTGTAGTAAGCCAGACTGTTAGCTCAAGACTGATAAAAATCACTTCTGTCCATTTTGTGGAATTTCAGTGAACAAGAGAAGACTGGGAGCTTTCTTTAATATAAATAAATAGACAAATCAATAAATAAAATCCACCTGCGACCCTTGCCTGCAGGAATCACGGATTTAAGGGAAGAGAGATTTTTGCAGAATCAGCTGCTGCTGTTGCTGGTCTCTCAGATCCCCTCTCGGTGCCTGGGAGGTGTTTGCAGAGGGCTCTGTTGTTTCCCAGTCCCTGGCTGCAGCATCCTGCTCCCGCCCTGACACCGCGGCACGGGCAGATGGCTCAGGGTGCCACAGAAGGCTCCCTTCCATTTTTAGCAGCAGATTTCACTGCCTGCTAGCCACTCACTCTTTCTGTCATTTGGGCAATGCTTCAAACTCTGGCCACATTATTTAGCTTTTAATAAGCTGGGGTAGCTCCTTTTTTTTTTTTTTTAGAGCATTTGGGACAAATATCCTCCTGGGTTTTGTCTTGGTCATGCTGAATGATGTGATTCTGTTTGTTGTGAAAGGCACTCTGCATGCATAAAACACAGCTAGAGCTACTCAACAAGCTTCAGAGACTTCTTTAGCTAGCTGGGATTTGGCAGGAGATGACCAGTTAACATGAAAACCCAGGAAGAAAATCAAATAGTTGTGGGAGATGTTGAAAGTAACAGATGAGAAGAGATTGCTTGCAGAATTCTAATTCTACACAATAAATTATTGCTGGCAAAATTGAACTGCTGCTTGCTTTTCCGGGATATTAGAGAGCTGGAAATAATGCCTATTTTAGCCAAGCAATCATCTATTGGCTTTTGTTGACAGACAACTAAAACCTGAGCAGGGAAAAAGACTAATTAATCATTACTTTATGTAACCTTTACCAGCGTGATACAGCATTTGCATTTGAGTCCTGGTGTGCAATGCTCATTTAAATTAAGTCTGATTTGCTTTTTTTTTTTATTATTGCTGTAAGATTCAGGAAGAAGATAAGTGGAATTATTGTTTTCAGGGAGCCTAATACAGTTAATTTTCCAAGTCCAACCAAAAATGTCAGTCTCCACTGTCTCCACTTTCTGTAGACCACATTGTTGGTAAATGATGCCCAGGGGAGAAATTGTTGAGTTGTGATAAATTGTTGAGCATCCAAAAGCTATTGTTGGTCTCACTGGGGACCACTGAAAGCTCAGTGCTCTTGAAAACCCAGCCAATTATGCAGGTGCTTATGCATGGGCTTTGAAGGCTCAGTTTTCTTGCTTATTAAAAAGAATGGTTTTTTTAAAGCTTTCTGTCATTACTGGTCATTTATTTTTCCCTCTGTTTTCTTTTGAAAGCATCTGAAAAATAGCACGCTTGAAACAAACACATTTGAACTCCTGGGTAGTCAAATGATGGCATTTAGTTCAGGAAACTGAGGGTGGTCTTTTGGACAGCATTAAAAAGGAAAAGGCAGCAGTTTCTCAGATTTTAGAGCATTAGGTAGCCCTGTTGAGTTTTTGTCTTTTCCTTTGCATCCAAGAGTAAATAATGGAGCTGAAGTGTCATTTTTGTTATAGAATATGGCTTTTTTTTTCTTTTTTAGTTGGAATATAACAGACTGTGAAAGACCTCAGACCTCAGGAGATGCTCTACAATAACTATTTATAATATTAATGAAAATCAATTTTAATTATAGGGTTATGTTTTTTAAACATATCTTCCTTGCAGAAAGATGTGTGTTGCTAAAATGGCTATTTTCACATATAATACTGATAATACTTAACACGTCCTTCATGCTTTATGTCTTTGAATTGCTTTCAAAAATAGTCTTTCTGACATGTCAGGGATGTAGGTAAACTGCATTCCCCACACTTGGCAGAGAGGGAAGATGAATACAAGCATGAAGGGCCTTGCCCAGGGCTGTGTTACTCCTGTATTTCAGGCTCCAAGCCCACGAACTGCAGTGATGATCAGTGCTGTGGGGACAAACACTTTGGGTCACCAGTGGCTTCAGGCAGTTTGTAGACATGTCCTACATTGCTTAAGCATTTTGAGGATGTTAACAATGATTTATTCATCCATTCATTCCACTACTCATGTTTGAATTCCTTTAAATGAGATCAGGCACACTTGGGTGTTTGGATCTTTATGGGCCCTTCTAGGGATTTGGTTTTCTTTTAAAGAATCTCCTCCTAAGCCAGACTGTAGTCAGCATCCATGGATATTAACAGTCCATCAGGAGAATATGTGCACACTGATTATACATGCTCATGTGTGCACACACAGATACACAGACATTCAACCCATGATGAAAATCGCCAAATGAATTCTCGTGCCTGGCAGCATTCAATGAACTCTGAACCTGAGAGCAAGAAATCACTGTTAGAAATCTAAAATGCTTCCAGAAAAGTGTTAGGCACTATCTCTCCCCTTGGAGATACAGCATTTTCCAGCTTTCACTGGATTTCTACTGGCCTAAGTAATAACTGACCAGGGAAATAAAAACAGACTGGTGCACCATTCTCAAAAAATAGTAGAAAATAGTGCCTTTCCCCCGCAGATGGTTCTAAATTTGAAGTGGTTTGTTATTTGTTCCTGAAGGAAGAAGAATTTCATAATATCTGCTGCTTTGTGTCAAAAAAATATCCAAGTGCTGTGGGTCAGTGCTTTGCAGTGACAGGATAAAATGAGCCCCAGAAGTGCCTGTTGGGTGCACTGATATTGCCTCCTCCTGTGCTGAGTGCCTCACAGCTGTTAATGAATTTAACCTCGGTGGCTGGGATGCTGGCATAGCTCAGGAAGCCTGAACAGACTCTTTTGGCTGCCTGCTCAGTCCTCCTCACTCTGAGAGGCTGCACTCTTCCCTTTAATTCCTGCTTCTCCTTCCACAGGGAGAGGACAGAGGCACAAACTGATGATCCAGCTCTGTCTCAGACCCAGCACTCAACCCTTGCCTCCCATGCCTTCAGTGCTTTCCTCAGTGAATCAGCCTTTCTCCCAGGAAATTCAGTGTCTCCTGTCACTGCCAGTGAAAGGAGTTCTTTTATAATCTGCAAAAGTGTTTGCTTCCCTTGAGCAGCAGAGTTTATGTCATTCCTTAGTGGGCAAATAGGAATGGCATGAGGGACAGGTGAACAGAGCTGCTTTTAGCTGTCCCCCTAGACTGATGTTTCTGTGGCCACGAAAAAAGAAATATGATGAGGTTTTCAGGAAAATCCCTGAAATTCTTCTCTTTCTGCTTCTCATAGCATAGAAAAGTGAAAGCATTTTCTCTATGCTACAACTAATGAGGGCAAGAGGACCTAGAAAAAGTGTGGAGGCTGGAGGAGAAGGAGTTTTCCCTTGAAAATAGATGTAGAGTGTTAAAAATATATATGTGGGGATGAGGAGAAGTGACTAGTAAAATAAATCATCATCATCACCCTCTGCTTCTTGTTCTTTCTGGAAATTCTGCATCTGAAGCTATAGAATAGTTCCTGTCCTGAAATACTCCAAGTGGTCTTTCCCCTTCTCTTTGGCTCTAGCAATGTTGGTGGCACAGGGCTGGCTGGACAGCCCTGTATTTTGCAAAAGGAAAGGATTCTGGCCCTTGATTAACTCCAATAAATGCTGTTTTTAAGAAGTATTTTTCAAAGAAGTATGATAGCAGTGAATGAACTTCATGAACTTTATTGAACTACTCAAGATACTACTTTTATTTTCATTATGTCCACATATTATCAAGCAATAAATGCAGACATGAGCATCTAAGTGGAAATACCCACTCAAATCCAACCTCTCCTATCCAAAGAAAAAAGTGAGTAAGTTTTGAACCAAATGTTGAGAAGCTTGAAAGAAGCCAAAATGCCTTACTTAAGGACTTTCAAAAGGGCAGTCTTTGATATTATATGTGATTTTTGGAGCCTAACACTGATGTGTTACTATCTAGGACTTCAGGCTCAGTCATTGAAGGTATCAGATGGAGTATAAGGACCAAGAAATATTTTCTGATAGCTGAGAAGGTTAAATGGTGTCATGGGGCCCCTCACACCTTTGTGTTGTAGTTTCTACATCATTCTGAGTGATACCCTTGGCAAAATTTTTCACAGGTTTAGCTCTTCCCCATTTGTCCTTTTTCTTTTTTCTTTTTCTTTTTTTTTTTTTTTTGCCAGTGCTCAGCTGGATATAGTTATTAAGTAAGAGTCTGGATTCTAAATTTTCTTTTTTCTGACTTTCAGAAGTGCTAGACATTTCTAACTACAATTGAACTAGATAGGAGCTATACTCAACTATATAAAGTTATGATAATTGCTCTGAATAAAATCAGATCTCAGGCATCTGAAATTAAACACCCTAAATTAGCAAAATATTTGACCTTAATCATTCTCTGACTCAGCTCCCCATCTCTGTGATGGGATAACATCTTCCCTTCCCCACATAGAGGTGCTCTGGAAAGAAAGTGATGAATATTTGAAGCACTCATGTATTGTAGTGATGAGCTCCATAGAAACCACTGTGAGAAAATTGAGGACTCTGCCTCTAGAGCAGGTTGGGATTGTGGGCTGCAAGTGCAGTGAGGATCAAGTGAAATATTGAAGACACCTCATTACATGTGAGCACCAACCACTTGGTGCAGTGTCTGAGGCAGTTAAAGTATATAGGATGTATAATTAGGATTCTGCACAACACATATGTACAGGGGGCTGGATTACAGCTCATGACCCTTGAGGTTTGAGTTTGATATTGCCCAACTTACTGCCTATGTTTGAACCTTACCCTTAGGGTAGATTTAGTCTCTTACTGTTGATTACAGGTGAGATTTTCAAAAGCTCTTTCTCTTTTGCCAGTAGAGATCACAGGACCTTGTGGATGGCTTTAGTGGGAGCACAGCTAGACCAGTGTTGAGTATTTTCAAGTCACAAGCAAGGATTTATGTTGCACGTTGCCTGAAAAATACACTGAGAAAAAAAATGCAGTGTTTGATGCTTGAACTCAGTGAAGTTCTTGTCATTCCTAAGGGCTGTTAGCTTTTTCTATTAAGAACAACCTTGTATGTGAGATGCTAAAATTAGGTATTGGCAGTGTTTGTTGTTGTTTCCCAGTGCATAACATGAGTAGGCACAATTTCTCTTATTAACCTTGAATGCAGAATTCCATTGACCTGGTTCTGAACATCACAAACCTTGTGGTAACCTCCAAAGGTTTTTATCTGACATACACTGAGTGGTATTTAAATGACCCAGAGTCGAGTTTTAGTGTTATTTATATTGCAGAAAGTATCAGAGATCAAAACCTCATTGTGTCAGGTTCTTATCAGACACTGCCATGAAGATCTGGCAGTATAAATTGACAAATTGAGTTTTCTTATTCCTGTTTTACACACAGAGGAGGCAGAATCTGGCCTGCAGAGAACAGAATTTTTTTTTATGCTCACTGAAGAAGAGGAGAGGCTTTCTCAAAGTCAGGCACAGAATCTTTGGTAGAGTCAATAGCATTACCCAGAACTGTTGGGTCAGAACTGTAATTTTAGCAGCATTAATTCCTTTCTCATCTCCTTTGCAGATACAGTCTTTCAGCCTGCATGCTGAGATTTTGCTTTTTTTTCCCTACCCATTTAAGACTTTTTCTGTCTTTTACTGTCTTTTACTTTTTCTGTCTTTTTCCCTTTTACATAAGCAATGTCTTATATTATTAGCAAGTAATTGTCTTCTTCTGCAAAAAGATTTTTTTTTTTTTTTTTGTCCTGGCTGTTCTCATGGCACTTACCATGTCTCTTTTGAACTTTGGAATTCAGGGTACTGAATTGATGGTACAGTGCATTCCTCCTACCTCCAGCATAATTTTCTACCATACCCTTGGCATAGACTCCCTGATCCTGCACATTTTCTTAGCAGTAAAAAAGAGCCATTTGAACTGCTACAATTCATGTGATCTCACAGGGAAGAAAACATCATTTCCTTAGGAGCAGCAAAAACAAATCGAAGTGTTCTTCACTGCAAGAGTAGGAATTGGATTGAAATATCTGTCTTAACCACAGGAAGCTTTCCACTCTCACAAACCAATGGAATATTTTGGAAAACATCTGTCAGCTCCCCTGGAAACCCACCTGTCTTTTTTCTGTTGTTTCATGGCTTCCACCTACTGTGGTGAGCTGTGGTATCAAAGAGCAAAAATAATCTTTCAGTAACACAGATACAGCCATGTACAAACTGAGATGCCCATTACAGGAGAATATTTCTTTGCCATGCTGGAAAGGGCCTGTGATGCTGAATTCTGGCTCAGAGGTGACCACATCTAGATGTGACAAGAATAGATGAAGATACTGTCTTTTCTGTGAAATCATTGCTTGAATTTTCATTTATTTTTTCTAATTCAATTGACTTTCCAGCACCCTTCATTTTCTCTTAGTCATAAATCTAACTCCTATTTTTAGGTTACCTTGTATTTATTCATATTGTAATAATATCTGGTAGCTCTGGTCATTATTATGGTTTCTGTTTCCAAGGAAGTGAAGAACTATATGTAGAGCAAGAGATTATGTTGTTGATGAGCACAAACAGTGAAACAGAAAGAAATAAGACAATAAAAAGGCCACTTTCTTCCTAGGGCTTGAAAAGGGTCTTAGAGTACAGGGTTATACATTACAATACCGAGGATCAATGATTAGGAATGAATAATGTGCTTATCCCAGAGGAGTGTGACTTTTTGACAATCAGTGTTTTCTTCAGTGGGACTCTGAAAAGGAGGAAAAGTGCACTTGCAGGTGGATTCTCCTCTCTCATTCTTGTATTCAGGAGGGAAGTTCAACATGCAGCTCAGTAAGCCTGACTGGATGGTGGCACAAAGGAGAGGCTCTGCATTGCTTTTTGTCTGCAGTGATTCTGGCAATACAGTTCTGAGGGGAATTTGAACCAAGTGATTTCATTATTCCCTCTCTCCTAGTATCTCATCTCTCTGTTTAATGACTACCAAACTCTGCGTTTTAAATCCCATTTCTGTATTGTTTCATTTTTTATTGTCTTTATTATTAAAAAAAATTCTAACAACCTTAATAAAATAGCAGCAGTCTATGTGATGATGAGATTTTAAATGTTAGGTATAAATTAGTCTTAGGAATAACAAGGCTTTGTTCTCTTACCCAACAGGAATGTACCACAAAATCACTGATAATATGTGTTAAATGCATTCTTAACAGCAGTGGTGTGCACTCAGGGATGCCCATCTGTAAGAGATGGAAGCCTCTGTTATTTCATAACTTGAAATCTCACTCTATCCACCCCAATTTAGGATTTATTTTTACAAGGAGCAAGATCGTTTGATCGAGGGACCAAGACCAAATTCCATGTGCTAGGGCACAGCCCCAGTGGTTTGGTGGGCATCTCTGAGGTTTCTGTGTGAAGGAAAAAAAATCAGCCCCCTGTTCCAGCTTAGCTGATTTAGCAAGAGAGAGAATAAAAACTTGGATCCCAGAAGATTTCTATAAGATAAAGAAAACATATGAACATGAGATTTCACCAGCAATGGAATCATGATGAACACTACAAAGCTGCATTTAATGTATTTTCATATGGAATTGCCTCAAAAACTTCAGGTGTTTTTGTAGAACTGGATGGTGAAGTTACTCCTCAGCTGGATGGGAACAGTATTCATCACTTCTGTGACAGGAAAATGTTGGGAGGAGTTTATAGGAAATAATTTTGTAGGATGTAGGAAGGTTTCTGCAGCTCTTGAGCTGCTCTATTTCTGCAGGTTCTCCACTGCAGGGCCTGGGCCATCCCAGTCTTTGCAGAGCACCTGTTCACCTGCACAAGCCATTGCAAATGGCTCCACTGTTGGGGTAATTTTGTTAAAGTGAACAAGATGTGGGTCTGCCATATTTATAGAAAGCTGATTAAATATTCCAGTTTCAATCTTCTCCAAATCATGACAGAAAACACTAATGACAACCAAAAACATTTAAACCTCAAATTCAAACCGAATTCTTAATTGTGGGAACGGATATTGCTGTTTATAAATAAGAAGAGAATGCAGAGTAACCAGGAATTTCTCTCAAAAGGCTTCCTGAAATGTCAGTATTATTTTAAAAGTACCTACAAAGCAAGTGTTATTTGGAGACACAAAGCCCTACTACTAGAAACACTGTTTTCCTTTTAGTTCTATTGATTTCTTTTGTGGCTCTTGGTTTCATTCCCAGGAACTTACAATGCTTGCTAAAAGCTCATGTTATTTATCTTCCATGAACTCTTGCATATCTCTGATTGTTCAGCAAAATTCTGTTTCTTAGCAATTTGCTCTAGATTACTTATATTTTCCAGAATTTAACCACAGGCTTGATTTCTTTTTTCGCCTGATATCCAAATGATTCAGAACATGATGCTTAAGAAATGTGATGGACAATAAAAGGGAAGGATAAAAGGGATTTTTGGGTGCAAAGGCAGTCAAAATCAGGACTTTTTTTACTATTTCTCTGAGCCTTATTTCAGTGCACCTCTGATTTAATATTATTCCATGCTCTCATCCTTCCTTGCTCCTCTTTTGAGTTCAGGATGTCAGTCATGTCAATGTTGAAAAATGTCTCCAATCTGCTTACAGATGTGTATTGGGGAAGAATTATGGGCTCAGTTTTGCTGGAAGCACACTTGGATTGTAGGAGCTATTCAATAAATCTTAAACTGCACCTTTGCTACTGCTGCATCTCTGCTGTCTGATCTGTCAGTAACAGCACTGCCTTTGGGTGGTTTCCTCCTCAAACACCTTTTGATGCTGAATTTGGGTGAGACATGCTCTCTGTGTTCACTAGGGCAATGTGTACTCCTGAGAAAAAGCAAATGCAATTATTGTACATATTTCTCTATTGGCACATGGGCAGAAAAGATCCCCTTGGAAGCTTTTTCTCTGGTGTAACTCACCAGAATTTCCCTGTGTAGTAGTAAGAAAACACTTCTTTGTGTCCCTTTTTTCAGCTTACACACACCAAAGATATAATAGATATCTCTTGATAAGCAGGCTTCTAGTTATGCTTAGTGGCTGCTTTTTTCAACAATATTTTTCAACTTTTTGTGTGGTATTATTAAAAGCAGTTCTATTGCATTCCATTACAATATTTCAGTTTTATTACTGATATTAGGAAAATGTGTGATATTTAATGCTTTCATTGGATCCATGTAAACAGATAAATGGCTGCTCAGCACTGCCTGAACCTCGAGAGGAGTTTTCAGATTAACATTATTGCACAGGAGAAGCCATTGCTACACAGAGCATGAATTTGCTGGAGTTAACAAGAGGATGTTGGAAGTTCCTTTAGGAATAGTCTGGCAGTGACTTGAGCATGTTCTTTGAAGTGCTGTGTTGGAAGCAATGCTTTATTTCTGATAAAGGTATTCTATTTGAAATGGTATAAAACAATCATTACTTCAGCCCCTTTGACCATGAACTTGAAAGCATCCTCAGGCAGTAAACTTGCATTTTTCTTAACAACCCTACTCTACTCTACCAGGGCAAGGATAATATTGAGACATTTCATTGCTGCTTATAAATGGGGATATCATTAGTCATCAGAGTCATTATTAAATTATATGATTTGTTTAATGGATCTACAGTATACTTGAATTGCTGAAAAATCAATTACATTTTTTCTAGGAATTATAGTAGAGGGCCTACAAGCACACATAAATAGAAATTTATGAGAGACTGTTCTAGTAGGAACCAGACTGAAGTCTGAATTGATGTGATAACTGCTTAAAAAAAGCTTTCTTATTTCTGAGAGCTGGAAGTTGGTGCCATTGGAAGATTGAAGTTAGGCCAGAGCGAGGTTACCCATAAGCAGTCATTGCCTCAGAGTCATTCATTGTCTGCAAATGACTTCAGACAGGATTATGGGGGGTTTTCCCTGGCATTAAGAATGGCATTCAAATATTTGAATGGAAATGCTTAGTGCCATTTCATGTCACAGACAAGAGAACTAAAGAGCTGCATCTTCCTGGAGTGGCAGGGGAAGCCAGGCAGGGCTTCCATGACATTTTAAATAGCACATGACATCTGTGATTAGGGATCAGAACCCTGCTGGTTTAGAAATACTAATTTTTTTACTGACTTTTAATTTCTTTCTGGTTTCCTGCAATACTCTCTAACAGCTGATATTATTTGCCTTCCACACAATCCTGCAGAGCTACAATATTTAGTTTTTTTAAGAGAGTGTTCCAGCTAAAGCTCTCCTTAAAGATCTTACGTGAGTTGACATTCTTCCGGTGGCTTTTGTATCCCATAACATTTTCATAGTAAGTTCTTTATACCTCAACTCAGATAACAATTCTATACATTCATGAATGACTAAAAGATAAATGTTTTTCACAAAATGTATACAGACATTATTTCAACTTTCATTGAAAGAAAGTTGTTTGGATTTTATAGAATATTTCTCTTCTACTTGAAAGAGTTACAGCTGGGATTACCTCCTCTAGCTGAGTTTCTAGCATGCAAAAGTGATTCCCTCTTCTGTGTTTATCATGGGATAAACTTCACATATATGAACCACAGAATCTGAAATCTACTGGTTCAAGAGAGTTATGGAAGAATAAATGGAATGATTATGAACTGATCTACTTGCTGTAATTCATATAGCAGAAATGTTTCAGTTGCTTACACTGAAACCAGATCTAAGACAGCATGCAACTAGAGTGGATCATGAAGGTAGTTCCAGTGTAATTTTAAAACCAAAAAGATCTGAAATTACTCTTTCTTTGGTAATCAGCAGGAAATACAGAATGTGATAGTGCCTGCTGAGGAATGAAAAAAAAGCATGTCTACATCACTCAAACAGCTTGCAATATGAAAAAGAAAAAGTGGAATAAAGTGATTTGCAAGATTAGTTTATACCTAAAACTATACATTCAGGTAGGGTACAGTCCTTGCATACTGATATGAACAACTTTTCCTTGAAGAAACACCTCTAGGCTTGATTTGGGAGGATATGTTCAACATACTCTGTCTGTGCCTTCACCTTTCTGTCCATCTCAGCCAATTGCTCTGGAGCCCAGCAGCTGATCTCAGTCAAATGTGGTGGAACAGGCAGTGATTTCAAACTTATTAAATCCAAATGTGCAAATTAAGGGGTGAACAGGAATAAAGAAAGTCAGATTAATGCCTCTGAAGGGGGAATGGGTGGAACATGAACCCAGCAGTGGCATGGTCTGGGTGACCTGCCAGCTGGCTGAGCAGCACATGGAGTAGCTTCCCTTTCCATGGCCAATTTTCGGGCTTGGGCACTAACTCTGTTCAGATCACAGCTGTAAAGCTTCCTGACCCGTTTTGTTTGTATTGGAAGAGATCTGAGACTCCCTTTTCAGCAGCACGAACTTTCAGGGGAATAAAGGAACCAGAATTCATGAATTCTACACAGGGAAAGGTTGAGTTAATGTTGAAGAAGAGTCTGTATAGAAAGTGAAGCTTGAGCTTCTGGGCAAAAAAGCATTGGAAATTGTTCCTTTTGGCTCCCATTTCTCAGGATTCCTTTAGTTTTTAGCACTTGTCCCACAAGTTTTCCTCAAGCAAAGAAATTCAGATTTCATAGTGCTTAGTGACAGGAATATTGCAGCTTGGGAGTGGGCTGTAAATCCTGGGTGGCTGTAGAATTCCCAAGGGAATAGCATATGTCACCACAAAAGTGTGAAGCTGATGGTTCTTCTGTCTCAGATACATCAGAGGGAAAACTCATGTAGTAAAGACTCAACAGCTTTGTAAACCTCTACCTGAAAAATGTAGTTTGCTTGAAGGAGTCCAGGCAGACTAATGGCTTCCAGCTGGAATTGCATGTATGTGTGGGGTTTCTGTGTTGGACAGTTATATTAGCATAAGTAATAGGTTTGTTTTCCATGAAGGTCTGAAAAGGGAGACAATTTTAGAGCTTTGAAATTTATTAATCCCCACACAGAATATAACCACTGGAGATTTATAGCTGTAATGTTTGGCTTTCCCTAATTTCCATAATTTTCTGTTTCTTCTCCATCCATCTGCTCATCTCCCTGTATTCCTGTAGCAGACATTCACTTGCTTTCTTAAGTTTTTGTTTTTCAGGGTTTTTCCTACCATAATCTCTTTGATGTTCTTTGATTCTGCTGTTTTTTAAATATAAATTACAGTCTTTTCTGGTTTTGTTATATTTTTCTCTTGATACTAAAGTTTTGGTGAGATGTCAGCCTTGCTTGTACCATCCACACCATCAAGTTTTAACCTGTGCTGAAGGTTTCCAGCCAAAACCAGGCAGATTAACAGGAGCCTTCACACGAGTGTGCAGAAGCCAGAGTGCCATTCCCTTTTCTCTTGCAAATTCAGGACTTCCCTGATGCCCAGGGCCAGCAAGTTGACAACCACTCATCAGCAGAGTTCATGGCCCCAGAGCTTTCTCTCTGTATCAGAACATTTGTGCCCACACAGCTCCACGTGGCTTCACTTCAGCTCTGCAGGGAGGGACACGAGCCCCTGAGCAAAGGCTGCTGCAAATGGCAAACAAAGGCAAATAATCCTCCTCCATGATTCATGTGTAGCCACAGGATGTGCTCGTGGAGACGAGGCTGCCGAGCTGGAATTTGGACTCAGCTCAGGGGAGGCTCTGACATTGTGTTGATTTCTGCAAAGCACCCAGAATTCTCCCAGCCCACACAGATGTTTTATTACTGTATATTAATATGCATTATTGAAATACCACTGGAAGGCCAGGAACAATTTAGGCTGTATTGTGCTGGCATGAATAAAAATTTACACTAGGCAACAGATATGGCCCCCAAGGGACCTTTGTCAAAGAAACAACATGGACCATTCAGGAGAGGTGGGCAGAAATAAGAAGTACTGAGGGGAAAGGGAAACAAGTAACTACTAATGAGATAAATGCAAGCTAGTATCAGGTGTGAAATAATTCCAACTAAATGCAGAATTTATTCAATAACGATTGTTATCTTGGTGAGCTGCTCTCTCCAAGAAGACAAGTATGGGAGTGAGGGTATCAGTGTTTATAAGCATTATTGAGATCCTGCATGTGTGGCAGTGCTTTTGACTTCCTCCAAATGCAGTTGAGACAAAAAACTTTTTGGAGCCAGATGAAAATGTCACCAGGAAGCTTAATTTTCCAAGATGTGTTGCAAATATACATGATCTAAGTTGTAGCTCAATGCTATTAAGTGCAGAGGAGATGTCTTTTTAAAAAAAGAATTACTCATATAATAAAGACAAATCAAACAATGACATTCAGCTGGGAATTTTTTTTGGTCAATGCTAATTTTAGAAGTACCCATAAAAACACATTTTGTTTTCTTTGATTTTCATCCCTTTATGAAGAGCTAAAGTGAGAACCATAAAATTTGCAGTGGTGGGGCTTTGAATTCTGCATCACTGTTGGGCTGTCACAGTTTGCATGCTTTTATACAAGGCTCTCCTGCTGTCTTCAGCCCAAGGGAAACAATCCACTGTAGGAAGCATTTTAAATGGTCATATAAACACAGAATAAAATTCAATTTATCCTATATATAGGTATGTTTATACTTGAATTAAAAAAAAAAAGAATTTGAAAATCAAGGATTCCAGCTTTTGATTTCTCCTTTTGAAGAACTACAAAAAGTTGGTTGTGCTGTGTCTTATTTTATTAAAAGGCATTCCAGGCTGCTTGATCTATTCCAAAGATCTTCCTTTACTGAAAATTTTACGTGACCTTGAAAGATGTTATAATACAAGAAATTAAATAGAGTTTAATATTTTCATGGGTTATTCATTGTAGCCACCATGCAGCAGAAGGAGCTGTATCAAGTAGGTGAGACAGGATAATGGAATAGGAAGCAACCATTTTAAGTCTTTGCTTTTCAGAAAGGGGCATAACTAAATAGTGTGGAGATAAAATTAAAGTGCCTTGGTGTGTGAAAAGGTTAAGAATAATGTATATGTCTATGTGTGGGCTTGTACATATATTTTTGTGTTTTTCATGAAGCATTATAGAAATAACCGCTCTAATTTCCTGTTCCCCATATATTATACACAGGATTTCTGCATAGAGAATCCTAATTCTAAATAGTGTAGATCATAATTTAAACTTATTTTCAGTTTTTTGCCATAAATTCAGGACATCAATTTTAAATACTCTGCTGGCTACTTACTGTTTGTTAATAAGTTTTTTTCAGGTGTAAGGTGACTTTACAAGATGTATTTTGATTCAAGAAGGAAGCTCTTTTGGTAGTGTGGATTTCAGAGGCAGCAGTTGTTGGCCTCAGGGCACTCATTGAGCTGGCAGTTCTGAACCAGTTGTGATTAGGTGCATGTGAGAATGATGTTTTGCATCTCTGTGTACAGAATATTGTTGAAGATTATTTTTCCCCCCAGCATATTTAGATAAGAGAGTTCTTTTTTTTTCCTCACTCAGTAGTGATGCTCTCAGTTTTAAGTGCTGGCATTTTATTCTTCCCTTCTGAAAAAAACTTATGACTATTCCGTGCCATCTCTCAGTAAAAAAGAATTTGATGTTTCTATCTGTTGATGGATTATTTCTTGATCAAGCAAGTCAGCATTATGAAGGTTGAAATATTATCCTATTTTACTAAGAGCAAACAAGGGGACACCTCTTAACCTTAAATGAAAGTACTCTTAACCTTAGTACACAAAGATAAATACACATTGCCCGCCTTTCCTGGGAAGCAGATAAATAAATACAACTCTCTGAACTGAGATTAGCCCTTAAATTTCATCATAAAATCAGAACTGAAATTATGGACATTTCCCAAGAACATAAATATACTGAAATACTCCTTTGGTGAGCCTGCAGTATCTACTTTTTATTGAAGTAAATAATGTTACTAAATCGTTTGAAATATTCATTCAATTTGGGAGTTTTAAGCTATCCCATACAGGGCCAGGTTTTCTGCTTATCTAATCCTGCCTGCTCTCTAAGGCATAGCTCTTTATACTGAAATGTGCTGCTATCAAAGAGTCCTGCCTGTTCTGGGTTCCTCCTACTTGTCTGTGGAGCACAAATGCATCTCTCTGAGGTTAAAAGTGTTAGTGTGAGTTGGAAATAGGGTACCCACTCAGCTAGAGCATTGTTCTGATCCTCAATATAGAAACTGAGGCTCACTTTGTTGTTTTGTTCAGTTTGATTTCACTTCACCGGAGTTTAAAAGTACTAGGGGAATTTTGTCAGTGCCCTATTTCAAGGAAATCTTATTAATCACTTTCAGTCATGCTGCATAGTCTCCTGCTGTGTATTGTTGCTGAAGAAGGAAATTCCAGACTGATCTTTTCATTAAAGATTGCAGAAAGCTGGACTGGTACTACTTGCAAATATTGAATTGAGGGAGGTTATATGTGCACCTTTTCATAATGTGCACCTCATTGTAAGAGAAAAGTTATTCCATGTTCGTGTTCTGTCTGCACTGAGGGTTATGTCACATGAAAGCAGCAGCTCAGGAAGTTACCTGCAGAGAATATTTGCCTTAAGAAAGCACTGTAGGTTTGTTTTTTTTTTTTTGGTTTTTTTTTTTTGCTGTCTCATATTATGTTGTAAACTTGCAAAATATAGGGAGTCAAGTTCTCAGCTGTTTCTTGTAAAATTTGACATTTTTAATGTGGTTAATGAATGAAAACCAAGGTGCACCAGCACCATGAGAGCATCCCCTCTGTGAATGACCTCTGCATTTCTATCATTGCCTTCACCCTTTGACATCCAGATCTCTGTCTTCACCCTTTCTTATTCACAGGCTTTATATTCTTAAAACAGAATTCTAAATCTTCTTGTGCAGAATAGCATAAGAAAATATCTCAGTTAAAACTTTGGATTTTCCTTCCAGGTGGGAATTGTGTTACCTTTTGAGGGGGCTGTTTTATGGACCAGTAGTGGCCCAAAGACTACAGACTCGGGGTACACTTCCAGGCACCACAGTTGGGGAATCCATGCGCCAAGCTATAATTTAATGAGTCAGACCTTATAAAAAGTTTCTTCCTCTAATGTCACAGGATGAGACATCTCAAAATCTTCTGAAAATATAGTTCAGCCTGCCATCACTTAGGATAGCTATCTTGCTCTCCTATTCATCTAAATGACATGAAAGATAGGGATTTTGTTTCAACTTATAGGTGGTTATGTATTTGCAGTCTCCTGATTCATTGCTCATATTGATACATGACACGAGTTGATAGTTGAAATGTATTTTAAATCCCATTTTATTTGCAATATATTCTAAGTATAGCACTTAATGCAGTGTTTCACAGTGATTCAGAACAGAGACAAGTGACTCAGAATCAGGGAGAAGTAACTAATTTTTTTTGACTGCTCTTGAAGGCATTTCTGTCACAAGGAGATACTGGGAAAGAATGCAAATATTGCATCATAAGAGCACAAATTAAGCCAGAGAAAGAAAAATGGAGTGCTGCAATGGAAAGTAATGATACTCTGGATTGGATAGAAGATAAGAAGCCTGTAGAAGAGATAAAAGCTGCTTTTGGCATGCTCCAACATGATGTTGGAGACATAGAAACTACAGCCTCAGGGATTTAAAGAATAAAGAATTTAGAGAGCAGTAGTTACAGAACAGTATTGAAAGGGAAAAGAATTAAAAGTTTCTTAGTGAAGACAGATATAACCAATTTGTTCTAAATTCTTGCTGATTTAAAGTTTATGTAGTACTTATCAAGAATTTTTTTGATGTAAATTGGGTGGTGTGTCCTTGCTTAGCATTTGAAACATTGCATAAACTACAATACTTTTGAATATCTTATATAACTACTGAAAGTTGTCTCAGTTTTTCGGTACTTCTTGCAAGATGGTTTGCTTGGCTTGTTGAAGCAGGACTTTTTTATTGAAATCTCGTGGAAGCTTCTAGAATTCTTACACATGAATGAAGTGTAAAGTCTCACTTAATTTGTCTTGTGTTTTTTTCCTCTGTCTACCGAGTTCACTTTCCTTCCTGACTGAGTTTAATGAAGTTGCTGTCCTTAGGGAACATTGATATTAATGCTGTGTACTGCTCAGGGGCCCCAGGCAGGACTGGTGCATGGTGCTGTGCAAACACTCAGATATCAGCGTGACCCCCAGTGTCATCTTGCCAGATTTATTGCTTTATTTCACACACGCAGCAACTTCAGCTAAAAAGTGTTTTCTTTGAAGCCTCGTTGTGGTGGCCTAATTACTGCACAGCAGCAAGAAGGGCAGCCCCTCGAACCCCACAGAGCTGGAACTAAATAGCTGTGACCATTAAAAATATTATGTCATGTCTATCCCTGTCCTTGAGTTATGCAGAATCATGCAGGAATAAGAGCAACAGGTTCTCCTCTATCAGCCTTGACAGCTCAGCTTTCTGGAGTGCAGGGGGTAGATTTAGTTTTTCTGGATCACCTGGTTTACTGCTGTATTACTGCAGGGATCACCACATCGTGTGATGAAGGGGACAGAAAAAATATCCTCCTAATATCAAACAGATACCAAGGTCTTGCCAGAGCTGTCAGTCTCCACTTTAATAAAATAGTGTGGAGCACAGAAGTGCTGGAAAGGAAAAGCCAGTTCTCTACACACTTTTGCTTCAGTGGGAGAAGAGGAATTTTACAGAGGCATGTTACAGAGCTGTGTAACCCCTGCCCTACACTCACAGCAGCCTGGCCCAGCCATGTGGGACCCCAGTGCCTGGCAAGGCATCATGGTGCTGGGACAGACTCACAGCTCTTGCAAAGGTCAGCCTGGAGCTGGACAACTGCTCTGGTGCTAGAGTGACAATGGCATCCTGTCTGTCATTCTCTAGATGCAGGATCGATAAAGAAAAGAGCTAGAGGGCCCTAATTAGAAAAATACAAAGATAAATCTGATATGCAGGCGGAATTAATTTTCATTAATTTAAATTCATTCTTTAAATTTTAAGTTAATTAATTTTAATACTATTGTTTCTATTAGGAGATCTGGCTGCTGCAGGCAATCGTTGTGATCACCTCTGCAACACACTTGCAGAGGGAAAAGTACTCTTCCAGGATTAATGTATGAAAATTGGACTGTCACTTTCTATTCCTGTTTCCAATTTTATCACTGATTATTAGAGTAGCCTTGGTAAGATCACTTGTTCACCCTGGACATTTCACTTTTTCCCCTAAAAAGATTCTATTAGGTAGCTTTTAGTTCCCAGGAGTGATGTAGGTTCAGCTTCACCAAGTAAATGTGTTGTGAAATCACTAGATTAAAACAGGTTACCAGAGCAGGGTATTGTTAAACTATTTCCCTGCTCATCTGAGAAGTTAAAAACAGAGTGCCAATGAGTTTTTGTTGTTCTGCTGTGACACTGGAATTATCTTACCACTGTTGCATGGCCAACTCAAAGGCCATGTCTCCCTACTGCAGGAAAGACTTGACAAGCCTTCCCTGCTCTGAGGGTCTCCAGGCATTTCAGTTGTTCTTTTCTGGGTTAGATATTCACAAGAGACTTCACTTGAGCAGGAGGGACTTGATGTAATGGAATAGTTTATCATGCTGTTTTGAGGGGAAAATTTCCTCAAACTCTAGTCTCACACTCAAGAGGTGTGTTTTGTGGCTTTGGTAACTGCAGCTGGAAGGTTTGCAGTGAGCACACACTGTGTGTGTGTTTCTGCTTTCCTGCCTCAAGTGAGCTTGATGAAATACTCCCCATTATTCACCTCTCAATCAGATTTATTTCCTCATTCAGGCTAAGCAGTGTTCAGTGTGCTCCACAGTCAGATGTGGTGAACAGTCATTGTTCAGTACATATCCACTTCTTCAGTTTTGGTTCATGTACCTCTGTATTTTCTTGGTTTTGTTTCACTAAGGTCAACAAGAAGGCGATGGGAAAACAGAAGAGGAAAATGTCTCTGTGATTGTGCACAATGATTTCTGGCCATTTGTTTTTGTTTGTCTGAGATCAGACTACGACATTTAAGCCTTTTTTTGGTTTAGAAAGGAGTATTAAAACCCATCAATGGGTGTTTTCTCACTTGACACCAGCACAAAGTCAGCACAAGCTGCATGTAACAGGTGGAAAGACCAGTTCAGCATTTCCCTGCCCTTACCTCCTCCATCTGAATATGGCACTGAGTCCCCAGATTCACAGAGTTTTGGTGTCACCCACATGCTGGTGTTCTCCATGCCTGTGAAGGTTTGGGGGCAACCAGAAAATAAGGTCTGTGTGTGGACCTGAGGGAAATCAAGCCTGTGTGAAACTGGACTGTGATGCTCCACAGAGGATCTGCTCTTTCACAGAGATCACTCACCAGTCAGCTTTGCTCAAGCTTTGCCACCTTTTCCATTTGTGCAGGGGAACTGTGTCTCTCTTGCAAGCTGGTTATTGATGCTTTCTGTCTTTCAACTACTGTCTTTTATTTTATAGGCCTTTTCTCTGTTCTAAACAGATGAGGTATACCCAAAATGCCATTTTCAAATGTCCTGCCCCAGGAAGTAGGATCTTTAAAGATGGATCTTCTGAGATGCTGGAGCCCATAAGCTTCCCTAGAGTTTTGTGTCTGACCTTTACAGCTCACTTTCTGAGCAGGTATTCAGAAGATGTGGGTTTTTATAGTCTCCAGTGTCAGTAGCAGCTCTGATTGCTGATTATTGTGATGAGGCCTAAAAATCATTTCTCTTGCACTTCATTTTCACAATCCTGAACAATGACAGGTCAGGGGGTGCTTTGGTTCTCTAGAGAGTAACTTCTGTAATGTGAGCTCAATTATTTGACAGGGTACTTCACACATCCCTAGAAACTGGCCTGGAGGGGGGGATAGAAAAGGTGCCTCTAATAATTTAGGAGTCAGTTTGGTGAGTCAGGTTCATTCATCCAGGGAGGACCTGCCCTTCAGGCAGTGAATCTCCTGTATGATACTCCTGAGTAGCTACAGCATATGGATTGCAATAGCAGAGAGGAAAGCAAACCAGAATTATAGACTTATTGAAGTTGGGAGCATGCAAAGAGCATCTTGGCATGGTGCAACCTGGTTCCAAGTCAAGAATATCAACCTTCTCAGGCTCTTGAATTTTTGCAAAGCAAAATTGTTATTACTACAAGTTTTCCATGGTCTTTCCCAGAGCCAGATTTGGCCATAAATTTACAGGCTGGCTTTGGATTCTGGTGTCTCTGTAAGATGTTTCAGCACCTCCTGCCTGGGACACATCCTTTTTCTGCATGGTGTGAGGAGCTTTGGGTGCAGGGTGCTGCTTTACTGGAAGGACTGGAATGCTTGGATACAACTGCAGAGCAGATGCAACCAAGCAGCTGAGCTTCTCTGAACATGTGGGACCTCTTGTCCTCGCAGTGCAGCGCAGCTCACCAGCAGCTGAAGGGCTGATCACAGCCTGCATCTGGCCCTGGGGAGGGGAGTGGCAGAGACTGCAGGGATCTGACTGCAAGGTGGGATACAGGAGGGTGATTTCATACTGAATGTCTTGAGCTTACCAGTACTGGTAACCCTTTTGGTTACAGCTGAATGATGTGGCAGTCTGGTTGAGTGGGACACCTTGCAGCTTTACAGGAGTTCTGGTGTGTCTGGGGTACTTTTGTGCCTCTCTGGAGACCCACAGGGTATCTCTTGCAAAAACATATTTCTAACAGAACTACAGGTGTGCAGTGAGCTAGAAAAATGTTTGCATAACCTTGATATGTCTATGTAAGAATTAGCTTTTACGTCTGGTAAATAAAATACTGTGTAAACTTTCTGTGACCAAAGGATGACATTAACACAAAATGAATTGTAATTAATCTTAGTTAACTGCTAATTACCTGTAAAATCTGATTAAAGGGAAAACTAAATTTGCCTGCAGTAATTAGTGTTTCAATATGAAGTCTATGTCCATGTAAATATGTCTAGTTCTCTGTGTTAATTTATCACCACTGTTATTTATGAGCTTTTTTTTTTTTCTTTCTGTGAAGGTTACAGAGAATGAAGGACAAAATTAGAATAATGAATCCTTGTTTATTAGCACAGCAACAGAACAATTACTTTGTAGACATTTTATAAACTCCAACATTATGGTATTGTCAGAGAAACTTAGTGTTTCAAACATATTAGCATAGAAATAGGCTTGTTTCTTATTATTTCAAATAGTTCTGCTTGCACTGGTTTGTCATTCAGCTGTCAGTAGAAAGGCAACAAACATTCAGAGAGAACTGACCCCAAGAAAGGACTGGCCATTCTGCTATTCATTGACAAATGGATTTTGAAATATTCACATAATGAAATCCCCAGAACAAATGGACTTGAAGAGCTGATAGGGATTTGTAAAGCAACATCAAATCACAGATGGATGTCCCGAGTGAATTTTCAGTGAGGATAGCAGGGAAGTATATATCCAGTTAGAATGTGATTGAAAGGAGTAGGACATGTAATTCTTCAGCCTGACAAGTAGCAAGTTATTTCTCTGGTTTTTTTTAGCAAAAATACATTAACTACCTTGTCCTCCATCAAATTGTCTTGAGAATATTCCTAGGCCAGGAAAAGTTGGTAGCTATCATGTTCAACAGCAAAAAGAGCAATCTATAAAGTGTTCCTTATGGAGAACTCACAAGCCTACACACTTCCACACAACAAGCTTTTACTGAAAACAGCCCCCATGCCTGTGATGGAGTCAGATATTGCTGCATCTGCAGCACTGAGGGGAAAATGCACACAGCCTGTCCCAGCCATCTCAGGACAACTTCCATGCAGCAGGATGCTTTTCCATGGAAATAATTCCATCTTTGACTAAAGGACATGAACAACTCTCTTAAGCAGTCAAATAGAAAATGTCCAGGGGTTTTATGCTTCTGTCCCATAGGGGATACAGAAAATCACTCCATGACTGCCTCCTGAATTGGAAAAATAACACATGCTGACCCTCTCACTTCTATCCTTTAAACACCTCTCCTAAACCTTACCAAACTGATTATCAGAAGCTTGATAGAATAAGGTAGTGTGAGAACAAATAGAAAAGCTGCCAAAATATCTCCAAAGCCTCGACAAAATAAAAGTTCTTGTCAACCAAATAACCAGTGAGCTCCACACATAGAAAAGTTACAGTGATGTATTTTCTCTAGTGTTCCAAATACCCTCCTGGAATTATGTGAGCGAAACAGTGACTTTGCACCAAAATACTTCTCTGCTGATAATTGGACATAGACAGAAAACTGGTACTCAGAGAAGCAGCAAACAGCTACTTTATCTCTGTTTTGCTGAGCTGGGCTCTCAGGGGAGATGTATAAAATACCTTTGAGGAAGGCAATTTGGGATAAAGTGCATAACTTTGCTGGATATTAGAATTACAGACACAACAGCTTCATTTTTATTTTGAATTACATTTTTTTTCTAAGCCTTTCTTCTTGATAAACCCTTTCTGCTTCACTTTCTATCCAGCCGATAAGGAAATGAGCCTTATCACCTCTTCCCTTGATTACCCTTCATGAGCTTTCCTCTCAAGTTGTTCAGCTGATTAACACAACTAAACGAAATTCAGAACAGTGTGTCCTGCTTTGTACTGAGATTGAAGTTTGCTGCCTCTGTTTCAGCCAAAACGCTATCAATTGCTCTATGAAAGCTATTAAAATCTTCAAATCTTGCTAGTTTTATGCAGATAAAACATGGGATTTAGATGTTTACTACAAGGCTACTGGTAGCTCCCTCTTGAAATTGCTGTCTCATGAGAACAAGGGAGCAAAAGTTGGGATAGGTTTTGTCATTCAAGTAGGAACTGGGAGGATATCAAAGCAACTCGCTGGATGTTTCTTTGTTTCTCCCTGGATTAAGGGCATATGAATGTTCTCCTAGAAGATATGTAGCATCATGGTCTACTTACACAAAATTAAGTAAGAAAACTGTAAAAGTTTTCAGCAAGATCTCCAAAGAAAAGCAATTCTGAATTAGGCCTTTAACGCTGTCCTAACCTGCCCAAAGTTTATTGTGTTGATGGTTAATTCCTAAATGATCTCATGACACAAACTATTATATCACCTGTGTGAACCTCCTTGAAAACTTGTAGTGAGACATAAGGCAGAACAGAATTTTTTCCCATACAGAGAAATTGGTAAACCATTCATGTAACTTATGCTTGATGATATCCTTGATTATTTATATTTAGTTTCATAATTTTCAAGATCTAACCATTTGTTACAGAGAATCAAATTCCTTAGAAAGACAAATAGACAATATGCACACAAAACCTCTGAAGAAACAAAGGGGAAAAAAAAAAAAACAGGGAAAATACTCTGGTAAATCCTGGGGCCTGTAACTTTTAGCAGATGTTTTACTGGTGGAAGATTAACTGGACAATGCAGAGAAAACAGTATCTCACACATTGAATCCTCAGTGCTTTGTCTAATTCTTGACTGGGCCAATGTCCTTGAGGAAGCTTCACCTCTCTCTGAAACAGCTATAGAATCATGGAACATAAAACCTTTAAGGCTGAGAAGACTTCTAAGATCATTGAGTCCTGTTAAACCAGCACTGCCAAGTCCACCACTGAACCTTGTTCTCTTGTGCCACATCCAAACTTTTTTTTAACAATTCCAAGAATAGCAATTCTACAGCTTCCCTGGGCAGCCTATTCCACTGTCTGACCACTCCTCCAATGAAAACCGTTTTTTCCCAATATCTAATCTAGACCTCCCTGGTGCAACTTGCTGCCATTTCCATTTTTCTGAACACGTTTTCCTTGGGGGAAAAAGTATTTCACATGGCTACAGCCTCCTTTCCAGGTGGTTGTAGAGAGTGATAAGGTCCCCCTGAGCCTCCTTTTGTCCAGGCTGAGCCCCTCCAGCTCCCTCAGCTGCTCCTCCTCTGTGCTCCAGACCCTTGCCCAGCTCTGTTTCCCTTCTCTGGACAGAGGGCAGCATCTCAAAGCCTCTCCTGTAGTGAGAGGTCCTGTACTGAACAAATATAGCTAAGTCCTTATCTTTTTTCTTTCCATTAATGTTAATTTAGCCAAAAAGAAGTGACTCAGTCTTACAAACCAATGACTCCATTCATTTCTGTAATAGTGTTGACACTGAGTTTGAAGATGGTCAGGTTGAGCATTTATGGGACTGTGTTATTCTATTCCTGTCACCTTTGTTCTTCATTTCTTTCCCACATTCAGTCATTTCATGAAATTCACATAAAACTCTGCTTGTCTGAAAGCTGGGGTGATGCATCAATTGCATTGCCTGAAACTGTGAAAGCACTTTCAGCCAGAGCCTTTTGCAATAGACACAATATTGCAGTGGAAACTGTTTTTACATGTACAAAACATTGCAAGGGCATTGTAACAGACCCTTTGTGGCAGATTTTCAGACTACTGTGCTTGTTCTCATTATGGGATGAGAAGGCATCTCATTCATTTTATTGAGGGGAGCAGGAGGTGAGCTCGATATTTTTTTAAAGAGAAATTCTGTTTGTTTAGAGTTTTTGGGTTTCTTTCCCAGCTGTATTTTTTCTGAAGTGATTTCCTCTGATATTTGATCATACTTAAAATTCACTCATTTGATTGCATTTTTCAGAAACTGTTGCATCAGTGGCTCATATTCAGCAGATAGAAGCCCAGATTATTTTGATCATTAGGTACCAAAGAAACTTCTTCTACTCTTCCCTTGTGTCTTATACAGAAACAGTTGAAAAATTGCATTTCTGCTTTTTCTGCTCTATAGATAATAATTGGTAATTCTGAGAGGCTGAAACACTGATGCTTCTTTTGGCAATGCAGCTCAACAGAAATGCCTACAGAGGTTTTTGGCTATTTGGAGGGCAGGGAGTGTGTCTGTATTTCATTCCGGCAGCGCAGCTCAGTTTCTCTCTAGAAATCCCTGTAGAATACGTGAATTGATGCTTTCATGCCTGCTTGGTTTTGTTCCAGTACTGCTAATACAACCTAGATTTTCTGGAAATGGGAGTTATACAATAGTAGTTTACCACTGTCACAAGTTTCAGCTGCAAGAAATTGTTTATCACTGATTACTCTTGTTGTGCAATCTGTGTACCAGATCAAAACTTCCAGCCAAAATTGTCTAGAAACCAGAGGAAGGGCAAAAAAATCAATTTTTTTGCATGACACCTTCCTGCTCTGTCTTGTAGAGCTTTTAATAATTTTTTTCTGAAACCCTCCAGTCTTCCAGATGAGTTCATTTGGTAGGAAACTGTTATACCCTGGAATAAGAAATACTTATTTCCTCAGAAGATCTAATTCCAGCATACTTGAGTGGGTGGGAGATGCGGGAAACTCTTGAGCCAGAGTTCTGAACTGGACCCTGGCTTGCTGCTGTCTTGCATGCCTGGCCTTGCATCCTTGTGGCTTAAATTCCAACCCGATTCTCCTGTTATGACAATTGAATGTATTAAAACCATTTGAAATACCCCCAGGACATGAGGAAAACTTAGATCATCTCCATGAATAGCAACAACTTGCCTGGCCAGGAACAATTGGGCATTTCACTTGTGGTAGGAAATCCTGATCTCATCGTATTTTTGGCTAACACTGAGAGCTCTATCCATTCATTTTGAAGCACTCTGCTTTAATTTCCCTTCTTTTCTTGAATACTCTGTGTAGCAATGATTTTAGAAACTATTGTCCCAAGTTTTAGAGGATAGGAGCCTTGACTGAAAAAACAACCTCTCCAATGAGTAGATGGTGCTTTATCTCCAGCACTGGGGTAGATCTGTGTCTTTTCCTATGGCCCTGTTGATGAACTTTAGGGATTCACACAGCAGGATGATACTTTGAAATGTATTTGAGAGATAAGATTTGTGAACCTGGCACTCCTACAAAATATTTAGCACCAGGGTGATACACAGAAGTGGACAAATGCATTTGTCATGGGAAAATATGTCTTGTAATGCCAGTGTAATTGAAACACAGCAAAACTGTCATTTATAGGTAAAACTTTTAATCTGAATATGGAAAAGTGTAGATTTGAGAAAAGGGGCAAACCTGCAGGGTTTTTTTTAGCATCTTGCAATAATCAGAAAAGGTAATTTATAGGATCAGGTGAAAAAATGTCTTTTTGTCTCATGGGACAACATGTACCTGATCATTTTTAGATGGTGAAAGGTAAAAGATGAGAAATGACTGAAGCTTTCAGGTGACTTTTCCTGTGGAAAATTTAGGGGCAGTTCCATGGTAATTGAATAGGGTGAAATGTGTTGGTTTTCTAATGATCATTATCAAAGAACTGGTCAAATCCCTAACCAGATTAAAAGGTCTTTGGTTAGTCAGCATTGGCTAAGAGGCTCTAACAGTGCTGTCTTTATGCAGTAAGCATGTGGGGCTTTTGGCACCGGGAAGTAGAGTCGAGCTTTTTTTCCTCCTAGTGTTTGGATTTAGCTCTGATTACTGAGGCTGATTCTTCTTTTATGTAAGAGACAAAAGCAGCCAACGACTCCATCCTTTAAAGCCAAACTGTATAGGAATGACTGGTGATTCTGTGTTGGAAATCAGCAATGGGCTACTGCTTGCTTTAGAACAAAAAATAATATCCTGATAACATCATTGATGGAAGGCTATCCCGTCTGCATCTTTAAAATTCACAAGAAAAACAAAGGCAGACTTAACTGCTGAATTAACCAACACAGGCTGAACTTCTCTCCAGCAAACAGCTTTTTCAAAAGGAAAAAAGAAAAAAAAAAACAAAAAAAAACAAGGAAGCAGGTAAGGATGATATATGACAGGAGTGTAAAATGGAAGTTACAGAAAGCAACAGACCCTTAGCAAGCTTTATACAATTCTGGTGCAAAAAACCAGATAAGATTAAATCCCTCAGCTTCATGAAAAAGAGTAGAACCCGCTGCTGTGGGCTATTGCAACACCAGAAGGATGTGTGAGGGTCTGAGTCAAGCTTGAATATCTTTCAGTGCTCAATTCCAAGTGCCTTTTTGGTTCCTAATTCCTCTGGGCTTTTAAGTTGCCTGTTACTTTGACTCAGCCTGAGGGCTAATTATGTGCTTGAAGAATCCGTTAGAAAACAAACGGCACAGAAAGCAACCCAGCAAGATGTGTTGAACCAACGCTGACGGCAGAAACAACAAGTGTCTTCACAAAATCTGAGGAGGAGAAGGTGGTAGCAAGTAGCCCCTGCAGCAACAGCCTGCCTCAGTCTGTGCCAGCTGCTGTCCTTCCTCCTCCCACTCCCCTCAGGAGCCGGAGCCCTGAAAGCACTGGTGCTGATTTTCACTGCTGGAGGTTTCTGGAAATTTATTCAGCATGAACTGTTCCTCTCAGCTGTTCTAAGTCTCTAAAGGATGTGTGATCAAGGACGAGCCAGGGTGAGTGATAGTGTTCCTAATTCAGATCATGTTCTGTAGTGGAGGTTGTATTAACAGGTTCGTGCATATAAACTGTGTGATCTGAGCTAGGTTTCCCTGTATTTTAAAGCACATAGATAATGTTTAAAATGGAGCATATTTAACTGAAGTTAATAATTTTGGGCCATATTTTCTTTGAGAGCCAAACAGCTCTGACTCTCTGAGGAGATGCTGAGCTATCAGAGCTGACAGACACACCCAGGAGGGACAGCAGTTTGTTTTGTGTACTGTTTCACACTTCTGGTCCAGCTGGGATTATCATATTGCAGGGGAATTAGGCAACTTTGTTAGCTCCCTAGTTTCTTTTTTGGTGTTTTGAAAATACCAGATTAATTAATTAGTAATTAGTGTGTTTTCTCCTAATGTCTACTGCATGCAGTTTTCTTTTCCCATGCTGCCCAGGTGGCTCTCCAGGGTATGGCAATACCAGAGAATCATGGATTTGCTCCTGCTCCTTCCCATTCCAAAGCCTATCACATCCATAGTGCTGTGCAAATAATGACTTCTTCTCCCTACAGCAGCTCCAAAGCAAAAATGAAAAATGGTTCTTTCCCAAGGGCTGGGGAGAAGTTAATAGCTTTGGACCAAATGGAAAAGGTTGTTGTCTATCTTGGTTTGTGCTGAGTATACCTTTGAAAAGAGACAGGAGCAGACCCAGTTTGAAAACATCACAAGGCAAAAAATCAACTTTCTATTAATCTTTGTCAGAAACCTTTTGTCAGAATGGTTTTCATTGTTGCTCTTATTAATGTGGTGTTTTTTTCTCTGAAGCTTTGGCTGGCTCTAGCTCTGCTGTGTCCCTGCCCTTTGAGACTGGAGTTCTGGCCCACTTAAGGCAATGTCAAAGCTGCTTTGCAGTCTCAGTCCTTCACTGAGAACCCACAAGGGTTCATCTGTGCCTTCACCAGTGCAGGAGGCTAGAAACAGCTGCCTTATTTATTTTCCCACCACAGCCTGCAATTAAAAGATATTTAGGCTCTTTGTCACTAGCAAAGGTGTCCTGCCGTTCTTCATGTCATTATTCCAGCTGCAGCTTCATAAACTGATGTTCTGGCTTAGAGAAAGAATTTATGTGGAGTCAGATATCTGAGATTAAAGCTAAAATGCTATTTGACTGCTTTTGTGTGGTGTCATGAATATAGATCAGCTGGAACACTCCATGTATCTGTCTGTCTAATCATATACCTACTTCTTGAATCAATAAAGTTAAGCACATGGAAATCTATTTGAAATACAAATCCAGACTAAAGACACTTGCTTTCTTTAATCTTAGACCAATACTTGGCTATTTCATTAATATATTATCTCTGAAAGGTAACTGGGTTTGTCAGAGTTGAAATAAGATTAAATTAATCAGCTGTTGTAGTTCATCTGTTAAATCACAGCACTTTGCTCTCAGTTTGTAAAATACTCTCCAGACTAATGAAGTAGGGTCAATCACATGCATTTTTGCTGGAATCAAATTGCTATTAATTGTGTCATCAATTGTATGGCTAGGTCAATAAATGTTGCCACTGCTCACTGACTGCTGCAGTGCCAGAAGATGAGCCATTTTCTCATGGTGTGGGGCTGATTCAGTGTCTGATTTCTGCAGTGTAGGAGCTCCCAACAAAGCTCATGGTTTCCTGCAGGAACATCCCTGGCTGTGTCCTCTGCAAGTGCCCCATGGCTGAATGGCTGACTTAGCCATGGGCAGCTGGTATTTGGCACTGTCTGGATTTGGAAAGACAGGTGTCTGCTAAGGAAGGCAGGAGCCTCCCCTGAAATGGAAAATGTAAACCCCCTCCTTCCAAATTGCTGTAAATTTTAAATTAAGGGGCTCTCAGGCAAAAATATGGGAGCAGGAATAACAGTTCTTTACTAGGGAAGAAAATAAAAAAGGTAAAATAAACAATGCAGTAAACTAGAGCAACACTGACAGAGTCAGAACACAACCTTGACACCCTGTTGGTCAGGGTGCTGGTAACAGTATGATTGGAATTGTGGCTGCAGTCCTCCTGGAGTGTCCAGGCATGGTTCTGCTGGAGCAGGGATCTTGTAGAAAAAGGGTGTAGTCTTCCTCCGAAGATCCAGTGGAAGAGGCAGCTGTTCCTCTGGGAAATCCAGTGGAGAAGCTGTGTTGGTGTTCCAGAACTCAAGATTATATCCAGGCAGGAATGCTTGGCTCCTCCCTCTGGGCGGAGCATCTCACAGTGGGATGCTGTAGTTCTTATCAGTCAGGCAGTGACATTCAATAGCCTGTTATCAGCAGATGTCCCCCCCAGAGGGAGGAATGGTTGTGGACTGCACACTTTATAGAAGACAACTGCCATACACATGGCAAATAGAATACAATTTGCTTGGCAATCCAGGACAGGCACTGTGGGAGGTGTGGGAATCACTCAGTTCCCAGGGATCCCTTTGTAACTTTGGTGTATTGAGCAGCTTGTGAAAAAACTTTCATTATTCACAGTTGTGCTGGTTCAGTTTACAGTTCACTGGCAGAGGAGAGTGGCAGGAGAAACCTTTGTGATAAGTAATGCAAGCATACATTAGGTGTTTAATTTGTGAATAAAATCACCCAGGAGCAGGAGGGAGGGAGGGGCTATGTTAGTTGGTGGTGTCACACATCCTGGTTGAGGTTTCCAGGGATGCAGAGCATCTGCTCTGACACACACCTCTGGCACTGCAGAGGGGCTTTAACCAGGCTGAGAAGACAGACAGTGACCTTGGGTGCCATTCCAAAAGGGCTCATGAGAGGCGCTGAAAAAGAGAGAAGGAAAGAGCTGCTGCCTCTCATAGGGGGTGGGGTAGAAGTGACCTTTATAAAAGGCTTGGGTAAACAAGAAATCACAGATTTTTATTTTCTGTATGAAAGCTCTTTTATTTTTTTTCAATTCAGTTTTTTTATGTTTGTTTCTTTTGTTAAGATTCAATGATCTTCGACCAATCTGATCACTTCTACTAACCTTGGGTTTCAGTTTTCAGAGAGAAAAGTGTCACTGCCAAAACCAGCAGGGCTCTGGGTATAAGCGCTACTGGTGCAGAACCAGCTGTAAAAGGTCTTTAAAAGATGTGGAATAAGTGGATGTTTTGCTGAAGAGCAGAAGTGGGGAGAGTCTCAGCAACTCTGAGAGTCCATAAGAGACCAAAGTTACGCTGCACTGTGGATATCTGTGGAACAAAGATATCTGTCTAGCAAAGAGGCTCAAATTTGTGACTTGTTTGAGTATTTTTTTGTTTGCTCTTTTGGGGGTTATGGCTTTTTGGTGTTTGTGGTTTTGTTGTTTTTTTTTTTTCAAATATACTCTTTTTTCCTGTTTTGTGTGGGTGAAAACCCAGGAACTGAGCAAGTTCTTGGTAAAAAAAATAGAGCTTCTAAGCAAACAGCAAAGAGATGAGAGCATTTTCCATTCTCCCACTTCCCCAAGGAATGTGCTAACCCTTCAGCAGCTAGCTGCTCTGGGCTGGATTCCTCTCAGCCTTTCTTGTTGCAGCTGCATAAACAATTAAATATTAATTGGACTAGGAAAACAGATTGGCCATGTGCAGAATAAAGACATTCACCTGGGACATGAGTGGCCAAGTTCAGCTCTCAACTCTGAAACTGGTAAAGTAAATTTTTCTGACCTACTTCTCAGTTGCTGGTCTCAGCCACCTCAATATATTTACCTCTTTTTGTGGCTCTTGCCCATGGTGTCTCTCATGTTCAGACCATTCTAAGCACAAAACACCTATTCTAAGGATTTCATCAAAATTAGCACATTCCCAGGAGAAATGTTACTTTCTGGGACTGGATTGTGGCAGGCTCAACACTTCTGTTTCAAAAAATTTGACTAGCTCCAAAGTGTTAGAAATAATTATTTAAAATTACCTTCTGCTACAGTTTTTTGTTTGTTTGTTTTCCCCAGATGAATCTTAGAAGATGAAGGATGAAAAATATGTGCCTGTAAACTTTTTTTGTCCCTTCTACTCGGAGGATAAATATTGTGTTGCCTTTTGCATGTTGTGAGAGGTTTTCTTAGCACAAAGCAGAGCATGTGCTATTTCTCTGCCCACATATAGTAGATTCTGGATATTCAAATACTGCATTTGTTCCCCCAAAATTGCTCACAATCCCCTGTATTTTATCAGCACATATAGTGCAAAAAAAAAAAAGGGCCAAAGTGAGGAATTCAGTGTGATGAAAGTGTCATACCTAATTCAAAAAGGAAGCAAAGAGCAGGTGTCAAAAAAGATAAGAGAAGATTTTATATTATGGATACATACAGGATGGAAAAAATTCTGGTTTTTGCACTTTGAGTATTTTTCATGTACAAAACCACTTTTATGACATAACTTTTGATGTATATTCAGGCTATCCTGTACTTTGCATTCCCAATTGAGTGGAATTAAGAATTAAGAATTAACATTAAGAATATTGCTCAGAGGGCTCTTAGCTAATATAATAATTTAGTTGGTTTTTTTTCAGCTTTGAATTTGATCTCTTTTGGTCCCAGAAATGTTAATTATCAAATGTCCCCTATTCACTTCTCATGAGTCCCTCAAAATTTCTGTAACTGAGATTATACAGTAGCTACTGGAAAAAATTTGGCAGTGATGCTCTGTATTGAGTCAGAATGTTCTGAAAACCAATCTTAATTGTTCTCTGTACTCTGTGAATCTCTTTTGAAGTGAGCAGGGCTGGTGTGGGAAGAAGATCATTTGACTATTGCTTTTGCTGCCTACTTCAGCTCATCTTAAAATTTTAAACTGGCTAACGCACAAGGGGATTTCTCTGGCGATCTCAGTTGTCAAAAGGGCAGAAGTTTCCCAATAATTCCCAGAAAAGAGCTTGGGTTCCTGTTGTCATAATTGTTGCTCTCTGTTTGTCAGTTGTGCAACAGCTTAGTGTGCTGCTGAATTCAGCTGGGTAACAACACTTCCCAAAAATTGCTATCCAGTGAGGCAAATACATAAAATAGGTGGAGTTTTCTGTTTTGCTGTTCTTTTCTTTCTTATTAAATGAAATTATTAAAAGCCAAGTCATACAGATTTTTCTTTGAGTGGTTTTAATCAGTAAACCTGCAGTAGCACATGTATTGCAGGGGAATGTTACAGGAGGAAGAAAATTATCATAAAGGGGTTTGAGGCAATCAAATAGGAACTTCAGGGGAAGGGAAAATGTATTTCTTAATGCAGTCTGGGTTCAAGGATGCTCCCCAAAGCCAGCTCCAGCTTTTGTCACTGCAGACACAGTAAAGGGCAAGGAGACAAACTGTATTAATCAGGAGTCTGTCCTGATTTTGTCATTTCTGATGGTCTTCTGCTTTAGCAGAGTGTGACTTTGCCACCAGCACAATGTTAAGGGCAAAGCCTCCAAGATCTCCAAGTCATTCAGTTGCACATTTGTTTTTCCCTTGTCCAGCCTGAGCTATGGACTGTGCATTACAGTTCCTGGAGGGCTCCTGAGAAATGCAGCTGCTGGGGCTGGACCAGAGCAGGATCAGAGAAACGCCTGGTTCTGGGAGCTGAGTGGAGCAGTGTCCCGTGGGCCACACTCAGCACACTGCTAGATTGCAGCAGCACTGCAGGGAACTGATGTCTTTGCATGCAATGTTTCTTTTTCACATAATTCTGCCCCTCTAAAAAAAGCCCAGCTGCCAGGACAGCGTTCACTGGTATTTGCCTTGAGATACCAACATGTGGTTACTGAGCTGCTCAGGTGAGGCATCAGAGAGGGTTTGACCATTGCAGAGATGTTGGCCTCTGGCGTTTATAAATCACAGGCAGGGACACCTTCCAATAAACCGGGTTGTTGTTTAGAGCTCCATCCAGCCTGGCCTTGGACACTTCCAGGGATTGGACATCCACAATTTCTCTGGGCAATCTGTGCCAGTGCCTCCTGATTTGAGCTCTCAAGAAATCACTCTTTGCCCTAGAAATCTGCAAGTTTAAACAGTTTTGCTGTCTTGAATTACTGCTTGGCTTTCTGAATCTCTAAGGGATCACTCAAATCATGGTAATAAACTCCTTGGTCCATAATAGCTTTTTTGTTGTTGTTGTTTTTTTTCTTTTTTTTTTTTCTTTAAAAAGAAGCAATTTTTATTCATCACAAGGTTAAAGAAAGCAGAGTTTCCCAATACTGGTGAGTAAATCTGCATGCTCACAGCTCTTATTAAGCTAAATAAGAGTTGTGGGAATTGGAAGACTCTGGAAAGGAAGTTTTAAGTCATTAAATCTTTCTGATATCTCTATTAGGGCCTGCATTCTCTAACTATTTTATTTACAGCTTTGATACCACACCAAACCAAGAGACCCATGCCCCTGGCTGGGCACTGGACCCCTCAAACTGCTGTTAGGGTAGAAGTGAAAAGCAGACTTTTCCAGGATGTCCGAATTCCAGTTTCACTGCTCCTATGGGATGGGAAAGTCATTCTGCTAAGGGAGAGACAGATAAAATAAACACTTTTTTGGAAAGTGATTTATAAAATACACCTGTAGCGTGTTTGGATTGGACATCACAGGGAACTGAAGGTCTGCAGAGCAGCTCTTCACTGCCGGGGAAAGGTTTAACCTCTGCAGCAGCTGGTCTTTTTGCAGTGCGGGCTGTGTTTGTGAGCTCTCAGCCAAGGATATTCCCTCTGGCCCTGTGTCTGGCTGACTGGTAATTGGGAAAACCTTTGAAGTGTGAGCAGGATTTCTGATGATCCTTCAGCTTTGGGGTCATTAACAGACCAGAGGGTGGCAGGATTGGTGGCAATCTGCTTTTCTAGGACACTTGCTGCCCTAGCTGGCATGAGAAATGTGCACTGTGTAGAAAATCCAAGAGGTTTTCTTTCTCCACAAAGGTGAGGGAGGCTCTGTCTGGTGGTTGTGACACTGGCTGGAGACCTGGGTGCTGTGCTGGAGGCACCGGAGGAGTTTGGCAGGGCAGACTCCTCCTTCACTGGACCCAGCAGGACTATAACTTTTTTCTTGTTAGTCTCTGTACCTTGAGCCTCCTTCAAACAAAGCAAGCCCAGGAGTTCCTCGGCATTCCATGGGAACAAAGGGCAGGCAATTCCTTATGATTTGTCTAAAGTGAAGGTAGTACAGTTCAGCCTGACTAATAATTTAAAAATCAAATCAGCCACTAAATCAAAAAAATGAAGTTATGAAACTTTGTTTTCTTTTGTCATGAATTATCACTGAAGGGGTTTCAGGGACAGGCAAAGGTGATACAGAGACTCCATCATCAGAAGGCAGGAAAAGACACTTTATTATTAGAAATCTACAGTTCTTATAGAAAAAATGGTGGACCTAAGACCTGATTGGCCTTTAGGAATCTTCTCTCACACTGTTGGTGAGCTGTTGAATTTGCAGGCAACCCCGACGAGGGGAACAGAGGAATCTGACTCCATGTTCTTAGAAGGCTAATTTATTATTTTATGATATTATATTATATTAAAGAATGCTGTACTAAAACTATACTAAAGAATAGACAAAGGATACAGACAGAAGGCTACAAAGAATGATCATGAAAACTCGTGACTCCTTCCAGAGTCCAGACACAGCTGGCTGTGATTGGTCAGCAAGTAAAAACAATTCACATGAAACCAGTCAAACAATGACCAGTTGGACAAACAATCTCCAGACCATATTCCAAAGCAGCAAAACACAGGAGAAGCAAATCAGATAATTTATTGTTTTCATTTTTCTCTGAGGCTTCTCAGCTTCCCAGGAGAAGAAATCCTGGCGAAGGGATTTTTCCAGAAAATATGACAGTGACAGTGAACTATGAATAGCACACTCTGGAGAATCATATCTATAAACAATGGTTACAGTAATAGAGATAATAATTGTTTTAATTCTTTCCTCTGAGTTTCCCAGGCTCGGCCTGGAAAAAATTATCTCTGTTCTTTCTTCAACTGAACTGAGAATGTCCACAATGAATTGCTTCTATAAAGCATTCCTAGAAGCAAGGAAGCCTTCCCCTGATCAGTCTCAGTTAGCAGGGGTAAACAAGGATACAGCCCCAGCATTTCACACAATCCTACAGGGCTGAACTGACACAAACTGGTTTGTTCCACCACTTCAAAAGACAAATGAAGTAGAAAATTAATTATAATATTGATTCCAGATTAGGCAAGTTAAATTAAATGGTTTGTTCAATACCAGGTGATTTTTATAATGTATTATACAGTGCATTATTTACGATCTCCACTTAAAAAAAAAGACCCAAAGGTTTTATGCCATTAGAGAAATGGGTTCTGAAGTATAGCTCTACAAGCTAAATGAGTAGGCTAAAAGCACTCTGGAGATATTTGCTCTACAAAGGACATAGGAATGACCTTAGGAGAGCAGACAGAGGACCCATGTAGTCTAGTGCCTTGTCTCAGGCAGTGGTCACTCACAGGTAGCTGTAAAAGCGTATAAAAACGGGCAAATGTACAACTGTGTTTTCTCAAAACAAATTTTCCTGGTTTCCAGCTACAGATGGAGAAGGGCTTGCACCATCAAACGTAACTTTCTAGAAATGTAGCCACATGTTATGTCGCTGAAATCAGTGGTTTTGCAATAGGTTTGCACTGGTGAAACAAATATAAGACCTAGCTTCTACCTTCCCACCTGGAGAATGTCATTGAGTACCTCGCTGACTCCAAAAACAAATAAACAGGAAAAGGTGATTTCATTGCATTATCCCTCAGTAAGACCAAATGTACACCTTTAACAGGAGTCAGACTACAATAAGAGCCAGAAGTGTAGTAGTATCTCAGTGATAAGAATCACACACCGAGATTATAAAGATGAATTATACAGTGGTTTGCTGTTTCTTTGACTCTGAAGATTTCTAGAGAATTTGAGGTTTAGATAGCAAATGTTTCTGGCTGATAGAGCTGATCATATGGTTGCTGTATCTTGCTGTTTTCCCGTAAACTGATATATTTAAATGACATCTAAGGTTTGTGTCCTGCAGTCCTATCATCACTGACACTCCTTAAGCAGCAGAAAATGAAAGGAGATTTGTATCTCTGAGCTGAAGAGACTTGGTTTGACATTACAATTTCCAGAGGTAGCCAGCATTTCACGATTGTCACTACAACCATGTGGATCTCATGATCCAAAATTTTGTCTTTGGCACTGATGAGTCAATAGCTCAGTGATGAGATATGTTCATAAGGCTGGAAAAGCAATAAAAGGTTGTGTTCTCAGCAGTCCCTGTGTGGCCTGTTCCTCAAAAATTCCCCAGTGCTTTTGTTCCTGACCCATGGCACTTAAATCCTGACCACACACTGCTACTACAAAGGCTGCAGCCTTCTTTCCCACTTTCAAGGATCTTCTGTAGCTACCAAAATAGCCACAAGTTTCCTGTGAGAGTCTGAGTGAGGCAGTTCTGGGGCTCATCTGTCTCCCTCTGGCAAAACATGAGTGGAGGAGGAGGCTTAGCTGGATTGTGAGGTACAGTTTTTATCACAGTTCTTCACAATATTTGGCTTTTCTCCTCATGTCCCCACTCCAGGAGGCAAGTAGCTACATGCTGACCTCGACTGGGAGTGATCAAACAGGTGAACAAAAAAATCCCTTGAAATGAATGTACTGAAAAGATCAAATCCAGAAAGCTAATGATAAATTTTAGGTTTCCTGTTTGAAAATATCTGTGGCTTTGCAAGTAATATAATAATTTGGTTTGTGTTTGAGTTTGATTGATGATCTTTATAATTGAAATGTTGGCAGAGTTCAGTTAGCAAAAAAAAAAAAGTTGAGAGTGGTTCTTGTCTGTCTATTTTTGACATGATATTGACATTTGAGTTTCCTGTGCAGGGCAGAGGAGTTCAGTGTATGAGATGTGCAAGTCAGAGCCCTGGTTTGCAACATATTTTCCTTTGATATGGGAGAACTTCCTAAGAGAAACGTCAAAAGTGTGCTTACAGAGGGTTTGTGTGCAGCAAGGCAGGGAAAATATCTGCAGCCATACAAGGTAGCTGTGCCACGGAAAGAAGGCAGAATCCTTGAGCATAGTAGAGCTTTTCCCCTACCTGTATTTTTCTATTTTCTTAGCTGCTTTCTGGATGAAATCCCAGGCAGATCTCTCCTCTGTGGTGGTGAATCAGTGGGAATGCTCTGTGCATACTCATTAGACTTCAAAATACTCGTGCATAAAGAAAGGCTCACAGTCAGGGCAAGTGACAGTGTTCAACCAAATGCATTCCTACTGAATCTCTTTCATGTCCAGTGCTAAGAATTGCCACAGTTTCAATTCTAGTTTGGTTGTGGGGTTTGGGGTTTTTTTCCCCTCTTAGTGTGTTTTTCCCCTCTTCCATGTGTTTTACCACTTGGGAAATACTGTGCTGTTTGTTGGATGTTAAGCAATTAATAAACTGGCATATTTTGCATGCCATTATGTGAAAAGAGTGACAGAGCTCTTCTTGTGTGTGCTGATAAAGGCAGGGACATTTAATTCCCTCTGCACTGCTGAAACATGTCTGGTATGTGCTAGACTTGCACTGTACTGCTGTGGCAGGATTGGGGTTTTTTTAATGCCACATATATTGGAGTATCTTACATGGTGTGCTATTTTAAAGGATTTTTTGTTTCATTATTCAAAGCTGTCAGGAAATGATTTTTACATAATTTATCTTACTCTTTTTTCTAGTATTAGTAATTCTATATGGCAAGTCAGGTTCATCATCGGCTTGGGACACAAAAGGTTTGATTTCATCCTCTGCTGCCAAATATTTCATATGACTTTGAGTGCTGAGTGTTTGTAAGAGATTTTTGCTGTAAACAGGTCACAGGTAGGTAAGGATTGCTTTAGCACCTTCATTACCATGCAAAATTTGTGTTTGCAATTTATGTGACATTTATTTAGAGAATTTTGGGGAAAAAAACCCAACCAAAGAAGTCTAATCCTGTACTTATTAATTTAAAGCCATGTATCCTTCACAGAGCTCTCTACAGAACAATTTTCAAGCCTGGATTGAGAGCTCTTGCATGGGTCTCAGTGCAGGCATGGCCACATCCTCCCCTGGAATCATCTGCCCAGGACTTCTGCTGCACAGTTTACCAATAATCAGGGAACCATATGCTGTATTTCATAGTTAAATTGAAACAGCCTTCAGTTCCACCAATAAGAGTAGTAGAAATAATTTTAGATTTTGCATTTAATTAGGAAAAATGAGTAGAGAGTGTGTCATTTTCTTTTATATGACAATTAGAAGTATGCCAAAAAATTCAGTCTGGAATTTATGTGCAGCTATCCTTTGCAATTAGTCATCATATTTACTGCCAAATAAATGTGGTTTTTAGCAGAATTTCTGTGAAACTGCAATTACAACGAGGGAATGAGTAGATTAATCCCATCTGCATGTTTTGTATGGATCTTCCCACAGACACTCTGCATTTCCTCCCCTCATGCTCTATTCATGGCTGACTTACTGAATCCAGTAAAACTGAGAGAAGGAAATTCTCTACTCTCTTCAGTTGAAAAACTGAATTAATATAACTTAACCTTATTTACAAAAAAACAAAAAAAACCACAAAAAAACACATTTTCCTATGCCACTTACTATCATGGCAATTTGAGCAGGCAGAATGCATAACTTTCTTTTGAGGAGAATATTGGGAATATTAGTTGGAGTCCAGGACCTAATCCTTCAGACCTTTCTCCCTTTGCTAAAAACAGGGTGATTTAGAAGAGAAAGGACTAAAGGATCAGACCATGACACAGAGAACAATTGAAGTATTGCATGAGGTGAAAGGGGTAATAAATCATGTCAGGATTAACTTTTTGGGTTTTTTTTTGTTTGTTTGTTTTTTGTTTTTTTTTTTTTTTGAGACAGTATTTGCTTCCAGAAGCTCCTCTCCTTTGAAACAAGTATGGTCCAGAGGTTTCTTTCTTGAGAACTAATTGGGATTATTTGTTGTAGGAGCTGTTGGGTGATAAATTCAGATGATGCTTTGAGAATGTCAAGAATCATGTTTTGCACTTGTATACAATACACAGAACCTTGCCAGATATAAATAACACTGTGCACTGCTGAGGTCTTTGTGCAGAAAAGTGTCTCCCAGGCATATTCATAATCCTGCACTGCAGCACTGCATCAGTAAATGAGTTGGTATCAGGGCTGGACAGAGAACTGAGCACTGCTCTCTTACTGTTCCCCTTGGCTCTCCTTGGCGCTTTTTTGGCTCATGGTGGTCAGGAACATGAGAGGAACAGTTTGGGGCACACAGGGGCTTCCAAAAATGATAGTGACTACATTCTGGCCTCCTTTATTGAACCAAATGTAGTTTTTCAACATCATTTACTGAGGCACGTGTTAGTCTTGTGTTTTCATAAGAAAATACTTCTGAACTGTCTCAGAGAATAGTTGTTCCAAACCAAGGATCATGAAGTCAGCTTGACATATTCATTATTATTAATGGTAAATCTGTTAATTGTGGTTATCTTTAAGTTCTTTGTTAAATTAATTTTTGAAAGCAAAAAAATTTTCAAAGGAAATATCTTCTGAATTTTTACTAAAATGTTTCACTGAACCTACCCAGTCAGAAGCTTCTGTTCACATTTGCAGGTTGATATTTCTACAAATATTGCTCTTTTAACATGTCTTAGGGAGTTAAACTGTACCCATATGATGATTACAGCCATTTGCTGGGCCATCTGTCTTTCAGGACTATCAGAAAGTCTAGATGGATGATACTATAATTTGGAACAAGGTATTCCATTCCCTTGAATTTACTAATGTCAGACAATATATAGCTCAGTTCTATTTCTGGTAATGATGATCTAATTGCCTCAGCCAGACTGTGTCACCTCACTGGGAGAACAGATTTGTGTGATGGCTGCTCAGTCATGGGGTGACCTAGAAGGGGTCATGCCTAAATAAGCAATCATGTGATTGTACAAATGGTATCTTCAAAATGAAGTGGGTCATGAGTGTGATCCATTTATTTCCTCCTCATCTGAGCAATGAGCAGGTCCACAGTACAGGGGGGACAGTGTCCCCCACTATGCAGTACAAGCTGTGTGGACAGGACACAGGACAGTCACAGATCACAGAAAACCTCAGGTTGGAGGTTCTGCTGCAGAAAGGTGGCCCAAACCCCCTCCAAGCAGGGCTGAATTGCAGCTCCATCATGTTACTCAGGGCCTCATGCAGTCCAGCTGTGAAATTCTTCAAGGGTGGGGATGACAGCCTCTCCAACCCTTGTTGCAAAGATTTACCACTCTTATTATGATGATTTTTTTTGTGTCTTATCTGAATTTCCCATGTCACAGCTCATGGCCTTTGCTCTTGGACTTTGCTGTCCATGAGAGGCCTACCAAGAATTCTTTCTCTGTTCAACAGAAGTCCATAAAAGCAAAGAAGTCTCAGGGGGGTGAGAGATGCTCACATTCATTAGCAGTGTTCACTCAAAAGTTGCCTGCACGTTGATCAGCAGAGTCAGGCTGCATGCAAGGATAAAATGTCCCTTACACGTGTGTACATGTCCCTTATCCTTGCACAGTCTTTAATGCTCACCCCAGGTTTTTTTCACTGGATCCTCTCTCCTATTCATTCTCCAAGCTTGATGACTTCAGAGACTAAGCAGAGCTTGCATAGCAAAGTTTTCTTCCAGATAGGCTGCAGAAGGTGAGACTGACATAATGAATTTTGGATCAGTCATCTAGATTAGAAGTAGATTTGGACATTCATTTGTCTAGCCTTAATTATACATTGGTAAAACAAAGATAATAATTCTTACTTCTTTAAAAACAGTTGTTAGGAAGAAGGATTCCATAGGAGACTGAAAGTCTCAGGAGGGGTGATATCCAGACAGGCTGGTGACAGAGCCATGCCAGTCCTTTCAGGCAGGAATGGGAGCTTGAAGCAGTGCTGAAGGGCTGAGCTTTGTCCTGGAGGATGCTGCAGAGGATGTGCAAATCCACCATGTGAACAGTGGGAGAGCCCAAACTTCACAGAGTACTCAGACCTCATCTGAGGGTGTAGAAATGCTGATGGGAAGCTTTCAAGGGAGTTAATAACCTTTAAATGTAATGAAATTTGAATGGTGAGTTATGAAAAGATGAGATATACAAATAGAATAAAATAATCAATTAAATGGTAACATTAAGCATGCCCATACTGTGAAAAAAATTTGTGAAATAAAAGAGATACAGTTTTAGGCAAGGATATGCTAAACCCAGGACATGGTAGGGTATCCAAATGCTTACAGCCTGAAGAGACAGTGTAAGACTTGGCTTTTTCTAACTCCTGAGACCTGACTTTGCAACCTGGGTCATTTAGTATGTTTTAAGCATTTAACAGTATCAGTATTAAAGCATCCAAACCTGGACAAGCATTTTTGCAGACCAAATATAGAAGCACTCATCTGTTACAAACCTGCTGCAAATTCAGATTATTCATGTGGTGCTTTGGAGAATCAGCTGGTAATGGGTATTTTACTGGACATGTGGAGATGTGTGGCTTGTGGTGAAGGACAGACCAGCCGTGGATCTGAGCAGATGGTGGTCATTACTTGTGCCAACATGTCACTGCATTTAATTACAGCAGGAGTGCTGAGGCAGATTATTTTGCTGGGCTCTTCACATATATCTGCCTAGCAAAGTGAGTAAGTGCTCAAGGAAGCATTGCATTTAAGGATCAGAGCTGAAACAGGCTCACTGTAATCACTGCTATATGACACAGTGTCTAATATTCAGAAATCCCTATTCTCATACACATTTGCAGATAGTTCTGCCACTTGAGAGCAACAGAAGATCTTCTTCTCAATGTGCAGCAGCCACTTAATGCAATTCAATTTGATGGAAGCTACATTTCTCCTTGAGTTCACAAAGCAATAGAGTAAACTGGCTGCTCGTAATAAATGTGTCTGCACACCTTAAAACACAAATGCAGTTTGCCATTTTGAACCACATTATATGGAATTATCTGTAATGCAATATGATTTCATCTTGGTAACCTCACTGTTTTATGTTTATATGCTCTCACTAAGTCATATTTTCAATTTTTATGGGTTATTTTATTATTGTTTTGCTAATGACACTTAAACCTCTCTGTTTCTCCCTCATAATGCATCTTCAGTGACAGATAGTGTGGTCTCTTGGCTGTGAGTTTGCAGTTGTGGAATAATTTTTAGCAATTAAGCATGTTATTGATTAAACTGTTCCTTCTGTTCCATGATTCATGTCACCAGACAGTGCACAGGGAGCAAAAAAACCGCTGCAAAGAGAACAAAATGTAGAAAATAAGGGTTGTGTTGGATTCTTCCTCATCAAGCCCACCTTTCGCAGCCTCAACAGTATCTTGTAGCCAGCAGCCCATGGTGAAATGCTCCAGTGGAAAACCACGTAGCACCTGCAGAATTAGCACGTAAAGTGAGCGCTGCTGGAAGCAGTACTGACATTTCTTGTGTGCTTTGAGGTAGGGACTGGAAAAGGGGCAAAAATTTACAGGCTTAGCAGTCTGTGACACTGCATGGCTGGGGAATAGTCCTTCAGAAGCAGCTCTGTCTGGGGTTTAGGGAGTGCTTTGTGCTTAGAGAAGGTGCAGTCAGCATTCCTGGAAGTGCACAAAAAAACGAGTGGACGTGGTACTTCACCACATGGCTTAGTGGGTATGGTTTGGTGGAATGTTGAACTTGATGATCTTAAAGATCTTTTCCAACCTTGATGATTCTATGATTCTAAAGGCCTTTCTAGCTATTTCAGAGATTCACCTCTCTGCCTTTATTCTTGGTCCCGTGCTGTCTGTGTTGTGTCCTGTAGTTTGGATTTCCATGGGCCAGCTCATAATTTTAATGTCAAGGGAATTATGATGAAACCATCTGAAAGCATTTGTTCCTTTTTGAGTGTAAAAAGCAGTGAAAATAAAGTCCTTTCTTTAGTAATAAAATCTTATGCTTGTGGCCATATGGCTGATTTTGCTGCCCACAGTTGCTGGATCATTTCCTAAACCTGACTCCCTACCCTAGCCGAGGCTGGAGGCAGGCATGTTCTCCTGCTGAGGAGGAGCTAGAGGCATCACAAAGTCTTGCAATTTATTCTTTGAAGCTTTGCATGCAACTGACCTCCCCTTAAGCATTTTGTACTATATAAATATTTCAAGTGAGCCATGAATCAAGATTAATGTGTTAGGTGACTACCAGATCATTAGCAGTGCAGGATGTAATAAAGTTGTTTCTGGGTTTCATTAAACAGGGTGTGTTGGTCATTAAGGCAAAGTAATGGTGTTGTGCAAATGTGAGAGCAAAACCAAATTTAATCTGAGTGTCTCATCTTAAACAGGCAGCAATGATAGGAACGGCAAAGTAGCAAGGCAGGAAATCAGGCATGGTTAAAATTGCTTGAGTGAATTCTGATTAACAGATTTTTGCATCTCTTCTCACAAGGAAGATGATGCCAAACCTTATTTTCTGTTAGGCCCCAAAACCGTAATTTGGTTACTGCTGGGAGAGCTGATTTGTCAGAGTCCAAACCAAACACTGAAAAGAACACAGAGCTGGGGAGCAAGCAAAACTCAGGGTTTGCAGCAAGTACATGGATGTCTAGTCTTCTCCTTTTTTTTGATAGTTACAGAATAAGAACAGACAACAAAACATTTATGATTTATTTCAAAATAGCCTTTCAGAGAGCAAATAGGAAAAACTCCAGAATCTACTAATTCTTTTTGTGCTTGGAATTTCCCTGGTTTATAATCATCCACTTAATTTATTCCTTTTGTTTGTGCTCCCACATAGTCTGAGTTTGTGCTATGAACTAGAGAGGAAAAAAAATCCACAAAACACTCTTGCAAAGAGTTACTTGGCTAAGAGCTGAAAAGTTCTCTCTGCTGGCATTTTTCTTTGTGTGCACTCCTGTGAATTCCAACGATGAGAACATCAACCTGTTGAACAGATGCAGACAGGATTTGTATTCAAGCAGGAATTCCGCCCTTGCCCCTGGGTCCTTACAGGGAGGACTGGCACAGCTGTCCCATCTCTTGGTGGTCTGGGGTTTGTCACCCAGAGACCAGGGTGATGGAATGACCTTCACCAACACTCACTTGTTATCTCTGCTGTCAGCAGCTTCCTCCCCTCTCTCCTGCTGAAACTCAAACTTTCTGTGACTTTTAGGCCATTTCTATTGATTTCGTAACTATTTTGTGTTCCTGATTATATTTTTTTTTTTTTACTTTTTGCAAATTAATGGCTTGAGATATTTGTGTTGATTGACCAACTTATCTCCATTGTAGTCTTGTTCAGTCTTGTTTTGATGCCTTGTGAAGGCTGACCTAGAACAGAGGCTAGACAGAGTTAAAGAATAAAGCAGGGATTTATTAGGAGGCCTCAGTGGATCCACCTTCGGCAGCACAAGAGCCCAGCCAGGGCTGCACCCAAGATGAAGCAAAGTGGTCACAAAATGCAAGACTGGTCATGGGGTCTCTTTTAGAAGTTCTTGTCCATTTCCACATTGGAGTTAATTGTCCAATTACAGCTTTAGCCCATGAACTCCCATCCTTGTTACTTTTCTCTCTTCATTCCACCATTGTTTATGCTCTTGGGCCTGAGATTTGGATCATTTGTCCTTGGTGCCCAGCTACAGAAGGAATTGTTTTGTCTCCCTACTCTGTGAAGAGAGCTCACCATCCCCTAATATGAAGCTCAGAAGTACACACTAAAGCAGCACAGAATATGAAAAATATAAAAATGAAAACATGAGGCATCATTTTTTTCGTCTCTCAAATAGCAACTTTACCAGTCCTACCACTCCTGTTTTCTGATGAAAATACTGCTTTTATCATCTTTACATCCCCTTTAGCATTTAATTCATCACTGGCTTTTCTTACCCCTTCATAAAAATGTATTTCAGGGATCCATTCAAATGATGGATCCCTGGCTGCAGTGATTCTCTACCCAGAAAGAGAGATTTCTTTCTTTGATAATTTTTTCCTTTTCCATTTAAAAACAAATTCTGAAGGTTTAAGATTTTTATCTGCTAGTTGCTAGGGGAAGCATTTTTTTTCATCAGTTTCTCACCCCCTGCATTCTTCTTGAAATATCATCCACCCTCTTCTTCAGATTGTTTCCTTCCTTGCAGTCTGGAGCCTTTATAAATAAAGTAATTGCAGGTGAAATGCCAACATAACATTTTCCAATAGCTAAATTTTGCAAACCAGAATTATATAGGTTTTTTTTGGGGAATAAAAAGAAAAGTTCATGGTGACTTCATAAACTGATAGACAGGATTAAAGTGTTATACTGGAGGATTTAACTTTATGTAAATGTGTGGTTTAGCTGATGGTTTTGCCCTGTATTTTGTAATACATTGTCCTTAGCTGAAGCTAACATATTTTTTGCATTTCTTATTTTTGTGAGCAGTAACAAACTTATGATTTAAATGATCAGTTTATAACTCTGAGGCTTCTACCTTATTTTATGGTGATTTATTTTTGTGTAGAATGTACTTTTACTGCAAGTGACATTTCAAGAGCGTATTGCAATCTCTGGAGTCCTTGAACTATTTCCAAGCAGTGAGCCTGCTGAGGTTTAAGCCAGTTTGGAAATCTGTCTGTTGGGTTGATGGATTATAGTCCATGTAGTGAGCACTCAGCCTCCACAAGGTTCATGGCATCTCACCTTTAAGTATCTAATTTATGTAGAAACGCCGATAAATTATTTAAAAGGGCATGCTTGCTGATATCAGCAGTTCTGGAACAACTAAAAATGGTATGACTTTGAAAATCATTGGAAATGTTGGCAGATCTTCAACAATTCTTTATAGATTCCAGGTATTAAATATTTTAGAAGAAAAAAAAAAAAAAGCTGGTTTTTTTATTCTTTTCCCCAAGATTTTCTTGTCAGTTCTTTAGGAACTTATCAGATTGCTCTTGGAGTAAAGTTCAGATTGAAAAGCATCCCAGAAACCTATGAGAGGAGAGCAAATGTTCAATAAAATAGAGAGATAAAAGAGCTTCCTCCTTACTTCCTGGCTCATTAAGGATCTCTTCCTGAGTTTGCAGGAACCTTACATCTCCACCAACAAATTTCATATATGTACATTTATAGGGGCCAGGCAAGGATCCAGGTTAGCACAACATGCAGAGAAGTTGAGGATGTAGAAACTTGCCCTGAAAGCCCAGGTAATCCTGCTGGAGAACTGCAAATGTTGACTCTTCAGGTTAAATACCTAAATCTGCCTGAAGGTGTCTATTGAAACAGCAGTGTTTTTGCAAGTGCTGAACACCTAAGTTCTTTACTAAATCAACAGGAATTTGAAAATCACCTTGTAGACAGACCTTGTAGTCTGATAAAATTAACATTTATTAACATACAGGCTTTAGAAGAGAGAGAAAAACCCAGTTGTGTCTCCTCTGCATTTAGGGTTTGTAAGATACCACCAGTCAGAGGACCATTTGCAACTCTCTCCTTCCCCCAAAACTTCTGCTTTGCCCCCCACAATGAGGTATCCCTGAAAGCAGAAAAAGCAAGCAAAGGAAATATAGAAAGTGAAAATGTAGCTTGGATCATTTTTATTTGATTCCAAATTGAAATTTTCATTGCACTTCTGTGTTAGAGTAATAAAAGGCAGATGCTATTGGACTGCCTCTCCGTTGGGTGGCTGTTCAGAACCAGGGCTCTGCCTCCTGTGTCACTCTAATTGCAGGGCATTACTTGGCCACCTATTCTAAAAAGAAACATGCAGGAATAGAAGGTGCTTGTCCTTTTACTAATTTATTTAATATTTATAGCAAATAAGCAGTCACTGAAAACTGGACTTAAATTTTAACTTCCTGCACAAATGAGAAAACAAGTGGTACTGCAGATAATATTTTACAGGAATATGACACAGTATATTGATTTTCTTTAATGCTGAAATTCACAGGAGTAGTGGTGCAGATTTGACCTTAGCTGAGATCTGTTTATCTAAAACTTTAATGACTAGTCTTTTTTTTTTTTCCTTGCAAAATCTAGTTGAATTTTGCAGACAGGATTAGATCTTTAAACTCCGAGGCATTGATGGGAATGATTATGGAAGGCCAAACTAAAGCAATTGTGTGTTATTTGCAGTGACAGCACAGCAAGCTCCTTTCTAAGGGTGTCATGTGCAAACAGCTGTTAACTTAGCATGGATCTGATCTGGCTTTGGACTTCCCAGCAGTTTGGAAAGCTCGTGAGTTTTCCCCTGAAAGAGCAACTGTGGGACACAGAGCCCAGTTTTTGTGTGTGAGCACACCCTGCTAGGGAGGGGAGTAAAGGGAGGTCGTGTCACCTGCTTGGACTTGTGTGCTGAGCTCACTACCAACTTCTGCATCCCTGGGTTAACTCATTGCCTGCTTCAAAGGAAATATCCATCACATGTGTGCAAGGACCTTATTTTAACCAGTTAACATATGGTGAGCATAGCTGCTTTTTGCTGTGGCCAGAATACTGAATTTTCAGGTGTGAATCTGCTGCAGGGCATTGCCTTGAGGCAGGATGAGGTAGCAAAAGACAAAGCTTCCTGAAATAGATCCTAATTGACATAAATTTGGTTTATATTAACAAATTAACTCTTTGACATTATGGAAATAGGTAGAGATAGAGGAAGATTGCAAAAGCCCTTTGTTACGCACAGGGTTGGTAGAATCACCTTAAAAATTTCAGAGAATGTCGTGGGTTTTGTCTGCTGGCTGTGTCAGAGGTGCACTAATGATGCTGAAACATTTCAGGTTGTCAGCAGGTACTTGCTTAGCAGGGGCTTTAGGGTCAACATTGCCTCTTCTAATTAAGTCCTTACAAGTAATGTCAAGACAATTTCTAACACAGGGAGGTCATAGTTACGATGAAAACATTTATTGTCCACTGCCAGGACTGAAAAGAATTTGAAAATATGGTTATTAAGCAGAGTGATAGTCACTAGTGGTATTTTCTCTTTTATTTGTGGTGGGTTTATGAGTACATCTAATGTCTGCATCTCACCCTCTCAGGGCAATGCAAACCCAAGCATCACCATCTTCTTTGGAAGCTGCAGCAAATCCTGGTGATTGCTAATTTATCCAATCATCCCATTACCTCACTGGGAGGCTGGCTGAATTTAGAGGAATCTGTAAAGGAATGAATAGTCTGAGGAGGAATAATATCTGAGAAAGGAGTAAAGAAGTGATGTTAGTATAGGAAATATCCTTTTTGAATAGTTATGTTTCTGTTGTGGTCAATTGTGGTCAGTTATGGTCATTACATTTTGTTCCCACATATGTTTCTTGGCTGCTGCAGGAATATTTTTACTTTTGCATTTATTTTCAAGCATTTTTCAAAGTATTTGATGCATGCTGGGCTTTCCCTTTTAGCTCTCTCTGAAAACATTCCTCAAAGACAAGTAAACACCTCTCTGTCTATCTCAGGCACTATCTCTGATAGCTGCCTTGATGAGGAAAGAACATCTGTCTGAGGGCAGCTGGCATTCAAGTAGGGGAAAAGACAATTTAGAGCTGCAAACCAAAATAAAACTAATAGTTGTATCCTACAATGCATTACAGCATCATCCAGAAGAGCCTTGCTAGTCAAACTGAGTGAGCTGCCTCTTGAAATGCTTAATCCTGTCTGAGCACTCCCAATCTAAACAGAGGCAGCAATAGAGAATGTCACATGTTATTCTCCCTGAATACCTTTAAGAGGGGTGTAGGTATGTGAAACTACAGTTATATAAATGGTTTTGGAACAAGAAAAATTCAGTTTGAAAAATGATGAAAAGGGCAGTAAGGATGAAGATGGAAGTACGAGACCTATATTTCCAGATTAGTTTTTAATCACCATCAAGTCCATTGGAGAAGTGAAAACACAGTATGAGCAATTGGTGTAGAGGGTTTTTTTAAAAAAATATGTTAATGTCTTTATTATAAAGTAGCACCTGCTACTGCATTGGAAGTTATTAGATTGCGTGTGCATGAAGCAATACCCTTAGAATTTAGATTAAAACCCATAATAAATCATATATCACAAGTGCATGCAGTTAATATCAAGATTAATTATGCAGTGACTTGTAAGTCATTATATCACAGATATCAATGTTGAGGTTTAATTTTTCTCTAAAAACTGATGAATTCTGATAGAACTGTTTAACTATTTATAAGCTCCCTTGAGATGCAGGCTAAAGCAAGGCAAGGAAACTGACATTGGTTTGCTTCTGTAATGGAGTGGTTAAGTCTACACCATCAATCATATAGAAATTTAATTGAAGTTTTTGTTTTCTGTCCCTTGTTTTCTGTCTCAACCTTTCTGTCCCAACCAACCTTGTGGTAGCACCCTGTTTTTCTCATTTTTATGCTCCTGATAGTTTTCCTTGTAATGATATTTTGTGGTATCATTTTTATCTGATTTATTAGAATTATTAAAAAGCAGGAAAACACAGGATATATTCTGCCATGGTGATGAAGTTTTATGAGCTCTTTAATATATTATGTCAAATATAATTTATATTCTCGAGCCATTAGTGTGTTGTGTTAGGTTTGAGAGGTTGGGTTTTGTTAGGGGAGGCTGCAGGCATGGTTTCTGTGGGAAGCTGCTAGAAGCTTCCCCTGTGTCCAGCCAATGCCAGACAGCTCCAGGATGGATCCACCACTGACCAAACACCTCCCTGTGCTGCCTGCAGGGAGGAGACAGAGCTCAGGAAGGAGGGAGAGGTGAGGGGAAGGTGGTTTTAAGATTTAAAGATTTATTTTACTTCTTATTATCCTGCTCTGCTTTTATTGGTAACAAATTCAATTTATATCCCCCAGCTGAGTCTGTTTTGCCCACAATGGTGTTTGGTGAGTGACCTCTCCCTATCCATATCTCAACTCATTAACCCTTTGTTATAATTTCTCTCCCCTGTCCAGCTGTGAGGGGAATGATGAGTGGCTGATGCGTGGCTTTGGTGGTGCCTGGCATCCAGCCAGGGTCAACCCACCACACATGTGAAGCACCACAATATTTAATTTCCTTTCCTAATTTAGGGCCAGATCCACTTTGAGACACCCAAGAGTGTCAGCTCAGCTCCCCACACTGTGCAGAGAGGGCTGGGTGCTGCAGGAGTTTGTGCAAAGGCAGGCATCCCCCTGCCAGGGAAAGGAGATCCCTGTTTAGACACCTATGTTGGATCTTGGGACTTTCTCTGCGCAACAAATATTTGTGTTGGGAAGTCGTGCACCAAAAAGTCTAGGAAGTGCTGAAATACTCATATCTGCATCCCACTGAAGTATATGGGACTTAAACACAACTCTAAATGGTTACAGAAAAGTATCCTGTTAAATGCTTTTCATGAATTCATTTACAGCTGAGCCTGTGGGCATGTGGGGCCAAAGGAAACCCCTGCCCTTTCTGGCAATATTTTCCCTCTAGATGTAGGAGAGTCCTATGAGAAAGGAGAGAGAAAAGCCATTGGGCAGGATCACGCATTAACTGACAACAGCATTTCTATATTTGTACCAAAAAGATTTAGTAAAGTAATAAATATAGTTAGTGACTTTAAAAGCAGCCCATATGTACAGTGTTAATTTGTATTTGGATGAAGAAATCAACAATAATCTGAGGCACATTGTACAATTACTTAATGAAACATTGACTGACAAGCAAAGCCTAATTATGATAGAGTCACATTTTACTTTTTCTGGAAGCTACCTATTTTCTATTCCTTTGCTTAATTGCCCACGTTTCCCTTAAAATATATATATATTTAAAAATTGTGTACATGCACACATGGCTGACACTTGCAGTTTGGAACTGCACACATGATGCCCATACACCAGACATCATCCCTCTAAGCTCTTGGCTCAACTGGGGTGTGGTATATTCACATTCTCTGAACAGAGAGATACATAATTCTCTCTCCCAGGATTTTTCCTGGGGAAGGCAGTGAGAAGCATAGAGGGACAAGAGAAAACAATTATTTTCTCTACTTGCTGCTCCTGTTGTTTGGCACATGTGGAATGTGTTATGGAAATTGTTTACTGAGAGTGATTTGTTAATTGGACTCTGGTGATGGTTGTTTGGATTAACTGGCCAATTAGGTCAAAGCTGTGTCGTGACTGTCTGGAGACAGTCATGGGTTTTTCTTAAGCATGTTTTTAGTGTATCTCTTTAATATAGTATAGTATTAGTGTGATATAACCTAGCTTAATAAAGCATTTGTTCAGCCTTCTGAAGTCATGGAGTCAGAGTACATTACTCCCTATGTTGGGGTCTCCCTGCCTCGATACTGGTGCACAAAGGGTGATGAGTGCCATCTGGACTAAGGTAAATGTCATCCCTAATGGACATGGGAAGCATTTTTCCAGAGGCTGATTCCAAGTGTACTCCCCATCAGCAGGCAGACTCAGCATCCCCACCTCTTGCTGCTCCCGTGTTTGTCCATGGCAGCATCCTCTGCCAATTCAGGCTCTGTGAAAGATGTTCAGGCACTTTGTGAGGGAACAGGAATTCTGCTTCCCTCTGCATCAAATGTTTTAATAATTTTAAGCGAAAGCAGCAAGCTGGAACTCTGTGTGGTGTCTATTCATGCAGCATAAGAGGAGTTAATAAAATGCACAGGGATTACATCTCCCTGTGCAGAGCAGCAGGTAACAGACAACACAGCTGATGGTGCTCTCTAAGCTGGGTTCAAATGCTCCTGTCCTGACAAGGATGGAAACAGCTGATTAGATGTTACCTCCTGCTCCTCTTACTGGGAATTCTGCCCTTACATCCCCCCTTGCTGGTCACACCACAGCTGTGCTGCCCCTGGGCGCGGATGTGAGACCAGCTGCAGCTCAGGATGTGTTTGGTTACCTGGCACAGCTTCAGAGCAGCTGCTGCTGCCAAGGGAGAGCTCTGGCCTGTCCTGCTGAGCAGAGATCAGGGGAGCTGCACCCTTCTCTGTGCCCTGCCCAGCAAACCTCTTGTGTGTTAGCCTCAACTTCAAGGCTGCTCCCCCACCTCAAAAGTATTGTGGGGGATTGGGGTTTTTTTGCTGTGTGTGAGGAAAGGAAGATGGTTTTTAAATGATACTCAAATGGAGAGGTGCTTAGGCACTGGGCGTCAATCTTCAGAGATGTTTGGGAGTCTTGCCTGCAGGGAAACTGAGGGCAGTCAAGAAACTAAATGGCTTTAAAAAACACAATCCTGCTTTTGATGCAGTTGCCCAAATATCTTGCATAAATGACCTAGTAAACCCTCCATATTACCCAAAAACTGTATTCTGAGTGAGAGTGTTTCATCTCCTCATACTATGGAAGGGAAAACTATTGGCCAAACAGTGGCAGCAAAAGCCACAAACCAGTGAGGAGGCAGGAAGATGCAAATTTGGGGATCAGCATTGATACTGAGGGAGGTTAATGAGTTGTTTATTACTGGGTCAAAAACTGGATCCACACCATGGGCTGCTCCCCTACGTGGTTCACGTCTACCATGGAGTGACCCACTGATAAGGAGAGGAATTAGTTCAAAATCAGAAAAATTAACTAGTACAAGCATGAAGTATTCTGAAAAAGTGAAAATTTTTCAACCATGTCTCTCATTTGGTGTTTCCACTTTTTTTTTTTTTTTTTCCAGAAGGTGCATTTTATGGTTTAGGGATTTGAATTCTTATTATAAGGCTTAATGCAACTGAAAAAGCAGTTGTCTTATAATTAAGAGATATGTGAGTGTGGATTCTATAGATTATGAGAGGCTCTTATGAAGTCCATGCTGAGCATAAACCCAAGCACAGAAGTTTCATAGGCCCATCTTTCGAGATTTTCTGAGTTCAGAATTCTTGTTAAAGGATCAGGATTATCTCAAGATATCTTTCATTCCCATGGGAGACAATGACTTCCTATCTGGATGGCAAGTGTTCTCATTTCCATTGAAAAGTTATAGGACAAATGTTAATTACCCCCTGTACTTTCACAAAGAAATTTTGTAGAAGCCTCCAGCTATTTTTTTCTCTCTGTGCTGGGCATTTTTTGTTGTTCTAGAAGCTGATGGCAAGATACAGGCTGTAGCACAGGGGCTTTTTAGGGCCTTGGAAGATTGATTATTTTGCGCTCCACGTCTTCAACCTGCTAAGGGAATGGGCTGTGCAGTGGTGGAACTCAGAGCACCTCCTCACGTGGCACTTGCAGCTGGACTTGGCATTGTTGGAATTGTGTCACCAGACCCCAGGGAAAAAAGAAATAGAACTGGGCTTATTCCCTGTAAAGGAATTTTTTGTAATGTATTTTTTACAGAAGCAAAACAGAAGCAAACAGCTTCCAACTCTTTGTCCTATTACCCAGGAGAGGTTATTCTCTCTCACAAGAGGGAAAAAGTACCAAAATCACAAATAAATGGTGATGAAGCCATTAAACAAAATGGAAATTAAGGGGAAAGTGGGAATGAGATGCTGTTGATGTGAATTTTAAGAGTCCTTCACAAAGGGTTATGTAAGAGAATGAGCTAGATTCTGATTATATTTTTGAAAAAAATCCAATTAAATGAGAAAAAAAGAACAATCCTAGGTTTGTAGTGCCCAATTAGTTTGCTGCGAGTTTTCCTGTGCATAAAATGATTTTTCTTATTTTACATTATAAGACAATATTTTAAAAGACAAAATACTGTATACAAAAAAAAAATCAGTGCTGCTTCTTTGCTATTCCATTAACCCAACTGGGCACTAAGGCACAGTGTTAAGATATTTCTAATTAAAAAGGAGAGGTCATAAAACACAATTTTTCTTTTCTCCTCCATCCTACTACTAAAAAGTAAATGACTGTCACAAGTCATAGCTCTAAATTATCTCTCTGGGGTGCCAGGACCCTCTGGCTGCACTGGCTGCCCCAGCCCCTCTCCCAGCTCTGAAAGGTCCATGCTCCAAACACAGCTCAGCTCAAGGTGCCCTCCTGAGCTTTGGGAGGCACAGGGCAGGTACACAACACCAACAGCCACCATTCTGTCAGGAGCACAAATGGGGAGGGGGGGAGCTTTCAGATTTAGGATATGGTTTGGGTTGGGAGGGACTTTAAAGGCCATCTTGTTCCAGCCCGCTTTCCATGGGCAGGGACACTTTCCACTAGACCAAGTTACTCATAGCTCCATCCAGCTTGGTCTTGAACACCTCCAGGGACTTGGAGTACATAACCTCTAAGGGCCTTTTTATTCCCTTTTATTCCCATAGAAGGCCATGGCAAAAAAAAAAAAAAAAAAAAAAAAAAGAAAATGGGGAAGAAAAAATAAAGAGAAGCCACTGGCTTTTACTTCAATTCCTCTGATTCTTTTGAACTTCTCATGAGACATATCTTGATTAATTATTCACTAGTCATAGTCCCTGACCATATGGGGAAAGGATGAGTTGAGGTGGTGAAAATGCTGCTGTTCTCCACTGCTGCCTGATGGGGAGGAGGCTCCAGATATTGACTTGTGAGCTGCTGCTTCAGAGAACCCAAAGCCCAGCTCCACTCAGCATATGCAAGGACAGTGTATTTCACATTTCAAAGGAGATAAAAATAGTGAGTGAAAAAGAAATTATTTCTTACGCAAAGCTGAGGGTGTGTAAAGGGTGAGTCTCTGCTTTCCCATGACAAGACATGCAGAGAAATAGCTGTGTCTTTGTGTCTATCTATCGATCTATCATCTAACTCTATATATAGATATATACAAATCTGCATATATATATATATGTATATATATATACAGATATTTTTATATATATGTATATATATATATATATATGCATGTATATTTTACTGCTGTAGCAACACAAAGCAGTGAATGAATCTGTGCAAGCCAAGTTGGTTTTGGTTTCTTTGATCCTCAAATTCCCTCACAACCCTTGTCCAAATTGATATCATAAAAATGATTGCAATTTTTCTAGTACCATGGCTCCCTTCCTTTCCTGTGTTCAATTTTTAGGTGAAATGGTTGCTTCAACCTTGTGTTTTATGTTGGCAACCAAGAGTACCATTGATAGATCAAACCAGCTGGAAGAGTAGGGAATAAATGGTCCATAGCACCCTCATCAGACATAAAAACTACAGTTATGTTTAGTCATATAGTCTTGCCATTATTGACCAACAGATGAAGAATTTCTGGAAGTAGGGGTGGAAAATCCCATGGTACTGTGAAGACACAGGCAGGGAAATTTGGAATCTGATACTCAGCGTGGGGGACATTCCAGGGGTGAAAAGGGCCAAGAGCAAAACAACCATGGCCTCTGTTCCTCATTTGGCAATGAATGAAGGTGAATAACTGAGATTCTTTACATTTACCATTATCTGCTCTCTACAGAGGGACGTTCCAGTGGTGGAAAGCTGTTGAATACACAGGAGGATAAAAGCAGGTATTTATGCCAGTGCCATGGAAGGAAAATAATGCAGCTGATTTATCCTGAGCAGCTCACAGGATCTGTCTGTTCCTTCATGTGCTGTGGTATCTTTTGGCAAACAGCACAGCAGCCAGCAGAGGAGCACAGATCAGTTGTGTCATCTCCTCTCTTCATTCCATTGACGCAGGACGAGCCGTAAAATCTTGCAGTCCTCAGAGCCACCTTTCAATTCCTGAGCTTGGTGACAGCAAATGTCACTTGGGAAAAGCACAAGAGCTGTGATGGGTGATAATTTTGGGAAACATGGTGTGGGGCTGTGTCACTTCAAACACATGTTCTGATTGTGGCTTTGAGAGTGAATGTCACTGTCCTGCTCTGTGTCCTCTCCACGCAGAGAAGACACCCTGTGTGTAGTTGTGAGGGGGAGAGGAGTCCACAGTTTGTAAGTCAGATGATGGGGGTAGGAGAGCCTGTGGCAGTGCTGTGAAATTACAGGAACTGTTTCAGATCTCTTGAAAAAATAGAATTTCAGCTGATGTTTGCTCTTCTGCCAGTTGAAATTAGTGGAAACCTGAAAACTGTTTCAGGTCTTCTAGACAGATGCGAAGCTTCACACCTTCAGCTGTAGCAAGGCCAAGGTCAGGTCTGGCTGAATGGGAAGTCTGGAGCTCAGAAGTCAAGCCCTGCTTTTTCTGAGGTTACAGAAGTGTGTGCAGGAGGTAGAGGGGTCACAGTCTGGTGCTGTGAGGAGAGCGGACAAATGGGTTTCCTAACCAAAATGACTTTATATTGCATTACAGAAAATGTTGTGCTATGCAGGCTGGTACAAGAGAGAGTCCTGCTTTTAATTATGATTCAACGTTATTTTTCAATTTAATAGCCTTTTTGTAATCAAAGGAGGTAAAAATGAAATGTATGTTGCTGCTTTTTTTGTGTGCACCAATGAGCAATACAATCATAATGTAGTTTTAGATAAAATTCTTTTGTTCCTTTTGTTAATTTGAGTTTGATGGCTTTCCCTGGTGCCAGAGCATAATTTACAGCAGACAAGATTCCCTTAAATTGATTTTTAAAAATGCTCTCACATACACTACATTAACCTTTTCATTCCCTTATGGTGTGTGTCAAAGAAAAATGATCCCTGCAACTCTGCTTATTGAAGAGATACATCTGTGAAGTGTATTAATTGGTAGAGTTCCCATTCTGCTCTGACTATATTTTTCACATGGTAAATTAATTCCTGGCTGTGCTAATGCTCATCTATTTTTAAAAATACCAGTATTCCAGCCCCTGTCATTTACTGTCTCTGCTCCATGTCTGATCACTTCTAAACTCTTTTATCAGTTGTGGACGAGTTTTATCTTTTAACTTGGATCAGGTGAAGAGAGGCAGCAAGGCAAAGGTCCTCAGGAGTATCCTTGTGCCTGAATCCTGGTGAGGCCACAGGGAATCAAGGACCTGAGCAGCTCTGGAGAGGTGTAGGGTGCAATGTGCTGTTTGCAGCACCACATCAGAGGGCTCAGACTGGGTGCTGGGTAGGGAGGTCTGTGCTGGAAGGTTCATTGCAGCACCACAACTTCAGGATGTCTTTAAGTCTTGAAGAATGAGTGAGATGGACAGGGAGATGAAGACAGAGGACCTTTATAACATGTGTTTTGATCAGAAATTTATCCAAAGCTCTGCTGATCTCTGTAGGGAAATGTGGCTAAGGCTCTGCCTGCTGGGTTTGATAAACCTTTCAGTTTCAGAACACAAACCCTGCTTCTCATGAGAACAACAGGTTGGTGAGGTGTGGAGAAAAAACTTCTTTCTTGGATATTTTTTCCTTTACCATCTCTGGGGCATTTTCCCATGGGAGGCTATGAAGCTGTCACACATAAGCCATTGAGTCTGCATGAGTGATATTTCTCTTTTCAAATCCTGCAGCCTGTTTATTTCAATATAATATCCCTGCATTTTTGAATAAACCACCTGCATGACTCAGGAGAAGAGGTGTTCTTCTCAGTGCTCCTGAGATGGTAATTGTTCAGGGAGATTGGAAATGATCATGGTAATGCAGTGGTTTTACTGCTGGTGGCCCTGGTGGCAGTGACCCTCATAAAATGATAGAAGACCATCAAGAGGAAAGAAAATCGTAATTTGTGTCTCAATCAGTTTTTATTATTTTTATTTAATTTCTGGTTTGAGTGGGAATGTGGGTGTTTCCATTTCATTCTGTACTTTACTTACTGAATCTCAGCATTGTGTTGAATTAAGGATAACTCTTTCAAATGAAAAATGAGCAACAAAAGTGTTCTTTCTATACAAGGAGTCACACTGCTGTGGTGTTGTGCCGCAGTTAACACAACTCAGTATGGGAAATTTGGCATCTTGCTTTCTCGAGGAAAAATGACTTAATGCTTGTTGGTTGTGTTTCCTGTCAACCAGAAAGTTTTGAAAATTAAAATAAATGACTTTGCAAAGCCTTGTAGTGTGCTGTGAGCGCCCTAGCAAAAACACAAATCAATTAAAACAGACCAAGCATAAGACTCACAAACCTTTGGAGACCTTGGAGTCGCTTTTCCTGACAGCAGCGTCGGGGCTGAGCCAGCTGCTGGCATTTCATGCCAAGAGCCCAAGCACCCTTCAAAGAGCAGTAATTCTTCAAACCACAGTTGTCCTAAGATAGTGCTGGCCTGGGGAAATATAAACTTTTAAAAAGAGCCACAACTTTTTGAACATCAAATTAGGATATTTATAAAGTGGTTTCTGGTTCAAGAATATGTGAGAAATGCCCAAGCAAATCCCATTGGGAGAAGTGAGGTGTCTTCCAGCTACTTTGAGGACATTTCACGGCCTGTGGACTCTGCCTCATCATCCAAGTGATGCTCATGGATGTCAGCACAGCTCGCTGATGGCCAGAAGGAAATAGCATTATAAAATATATAAATCACTCTATTCTTTTGCTGTTGTGTCCCTTTCTCTTTACTTCTGTGTGAGTAACAGTGTGGGCTCAAGCAAAGGATTTTCCTTAAGTGTAAGAATTACACAACTGGGGGGAGTTGGGGACTAATGCACAGGTTTTGGGATACTGATGGAGTTCAGGGCTGCATTTCTGTGATGAGGTAACCCAGAGGAGTGGAGGGGACTGAGCACAGGGGATCACTGATGTGCTTTTCTGTGTGTTCCCAGGTGTGGTTTTGGCCCACTATAGCAGGACTGTCCCAGGAATGGTGCAGAACAGGTTGGTGTACAGGGTGGGCCAGGGCCTGTTTTGCTAAAGAAGTTGTGGTGAGGTTGTGCTACACTCCAGTATTGGAAAGTTTGGCTTTTGGGTTAGAGAAGAGCACAGCCAATCATCCTTGGTATAGGATAACAGATTTTGGGTGACTTTATTTACTGGTTTGTATTCACTTGTAAAGCCAGGAATGAAATTTTCCAGAGATGAGATGAAGGGGACAGAGACTAAGCAAACACTCTGGGCTGTGCAGACTGGGGAGAAAGCCACTTAGATGGAAGAGAAGAAGCTCCATTCTGGATCCTGCTCTCACAGCTTCTAATGTCTTTTCACCTAAAAGAATTGTGTAAAATGCAGGCCCACACTTACATGTTCTTTTCCCATTGTTAGACTCAGTTAAAATTTGTATCAGAGAATATTCTTTCTATAATTTAAAGTCTTGGCTAAATACTGCAACATTAGAGACCTACATAGCAAAAATTACTTGATCCTAGAGACAACAGTAAATTAAAGGTAAAATTATACCTTAAAGGTAAAATTATAATATATGTATCATTTACATATAAATATTCGTACGACGATGAATTATGCAATTGCATTGCCTTTGAAACATCCATGCATGAAACAATTTGTCTTTTTCAAAACTGTAAAGGACTGGTACTTGAAAATAAGTTGTGTAACTTCCACTTTCTCCCCCACCCCCTGCTCTACAAATGGATTTCACATTCCTCTTCCCACAGTCTCTGCAGCACACTGACCTCAAACCTTGTCTGTCTTCATAGCTCTTCCTCACATTGCTCCCATGCAAATTATTGAGGAATTAAACTTTGTTTGCCTCATGTTTTCCTTCCTGTGCCATTTAGAAACAAATTATTTGTAAACTAAATTATAAAAAAGCCTAGGAAATTATAAAATGTAACATTGGACAAAATTTTTAATGCTGTCTTTCTACCTAGGGGGATTAAAAACCTCACTATTTCCCTTATCACAAATTCTTTCTTGGTGTTCAGAGTGATAAATTGAATGATTTTTTTTAACTGAAATAGAGTTTCACTAAAAATTGCAATTGCCTTTTTACAAATGTAAGCAGAATGCCATTTTGTTAGAATTAGTGGGGACAAAAAGGCTGAGAGGTTGTTTTGCCAAGCTCTCAAATCTTTCAGGAAAGCTTATTTTCCTGTTTTTTGAGATCCTAATTCTTCAAGAAGCAGAGTAGGGAGATGCCATCCTGGCCTGCCTTGGCAGCACCACTCTTTGCAGATGCTTTCTGCACGGGTATGAGCTGTCTCAGGGCTCGTGGGTGCTGCGGCTGGGTTTGGAGGGAGTCAGGCTGTGAGAGCATTGTGGTGGGAAAACTGAGCTAGGCAAGTGCTGTGGCACAGAGGAGTCCTGGGATCAGTGGTACAATCCATGGCAATTGGGCTTTTCATGGATTTGGTGAACACACAGACTCCTCTGGAATAAAATCCTAAGCATCAAACCAAGTTTTACTGGTGGCGTGGCAGATATTTCACTGCAGGAGATGATTTGCAGGTTAATGTGTGTGCTTATATCAAACACTGAAATAAAATCAAAGAAATGCTGTTGATTTTATGGGCTCTGTCAGTACTGGGAATGGGTCTTTAATTATGACTTGAATTACAGTAGCAGCTAAGGGCCCCTGAGAGGATTTACAGTCCCACTGTGCCAGGTGCTATAAAAACATCTGGGTTACAGCACCAGAATGAACCAAACTGATGGGGGGAAGTGAAGGAGATTAATAAAATGACATTAAATCAAGGCCAACACAGGTCTTGGCTAAAAGAATCTGTAGTCACATGTGTCCTGTGCCATACACAGGTACAGTATTGCCATCTCCATCCTCCTGGCTGTGGTGAGAATATCAGTGTGCTTCTGGCTGGAACCACTCGTAGTGCAACAGGTTCAGATGCTGTTTGCAGCTTGAATTTTGTCACCTTGAGACCAGGCTTCTGGCAGGATTTCAGAGTCCACGTTCCAAGGTTCTCATTTATTTTGAAAGCTCCATGGAGTCACTCTGTCCTGAAGCACTAGGAATAATTTGGAAACGTTTCAAATGGCAGTGGTGCTTATTTACATATGCTGTAAGGGCATAGGAGGGTGTTGCAGTGTGGTAACTCTACTTAGGTACAAAAGTCATGTTGAATGCCAGTTCAAAACACAGAGAAGCTAAATTAATCTTTTAGTACTGCAGGGTCTGGAGGTGATCCAAAAGCATTTCATCATAATGCGTATAGAAATGACGGGAAGTTATTAAATATCCATTTCTGCAATCCGAAACAGCTAGGAATTCCAGATATTACTGTATTTAAATAATCTTACAGATTTATTTTTCTTTTAGCTTAGCAACAGCGCTGGGTTTCATTTGTAGCTGACAGACTGGCTGGGCTCCAGTGGAGCCAATGATCTGTGTCAGTCAATGCTAACTGAGGATCTGGTGCCTTCTGCTCTAAACTGTGGAAGACTTGTCATCTGTTAAAGCTACACTGAGGTGTGTGGGATGCAGATGGCATTCATTTTCTTCTGTTGGCTTTGTAATAGAAACATGTAAGACTGAAAGCTCTACCAAAGCATAAAGCATGCAAAGTTTAAGTCTATGGGGAGCTGTGTTGTGGGTACAGCTTTTCCCTCCCTCACTTTCAAACTCACCATTAGTGCCCAGCCTCTGAACATTTGCCTGTGTGCACTTTGCAGATAATGGTGGGAGGAGATGGAACCAAGCAGAATGGCTTTAGGGCATCCATAAAAGAGCCTCCCAGAAATGCAGGAGAATGCGCTGCACTGTGTGCAGGGTAAAAGGTTTGTCTCACAGTGCTGGGGAGTAGGCAGCAAAGATGTTCACTGTTACTTAAATCATTGCTCCCTATTAGTAAAAGCATCAACAGAAGATGAAGAAAAGCATAACATAGTTGTCTTTCATCACCACAACAGGCAGATGGTTTTATCCCTCTTATTTCTGTTGGGTTTTGCAGGAAAGCCCACGTACATGCCATGCCTCATTTGTAAAAACAGAATAAGTTTTTATTCCTCTCACTCCGAAGGGTCACCTTTAGTACCTGAACAGCTGAGTTTCTGTAGCCTGGGGCTCAGGCTCTGTGTCTGTCTGTCTGGAAAGTGGTTTTTATTCTGCATCACACTCCAGCCCAGGGTGGTCTGCAGCAGCAGAGAGGAGGGAGGTGAGGAGGGAGGAGAAGGAAAGGAAAGAAAATAAATAAAATATCCCCAAGCAAGAGTAACTCAGCTTGACTTCAGAGGTGAGAAGGATGCAGTTACATGCTTATTATTGTTTATCTGTGTTATGAGACTTCCTAAATTGTGTAGTGACTGAGGTTCCCTCTGTGCCAAGCAGGATATCAAAAATGATTCCTACCCATGAAGAGCCTCCATCCTCGGTCTAAGGCAGGGGAGCAGAGGAGGATCCAGGCAGGAGGATTGTGATGAGACAGCGATGCAGCATCAATCAGCAGAATAACCAGGAGTCTCAGTGAACCTCCTGCACTAACCACTGTAATTCATTTAGTTTACTGCCATTATCATTGCAATTAGTGTTTCATTTTTGCAACATAAGGTTAATAATCTAATAACTGTATGGGTTACCCACTCCTCAGCTCATTTGTTGTACTATTCAGCAGGTATAATTTGCTGCAATTTTGTATTATAAAGAACTAATTAACAACAAGATTATTTTTCCACTGAACTTCACAGGAGTTTTTTATCTTGGACAAAAATGGGGTATGGAGACACTGTTTAATTCCCATACCTTTTTATTCTGTGCCATGTCTGGTAAGCTGAGTTGCCAGAGACACCACACTCACCCACATTTCATCAGGCAGAAGTCATAATTCAGAGCCAGGTGGCATGAGTGAAAGGTATAATACACATTTTTCAATTAACAGTGTTAACAAGCTTGTTAGAAGAATTTTTCTTTCCTGTGTTTAGGAGTGTAATATTTAAGGTCAAAATTAGAAATAAATCAAAAAGAAGCAAGAAACAGAACTTGCAAGAGTAGCAAGTATGGAAACTACAAAATTACTATTGATTATTATAATTACAAAATTATAAATCCCTATCGTGCCTCCTCTGAGGCCAACAAAACATCTTGCACCTGATTTATTTCATACCATTTATTTCTTGGATTATCTTTTGTCCCTTGCTTCATATTTACACCAGTGTAACTAAGTCCAGAGCTCAGTCTCCACGGCCCAGTGTCACCTGCTTCTGCAAGGAACCTCTAAATCCAGTATTTGGAATGTATCTATTTCATATAACACACCTGGGATTTATTAGCATTGCACAAAAGTGGCAGCTCTGTGTTGAAAAAAAGAGGCCAACCATGACTATCTCACTGCTGATACTTCAAAGATTTTGGTCCAGGATATATTAGTTTTATTAAATAATACCTGTACTTCACAAGTGATGTCTATATTGTCCTTCAGCCATACAGACACAGTTATTAAAAAAAGAAAAAAGAAGTTGTGCTTGATGAGTTGTTTTAAGAAGCTATTATATTATTGTAATATGACCACTGTGCTGGCAGGCTTTTGGCAGGTTTCAAATAAACATGCCAGGAATAATTTTGTTGACAGCATCTTGGGTTGGAGCACATCCAGCCTTCATCCATAACATGTCAACACAGTGATTCTTTCACAGGCAGGAAAATATGTCACCTTGGATCTGTATTTTAGAGTCTTAAAATACTGTAGATGTCTAGATTAATGGCTCCAAAATCAACTTCACAGGTGGCTAGTGAGGTTTTTCAATCACAAATGAATATGTAAGTGATAGCATTTGCAGTTTTTAATATGCAGCATCAATGAAGTGTGCTTATGTAAAAACCTGTGGAAACATCTGGTTTACTTTCCAAGTCCAAAATCAATTTAGTTTTCATGTAATAGGAAGAAAGAGGTGAAAAACAAGCAGCAGAGGGAAAGAAGGAGAAAACCAGGCTGAAGGGCTTTGGCTTGCTTGCAGAGGTCAGGAGGATGTGTGTTTCCTGTGAGGCAGAGAGGAGGTGGTTCCTCCTGATGAGTGACTTCAATGTTTTCTTTCATGTTCTTTTCATCAGAGCAGAAACCACATGTGCTTGGTTTATTTCCCTTTGCTCAGATATGCTCAGATTTCAGTGTGAACCCCAAATTTGGTATCTTTAGGATTAATACAAAGGCATCTGCTTGCTGGTTGGTTTGGATCTCCATGTTTATCTCTGCAAGCTGGCTCTTTCAGGAACAGACAAATTCCAGCTCTGAGCTCTGTGCTGGAAGTCCACCCTTTGAGCTGCCTCTTCAAGAGCATCATTTGTGTGCTTGAATCAGTGCCTGCCCAGGGCTGGATTAAACACCTTCCTGGCTTCAGTCCCAAGTGCAGAGGCTCCCCTGAGCAGTGATGCCTGCTGGTGAGAAATCCCAGTGAAGGATGGGGGTTTGCTGCCAAGGGCAGAGGGTATCACAGGCTGGTGGGGCTGTAATCCCCTGGAGGTAAAAGATGGTCACAGTGACACAGCAGCATCCCTCTGGAATTAACAGAAATACAGAGAGGAATAATCTGAGGTGGCTGTCATGAATATGGTGTGATGTGTGTGCAGTTTTGCTGTAAGTGATTCTATCAAAGGAGACTTCAAATGACTGAGAACAGAAGAGCAGCTTTCCAAACCTGTGCTGAATAAAGCTGTTTGTCTTTCTTTGAAAAGTCATTTATCTCTCCTTGTTTTTTACCAGGGAAAATTTCCTGACAGAAGCTTGAAAAGAAAGTGAAAATGTTCTTTTGTATTTCTTTGCAGTGTATTAAACCCCAATATTTTGCTTATGAATAGTTTTCCTCCTCTTGATACACTAGAAAATCATTGTGGTTTTTTTTGGTTGAGATTTTGCTCAAATATTGATTGAATGCCTGGAGAATTAATGGGATTGACTTGATAATGGATTCAGTGCAAGTACAGCTGTCCTGAGCACTCAAGTATGTGTGTGTATTTCTATCACACTGGGACTCATGGATGGGAAAATCACACTTAATGCAAGGTGTTATTAAGCTCTTGAACTACATCTGCGTTTGTAGATGTTACTCAAGTACATGAGCTAATTTCTTCTTCATTTTTAAAACTTCTGACCATTTGTGGTGACAGTGTTAGATTATTTTCAGGACTGTGACTGTTGCCATCAGTTCTGTAACACTGTCAGTGTTTTACCTCTGTCCCAGGACACTCTGAGGGCTTGGCTGGGTTTCTCACCTGCTTCTCCACAGTTCTCCCATTTCTCTCTAGATCTCCCTGTACCCTGATGTAAAAGAAAGAATATTTCTCCATCTGCTGAGAAGCTCTGCATTATTTCCCTGGCTTATTTATAAATTTCCTTCCCTTGGAAAGCCACAGACTGTCTTTTGTGCCTTTTTGCATCACCTGAAAACTGGAGACCATAACAGTGTCCTAAAAATGGTGTTAGGAGACTAAACTGATTAACATTTGTATTCATATTTAGGGTAAAGAATCTGTGGGAATGGAAGAATTTATTCTGCTTGCTTGTTGCCAAAATTACATTTCTCAAAGCTCCTGACCTACTTTTCAATTTTTTCTCCAGTAATGATAGTAACTATAAATTTGTTCCTTCTAATTATTTTTCATTTCATATAGAAAGCCAAGTACAAACAAGGGGAAGACAAGGAAGGGAGGCTGTTCTCACCGCTACCCCTCTTTGCCAGAAGGAATAGAAGCCTCATGTCTTTTCCTGAATTAGAATAATTTATGGAATGCATCAGGTGTTTAATGCCTCAAACTTGGCTTTCCATTACAGATTTATAGCTTTTGTTGTGGCTAGATCCCCAAACACATAGAAAGTGATTCTAGATATTATCATTTTCTGTAAAATGAATTCTAAGGAAAGTTTAAAAAAATATTTCCCAGTATTTTCTGAAAACAAAACTGTGAGGTTTGCCTGACTTCTCTCTTCCAGTCTTGTTGCTGTGTATAAGAAACAGAAGTAAAGCAAACTCTGAATAACAGAGGAACTTAGTCTACTAGAAAGCTTTTTGTTTTCATAAAAAATTTAAAATGGAAAGAAAATAGTCCTTTAAAGAAGTACCAGCAGCTCTGTTTTAGACACACCATCCCTCATAATAAAGGAAATGAGGCAAAAAAACCCGAAATAGATGAGTTTCACAAGGAGGAGGAGCATCCAGAGTTGTTCTGGCTATGACCAGATCCCTTGAGTGAATTCAGCCTCCCGGAAAAGCAGAGTGCACTAATATTTCATACAGCTCCTGTGGGTGCTTCAATGCATGCATGAAACCACATATAGTGCAAAATGCTAAGAGGAATCCAGCAAAACACATGAAAGCGGAATAAATTTTTAAGATCTTGAGAATGCGAACACAGCACTTCATAAAAGCCTCAGTCCTGAGAGCAGGGCTGCTGTGTACATCATAGGCAGAACATATGGTGCAACCACAGTGCAGTCAGAGCTAATCAGTGAGTGGTGATGGAGCCTTTATGCTGAAGTTTTAAGGACGTGATTAAATTTAATGTATATGCTAGACAAGAAGCCTGTCTTCAGTTCCTCAGACCTACCAACCTAGGAGTGCACGCAGTATGCCCTGAGGAGATGTCATGTTTTCTGGGAAGGGAGGAAAGTTCACCAGGGGGATATCCTTATTGATTTTTATCTCTATGCATGCCCCTGTGAATTATTTATCTTCCTGTATGCTTCTCTGACATCTTATTATGAATGTCTCTTGAAGGTTACTGTAAAGCTCCTCGTTCCCAGACTTAATGAGGGCTGGTAGGAAGTCGGTGTTGATGAGTGAGTTTGGATGAGTGCTGGGATGGGGGCTGGTGCCCGAGTGCCAGGAGGTAATGGGGAGTGTGGGTCTCACTGCTGAGCCACCTGTGGGTGCATTGCATTTATTTGATGTATAATTATTTGGGATGAATTCAATTAATGCCACCATGAATGATAACAGCCTGAACTGCGTTTGGCTCGAGGGCGTCACCCACCATGGTCACAGGGTGTAGTTCTGCAGACATACATTGCTGTCTGGATTCTGGGCTTGTTTCCTTGTCTAAGTGCCCTTTTCTAAATGTTCATCTTCTTTTGATGTTTCTAGGAGCTGGTGGGGAGTAATCCTCCTCAAAGAAACTGGAAAGGAATTGCAATTGCCTTACTTGTTATTCTCGTTATCTGCTCGCTGATTGTCACCTCTGTCATACTCCTGACACCAGGTATTTATAACCTTTAACTCACTCCCAGTCTGGTTTTCTTCTGTAATTTTACACTTCCAAGAGTAAAGGGATTGCAAACTAACAGCAAAGTCGACATCAAAGGAATCCTCCTTCCTCACTTTATCCAGTGTGATGCTGAGTTCAAGGCTATTCTTAGGGAGATTGTTTTAGAGTTTTACTTTTCAGTTCAGAACTCAGGGCTGCTGACCAGAGGGCACAAGCCTGGAACTTGATTGCCTTAACATGGATGGGGAATGTCATTTTAGACGTGCAGGGTAGGAGAGGAACCCGCATGGGGCAGTCAGTGAGGGCACAGGAACTCCTGAAATTCATGTCCACATGGAGCAGTAGTTGCCTGTTGAATGTCATATCCTGGACCATTGGAAATGACATTAGATGCCACTATTAGATGCCACCTTTAGGTGCCCTGGCACCTAAATCCCATCCCATTCAGTTGGGTTGATTTTTGGTTCAGGCCACAGTGTTTACAAAGCAATTTCAGATAATGATATACCAGATTGTACTTATCCACAGCAAATAATTAGTAACTTCCCAATAAGGAATTCTTTTAGTTAATCCCCTTACCAAGTTTCAGCAAAGTTCTGTGCATGTAACCTCTGTAAATTACTTCTCTTACAGTTGCTGCTGACATTGTAAGCTTGAATTTTAATGTGGTGTCATTATGATTATTGATTATTATGCATTTATACAGCCCTGAAAATTTCCATGCCTACTTAGGGAGTAGAGATAAAGTGCTTTTGCAGCACTGTCAAGATTGTGAGCTGAATATGAAAAGACAAACAAAATGAGAGACAAGACATAGAAAAAAAGAATGCAGTGTCAGAAAGGGTGAGGAGCTGCAAAACCCAGGGGGAGGCAAAGGTCCCTTGCTTAGGGATGTAGAGGAGAAGAACAGGGACTCCTTCTTGGATGAATACATGGGAGTGGTAGCATCCAGGGAACAGCACGAGAGAGAACACAGAGCTGAGGAGCAGAATGGAGGCAAGAGAGAAATGAAACCTCAGGAAGTGAAAGAGCACAGGGTAGTGAAGTGGAAAAATGAGACAGAAGTTTTGGGGCAAAAATTTCCAGCTCGTTACATGCAAAATACATGCAGTCCAGCAGGCCTAGGCCATCTTCCCAGACAAAATTCTTATCCCACAGTCCTGCTGTGTGAGGAACTGGAGACAGGGACAACCCAAGAAATACAGCAGTGCATTGAGTTAATTTGAAAATTAGTGAAGCAATCAGTACATTATTTTTCAGTTAGTTAATGTCATGCCATATTGAGTTTATTTCATATTATCCTGAAGTTTTCAATGCAAATTTAAGTTCCATGTGGTCATGCCGGAATAATTATTTAATTAAATTAATTTTACAAAGATCGCTTATTAAATTAATTTTGCTGGTGTTCAGATTCAGCATCTTTGGACAGTGCTGTTTGTCTCTGAGATGTTTTAGGGCATGGTGTGTGGACTACACTCACATCAGGCACAACTTCTTAGGCACAAAATGTTGCCTGCAGTTTTACAGAAGCATAGACTTTTCAAAGATGCCCAGAAAAGCCTGGATTATAAAGTCCATACCTGTGAGCCCCAACAAGTTCTCTTGAAGCTAAAGCACTGCGTGGGTGGGACTGTGGGTGTCACTTCCATCGAAATCCAAAATCCTTAAATCCACTGGCTTCCCTCGATCAACAATATGGGAATCCCTTGATCAATCCCTGCCATGATATGAAATCAGGTTTGATAAGCAGGACTCTGCCCTCATGAGGCTTTGCTGGCTGTGACCAAAGACTGAATTCTCTTTTATGCGTTTTTTAATACCTCCCAGAAAAATCTTCTCCATAACTTTTCCAGGCACTGAAACATCACTAATAGGCCTGTAGTTTCCAGGGACCTCCTTCTTCTTCTTCTCCTTCTTGAAATATTCACATTCAGTTATAAAAAAAATTCAGAAATGTATTTATTTATATATGTAGTTTATATACATACACAAGACATTCTCCCTTTGGGATTGTGTGCACACACATGCACACATATAAATCACAGAATTTTTATTATGTACCCAGCAACACCTCCAGATAACAGTGTTGAAAGGATCTCTGTGCTTAAAATTTAGGAAGATGCAAAGTCATTTTCTTTGCTGGAATTTCCATTCATGTTTTTTGAGATCTCTAGTTACCTGATGTGCTGGAAGCTGGGCTTGGGTTGTTTTTTTCCCCTGTTGGTGTTTCAGAATTGTGTCTTATATGCACATACAAAATCTCTGAGCTCAGTACTGCTTCTGTTTTTATTATGGATCCAAAGTGGTGGAAGTTTACATTTAATTATGCTAGAATTATATATATATATATATATATATATATATATATATAGTGGAAATTTACATTTAATTACACTATAGGACACCACACCTACACCATTGCCTATGCTGAGCTTCTCCAGTTTCATGGTGTGAGTCCTGCCATTTCACCCACCTTTGAAAAATGTTAAACTATTTATACAAATGATAACAGTGCTGTCCTGAGGCTTTCCTAACTGGCAGCTCCTCACTTGTCACAGCATGTGGCACCTGTGCAGTTCCCATTCCATTGTTTGTGTATTTATATGAAGACATGCAGAACTTTCCAGAAGTCTGCCCATGCCCATACACACAGAGCAAACCTGAAAAGAGGACCCAGCCCTACAGAAATTTTGAGTAAAATAAGGCCTTTCCAAATTCCATTAGATATTGTGCTTAGGAAGAGGCTGATTTCTCATACATCTGTTCCTGATATTTAAAGCTTTCTGGAGATATACATCACATTTGCTCCTTTCAAATCTGACCTTTTAGTCAAAAAAAAAAAAAAAAAAAAAAAGAAAGTACACCCTAATCCATATTAAAATTTTTGAAAAATCCATAAGAACTATTTCTCAGAAGTGTTACTGAGCTAGTCATTGCATAGCATTAATTCACAGCATGCTGTCTGACAGTCAAAGGCACTGCCTAGAAAGCTTTGCAGCTCTTGTGATACTCAGAGCAAGGCACTATCCTTTGACCAGCTGTGCAGGAAAGCAATTTGTTAACCACAGTTATATATGAGTGTGTATTTTACACCATTACTAACAGGTGGGATTTTGCAGAGGGGAGAAAGGCTGCCTGTTTGCCTTGTCTGGCTGTGGCAGCAGCTCTCTGGCCACAGAGAGCAGCAGGCACAACTTTCCCAGGCATCGTCCTGGGAAAGGCTGTGAGAAGATCAGAGAAAAGAATGAGAAACAATTCTTATTTCTACTTGCTGCACCTGTTGTTGTGAACATGTGGAATGTGTTATGGAGATTTGTTGGCCAAAGGGTGGTTTCTTAACTGGCCAATGGTGATGGTGTTTGGATTGGATGGACCAATTAGGTCTACCTGTATCATGACTGTCTGTAAGGGTGATGGGTTTCTTAATAACTATAAGATAATAAAGTGATTGATCATCCTTCTGGAATGATGGAGCCAATGCTAATTATCGTCCAGCTGGGGGCCTGCAATGACATCTGGCCACTGCCTTTTGGGTACAGAGAGGTCATCTGGGGGGAAAAGAGGGGTTGGGTCTGCCCAGGGATCAAGCAGGTATGCTGAGGTGGGGATGGAGCTCCTGGTGTGCTGGCCACAGAGAGATGGAGGCACTGTCCCTCTCATGCAATGCACAACAGGCCAGGAGGTGTGTGAGGAGAGCATCAAACACAAGCCTGTGGCTGAGCACCAGGGGTGATGGAAAGAAAGGTGGGGCCCAAATGTGGCTGCAGCCTTCTGACCTATCAAGAAGCCTCTGAGTGTGGCTGGAGTTGAGAAGAAGTTTGAAAGAGAAGAAGCAAAACAGACAGTGAGGTCAGCTCCTTGCTCCTTTTTGTTGGAGCTTTCTGGATTTGTGGAGATCTTTGTTCTGGAGAGCTGTGGGATGTCGGTTCAGCCCAGGCTTGTTTGGGTGCAAGGATGAAGAGCAGGCAGATGAACCCAAACACAGGGCTCCTGCCATGCCTCTAACATTGAATCCAAACCAATATGGACACTGTGTCTGCTTGGTTCTCTCAGCACGTAGCTGTGGAGTTTGGATGCTGGGTTTGTCACTTGGCACTCAGATCTCAGGTCCCTGTGCCACTTGCCTGGCTGCCACACTGCCATCTGGATCTGCTGGGCTGGGGGATGTGAATGTAAAACAAAAACGGTGGCACATGCTTAGTCCTGTCCTTCCATGAGCCCAAAGAGGTCTCCAGGTCCCTGCAGTTGGGTGTGGACAACACAACCTTTCCACCAGCTGGTTGAGACACCCTGAGGCACACTTAGAATCTGCTGCTCAGGACAGAGTGGGGTGCCTGAGATCCCACAATTGCATTTCTTCCTCCATAAATGTCTCCATTAGGGCTAGAGGAATGGAGCAGATGTTCTTAATAAGCCCTCTGACCTATCTGTCTGTTAGAGGAGACGCCGGTAAATCTTTTTTTTTTTTTTTTCCTATTACTGAATTCATTGATGGATTTATTATTTTGTTTATTTGTTTTCTCCCCAGTGGCTGAGATGAATGTAGTCCATGGTCCAGCAGAGGACCTCTTGCAGCTCTTGCAGCCCAAGGCAGGGGACAGGAAGGGAATTTTATCTCATCCCTTAGAGAGGCTCCTAAGGTGCAAAGTCCAGGTGCTGCCTCCCTCTCTTGCTTCCGTCCCTCACGAGGGGCTGAGTGCTGAGGAGGAGCAGAGATGGTGCAGCTCCCAGACTGGCTGTCCCCAACCTGCACAAAAAGGAGGAATAGGAAGGGCTTCCCACCCTGCTTCTTCCCAAATCTCCAGCACAGAGGTTTGATAGTGCCTGTCCTTCTGCCCTCATGGGGGTAGGAGGGTGCCTGTGTTCCTCCAGAGGGCATTTGGGAAGCATCTCCTGGGACAGGCACAAACCTAAGCCTGTGTGTGGGCTCCTGCCCCACCTGACCTCTCTGGGTATCGAGTTCTGGGGATTCTCACCACAGTGAAATAAATTTAAATGATTTCCTGGGGTCCCTGTCACGTATATTTTCCATTTTAATAAATAAAATTATGCAGAATAACTTGGCATAATGCTGTCACACAGAGGGATTTGGCTGAGGACTTGTATTAATGGGTTCTGGAATTTGGAAACCACAGTGAACAGTGTGGTGGAAGTCTCAGCCAGACTAGGGAAAAAATATGAACATTGAAGAATATAATTTAATTTGGTAAAAGTGAAAGTTTGTTCTGAAACACCTTTTAGTGGAACAAAACACTGTTCACAGGTATTTTTCTGTCATCTCAGGTAGCTCAAGGGCTTCAATTTAGTGCAGCAAAGCAAATTTTTTTTTCCACAAATAAGTGCCTTCAGGGTCTGCTTCCACTTCTCTAATCATAAGTGTTCAGTGTAAGTTTAGCACTAAACAATATTAAAGATATCTAAGGCTGCCAATAAACCTCAGGCATGAGGATACTCTCACGAGGAAAGATGCTGGAACACACATTTCTGCTGTGGAATGGAGGCTCTCAGAATGTGCCTCCTCTTTTCTTTAAAAGAGCAAATGTATTTACAGCTGACTGAAAGGTTTCCATGAAAATATTATTTCAGCAAAAAATGTAATGTTGACAACAAATTATTCATAGAGGGTGACTGCTTGTCAAAACAAAAAAAAAAATATTTCAGTTGATGGGAGAAAAGGAAAGAGGGAACATATTATCAAAATTGTTGGGTTTTCAAATTTGTTAGTTTTTCTCTAAAACTTTCAGCTTTGATATTACCATGTTTACAAATGAAACTCTATATCCTTTCACTAAGAATTAAAATAAGTATGGGCAAGCTATGCAACACCTAAAGATTAAGGGTTATGTCTCATAGACTTCAAAAATACTTCTGAAATCAAATGTCTGATTCCCATGGAATATCTTTTGTGAATTTCTGAAGTAATCTGTATGAGCCCTGATAAGTTTAAACACCTTTCCAACTGGTTTAATGTTAATTTTTTTATGGAAATAAAAATATAAGCTATAAAAACGGGCTATTTTAAATATTTTTTTAAATTGTAGCTCATAATTTCAGAAATATTTTAGGGTTTAGCCTTCAAATAGTAAAGATTATATATCATTATGACATCTATAGGTGTGTTTGCATGACTTAGATTCTTTTTTGATCGTGTTATGTCTGAAAATGTGTGTTTTGGACCATTTCTTGTTCTTTTTGTAGCTGTTAAGTCCAGGCATACTTAGGAAGGAGGATTCTGTTAGTGAGCCATTGGGTGCTCCTTTAATAACCCTGACAGTGGGAAGGGATTTGTGTGTGACCCAAAGCTTAATGTGGGCTGTATCCAAATGAGGTATGTCATGTCACTATTCACAATTTCTGTGCTTTCAGATACTTTTCATGGCTGAATTAATGGTAGTTTATTTTTGAATATTTTACAGTGGAAGATAACAGCTTGTCTCAGAAGAAGAAGATAACAGTGGAAGATCTCTTCAGTGATGATTTTAAGATTCATGACCCAGAGGCTAAATGGATAACTGGTGAGTTTTGAGCACTTTGTAGTATCTTTGCTTTGCTTCCTTGCTCCCTGGCCATTGTTTTTTTTGGCATCCTTCTTAATTCCTCCAATTCTTTCTGCTGCTCCTGAAACTAAAGGATCAAGGACTGTTTGGGGTTGGAAGGGACCTCTGGAGATCTTGTCCAACTCCTAGCTCCAGCAGTGAGAGCTGTTTGCCCAGAATTCAAATTCCTCAAATTCCCTTTTCAACCTTCAAATTCCTGTTCCAGTTTCCCTCCTGGTAAACATACAAACACCACAGTTCTAACTTTTTATCTAGGGCTGCCCAGTGGGCTCATAGGAAGGCATGGAAACAACAGCCTTTTTCTCCAAGAGCAACCAAAACTTAGTAAGTGATGTAACGCATGGTTGGAAGGAGTGGTTGGAGCACCCTCTGTGATTATTTAACATAAACAAAACTGGAGGTTTATTCCCTATCAAATCTGTTGGTTTTTTTCCTGGCAGATAGGCAAACAGTGCTCCAGCAGCAGCTGGGCTGGGTCTTGCACACAAGCCATGTGCTCTTTTTATCCTCTGCTGCCTTACATTTTCCCACCAAGGGAAAACCAAATAATACTTGAATTAATGCCTGTTGGATTTCCTGGAGTGGAGCTACTTTTGGGGATGTAGATTCCAGCTCTCCCTGGAAATTGCTGCAGTCAGAACAAGCTTTGTTGAGAATAAAACGATTTGTGGTGTGCTGCTCATGTGAGTTCTAGTCCAGCTCTTGTTATCACGGAAGTTATTAGCTTTTCTTTTGAATTTAATGGGGAACTGGATCAAGTCCTTCCTCTGTTTAGCTTTCCTTGTTGGCTGTGCCCATTGGGAACAATTTTAATACCTGTAATGAAAAGAGAGAGTATTAAAGGGTAGTGCTTAATTAACACATCCCCCAGCTGCAAGTTCTGCCACCCACTCAAGCAGAGGGCGAAGCTGTTGCAGACAATAAACACCCTCACAAACACACCTGCGGAGTGCAGGAGCTCTTTTCCAGCCTGTGCTCTCCGTGGGAGTGGTGCTCCCCACAACCACTTGCTGGGAATGGTGATAACGGAAATATGAGCTGCACTGCAGTTCAGGGGGTTTTGTCTAGAATCCTTTTCCTTTTAGCACAGATATCCTGATGGCCCTAATGAAGGAAAAGGTGTTTTACTGAGACCTTGACTGCTATTTTCTTTATTTGCTAGAGTATAGCAAATAGAGCATAGTGGAGGGAATGGTAATGAATTGACTAAACTTTTGCAGGAACAGAGAATGAAGTATTGTCATAGAACTGGCATAATATCCCCCCACTGATGAGGGCATCAGGCTTGTTTTCCACAGCTGCAGTCTGCTGTGAAAAAAACAGCATTTCCCTTGCTTTTTCACTTTTGGTCAAAAACTTTTATTAAGATTAAGATTCTGATTTTGAGTGGTTTAAAATCCACCTCTGCCCTCTCATGTACCTTTAATGACTCCATTGTTTCTTCTGAAATTACTAAAAATATTGTTTCTGTAAGAGAGAAAATATTATGAAAATACAAATATTATGAAAACATACACAGAAATTTTAGAATTACTTACTCTAGTCTTTTGATATGAACAAACACTGACACTGATTTTAATACATCTAAAGGAATTTTATGAAGCCAATAGATACCTTTCAGATTTACCCAAGGGTGACTTTGCATTCAAGGACAAGATGCTCATCTACAATGTCATTCATCCAAGGACCCAGAGCCATTTCACAACATTAATTGCTTTTCTGTACTATAGTTGGATTTTTCATAGCTTTCTCTAGCTGGCTAAGTGGTGAAATTGTGATTAAGATGAAAGACCAGTAGCCAGAGTCCTAAGCCCATGTTGTTATTGGCCTCTTATTTTTCAGTATGCAAATGAAAGACTCCAAAAATGCCAAAGCCAAACTAATTAACTTAGTATAACAAGATTTCTGGAATGCCCTAGCAAAAGAAAAAAGTGCATATTTTTAAAATAGCATATTAAAATTGGATGACTGCTTACAAACCTAACTGATGCGTTGTGGGCATCCACACAGTTAAAATAGAAATATATAAATATAAAATAAATGGGTAGCTGTCGTGTGTCATTCTTCCCCTTCCTCTCCGGTTAATTATACAGTAAAATATCACAGTCATTCAGAGTTCTGCAAAATTCAGTCCTCCTGGCTCATCAAATCTCCATTTCCTTCCTTTCCCTCTACATCATTGCAGAAGGGAGGAGGCTGGTGGCCAGAGATGAAGCACACTGCATGTTTAAGAGTGTTTGAATCATCTGGGGGATTTGCTCCCAGAATAATTCAGTCAGTAAAATGTCTGTGTTCTTCCCAGTAAGCAAGGGGCTGATTCAAACACTGAATGAGGAAGGTCTTTCCTTTATCTAGAACGAGTCTTAGACCAAGTGTTTCAATAAATGAAATATTTATATTCAGGGTCACACTTAAAAATATGCTGAAGGTTCCACAAAATTGATGTGTTGAGCTCATGTTTTAGTGTTTTCTTGATTCTCAGTGGGCATGTGGAAAAATAAAATATTTCTAATCAATAGCTATGTGTCATTCCATTCTATTGATTTTAAAGGACCTAGGAAAAAAGAAAAGAACCATCTCAAAGCTGACATAAATACACTTTCAGTGTAAAGATTACAGGCTTTGTCTCAGCTTCCAATCACAACTTGTGGCTCATATGTGGATATATTTGCAATTTTTTAAATGGAATCGTAATTGAATTTACTTGCACAAAGTGAGGAGTGGCAAAGTTGTAAAGTTTTGTAAATCTGAACATTTTACAATTTTTGTGCTGACACTGTAATTTCAAATTTCAGTTTGCATTTTTATCCACTGGTTCAGGGAGAGGAAAGAACACTTTGTTTAATTAGCATCTGTCTTCTGCTCTCCTGACCACTGTTGTCTTTGGCTCTGTTCAGAGCGAGCCAGAGAGGAGCAATGGATTCATAGAGCTCATAGGGACAGGCCAAGGGGGAATGGCTTCAAACTGACTGCGAGCAGGATCAGACTAGATATTGGGAATGAATTCTTAACTGTGAGGGTGGCGAGGCCCTGGCACAGGTTGCTCAGAGAAGCTGTGGATACCCCATCCCTGGAAGTTTTCAAGGCCAGGCTGGATGGGGCTTGGAGCAACCTGGGATAGTGGAAGGTGTCCCTGACCATGGGAGGGGATTGGAACTGGATAATCTTTAGACCTCTTCTAACCCAGGCCATTCTTTGATTCTGTGATTTTGTGACTAGAATGGACTGCTCCAGAGTTTATTTCTAGATGCACTTCCAGGGACTGCTATTGGTTAGGTTTTCCCTGTAGTGTGAGTAAATGCTGACTTTACTGTGAAGGTTTCGCTTTTCAGGACAGCCTCGCATATGTGTTATACTGCAGTAGGTTTAAAGCAGTGAAGTACAGGAAGTTTGGGATTCTGCTGGTGATTAATTGCCACCTCCATCCAGCAGTCCATCTGAGCTGTGTTTCTGTTCCAGCCCCATTCATCCCACCCCTCCTGCACCGCTCTCCTCATCCCTCCATATCTCGCACTCTGCACTGACTTCCCTTTCCTGTACAACTACAATTATATTGTCCATATACTTAACAAGCACATAAGCTCCAATGAGTGGCTCTTTTCATACTGTGTATCTTAAATGCAGTATTTGAACATTTCCTTGTTTCCATATCCCCCTCCACAGCCTGTCAGGAGTGTCCTGTGCCAGCCTTTCTTCAGCTCTCTCCCAGCTGACAGGTGGCTCACTGTTAGTCTAGCCCCTAATTGTTTAGCAGTTCTGCTCATGAGCACCACATTACCTTGTAATTAGGCTTTGAAATTATTGGGCTTTTCCTGTAATTTCTCTCACACAGCAGTTTAGCTCAGGTTTCTGAAAAGCTCAATGGGATGGTGCAATGTTCCTGTAGTGTTCTGCAAAAAACAGGATAAAGAAATTTGTGGTAATTTTGTGCTGAAGAGCAGCTCGGTTGTCTGATTTCTGCTATAAACATTAATCCATAGCCATTATTAAGACCTGACCTGAGAAGGCAGTTGAAGTTGAGTCAGGCATTCTGGTTTTGTGGCCCTTTTGATCTGCAGTGATTCCTGCCAGCTGTGAGTCTGACCTCCACATCCTGGGAGCACTGCTGCCTCATGGGGAGGGAGCATCACATAAAAGAAAGCAGTGGGGACTGAACTGTATGTGCTACTTGTGGAGACTTATGCTAATCTTCTGTCTTTGTACTTAAATGGCAAATAGATTTCACCCACTTTGAAAGTACTTGGATGCTGTTTTAGTTAGGAAAACATCAGAGCAGCCTTTAATATCCTGACAGAATTTATTGCAATGGTGCAACGTGTCAGTGCTTCCTCTTTAGAGGATGTTTTCCCAGCCTTGCTGTAGGCATCTTGCAAGACATTGTATCTAGTAGTGGCTCTTGTCAGGATTTTGGGCTGTAGGTAAGTGACTGGAGGTTTTTATTAGGAGAGCATTTTCCTTGGGCTAAACACTGGCCAGACGTGGGGAGGCAATCCTTGCAGGGTGTTGTAGCCAAAGGGGAAGGATGAATGTTAAAATTAGGACAGCACAATATATTCAATCAGGAAGGAGCACTGAGGAGCACAGGACAGCAAAGGACATGTTTAGGGTCACAGGAACTTAAAAAATGTGACAATCAAGCCCTTCTCCCCAAGGTCCCTGCCCACTCACTTCACCTGTAATATAGGAAAAATAATATTTATTCTTATAAGAAGAGGAATAATGAGTAAATTAACAAGAGGCTTAAAATGACATTTTCAGAAATGTCTCAGTTATTTGGAAATGTGCCACTCAGTGAGAGCCAGGACCATGGTGTGCCCAGCTTGCCTCTGAGAATGGCAGCTGGGCTTTTATCTCAAAAATCCCTTTGAAAAATGCACTAATAAGTAATATCTAAATATAACAAAGTAATTATTTTATTTGTAAAACTGAAGCACATATGTTTTGCTGCATGTTTCTCTAATAACATCATAGAATTTCTGGGCTCTTTCAAAGCCTAATATTGAATTTAATGACCTAGAACTAATAGGTTTTATTTACCATGCTGAAAAAACCACAGTGTAGTGACTGAGGTAATTTATTTCAGTTTACCTTTAGTAATAGTGCTCAGATCAACAATACTTAGATAGCCCAAATGCCCTCAAGCCTCTTTTCTGCAGTGTAAATCCATTGCACTGTATTGATAAAAGCACTGATGCATTTCAAATGATCCAGATGCGTGTGTGGAGTAAATGAATTATTTATAGGTTGCTTTGCATAGATATTAAGAACTTTGTAAGTGCTAATATTTTTCGTTATGAAAACGGTTTATGGTAAGGTGCTGCTTTGACAGCTCTTTAGACTTAAATTGCCCTCTTAGAAGCTACAGCATGGTTGACTGGAGTGCAGGTTTCTCTGGGCTGCTTCTTCACGAGCTAAAAAGATTCATAGAATCATTAAGGTTGGAAAAGACCTCTGAGTGCAACCATTAACTCAGCACTGCCAAGTCCACCACTAAACCATGTCCCTAAGCTCCACCTTGACATGGGTTTTGAGCACTTCCAAGGATGGTGATTCCACCACTTCCCTGAGCAGCCAGTTCCAGTGTTTGTCCAGTGAAGAATTTTTTCCTAGTGTGTAGTCTAAATCCGGCACGACTCAAAGTCATTTCCTCTTGTCCTATGACTGGTTACTTGGGAGAAGAGGCCAACTCCCACATCCCTACAACTTTTTGTCAGAGAGCAATTCTCAGCTTGCAATTCTCAGCTTTGACCATCCAAACTGCAAGGCAGCAGGAGCCTTTCTCTTGGCAAGGCTGGGCTGTCAGCAGGAAAGGAAAACCCATCTTTCTGTTTGGCATCCAAAGGACAAAGCTGCCTTCCTTGGGCACTGCATGTTGCAGTCTTGTGCACATTTGGGGGCTGTGTTAGGAAGGAGTTCCCCTTGCAGGCACCCTTGATCCACAATGCCATCCCAGCTCCTGTCTTATGTTAAATGCATGTAAGGTACAAAGTGCTCACAGATGGTTTTGTTAGTGTAAATCTGATGAAGACATAAAGAAAAACTGGGTTACTCTACCAGAATATTTGACCACCTTTTTAATTAGAAATATTAGGTCGTTCATTTCAATGTGTCTTAAATGTGTGTTAAAAAGACTGAAATGAATGGGTTTACTGGTCTTAATGGTTTAAAGAAAACTTTCTCCACTTTCAGTTCAAACCTCATATCCAAGCTCATGGCAGCTTCTTTCTGCAGTGTTTTTATGAGTGTTTAGACTTTTGAAATGTTTTTTAAATACTTTCTGAAACACACAGCAAGATACCTGGTGCACAGCACATTGATTCGTGGCGTCTAAGGTTTAGTGAACTTCCAGGCCCCATTACAAAGAACCCCACAGCCTATAAGGATGACCTTATGCTGAGAGTAAAGACACCCTCACTAAAGGAAAATGATGTGTGGGCCAGAAGAAAATACAGGGGAAGGGCTAAGAAAGCTCTTCTTGTCTAACATGGCATGGTTTTGCTGGGGATGGCCTTCAGAAACCCTCTGTTATGATTCATAAAGATGTGGATGTTTGTTAAGTGGGTAGTGTTGGTGCCAATGGAAGAGTCCATGCATTTCAGAGCTGGTTGATCTCTATCCTTATTCTAAATGCCTTCATGAAGCGACATCCTGTGTTGCCAAAGCAGAGTAGGTAAGAGATCTTGCTCTGTCATGGCTGCCACATTGAGGAAGAAGTCAGGAATACGTTAAACCATTTGAACCATAATTTTGATTTTAGATCCCATCCTGGATCATCTTTTTCAGAGAATTCTGTGGATTTATATTCTGAAAGCACTGGAGAGAATTTGTCCTACTCCTGCCTTTCAGCGTCTGGGCAGCTGCCCGAGTTCAGCAGTGACAGTAACCTGTTCGCTAAAGACAGGGAACTTGGGAATTAATGGATTTTTAAGAGACTATAATAGGCCATGGGGGAGAGCATTCCTGCCATGTAGCTGTTTTGTTCATTACTGCTAGAGAGAATGAAATGGGAAATCAATTTGGCTCTTTCAAAAATTAATACAGTCTGCAGGAGCAAGCTGGGGAGGAGTGCGGTGCCAAGGATTGGGCAGTGCCTCAGTGCACTCTTCCCTGCAGTGCTGGTGGGACACATGTGCTACTTTTGGACTGAGAAAATAAGTTTTTGGTGTTTACAGCAGCTTCTGCATTTAAAAGGAGATAGTCATGTTTGGGAAAAATATCTCACCCTGGAAAAGCAGAAGTAACATAGTAATGGTCAAATAGAGGTTTGTGTGGTGGTTTTGAGTAGTTTTATGTCCTGAGGATGCCAAGATTTCCATAAGAGCCTAACCTTATATTTAGAAGCCTCCATAGGTAACCTAATTTCTCCAAAGCCTGCTGAACTCTAATCATTCTCCTGCTCATCATGATTGCTGTTGAGCCTCTGAGTCAAATTTCCTCCTGAGGTATCAACATATGGCTTTAGTTAGAGAACATCTAAAAACCCACATGCATTGAAAAGTGGCCACAAGCATTCAGTGCCATAGCTTTCTATATGTTATGTCTCTGCATCTTGCCAGGATGAGTGAAGGGTCTATCCCAGGGACAGGGCTGGTGGCATGAAGGTCCCCTGGAGGAACCCAGAGGCAAGGAATGAGTGACGAGGAGGGTATGGACAATGTGATGCTGCACAGTCACTCAGGGGAGAAGCCCAGGCAAGAAGAAAGGATCTTGGGGGTGTCCCAGGTGGAGCAGGAGCTGGAGTTGTGTGAAGAGTGAAAATGAGTCTGGAAGTCAGTACTGCTGAGAAGAGGCCTAATGGCCTATGATGAAGAGCTGGAAAATACATTCAATTGCTGTGACAGTATCAAAGAGAATAGTTAGTGAATCAAAGATGACTGGAAGAGGCAGAAGAATTCCTTGAACTTCATTTCCTCTTGTCTAGGTTCTGTTAATGCCTACTGCCCATAACTGCCTCATTCTGTTCCCACCTATTTTTTTAAAAACTAAAGAGGAAAAGTAGACTTCCCCCTAACAGCCAACATCCCACTCTCACATGTTGGGCCAGCAGGCTTTTGTAGACTTTCTACAGCCATTAACAAAAACAGATTCCCCATTTCCATTTCAAGCCCTGCTCCACTAAAATTAGTGCTTTTCCTCAAAGCAGCTCAGAAGCAAGGCAATGCCTCCTGTCGTGACTGTGTCTGCCAGAGAGAAGCAGCTTCAGGGAATAATTTGAAGTTGTAAAAGGCATGTGAAAACTAGAACAATTTGGACTCCTTTGTGTGTTAAATTTGTTTGTATATTTGAGGTAGAAATCCCTGGGAATTATGTAGTAGCTGACCTCTTTGCTCCTCCCCATCAGCTGTGTGTTGCTCTAAGGTGCACTGCACCATTTCTAGGCTCATTTCCTGGTGCTGAATGCAAAGCTGATAAATTCAGTGCAGGGTTCTTTTACCTGCCAGCCAGGCAGACGTACTGCAATGACACTGGATTCACAGTGGGGAGCCTTTTGATTAAAAAAAAAAAAAAAGGAGAACAGCAGGGATGGAAGTGAGAAGGAAACACTGCCACAGGGAGCAGTAGCACCTGTGGGGGACTTTGAAGAATGTGGCTCTCAGCAGAGTTGTTTCTGAACCACAGAGACAGAACCACATGCAAAGTCCTGCCTGTGTGCTGAACAGTTTAAATCCAGTCAGGAAAAGGATCAGGGTTTTTTTTTCATCCTGTTCAAACTGGCTTGAAATCAAAACCCTGCTGCTCTCAGAGCCAGAGGAAAGGCACTGGTTTTTCAAGAGTTTAACTGGGAGAGGGATTAGGTGCTCTCTCAGTGGGTGTTAGTTATAAAATCCATGTGAATAGATACAAGTAGAGTGTGACACCAAGAGATGCTCTTCCCCAGCTGACACCTGTGAACCAGGTAAGGGTGAGCTCCCAGCTGTCCCCAGCCCTTGGGGAAGGGGACACTGCAGGGACAAAAATTGTCTGTGGTAAGCCTTAAAAAGGATGGGCATAATTGCATTCCTGCTGGTTGAATTTGTACTAAAATAAAGTTGCAGGGTTTTTCTCTGTGACTCTTCAGAGGAATGTAACACAGGCAAGAGGAGGGAGAGAAACAGGAGCTGTGCTCTACTCCTGGGTGATGGAGCAAGTTGGGCAGAGCAGAGGGTGGTGGTCTCCCTTCCCCAGGAGCTTGGCAGTGTTTCACCACGAGGATGATTGCCTTTGGAGAGAGTAAGAAATTCTTTTTTTTTGCTTGGATGCAGCACTGCTTAGAAGATGTGGGTAGACAGAAAGGAGACTCAGTTTTGAACTGTAGGAAAAGAAAGTCAAGGAAGAGGGTTTGCATGAACTTGCTGAAGGTTTTCTTAACAGTCAGGCTGATTTAAGGATGGAAACATTTTAGAAGAGAGCCACTTAAGCACCCAGGAAAGCACAGATGGAAGAAATGAGGTGCATAATTGCAAGAGATGCTGATCAAAAAGCACATTTAAGTGAGGACTGTAAAGGGGTGGTGGAGAAAGGAGAACTCCTCAGGCCTCTTGTTAAGCCATTGATCCTAATTACTACACACTGCTGATACCTTCAGTAGTGATCCCAGAAATGTTTGTCTTTCGACACAGTCCATCCTTGGGAACCTTTTGTTCTCTAGGATGCAATTTGCTTACTTTTTAAAACTTTTTTTTTTTAATATTTTAATCAAGGCAATTTTCTGTTTTGCATGCTGCCCTGCCCAACTTTGATTGCTTCTTGGAGATTTTTACTTGGTGCAAAGAACATTTCCCTGACTCAGTAGCTTTCCCAGAGCTTGCTCCACTGCTCTTGGACACTTGTTGAACACGGAATGCTTACTAAGTATTAATTAGAGCAGTATGTATTCTGCTTGTTCCTTTTAATGAACATTACATAAATACATGCTGAGATACCATAATTAAATAATTTGAAGACAGGAAATACTGTATTTCTGGTGATTAAACTTTATATCAAGTCTTTGTAACTGAAAATTTAGCAGGCAAAGATTTACTTATCTAAGAAAAAGTCCCCAGTGAGCTTGGATCTCCTGACTGGATTAAGATGTTGAATGTATGAAAAGCACTTCCTATTTTTTTTTTTTTTACAAGAAATAGTCCCAGACTTATATAATTCATTAAAAGAAATTTATAATGAGATAATTATCATTGATCAAGGGAATGTAATTACACTTTAAAACCCCACATCAGTGGAAATTCAATTAAGAGCACAGGAGACCAAAGGTTTGCCCAGCCCAAAATCCTGTTTCCATGGGAGATGAGATGTGTGTGCACAAGGATGAGTAAGAGGGCAATGAACCACACTCACTTTTTAGCTTAGAGAATCCTCAGTTCCTCTTGTATATTTTCTGTTTAGTTGCCCAAAACAATTTTATCTTCTAAGACACTTTCCAAACACACTCCAGAGCCTCTTGCATCCAGCATTTCTGTCATCAATGAATTTCACTTACCTAAGACCTGTTGCAAGAGGAAGGGTTCTTGGGAGCTTGTTTCTATTTGCTTTGCTTGCTCAGCTTTAGATCAGGGCTTTGGAAACATGTTTTCCCCCTCTAGTGTATAATTTTAGAGAGGAGGGGGTGGGAACAACAAGGAGTGCACAGAAGTATCTGGGTTAACTTCTCCAAAATGTTCAGATTATTTGAGTTTCATGACACTTGAAGACAAATGTATGCATGCAGTATACTTTGTTTGACCTGAAAGAAAAGCCAGATAATTTTGCTGTGTGTTAGGGTTTAAATCTTTGGTCCCTGTACCAAATCACACCACACAAAGTAATAATGAAGTCATAAAATGGTGTGATCCAGGTCCCCAACAGGGCTTCTTAGTTTCATGTGAAATCTGCACTGGGTCTGCTGAGGATGGTTTCCTTTTGCTACTTGAAAAAGTCCCAGCCTCTGGGAACAGGTGGCACACAAAAATAATTCTTTGATAATACTTTGATTCAAAAAAGAAATGTAATAAATAAAAACATTTTTAGTACTCAGAGATATTATCGTAATTATTTCTAAATGATCCTTCAAATGTTAAACTTGTCTGGAGGTAAATGGAGACAAATCCATCTAACTGCATTTGAAAAGATGTTTTTAAAATATCAGGCTCTTTTGCAGGCTTATACCTTTCTTCTAATGTTTGGGCTTCATAATAATTAAGAAAATCTGGGTGATCATCCTCAAAGCATTTTAGCTTTGGAATGGCAGGGGTGGAAAAAACATAAACAAAGTCTAGCAAGAAGTCAGGGGTAATTGTCAATGTTCAAGCCAAGAAAAGTTTAAAAAGTGTCAATTCAGAAGCAGTTCCTCCATAATGGGCAAAAATCTGGGTCTATTAGATAAGTGATTATTATCTTGGCATGCACTTGACTCTATGAAAATTTACTCCACAGTGAATGGTGATGAATCCAGTAGTTCAGGGAATTTGTTGTCTTATTGCAGTTATGTTCCATGTGGTCATGTATGCAGAGTAAGCCCTTCCAGGGTCTGGCTGGAAGTCTTGGCAAGGCCAAGGTGCCTTCAGGCAGACTGAGAAGAACCATCAAGTCTTGGACAAACACCTAAAATCCACCAATTCTCCCCAGACGGGGTCCAGAATTTTTTTCCAATCCTCTAATTTGTTACCAACCTAATAAACACTTATTCTGTGCTCAGCAGTCAATTTTCCCATTTCCTGGTGGGCAGGAGCCCATGCCCAGGCCTGCTCCTGCAGCTGGCTCTGGATGCTCAGCCCCTGGCAGCACCAGCAGGGAGAGGAGCCAGGGGGCTGGGCTGGCCCATTGCCCTCAGAGGGGTTACTGCACAGATGCTGGGCCATGTGCAGCAGTTTCCACTGTCTGCTGCTGATTCTGCTGATGGACTGACTCATTTTACAAGACAAATTGCTTGGAATGCTCATGCATAAGCCAAGATGATTATTAATAATTTGGAGGTAATTTTCCTTCCTTGTTCTCCTTCCCAGGGGGAGCAGGCTGTGAACTGTGACGTAAAAAATATCTCAAAACACTTGTTTAAAACATACCCAAAAGTATAAATATATATTTATATTTATATATAAATATATATATTTTATATCTTTATATATATATATATATATATATATATATATATATATATATATATATATATATATATATATATATATATATATATATATATATTCCATGTGTTCCAAATTTTCTTTCTTCCAGATGTCAGTTTCAGGGGCAGCATTTGTAAGAGTTTCCCATTACCTTTTGCCTTGAAGCTGATACCAAACACAGCAACAGACATATGACCTCAAACCAAATTAACCTTTAACATAAAAGCATGCTCTTCATGTATTTTGTAATTTTGATGCCTCAAAAAGGAAGATCTTTTTAAAAATATACACCAATAATTATAATATTCCTGATTTTTTTTCCTAATTGGCACAGAATGGCTAATATAGCTAAACTATCAAGCCAGAAGACTATGAATAATAAAACAGGAGAGGGATTATTAGAATTAAATAGTTTATATTTGTTTTCCTTCTTCTAGGGCAGGAAACTGACTGTAATCAATTTTCTGTTGCAATCAACTTTTTTAGGAGAAACAATATTGAATTATACTCAGGAGAGAAAAAAACTGGAAACAGCCTGTTTTTATCCAGTTTGAGGGACACCATCACCTTGATCACTGCAGTGAGCTTGGGTTGCTCCCTCCAAAAAAGATAGATTGTAATGGGAATAGAAATGGTCCAGAGAAAGATAAAGAGCATGACAGAAGCATGAAAATGCACAATAAAAAGAATTGCCCTGAGTTATAAAGAAATTATGTAAGGATAAAAAATAAGGAAAAATATGAAGAAGTCAAGCTCTTTTCATTGAATAAGGGTGTTCTTTGGATGTAATCTCATCTGCTGAAAGTTCTCAACCCATTGAGAAGGTAATTTTGGACAGAAGGTTGGTGAGCATTGGAAGGAAGGAGCAATCATTCCTTTGGTATAACTATTTTTCACCCGTTGCACTTAAACCAGGTGTTCATATCAGCCCTTTTGCTTCTGCACCAGCATCAGCACAGTTGTCTTCTTAGCAACTGCTGGTGCTTCAAGACCAACAGAACAAAGGTAGTAACAGGTGGATGATGTTGATACCATGATAGAGAGAGGAAAAGGAGCAAGAAGAAGTGAAATAAGGAATTCAGGACTTTTTTCTGGGGTTTGGTGAGGACTCTGTGTAGGAGCTGGCTCAGTCACTGCAGGCAAACCAAACCAATGTGCCATGCTAAGGAAAAGCTCCTCACTCATCATGGAGTCATAGAATGGTTTGGGTTGAAGGGGAACTGGAAGATCATCCATTTCCAACCCCCCTGCCATGGGCAGAGACATATTCACTAAACCAGGTTCCTCAGAGCTCCATCCAACCCAGCCTTGAACACTTCCAGGGATGGGGCATCCACGGCTTCTGTGGGCAGGGCAGCCTCTTCTATTGCCTCACCACCCTGCTTAGCTGATGTGAAGTTTTTTCATTCCACCATCAGTTGGTTTAAAAATGATGGGATTTTACCTATAATTTCAAAGTGTTTCTCCATTAGTGGCTCCCTTGCAGCTGGGTGCAGGAAGACTGTTCTCACTCAGGTGCCGTTTCCTTCCCTCAGTGCCATCTCACTCAGGACGCCAGTGTCCTGCCCAGCACTGAATCTAATGATTATTAATGGTTCTTTGCAAGTGTTGAAAGTGTTTCCATTGGCTCTGTAGCAGGGTGCCCTCTTGTGACCACTCCAAAACCAGAAATCGAGCACTGGTAACCAAAACGTGTCTTGAGGACTCGTATTCCATCTCTTGTCTGCCTTGATTTTCAAAAGCCTGAGGTCGGGGTGATGGCCATGACTCTGACAGACTCCTCACACAGTTAGACTTCATCACAATATACCTCACCAAACATCTGAAATGACAGGCTGACATAAGAGGGACTGTGAAATACTGCACACAAAGATAATTAAAACTTCCCCCACAGCTGCACACAAAGCATATCTGCTTGTAAACATACAGCAGTCCCATTCAGTCTGCACTGAAATTTAAGTAATCTTCCCATGGTAATAATAATGAAAAGGAAGAAAAAAGACTTTATGTGTTCTTTCTGCCCATCGTGGCCATTAACAAGTGCAATTTGTTTAGGGGCAAAGAGAAGGAGGCAAGGGAATGCACAGAGAAATTGAGTAAGCGAGCTGTGGGGTCACATTTTAATGAAAATTTATTCATGGATTCCTTTTTTTTCCTCAGTGTCGAGTGGATTATTACATTTAGGTGTAACACTTTGGATTATGCACTCCCCTGTGTGAAGCCAAACCAAATGAGGCAGAAAAGACCTGGTGCATTTGACAGGGAACAGGGAGGTCACTGGGTGACGCTGCACTGGCCTGGGGCACGACCAGGGAGGGCTTGGAGCAAATGTCCCTGCATGGAACAGCCAAGCTGGGTGCCACCAAGCAGGAGTGGTGACTTGGGCTCTCATCTGAGCTAGAAACTACAGTGGAAAAGGTCCTGGAATTTTTATATTCCCAGTGAAATCTGTGATATTGTGTATTTGGGGCTCTGCACCCACCCCAGTCACTTCATGGAGCTGGGATAAGCTGATTCCTGCTACCTGTTGGCTGCACTTTTTTTTTTTCCTCTCTTCAGTTGCATGATGAAACTGTGAAAAATATGCAGGGTGTGGATGAAAGCATTAAGGACCATTTTCTGGGAAAATAGTTGTCTAGGGTTAAATTGCTTCTGGCCTGTGTTGAATGTGAAATGTTTCCTGCAGGGAATCAAAGGGGTGAGTGTAATCTGCTGTCTGCAGCTGCCCAGTAACCAGGGGTCATCACTTCTCCTCCTAGAACATCCAGGTTTTGAAGAGCACATGGCAAAAGCACAGCTGAACAGGAGAGTGAGATGGCAGAGAGTTTTTGAGGGAGATTTCTCAGCTCTGGAGCTCACCAAAGTCATTTCAGTGTGGTGCACTCACCTCCTCCCCCCAGCCATTAGAAAGATAAATTGAGGGCACCAAACAACAAGGTGTGAGGTTGCACTGTTATTGTTAGAGTTTTACAGCAGTTTTGTAATCAAGATGGCTTGTCCTGGATGGATTAAAAATGGATTTAGACCTGTGAATGTCTCATTCACCTTTTCCTAGGTGTAGTGTCTCTCTTTTCCCCCCTCCATGTGTTATAAAAGCAGAGAGAAGTTGGGAAGGAGTAATTTGAAGTTGAAACAAGTTCTTGGTCTCTCACATGCATTTCAGCTCTTCATGCCTGTGCCACTGAGTTGTGATCTGAGCCCAGAGAATTCCCAGACTGGGGCTCTTTGAGGAGGAGTTCATCCTCGCAAATGGGAAGGAGCAGAATTTTACCTGGTATCAAATTTAGGACCCAAATTTCAAAGGTGCTCTGCCTGTATTTCAGGCTTGATGCTGAACTATTTTTTTTTTTTTTTGCTTGAACCTTGAAAGAGTTGCGAATAGATAAAAAAGAGAAACACACCAGCATTGCTGATTTTTATAGTTTTAAGTTTTCCCAAGACTTGATCTCTTGGAGCTTTTGACAAGTTAATTTACAAGCCTGCTAGAGATGCACATCGATGTGGGAATTTTCCTGAGCTATAATTGTGTTTTATTTTACTGGTAGAACTGTAAAAGCACTATATTGGTGCACCAAGTGCAACTGCATTGGGATGATGAGCAATTAAAACCACTTCTTACACAATAAAGCACATTCTATCTTGTTGCACTTACTTAATATACCAATTCAATGTGTTATACAGTATTTATCTAGATTACAGTAAATCACCTATTTAAAGAAGTTTTTCTTTCAGCCTTGCGTGTGGGGAAAAAAAGTGCTGGGAACAGTAAAAGGATAATGACCCATAATGGCAAAAAGCTAAAAATGGCAATCCAGTTGTCTCCTGGAATTAAAGGCTGCAGCAAGGCTGTTAAAGGCAAGCTGTTCTCTGTCCCCAATTGCTCCTTGTATCAGCATCACAAAGTCTAGGAAATTCTTATTTATTTCTTCTAGGCAAAGTAGCAAAGCAGAAGAAAAAGGAGTTAGTGGTGGGGTTACGTGCGTTGAAACAGAGGCAGGGTGGTGGCAGGGGCTGGGAAAAATGACAAATCTCAGACTCTACAGGGCCCAACCCCAAGGAGAGCTCACTGAGGACACAATAAACTGTGAGCAAGGAAATGGGGTTTGGCTGCTATTCCCTATTTGTGATCCTTGCCTCTGGCTTTCTTTATCCCAGCCTACTGCAGGCACCAGGGGACAGGGCTGGGAAACCTTCCCTGCATTTTCTCTCTGGGAAGCAGCTCAGTATCAAAACAGTCTTTGCTTCTGCCATGGGGAGGGAATTTCAGAGTCAGTTGTTTGTTGGGTACATGCTGTAAATATCAAATAGATGCACTGCAGCATGTCTTGACAGAACAGATCATAGTATTAAATGCATCATCCCAACAGCCTTCTTTCCACCTGGCTTTGTGATTGCATCTTTCTGGTCACCTGAATAGGCTTCCATTGGGGGCTGATTGTGCTTTTCTTTCTCATTATGATCTGTGTGGTGAAGTTTTGCAGCAGTTACTGAGCAGGCACAGTCCTAGCATTTGCTCAGCCTCTGTGCTCAGTGCTTTTCTGAGAAGTAAATTCTGCCTGCCCCAAGGGGTGTAGGTCTTGGGGGGCCATTCTCCCACCTGACTCCAGATAGGCAGATATTTTCCTAAGTTAGTAAATAATCCTGCAGGCCTGGTAAGTAAGATGTGATTTCCCCTTTCATGAAAGCAAAGAAAAATAAGTATTTCCTTAAACCTGCCTGTGTCCATCCTGCTCCCTGCTCATACCATCCTGCACCTTATTCCTCTTATTTGGTGTTTCTAAATGTTTGCTGGTTTGGGTTTTTTCCTGACAGTTTCTATTTCCTCTGTGAATTTATGCTGTTCTGTTGTTTTCCACTCTGCTTCCATTATGTCCAAAACTCTCAGGTCCCCTCTCTCTCAAAGCCAGTCCCTGAAGACAGCAGGCTCTCTGAAGAAAGATGCTTCTGCTGCATCTGGCAGGATTAAAGGGGTTTTTAGGGTCTTGGCCCCTCACACAGCAACCTTTTAACCGCAGCTTGTGCTATTCCCTCACCTGTGACACTCAGAAATCATATTTTTACAGGAATTTCAGAGTCCCCCCAGTTTACTTTCCCTGTGAGTGCTCACCTGAGCTGTGGGGATGGTGGCATTGGACATCCGTGCCTGGTGCTCTGCTGAGCTGCTCTCTCCCCTCGGGCTCTGCTGTGTGCCTGGGAATGCTGATGGTCACAGCTGAGCCCAGCCTGCCTGGGAAGCAGTTCAGTCATGAGCTGGGTTCATTCAGGGTGCTGCTCTCACTGACACTACTGCAGTGTGGGCTGCCAGCCTCCCCCAGTCCTGGCAACAAGGCAATCACTGCAAGCCAGTGGGCTTTTCCTCTGTGCTGCAGGTCACCTATGGATTGTCTGGGTTTGCTTTCTGCAGCTGAACCCTCCTCTTTGGCCCTGGTGAGTGTGTGCTGGGATGAGAGCTGTGACATGCCCAAGCCCCAGGGCACAGCCACTTCTTTCCCCTGTCTGCTCTCCATGCACAGAGGAAGCTCTCCTTCCCCAGTGGAAGCTATTGAACCCTGAGAACAGAGGCTGAACAAATGCTAGGACTGTGCCTGCTCACTGACTGCTGCAAAACTTCACCACACAGATCATAATGAGAAAGAAAAGCACAATCAGCCCCCAATGGAAGCCTATTCAGGTGTCCAGAGAGATGCAATCACAAAGTCAGGTGGAAAGAAGGCTGTTGGGATGATGCATTTAATACTGTGATCTGTGGTTCTTTCAAGACATGCTGCAGTGCATCTATTTGATATTTACAGCATGTACCCAACAAACAACTGACTCTGAAATTCAATTCTGGGGCTCACTGGCCCTTCAGAAAATTTGCTGAGCTGCTAAACAAGCAGAATATATTTTTTTTTAAATTTTAACTCCACTGCCTGCTCCCAATGTATCTTTCCGAAGGAATGCAGCAGTACTACATCCCGTTGAAAATACCAATTGTCTGAAGAAACACCTATCCTACCATTGCAATGTTCCTGCCTGTTATCTTGTTAGATGATGAGTGCTATCCAGGTGTGTCTGATCAATACCTGCCTGGAAGGACTACAAGAAAGCCTTGGCTGGTTCAGGTGTTGCAGTCACCTCAGTGAGGGTGGGCTCTGCCTGGCCAAGGGCTGAGTGATGCTGAGCACCACACTGGGCAGGGCTGCAGGGCTCCTGCAAGACTCCTTCAGGTGTTAGATAAAACACCAAAGATCTGACTGCTTTGGGTCATTAAAAACCCAAAACAAACTTTTCTTTTTTCACCCGTGAGGAATGACAGAAGGATGCCAGTGGTCTCTTGGTGGCCCTGTGACATTTGCTGTGGCAGTGCAGAGCTCCATCCCAGCATCCCTGCACGTGGCCTGGTGCAAAGTGACCTCTGTCCCTCAGCAGGGGACACACAAGGTCCCACAGGACCTGCTGCTCTCTGCTCTCCTGACACAGGGTAATATGTTTGCCAACCCTGCTGGTATCTGGAGGCTCGTTTATCTGAAATGGCTTAGAACAACTTCAGGGCTCAAATTTCCTTTATTCGCCAATCTTCCTTAATCTTAGGGATTGAAAATCATAATTCCCTCGATGCTGGCTTTCATCATACTGAGACTCATTCAGTTATCTTTCATGTCTGTTGATCAGGACTTAAGAAGTTGCCTTTTCCTCTAAATCTGCTGCTCTAAAAGACTGGAGTGGCCCTAACAGTCCTGACTCTACCTTCTCTCTTTCACTATCTCCAGCTGCTGACTTGCTGCATGTGAATTTCATAACCTTTTCTTGTGTACTTTTCATTCATCAGTTATTAAAATAGTAGAAAATTACAACTTCATTAAAATATTTTTTTAGACCTGGATTTAAATGGGGGGTTTTGGTTTTTTTTTTTTTTTTCATATTTTATTGCTCACATTTGCTTTCTGCTTTCAATAGTCTCTCACAAATAATGAAAGTTTCCCTCACAGGCATGGTCCTCCTAGTATCTTATAAACCAGTCTCTCCTTTCTGGTAATATGGACTTCAGAGAAGCTTTACTGCACTAAATTTTGGGCTCTGATGCTATGTTCCTGTCAGTGGATGCAGTTCCTTCAAATTCTTTGCACTGCCAGCGCTCAAACTTATCCTTCTAGAAGTGAAGTTGCCCCAAACCTTCTTGTCCACTGTGGTGAGCTGTTTTGTCTGGTGCCCAGTCTGTCTGTTCTGTTCCTGGTGAGGGCTCAGAGACTTCAGGGGACATCAGCTCCCTCTCCCTAGGTCTGTTTTCTCTGCCTGTGCATTTTCTGGCTGAATTCAACACACAGAAGCAGATGGGGTTTATGATTTCACCTGTTCTGCTAAGCAAGTTTTTTAAGTTTCTCCCCAGACCCCCCCATTCCTCTGCACTGGCCCTGTACAGCCCCAAGGCTGATCCATTATTTCTGGTAATCATTGTTTTTTTGCCATCAGTCACTTTTTTCCAAGTGTGATTACATACCTGTGTCTACATTCACAGTCAGGAAACCACCCAGACAATTTCCTGGAAGTTGAAAGAGAGGTGAGGAGTTGGAAAAGTGAACTTTGCTATTGAACCATAGAATCAGAGACAGGTTTGGGTTGAAGAAACCTTAAGGACCACCCAGTTCCAACCCCACTGGGCACCTTTCACTAGACCTGATTGCTCAAAGCTCCAACCACCCTGGCCTTGAACACCTCCAGGGATGAGGCATCCATGACTTCTTTGGTGAAGAACAGATGGAAAAAATCCAAGAAAGATTGAAGAAATGGCATAAATGGCTGCATGCCTGAAAATTAAAATTTTTGGCATCATTTATACTGAACACCAGCCCCAAAGAAAGGCAGATATAAAAAATGAGATTCAGGGATGACCTTTATCAGCTCTGGTGACAACTATAAATCAGGCTGCAAATTCTCATCAGCTTGCTGGACAGAATTCATTACAGACAGAGGCCACTGCATTGCTTTCTGGCTTTGACTGAGGTATGTCCCACTTAAATAAATGCTCTTGCACTGGAACAAATCACACATTTCAAAACAGAAGTCCAGGAATATGAATCATCTTTTGAGGACTAAGACCCAGCTAAACCTCACAGTGTTTTGTTTGGGATATAATGCAGATCAGTTTGTTCTTCTCTTAAGCAGACCAATTTTCTGTTCATTAACTCAGTGTGTTGATGGCTGGTATTGAATATAATGGCAAGATTTAGAGCCCTAACAAATCAGCACTGCTTCATTTATTCTTTTTTTTTAATACATTCTAAAAGTACATGTGGCAGATTAGCACCTGATTTTAAACTTGTCACAGTTTAACAAATAATGGGAAAGCCTGTTATCACCCACTTCCAACCGTGGAGCAACTTTTAATGTAATCTTGAAGTTTCATAGTTTATTAAAATGTTATGGGGTTTTTTGGAGCATAAGGAGCAATAAAATTTGGTATCAATGTCGTTATGGGCAGTAATGTGAATTCCATCAGTTCCTGCAATGTTCAAGAAACAGCTTCACAGACTCATTAGATTAATAAGCTACTTTACCTATGTTCTGAACTTGGAGCTGAATTTCATTGCTCTTTTCTTTTCTGTAATTAGGAAATATCCTGAGAGCCTTATAATTACCCAAATGTTTTTCTGGCCGTGCTTAAAACATGATTTTTTCTGTCTAGAACTTAGTGTGTAATTGGAAATCATTTTGTGTTGTTGACAGAGGGTGATTATTAAAGCAGCAATATTTTTCAGTATGTCTGATAATTAGGTAATAGTCTGTCTCTCAGTTTAATTTTTCCTGGTTTTTTTTTCTGGAATGCATGAAATATTGCTGGAAAATAAAAATTTAGGCTGCACAGTTTCCTTTTATAACAAATAATACTTCAGACTTTGTGGCCTGAATATATGAAGACCAGGTATGTTCAAAGCATTAAATCTTTTATTGCCTTACTTCCTAAATTGTTGGCATAAACACTTTTCTTAAGGATCTGGATGCAGAAGCTGGAAGTTAGAGCTGTAAATAAGTTAGTGCTGGATCAGACCCCAGGGATTGTCTCTTCTGGCATATGGCCCAGGGCAAGGGCAAATACTTAGGGAAGATTATGAAAAGCAGGAAAATCTCTCAAATTGAGGATTCAGGATATTCCTTTAATCCCTCACAATGGCTGGTCCATTGTCTTCCTGAAAGCATTCCCCTTCAAGACATATAATCTTTGATGGATTTTTCTTCCATTTTTTTTAATTCTAGTTTGGATCCACCTGCAGCCCTGGCACGTGCTCTGTTCTGGGACTTCCACAGCTTGTTTGCCTTCAGCATGAAGAAATAATCCCTTTTATTTGTGTTGAACCTGACACTGACTGGTGTCATCAGGTGCCTTCCAGTATTTATTTTGGAAAAGGCAGGGAATAATCATCCCTTATTTATCTTCTCCATACTGCTTATGACTTTTTTGACTTCTGTCCTGGCTCTGTTCAATCAGTTCTTTCTCAAGTTTAAGTTGCTTAGTTTGTTCAGTCATAAATTGTATGAAGGACTACTTCAAAGATAAATGAAAGTCAATCTATTTCAGATCCTTCTCTTTTTTTTTATTCAAGACAGAAATTTATGATAAAATTTATTCCATAATTTAAAAAAGAGTTATGCTTTGAGAACTTTGCCCATGAGTCTGCAGGGCTACTGCTCTAATTTGGACTCTGAGAATCTCAAAGTCTCTAAAACCTTGTGGTTTTGAGAGGATCAACTGTATTGCAGCAACCATTTGCCCTTCCAGAATCTGGGTCATCCCAATCTCAGAGAAGATTCATTCCTTCTTCTTCCACTTATGTGTAAATCTGTGACATGAAGGAGGAGATTTGTTTTATTGGCAGCAATAAGTAGAGTGTAGAAGCTTTTCATCTGCACCTTCAGAGCTTTTATAAAGCTGGTTAGTGACTGTGATGAGGATTACCATCACCAGGTTGGAATTAAAAGACTGCAACATGGATAAGGAATATGCTAGGTCTGTACACCCAAGTTTTGAAAGAACCAAGTCTCCAAACCCAGTGTTGCCTTTAAGTCACCCAACGGGGCAGTGCACGCCTCTGCAGTTACAGTGAGCTGGGTTTGTGCTTGTACCTGTCCTAGAGGGTTTAAACTCACCTTTGACTCATCCCAGGATGCCCCATGGGTAATGTTAAACCATCCACATGTCCCTTGCCCTTGTTGCATGGTGGCAACAAGGGGCAGCCACCTGAATGGTAGGGGGTGAGGAATTGTTTCCCTAACTGAGACTGGAAGCAGAGGTTTGGTAGGATCTGACAGTTCTTAGTTTAGCCAAGTTGCAAAAAAAACATAATCTATGATAGTCCCGTGCCAAGAAAAACTGCTGATTCCTTTAATGGCAGAGTGTTTGGGACTTAAGTTGTTTTATCTGCAGGGCAGTGCATGTAAGCACTGATCAGGCCTGAACTTCAGTTTATGACATCCCTTTTTGTTGTAATGTTTTTCATCCTGAACTTTTGACCTGCTACCTAACCCTCATTTGGAGTTCCTTTTGTATGTCTGCCCCAACCTTTCTGTCAGGCAGGCTGTGTGCTTTGAGAGCTGGACACTGTCTCCAGTATTTTTCTTCTTGTCCACCTGTCTTGAGAGCTGGAGTAGTCCCAAAGTGCACAGAGACAAGCTGATTTGCCTTGTTTCATGTGCAAATGGTGATTTCTCTGCATGTTTCTCCTGCTGGTATAAGTCTGCAGAACAAATGTCAGAGTCGGAGCACAACATTTGGTTCCAGAATCTGCTTTGTTAGGGGGTTCATTTGCTTTTCACTTTCAGAGGCTTTCCAGGCTTATTAAACTCCTACAGAGACTGTGGAACTCAGAAACCTTTAATCATAAAGAATGGGGTTTTTATGACCTTGTTTTCTACATTAACTATATAGCATGCTGCGTGTGTACGTTTAAACCAGGTATCTCTTGCATTCATCTAAGGGAAAGTGTGGCACAACAAGCATGTGACAAACACCAACCACATCATTTTATGGCTGTCCTCACAGCATTTTTAGCAATGGCTGTGTTAAAAATAATTTGAGTTCTTCAGAAAGAAGTTCCCAGCAGTACTTTTTGTTTTAAGTCTATAATTAGGTTCCACACAAACACAATTTCAGATTTCCTTAATGACCTTTTGTTTTCCTCCTTGCAGATAATGAATTCATTTATAGAAACCAGAATGGCACAGTGATTCTGAGGAATGTCGAAACCAACAGTTCAACAATATTAATAGAAAACAAAAAAATTGTAAGTATTTTCTATGACAAGTAGCTGAATTTCACAGCTCTCTTGCAGTTGGATCAGTAAAGCAGAAAATGACTTGGGTTTCAACTTCATGTATTGTCAAGGAGAAGCAATTCACTGGTGATACAATGGGCTATGCAGTGATGGATAATGTGAGATTGAACTCCAGCTTTTGTTATTATTCTGCAAGCTCAGTTTCTCTCATACTTCTGGAAAGTATCATATAGAGATTTGCAGCTAGTCTTGCATATCATATATAATTGAAAGATGCATAATTCTCATCCTGCATGCTTAATAAATAGGACAATAGATATCATTTACTGTCTATTGCCATTGTCTACATTCCTCCACGCAAATACTTATTTTTTATTTGTGCATTTGCTGATGCCTAATGGTTGAAATGTAATTTCAGTGGTTTTTATGAGCAGTTTTAATGAAAAGAAGTGGAGTTGTATTTGAGAGAAACCCTAAGAAATTGTGGGAAGAAGTTCGTAGGTGACTATTAAAATGAATGTAAAGAAAACAAAGTCACATCTGATACAGAGTATTGCTTATAGTGATAGAAGTGGTTTGTAGCATTGTTTTTTGTAGTAGATGAAACCAGCATTGTGGCAGAGGTTAGTACATCAATTGCATTAATTACTTTTTAATGAGACAAAGAATTTATTACTGAATTATTATGTCGGGGCCCAAACTTAAACTTCACATGCTGCATTTAATCGTCAGACTTTACTGCATCACATAAACAATCTTCTTTTATCAGAATGTAACCCCTTTCTTTACAATTCCAAGGGAATGGGCTGGCTTCCTTTAATGTCAAGGTCTATTGAAGTCAAATTACTTCCATTTGGCCTCTTGTTTATTCCACTGGTTTTTAATTATTGCCAGTTGTAAGAAAAGCACAGTGCTACAAGAAAATCCTGCATTTTCATGCCATTTTCCACCCTACTGCCTGTTCTACCTTTGTTCCTCTGCCCTCTCAGTAAATACATCTGCGGGTCGCCTCCACATTAATCTACAAAGCCCCAGTGCAAGAGCTGCCATTACATTTACTCAGACATGTTGTCTTTTTCCTCTTCCTTCCCTTCCTCTTACTTCCCTGGGGCAGAAAACTTTTGCTACTTGGTCATGTTTTCCCTTTCCCATGTTATTAACATAAAATTAAATAAAATCTGTCTTCTGTAAATAAAATCTGTCTCCATGCTGACCCTGCTGGTGCCCAGGCTCCCCCATCCCTCCCCATCCTGAGCTGCTCTGGGTCAGCAGCCTGTGAGATGTCCCAGAGAGGTGCTGGGTGCCTCTTCCCTGGAAAGGCTCAGATCAGGTCGGGTGGGACTTTGAGCAACCTGGTCAGGCTGAAGCTGTCCTTGCTCATTGCAGGGGGTTGGACTGGACAGCCTTTAAAGGTCCCTTCCCACCCAAATCATTTGGTGATGGTGCCACCTGTCCCCTCTGCTTCTGCCTCCCCCCACAGCACATCCATTCCCCCGGCCTTGGGGAGGACTTCCCCCTATTCCCCTTTCAGTTTTGCTCTGTGGGACTCTCTCAAGGACATACATCTAATTTGTTAGGTGAGAGGGTGAGATTTAAAAGGCAGTGCATGAGTGATGTGTTAGTGGCACCTCTCTTTGACCTTGGTGCCATCTATGCCAGCAATGCATCATATTGAAACATTCTGGGGAGGAGAAATAGCTTCACTACACAAATGAAAAGTGGAGCTGGAAAAAGGTAATTCCTGGCAAGTCTGAGATACCCTGGCAATTCTTCTTGTTAGCAAGATTTACAGCTCTGATTTTTGCAGAACCCAGGTCAGGATGCACTGGACCACTGCAGCATCCCAAAATCTTTTAACTGGGGAAAACACAATAGTTTTCCTCTGGGTTATCTTAACTGGGGGAGGTAGTGGTGTCTCTTTACTAATTTGCTCCAGAACCTATTTGCATTTTTTTATCTCCTGCACTGGCCAGTGGATACAGATAATGAGAGGAAATTAATAAAATGCCATTTATCAGAGTTTTCTACTAACCACTGCCTACACTTGCCACCTCACCAACCACTGTGCAGTAAGGAAAATTCTGGGGTTTTTGATACAGCTGCCTGCTCTGAGTCATAATGCATTTATTCTTTCTCTTATGGGTGCCCACGTAACATTTCTGGGGTTTGAGACAAAAAAATAACTATATTTTTTCAGGACACTTAATTCTGGCAGTATTCTTCATCCTTAGAGAAATGATCATAACAGTTAGTTCTAGGTTTCATTAACTTGAAAACTGAAGAGCATTTCTTTCAAAACTGTATTTATTTTCCAGGTCTCCTTAAAGGCCATCCGGTATGAGGTGTCACCTGACAGGGAATATGCACTATTTGCCTTTGATGTTGAACCTGTAAGTAAACAGATTTGATTTCAAAATACACAGCCAGTGGCAAACTTTTCTTTTTCTTTTTTTTTTTTTTTTGACTTTTATGCCAGCAAGATGATATTTTAAATTAATTGCTTCCTATGAAAGAAAGCAAGAAACCCCCTCACTTAGCAATTCTGAGAGCATGTCACACTGCCATCTAGTAGAGGAGAAAGGTATAAATTAGACTGTGAGGAAACACTGTCACTGCCAGGATTTTATAGCCTCCAGGAGGGGGATTGTAAGGACATGTCTTTGCTGCAAGGATTTCTATTCCTCTTCTGTGATTTTTTTTTTCCACAGTGCCTTTTTCCATCACCCTATAAATTTCTTCCCCAGAACAAAAAGCTACTGTCAGTGTCTCCCACAACTGAAATAATACATTAATTATGGTGTCACCACTCCCAGTGCTGCAGTTAGGCTTGAGCTATCACTTTCATTATAAATCCTTTTCTTCTGAGGGTTAGGTATAAATCATTTGTAAAAAATCACCATTAGGTTGATACTAAGTTCTGGATTACAGCAAATTTTTTTACCAGACTTCAAAAGGGAAAAATGTAATGAGTCATTTTTAAATGATGACCAAAGAATCAAACATGGGGGAAGCAATTCTTCTGCATGAATAATATTTTTGTCTTTCTCAATTCTGCTGGTATAAGGCCTGAAATGTTTGAGTGATAGCTATGCTCTGCGACTTGGGATGAACTATAAGCCCTATATATTTTGTTTCCATAGTCTAGAATATCACCAATTCTTCAAAATGAAAAGAATTAATTTGCTGACAGCTGTAATTGGTTTTTTCCATAATGTAAATAACATTTCATCTGCTAACCAAAGGAAATTTGTGGGTCCTTTGGCATTGAAAGTTGAGGCTTGGTTGCTTATCTGATTTCTCTGCTATCAGCTTTGTATTATTCCTGACTTGGTGCTATGAAAGTCAGAAGAAGCATGTCTGGTTTTAGAAGAAGGGAAAATAAAACTGTATCAGAAACTTAAGGAGTAATTAATAAAGATTTTTCCTGGGAAATTACTGATGTGACTTCACTTACCTGAAGCTTAGCTGAGTTCTAGACAGAGATGGATGAGGAAGTGTTAAGTTAATTCTAAACATGGAAAAGACAGCCTAAGGGTCACTGAGCAAGCAAAGCTTTTCTCTCAAATTTCCCTGCCTTGTAAGCCAGAGATGTTTTGCAAAATGCAGTTTTTTAGTGGGAATCAGGCTTTGGTTGTGGAAGCCCTGTGCCAACTCTGCTCAGATGGACTGTGCAAGCTGGAAGAGCCCTGAGGAGGGAGGGCTTCCTCAGCTCCTCTGAGAATGACAGAAAAATGCCTCTAATGACAAAATAAAACAAAACAAAACAAAATCAAAAAACCCCAACCAAAAAAAAAGAGAGAAAAAGTTACATTTCTGAAAAACAGTAATTAGAAAATAACTTTTTATTCTCAACCTTTATCCCCTCAAAGGACTGCACACTCTGAAGATCTGAAAGAAGCAGAGTTAGGGAGGCTTTTACAGCCCAGACTTTGTGTTCAGTCTGTTGTGGACTGCTTGGTGTGGGCAATTTGGCGGGAGAGCCATGGGAATGGAAAGGGATGGGCTGGATGTGCTTCCTCTGCATCCTCCTCTCTGCGTGTCAGTGCTTGCAGACCTGTGAGTTTGAGGTACAGAAAAATACTGAGTTTGTGGTTCTCAAGATGCCTGTCTGGAGAAGAGAGAGCAGCACACAGCCAGGTGCTCCCTGCATCACAGCACATCTTTTTCTAGACAGGAAAACCCAGGGTGGGAAGCTGAAAACATTCTTTGGTAATGCTTCAGGATGTGGCATATACTCACTGTAAGAGAACATTGCAAGTTGTTCAGATATTCATATATAGCAAGAGCTCCTGAAGCAAAACAAAACAAACCCTCTTTTATTCCTTTAAGATCCATGTTTATGGAGAAAAGAAAATTTGTTGGATTTGTTTTGTTTTGTTCTCTTTTGAAGCTCACTAATAGAGGGGTAGTTGGGTTCAGTCTTGGTTATTGCAGCCTTAAGCCATGATGGGTGGCTCTCTGTATTAAAATGGCAATAACAGTTAAATTATTTCTTCAGTTTTCTGCTCCCTTGGTATGCAGACTGTGGCTACAAATAATTGCATGTTAGTTAGCTCTTCACATTTTCTGCATTTCAGACTGTATTCTTGGACAAAATTCAAATTACGCTGTTTTCTGCAACACAAGGAATTGATCAGCAAAGCCTTGGGCAGTTGTCCTTGTTGCAAAGTCAAAAGGAAATTCCAGGAGATGTATTGGCAGAGGACATGTCTTTAAAGTTTAATTCTACCATTTCAAAAAAGGAGCTTCTTTGAATTATTGCATATTTAGTTTTTAGCCATCAGAAATTGTTTCTTTTTTTTTTTGGCATTTGAAGATGTGATGTGCTGCCTTTTAATTGTTTGTGAGTATAGATATTTTCATCATTTTTTACACAGTACAGTTGTGCTGCTTTAATATGCATTGTATGAATTAATTATTTGTCTGAATTCTGAAATGAATGGATTCAGCTTCTATGTTTAATACCAGCCAGGAATAAACATCAAAATAGGAGAGCACAATGTATCACTCCAATGAAGCAGAATATTTTTAAGAAAAGTGTCACAAAGTCATTTCCTTCCAGTAATAACTGCTTCTATATTTTTCTATTTATTTGCACAGAAGCATGTCTGCTCAGTGTTGGTCTGGGTGACAGCACTGACACCCACTCTGGAATAACACAGCACTGAACTGCCAGACACCTATTCTGCAAAGACACTGAGGCAGCTAATGTGTGTTTTCCTGTTGTATCACTGCATCATTTTAAAGGATAATGAATTAAAACATGTTCCTTAAAACATTTCTCCCAGGAAGCTTGGTAGACAGCTGTGAGGCTGCTGTGGGTACATTGTGGCTAGTCTGGCTGTCAGATTTCATTGTAATGGGGTTTTTTTTTGCAGTGCTTATATTTACAGAAGTTTAATCTTTCAGGCAGCAATATTCTGGGTAAGCCTTGTGCTAATAGGGAGCTTTTCCAACCTTGAACACAGAAGATTTGTTCTTTTTCTGGAAAGGTCACAGGAAAGGCACCAAGCTTCTTTGTCTTGAAATACTCCCACAGTTTTTCTGCTGTTTATTTTTAGTTTCTATACACCACAACAAGGTGCAACCTGAGGCTGAAATGCCAGAGTGAAATTTCAGGAAAGCATCGAGGAATAAACACCTCCATGGAGAAACTTTGATTTCAAACTATCTTTCACCAAAACAAGTGTTTGGGGTCTGATACAGGGTTTGATGACCCCAAAACACATGGGCAAACAGGGTTTGGCCACAGCAGCTCAGCAGAAGGGGGGCAGAGGCTCACGGCTGTCTCAGGTGGTGCCTGGCCAAGGACACTCTTGCCTGGCCTGTGGCTCCAGCAGCACTGCTATGTGTGGCACTCACATTCCCTGAACATGATCCCTTCGCCCAGGGTTTTTCTCCTGGGAAGCTGAAAGGCAGCAAGAGGCCTCAGAGAAAAGGAAAACAGTTCTTATCTCATTTGCTTCTCCTGTGTTGTGCTCATGTGTGGAATGTGTTTGGAGATTGTTTACCCACAGGTGATTGTTTCATTGGACTCTGCTGTGAGTTGTTTTCACTCTCTGGCCAATCAGGGCCAAGCTGTGTCTGGACTCTGAAGAGAGTCACAAGTTTTCATTATTATCTTTTTAGCATTCAGTTAGCATCCTTTCTGTGTTCTTTAGTATAGTATAGTTTAGTATTCTTTAATATGATATAGTATCATAAAGTAATAAATTAACCTTCTGAGAACATGGAGTCAGAGCTTGTGCAGCTTTGTGTGGCAGTCAGTTGCCAGTGGAGTTTGTGTAATGTAACAAAAGAAACAGAGGAAATATCTGAGAAAAAAACTTCTTTTGTGACGTAGTGACACAGTGAGATGCTAAATAGTGAATATTTAGTTGTCTTTATTAGGAATCAGTGTTGTCATCATGCAAGAGGGGAATTAAAGCTGCCAAGGTTTCTCTTAAAAATTGTTGCTCTTTGTGTCCAATTTTAGCAGCCCATTACTGTGTTTGGGCCAGTCAAGGGCAATTGCACTTAGAAATGCTGGCTGATCAGCATGGACCCAACTGCAAAGGCTTCTGAACAACGTTAGGGCTCAGAGGCTTTTGCAGCTGATACAACAGATGCTGTTACCTATTTTGCAGTAAAAGAAATGGTATTTTTTAATTCAAATTGCAGGAAAGAATTTATCATTGTTGTAATTAGAACACACTCCACAATAATTTTTTAGCCTAGTTCATGTGGTGAGTTCAGTATTTCTGTTCTCCCTGCCTGTATCTCTGAGACGACTGGTGGGAGCGAAGAGAGTTCAGAAAGACCCAGATCAAACCTTAGACTTAGTATTTAGAGTGTGAATGAAGTAAAAAAAAAAGCATTATTTATGGAAAGTAACATATTACTATTGTTGTTGTTACTATTTTTTATTATTTCTCCGAGGCTGGTTATTATGTGAAATGAATGGGTTTTGTGCTTATGGTCCAATTACAACCTCATACTAATTTAATTAGTTGTGAAAAAATAAAACAACATAATGCTTGTTATTTCCAAAACACTAATGGGTATAAATATTAATGAATCCTCACAACATCCTTTTGAGCTAGGTGATAAACATTATTATGATAAATATACCTCTGAAAATTGAACACTGTCATAACTATCATCAGTAATACTGCTCAGACTGTAGTCATGATATTTATTGCTTAATTGAAATGGATTTACCAGGCCTAGAAATAGGCTTACATAAATCTGTTTTCTTTATATGGCAATAAATATATTTCAAATTTATTTTTTTTCATTCTCACCCAATGTTATTTTCAGGAACACTGAAGGTGTTTAGTGATTTCAGGATAAAGTGAGCACAGATAGAATATTTCTGTCATAAAATAATGCTACCTGTTTTATTGATTGTTATTTAATTTTTGGTGTTTGTTGTAAATCATTATTTTTTGAAGGGGCCATTTTGAAGTAAAAAGCTTATGTTTATGGTTTTTCATATCTTCTTTTTAATGTGAATACAGTTTTGAGTCATTGTTCATAAATCAGAAGGACTCCTCTATTGGAAATTGTACAATATAAGGGCATTGTTCACTTATATCAAAGGCTGCTGGCTAAAATGATTTTTTCCAACATTTTCAAGCCTAAAGCACTATAATTTCACATACTTGTGAGAAATAGTTACTGTTATTAGGATAAAGAATGGATTAGGATAAAGCCCTTACTAAACAAAAAGAAGAAAAGGACTCAATCCAAATACTGTTTATATTAGTTAAAATATTTCTGTTATTACATCTGTGCATGTGTGTATCTTCAGGCAGAGTATCTTCTCTTTTCTCGATTCACCAACTGCATGAATGTAGTTGTGAATGAAGAATGAGCTGTATCACTGTGGTCATCCAGTGCTTTTTTAAAGAGCAGAAGTAAAGTTATTTATGAATTAGTGGAAACACATAGGCCAGCCATTGAACAAATCTGATAATTTGCTAAATTTTCAGGAAAGCAACACCTTCAGTTACTTCTCATAGAATAAATATTAATAATACCCTTCAGCAAATCTTTAATATTTCAATAAAATACAGCTTCTGAAAATGGCAGCATTTTTATGTGTGTGCCTGTGTGGGCTGTCAGTGAGGCTGTTCTGGGTGTCAGGGCTGAAGGTGGGGACCACCTTTCTCCTTTTTACAGATCCTGTTTTGAGTGATATTATTTTAACAGCCAAGATCAGTAGTGTGATAATCTTATTTGATAAGTGCTGTTCAACCTCTTTGTGGTGGAACAGCAGTGCTCCAGCTACATTTACATAACTAAAGCTAAGACCTGTGTGTACAGAAAAATTGCATTAACAAGAATGTGCTAACAGCATAGAAGACCTTGATTTTGTGGGTGATAGTTTACTTTGGAATTTGAAGCTGAAGCAGCAGCTACTGTTTCACAACACCTAAAGGCAATATTTTATTTTAAAAGGAGCTTGTTGTGGTAAATTTTTATTATGAATCTGGTCTTTGTGAAAGACAGGCTATCTTTTCCAATCTCAAACCCACCATGAACAAATTCCCTCCTCTGCTTCTATACTTCTATTCTATCAACAGGATAGACAAAACAGAATTTTCAAAGGCATCAGACAAGGTTGATTCAAAAACATTTGCACGCTCTCATTTGCTTTTCTGTCCAACCTGGGAGAGTCTATCTGAGGCAGGAGATGAGCTCTTCATGGTCACCTTTCACTGAATAAACCAAATAATACCTGACTCCTCAGCAGCAGGGAGGTTTTTCCTACCAGTGAATCTCGGGGCAGGCAGAAGCAGCAATGTCTCTGTCAGATGCACCAACGTGCTGCCGTGTGTTGGGATCAGTAATTGTTTCAGGCTAATTAATATTTGATATCTGCAGTGGCACAGAGAGAGGGGGAAGTTTGCCACACAGCTCTCAGGGGATTCCCGGGTTTTCAAAACTCTATTACAGAGCTGTGCAAGCACTGCCTTCTCAGGTGTCTCAGCTGATTTTTTTGATGCCAAACCTTCTCTGCTGCACGTGCTTACAGAATTAAAACTTCTTACTAAAGGAGGGTGGATACCCACTCTAATTGAGCAAACATATCATCAGATGGTGAGCATATTTGTTCTGCCACCAATTTCTGTCCCATTGTTTGTTTGGGATAGAAGTTTTTGGACACAGTTATAGGCCAGTGGAGCAATAATTGCTGACAAGTTTAATCCTAGAGTTTTCTTTTGAGGGAGAAACTACAGAAATTATTTTCATGTTGCTAAATTTCAAGGCCAATTTTGGACTAACACGGGGAAGAAAACAGGTCAAAACTATTCTTTATTTTGGTTTGGAGGACCCTCATGGTTCATTTGGAATTCTGACAAAGTTCCAGCAGAAACTGTATTTCTTTATGTAGCCTGAATGGTTCTTTGCTTTTGACAGCAATTCTTCTGCTTTGGAACAGCTTGATTTAATGAGAAAAAAAGTAGTTCAAACAAGAAGTTAGAAAGGGGGTTGGGAACTCAAACAAATATACTGTAGGGACATTTTGGTACTTAGGATGCTTGAACCATGGGGCCATGGGTTCTTATTTAAAATTAAGGGTCTGCCATTGTAACTCAGTAGAAACTGGGGGGGGGGAAATAGTGGAATGAAAAGACAAATACCAAGTCTGCATACTTTGTTTTCCATTCTTAATAAAAGGGAAAGGATAGGCACTGAGTGTCAGCAAGGAGGAATGGCTGGGTGAGGGCTGATTGTGTCTGTTATCCATGGAAAATATGTTTGCACCCCTAAAACGCAAAGAGTGGAAATTCTCCTCATGCTCAGCAGGTGTTCTTGGAGTGGGATCATCGCAACACTTAAGGAACTATAGAAGGTGTTCCTGCCCATAGCAGAGAGGTTGGAACTGGATGATCTTCCAACCCAAACCATTCCATGATTTATCATTGCAGCCACTGTGGTGGCTTAGGGCCTGCAGCTCTTCCATGGCCAACAATAAAACCACACTGGATATCAGATTTTTGGCTCTGTTGCTCCCTGGTTTTGGGGATGCTTCCAGGGGGAAGTCTGGGCTTCTGAAATGATGGTCTGGGAGCATTCATAAAGCACAACACGGTGTGTTTGCCTAAGTTGGGAAGCAAAGCTCAGCACAGCCTGCATTCCTCCATCCCCACATTCCAGTTCTGCTGTTGCCTGCTCCCTACAGGGCAGTGGTTTTGGGAAAACTGCACCAAACCCAAATTTCTTATCCAGTCTCCATTCTCTCCACTCCAGGGACTGTTTAGTCTGATCATTGCAACAAAACTTGAAATGCAGAGCATTAAAAACACTGTCTGCTGACTTCAGCTGCTGGGCTTTAACTGCTTTTCTATTAAAACAATGGATTAAACCCTTGCTGTTCTCCTAATAAAGCAGATCAATTGAATTAGAACTAAACCTGAAGCCTCCTGAATTGAGCTGGGAGACTTCAACAGAAATTGCACAAACATGACTGAGTGCAAAATTGTTTTTCAGACTAAGTTGGACAGCCTTGCTTACGTAGCAAAGGCCAATAAACTGCATCCTGCATTTATTCACAGGCACAGATACACATCAGTAAACTGCAAAGCAAATCCACAGTTCCAGGGAAGACTAGAGGAGCAACCAAACTCAGAAATAATTAGCCTGTCACGCAAAAGTACATAGGTGTATTATGTATCAGTATCAGCTATCGGCAGTCTTCCTCTGTAAATATTTTCTTTAGTAAATGAGATTTTCATCAAGCAGGCAAGGAAAAATAAAAAAGCCTCAAGGCAAAACACTTGATCCAAAAATAAACAATTTTTCTTAGCTTGCATAAGGCTATATTTCTCATTAAGCTTCCTTTTCTGAGTGTACAGGTTAACTAACTTGAACAAACTGGTAGAGGTTAATGTCCTAATAAGATTCAAAAAAAGTCTTAAAAATAAATTGCAATTTGTTTTTGAATAAAGTCTTCATAAGATAATGTACAAGGTCTCCTAGACAGTCAAAATCAGATGGACAGTATTAAAATAATCACAGTTTTCTTTCTTGCACTTGTATGGGAATCTATCTTAGTGAAACATGGGGTAACTTTGCTTTACAAGGAATGAAATTAATACCAGTATGAAAATTATTGAAAAAAATTGAAATCTAACAAATAATTAGATTTCTTGCAACATAGACAGACTTCAGAATTACATTAGAGATGAGTTCCTGCTTTTTAGAATACATTTTCTTCCTAAGTTTTCAGGGACAATGAACATCCTGGTTTGCGCTGGATTGTAATAAACATAGATGGTTATTTTAAAATATTATGGAAAGAAATGTATTAGGAGTAGCATACAAAATGAGAAAACAACAGGGATTTAAAAAGCTTCAGAACGCAAAACCAGAAAGAATTTAATTCTGGTGTCCCTGCAGAAACATATGAAGCAGTATATAATCTAATTCTTCTGGTTTCCAGTCCTTTTTGTTTTTCTTTAATTTTTAATCACCGAAATAGTAAAAATATATATATTTAGTGCCCTCTTCTGGAAAAACAGTTCTTGCTATGCCAGGCACCCCAATGAAATTCCTGTACTCAGAAATGCAAATCTTCTGATGTAAATGTTCCCCTCTTTAGCTGAGTTACATCCTAAATCCAAGGAATGTGTGGCTCTCTGTGTTTACCCCGAACAAGTGCCTTTTATCTCTTACTGCCTGCAGAACTCTGCTTTTACCAGCTGGATGTTAAAACAATAATTAATGTTCCTCCTTGGGCAGCTAATGACCCAGATTTGAAAATGGAATCTTCTATTCTTCTTTCTTCTATTCTCTGCTCAAAGGAAGCTCTTTCTTGAATAGGCAGAGGAATCACAGGGCTTTAGTCTTGTCTTTAAATGCTTGAGTCCTCATATTTCTGTGTGCAGGACTGATGCTGTTGATGGCAGGGCTGTGGAGGGTTCTGCAGCAGGCAAGGAGCAGGGCAGGTTCTGTGCTCCTTCCTGTCCCCTTTGCTCTCCCCCTGCTTTCCAAAGAGGTGCTCTTCATCACCACAGACCGTTTACCCCATGGAAGTTGCCCACAGCATCACAAAGATAACACAGAAAATGTCTTCTGCCTTCTGTGTGATTTCAGTTTGTTTTCTTCCTGTCAGAATACAGAATTGTCTCCTCCAGTGAATTAGATCTGTGTGTACATTGAGGTACAGCTCTGAGTCTTCTGATCTCATATGGAACTGGAAAATGAATCTTTCACTGAAGGGGGAGAGGATTTTTGACCAAGGTTCCTAGCATACACCTGAATATTTTCATTTCTTTCACATCCACTTCACTGCTTTTAAACTGTTGCTCTCTAATGCTTGCTGACAGACTCATCTTTCTTGGTTCAGATTCTTTGAGTCCTCTAGAAGTGCCCTGAGCTCAGGACCAACTATAACAATTTCAGTGCCAGTGCTAACTTCTTTCTAGTATTCACATTCTCAGCTGCTACAGTAGAAAAAGCAATTTTTACATGTTAAGAGTAAATTTTAATAGAAAAAACATATGCTGTGGTTCTGTAGTTGTTAATTTCTGCCTCTAAAGTGAATTATTTTAAAATGAATAAATTAATTAGATATACTAAGCATTCAGCACTTTTTCATGGCTTGGTTCTCACATAATTGCTACAAAGCTTTACTATTTGCATTGTAAACTTCACAAAAAAGAGGCTTTTAGAATATTTCCACAGCCAGTGTCCGCAGAGCTCAAGAGATGTTTGTTTGAAAGAAAGCATTACCTAATGTTTCATTAAAAGCTGCATTAAGCACTGTTTTCTAATGCTGTCCTTCAGCCATCAGACTTGCAGCTCCAAACACAGTGAAGGTGAGAATGAATGTGGATGTGAACCCTGTAAACTCCCATCTCCACCAGCTAACCCAGGCTGCCTCTATGAACTGTATAATTCAGGGTGTAGTTCTAAGGCTAAAATAAACATCCAAGGCTGCTGAGAGGAATCACAACCCACACAAGCTTTTGGCACCATTGTCTGGGAAAAGGGAGTTGCTGCGTGAGTTTGTAGGTGCAAAAAGGGGAAATGCTTGTAAAGAATGACTGGAGAGGTCAGCAGCGGGGACATCCCTCAAGGTAGACAGCTGCAAAGAGAGGCACTCCAGGTTGCAAAGTGCAAGAGCCTGAGAAGGTATTTGGGGAAAGGATGTCTGTAAATCAGATAACTCTAGTCTTCTGTCTGAATTGGCTTTGGGCCACTGAGCCAGGGAAGTGAACTGGATGGACTCTGGGTCTGGCCCAATACAGGGATTATTATGATCCCAAATATTCCTAAAGAAGCATGGTTGTGTGTTTCTGTGGGTGTGATCGGAAGGTGTTCTATGTTTCTTGCATTTGGGGTAATTGCTATGTCCCTCTAAAACTTCCATTTTGCCTCAGGCTACTTTTGTACTCGTAATATATATTAACGTTTGTTCATCTTTTACTTCTGTTCCTTAGATATATTTGGTGTGTTGGAATCACAACTATGTTCTAGATAATTTCCTTCCCATTCCGAAGTTTCTGAATAGAGGGCAGGAGGGGAAACCTGGAACTTCATATCTGTGATGTGAATATTGATAAAAGTTTTAAAATATCAATGAAAGAATGAGCTCATTGTTGATAACGTTCATTCATAATACTTTGTAACTTCACTGCAGCTCCCTCCCGATAACCTGAGCATCAACAAGTGCACAGAGGCTGGTGCAAAAATCCTACAGAGTGCTTTGCACCCCCATTTCATTTACCAGTTAAAAATGTCGCTGTTGTCCTTTAAGCCAGTGCCTGCAAGGGCTTTGTGGTGCCAGTGAAGCGCTGTGAGGGACAGGTGGCTCGGGAGCAAGAGGAGCCTTTTGTAATTGCTTGGCAGGGCAGAGCTGCATTAGAGGGCAGCAGCAGTTGGCAGATTGGATTAGCACTCTCTGAGGGGTGAGAGCTGGCACACGAGCTGGCTGTTAATACCTGTGGCCTAACTTGCTTCTGGAGCTGCATTTGCAACAAAAAAAGCAGCCACTCCACCCTGCTGCTGTCACAAAGTCATAAATTTTCAAGCTGGCCTCAAAATTCCCTTTTGGCGCTGGCAGCAGTATAAGGCTCTCAGAAGAGTAATTTGAAAACTAATCTTTTAACAAAGAATTATTATCATGAAACAACTGAGATAGATAATCAGGTTGTAGGGGGTGAATTAGCAGCCTTCTCTTACAGCACGGCAGTCCATCCATTGCTGTGGTGGATGTTGCCATCACACTTTATTTATGGTTGTTTTGCAAACTTGAGATGAGATTATCTGCCAAGGAATAATTCTTTGGCTTTGATGTTTCAGAGACCTTTGGTTTGGTGCTTGGAAAATCAGTTTCTAAGCCCAGCCCAGCCTCTGGATGTTTGTGGGAGAGATTTGCATATTAACCATGTGTGCTGCCTGTGGCGCATGACCCCACCACAGTCAGCTTCAGCTTGGTTACAAATGCTTCCAAAATGCATGTCCTCATGGCAGGAATGTGCTGTCCCTCCCTGATGTCACCTTGATGTGAGATTGTTCTCCAAGGAAGCCTCTCTGGTGTGGGTGGCCGGGCATTCACAGCTCTGCATGGCTGGAGAGATGTCCTGGTTGCCCTTCAAACAACAATGACAGTGATTTCATTTTCAGTTTTAAGAGCTTAAACCGCTAAAATATTTGCAAAATAGAGACATGTCCTGGTGATCCACTGCCTCTTGTATTACTGCCTTCTTCCAAATCAAATGCTAAGGTTTCTTCCTGGCTCTGGACACACCAGATTTCCTATATGGAAATGAGTGGGATGAGTGGAGCAGCTCCTGATGCTCTCTGGTGTGACTGAGGTGCCCACAGACCTGCTGGCTCTCTCTGAGGCACTGACAGGTTAGTGCTGGCTGTGTCACCCCACCCAGGCACAGCTACACTGCTGGGTCAGGATCCTTCCCCCCTGTTTGCAAGAAAAAGCTTTACTTCCCTTAAGAACTCTAATACATGCATTCCCCAAGTCTATTTCTTTCTCCCTTTGCAAAAATGTTAAATTACTTCCTCTGGAATACAGACACAATTATAGCACAGGCAACCAGTTGCCAAATTCTCTGTATGTTGATTGATTCAGAGACCCCCTTCTCATCACCTTTCTTGCTCAAACCCATTTCCTCCCATCTCTGTCCTCCCCTGAGCTCCCCAGACTGTCCTGGAGTGTCCCAGCAGTGCCAGAGTGCCCTTTCTGTGGCTGCGAGCACATCACACATGTGGCTGATCAGCTGGATACAGCACAGCAGGGAAGAGCATCCCAAATCAGGTGTTTGATGACAGCTGTGGGTTATTGGCTGCCAGCTGAAGCAATGCTCAGGAAGTGCTCGTTGATAACATTTCATTATGGCTTTTCTAATTTATTGGAAGCACAAAGAGAAATGGGCAGAGTTCCTTAGAGGGCTGTGCAAGCAGGTTGACACACAGCATGAGACTCTACTGGAGGTGCATTACTGGAGAAGTGATAAAGTATAAAGGGATAAATTCAATGCAGGGACAAAAGAGAATATGCTGTCTCAGAAGAAAGCAAAATAGGTCAGTATCACAATGAGTCTGAAAGGTGAGAATGTTGAAGACACCTCAAATTATGCAGCTTTATTGATTTGTGTTGTTCTTGCAAGCAATCAAGATTCAGTGAGTGCAGGGTACAAAATACCAATATGGATTTCAGTATTTTTTCTTTTTTTTTTATTGCAGTGACACAAAAAGAAAAGATGGCATGATGTTTCTGAGAGAATATAATCCAAGCTGGTTACTATGGAGTGCCTATTAGCAATAAAATAAAATCCCTTGCAAAAATAGTTGGGCTGAGGAGAACACTGCTGACCATTCTGTCTGCACTGAGGGAAAAAATGAAAAGAGCATTAACCAACCATGCCTCAGCCAGAAGTAACCCCTTGTGCTCTGAGTCAGAAATAGAGGGGAGAATAAAATTACAAAAATTGAACAAAACATTATACAGAAGTTAGTGGTCAAGTACAGGAATGGATTTTTCATGCCTTTGGTGGGCCAGTTCAACATGTCATGGCAAAATAAGGGTTTCTTCTCAACAGAACAGAAGGGTTCAATGAAACCAATGGTATCATAAAGAATTTTGGTCAAGGCAAATGTTGACACATTCAGTGAAAATTCAGTTTTTAATGTTGAAGTTCATAAAAGTTGCAGAATATTCTGCAAACAGGTACAGTGACCTGCTTTAATCCTCCAGAGACTACCACAACAGATTATGGCAGTGAGGTATTTTTAGTCAAAAAATTATCCTTTTCACTCCTGGAAGATCTGTATGAACAACACAGTTACCCTGTGAAGTGAACATCAGATTTGCTTATTGGTGGCTGACCAATAGAATAATCCATGTGACAGTGTGGTATCCTTTACACACATGCTGTGTCCATGCAGGAGAAGGAAACACAACCTCTGGCTAGTGTTTGCTTGATATTTTTCTTCTGAACTTATTTTCCCCTCCCTTTCAGTCCGCTGTGAGAAAACAAGGTACAAAATACATGAGCTATTTGCCAATGCATAGCAGCAGCCTTCCTGCATTCTACTTTATTCCCTTTTCCCTGTTAATCTGTCAGTTCAGAGCCTGGTTAAATATCACAGATACTAAAGGCCAAATGGCAAATCATCTTTTACCTGCATATTTTGCATCACAGTGTTAGTTACTGTTTAAGGGCGCCAGGACCATTTTGAAAGGTGGAATATGTAATTATGTCAAATGCTTGGGATTATTCAATTGGCTTGACATTCATATGTGCATTTGGGGATTTGTCTGCTCATATAAGTAGGAAAATGGGCTGTGTAATCTATTTCCAGCAAATGTCTTTTTAGAGACTCTTTGTGGGAAACCCTTTAAATGGATCTGGCAGTTCCTGTTTCACCAGCCACTTGTGATATATTTTTACTGTCTTACTGCACAGTGTAAAAGCAGATACATTCTTGAGACAACCAGGGTCTGTTAAGAATCCTGAGGGGATCTATTATTTGTTGATATACTTTATTATTACAAAATAAAAGATTATTCATTTTACCCAGATAAATCCTGGGTCTTTATGATAAAATACATTTAAATATATTCTTCCTATTTTCAGGCTTTAGCAAACTGTTGTACACTTTTCTTTCTGATGACTATTTGGCGTGTTCATTTTTATTTGGGAGAGCTGGGATGGCTTTTTGGATAAAATGTGTGGTTCCTGAAAAAGGAAGACACTAAACACTGAAAATTTTGTATTTAGCCTTGCAAGCTGCCAACAGCTTGCACTTCTGCTCTGCCCTGTACTGCTCCCTTGTGAGCTCTAAGTTTTATGGGAATTTTTTGGTGAGCTTTCTGGGCAATTCTTTAATGTAAATAACACTACTGTGCAAAGGGCCAGGGGCTCTATGGAGACATTTAGAAAATGGATGCAAAGCATGCTTTATTCCTGTATTTATCGAGTAACAATAATGAGCTCATGGCAGCCAGTCCACCTGGACTTAATCCCAGATCCATGAGCTGTTTTATACACTGGGTGGTAAGATCCTAAATCAGGGTTTTTTTGGTAGAAAAGCCTGCTAGAAGATGAGTGGATTGGGCTGATTTGGGGAGGCTTCTTCCAAAGAATTTTCCCTCCTTTCTTTGTTTATAAACCTCCTTGAAATGAGGTGCTTCTACTTTGTATTGATTCAGCACCTTGTCATGCAAACATTAAAGAAAGCCATCCTTAAATGCTGATTATTGCTGGTGCTGGCCTGGCATCAGCCCACAAAGTGAGACAGAAACCCACAGACAGGAGATGGAAGTATAAACTAAACTCTTCCTTTTTTTTTCTGAAGCTTGGGATAAACTCTCAGCAGGTAGTGCAATCTTTCATACCAGCCATAAGGTACTGAAAACCCATTTCACAAATTTCTTGGATATATGTCACATATTTCTGCAGTTACTCTGGGGCAAATACAAGAGCTATGGATTCTAATTTAAAGTATATGAAGAGTCACAATGAATAAATGAGTCCAAATCCACTCTGTGCTTAAATAACAAATAGTTTCTATTTCAGTAAGCCCTGCTGGACAAGGATCTGTGTCCTTTCAGCACTTAAACAAGTTTTTCCAAGTGAATTACCATTCACACCACACTTTGCTCTATAGTAACAGAGCACAGAAATTGCTTCTTCCATTTTGTTTCTGTACCTTGTTGGAACCACAATTTCCATGTTCCTTTGGAATTTGGTGGCCTGAGAGAGGCACATGTCCTTCTCTGCTGCTCCATGTGCTGCAGTGTTTCCATTTCTGCAGTCATCTGACCAGGTCCAGGTTTCTTCTGTTGGTTGCATAAGATGAGGTCAGTGGCTTCACAACCAAGATGTTGTCACATACACTTAGCCCTGCATTCTTCTGAATTTTAGAGAGATAATTGCCTTTCCAAGACTTCAGTGGAACAGATAGCTCTGTCTCTCAGTCCCTGTATGATTTCAGTGTAAACGTGCACGTGTTGCAGAGCAGAATTTAGATTGAAAGTAAACAAGATCTGTGCTGTGACCTGGCATGAGAAGCCCAGTGGGAGAGTGTTTCTGGCCCAATGGTTTTATCATAATGACTTTCACAGCACTTGTTGGTGACAGCTGGCGTGGGAGCTTCTGTGAGCTGATTGTGGTGATACCCAGAGCCCTTCAGAGCACTCTCAAACCTGTTCTGACTCATGTTGGTGGGATGGTTTGACACACAGAGTCTACAGAGCCCAACAATTGCCAAAACCTCTGCTACCCCCAAATCTGCTTCTCTGCTGAGAGGAGCTGTAATGCTTCTGGAATCCATCTAAAAATCAGGGCTGAGAGCATCAAATCAGCCAATGGCTTTTACCACACCCTTCGATGGTAAAGGGGAACATGGAGTTTATACAGCCATTTCTCTTGGCCAAGCCTTAGCAGCAGACAGGATTAATGAAGTGAATACTGACTTTTAAGTACTCTCCATTCTCTGAGGCTTAGTTTGGAAGAATGCTCACCTCTTCCCTACACTTTTCCCTGCTGTGGGGTTTTCCTACTGCTAAGTGAATAGCCAAATTCATCTTGACCCCAGCAGAAATTTAGTAGAGATATTAAGCAAGCACAGTCATTCTCTCAAAAAGTTCAGTTATCTTCATTTAGTTTGCATATCTAAGAGGAAAGCTGCCATTTAATTTCTCAGGAAGACATAAAGTAATTTTTCTCTTGGATTCTTCTCTGCTTAGTACCATTGCTGGCAGAGTATTCTCCAAGTAGGTTTGAAATAGTTGGGCTGAGAGGGATTTTTGAGCTGTATGTGCTTGTGTCCTCAACAACTGTAATATTAATAATAAATGTCTGATCCTGAAATCTTTGCTCATACAAGTAGCTCTTTTTTACATAAGATCTTTATTCTCCAAGTAGGTTTGAAATAGTTGGGCTGAGAGGGATTTTTGAGCTGTATGTGCTTGTGTCCTCAACAACTGTAATATTAATAATAAATGTCTGATCCTGAAATCTTTGCTCATACAAGTAGCTCTTTTTTACATAAGATCTTTTAATCCTTACACACTGTAAGGACTTATCTAAAAAAAGTTTGCTCCTGTGAGTGAACTCTGCCAGCTGCAAGTCTTTGAAGTCTGTATACTATAGCACAGCTGATGTGAGATATTTTAGAGTCTGGCCAAAGACCCAAGATGATGGCAAATGACATTCAGAAAATAAAAGAGCTCTTTGAGTGTCCTGCAGCTTTTGTTTTCCTCAATCCTAAGCTCTCTCAGCAAAGAGAATGTTTTGCCTCAGTCTCCATTAATACCTCTAAGACAGCTCTGAACTTTCCAGCAGGGCTGTAGGACTCTGTACCACAAGCAAGGACATCAGCAGGTGTCCTGTTCAAAACTCCCCTGGCTGTTTCTTTTCCCTCCAGCCTGGCACATTTTTTGATTTTCTGCGGAAGGCATCTGTTCATACTCATTTTGGGGGGCTTATTTCTCTGTTATCTGACAACACAGCATGGTTTATAACTGTGAACAAGTGTCCCAGCCTCAGATCTGAATTTATAAATCTACATCATTTTCTCCAATCTACTGCCAGAATATTGAAAGACAAAACTGTCTCAGTATTTAATGACAATGCATTAGCAGGTTTTTCAGACTTGTAGGCAGATTCAGTCTTCCAGTGCTTTCTCTTTAAGGGATTGTATCAGTTTTAGGATTTCATCAAAGCTGGAATAAACTCTAAGGCTGCATGCATCAGCCAGGTCTCAGGTATCAACATCAGAAGATTCAAGAGCTCTTTGGTATGATTGAGTGAGGATGACAAAATGGTAATTTATTTGACATCATCTGACACAGGTGGATCTAAAAAGGACACTTGTACTAAAATAAATGCTGGCTTGTGGGGAATTCACTTGCATTCCCAGCCCTTCCCTGATACCGACACACCAGAGAATCAGCTTCCCTGAAGAGTCCTTATGGATCTGAATGCCTGAAAGGAGATAGGATTTGGGGATGTGACCTCATGATATCCTTGTAATGCAGGGAGTGAATTGCACAGGCAAGAAGGAAATCACATCAATCCAGCATCGGTTTCTACATTTCTCAGGTAGAAATCCAGTGCTGTCACCTCTGTGCCTGTTTTTCAGGGAGCTCATGCAGCAGTGTAAGGATTCAGTGTTTGGTTTCAAACTGTAGCAGAGAAGTTTGATTTGATATTTGCAGGATGATGTGCCTTGTGTTTATTGATGTGCCTTGTGTTTATCTGCCTCTCCACTGAGAGCCCAGAAGCTGCAGGGGCTGTTCTGGACACCACCTTGCAGGTTTGCCCTCCAGGGTGGCTGGGAGTGAGTCATGCTTGCTTGGGATACTAATGATGTGCTTGGCATGGCCCCTGCTGGGGCTGGCCGCACCATCCAGGGCATCTCATGTATTTTTGGCTGAAGTATTAAAAAAAAAAATACTTGTGCAAAACCAGAGTAGCCTAGGAAAAAATAATTTTGATCAAACTTGCTTGGTGAAGCAAGTATTCAAGAAATTTCTCCTTTGTTCTCTGGGACAGGATGCTTTCTGAGAGCTGCTGGGCAGCAAAAATGGTTTAAAGATTTAAGTAGGAGCCAAATGAAATAATTGCTAGGAGATTATTTAGTTACATATTTAGTTGCATACAGGACAGAATTTCAAAAACTGACACCCTGAATAAATTTGTATAAAATTATTCATATTTAAACCCTTCACACGGATGTCCTGGCTCCTGATTACTGTAAGGGACTGCTGCCACCAGTGGAAAATCACTGCCTCTTAAATCACTGGCATGGACTCTGCTGTTGTTATTTACTACTTAGAAAGTAAGTAATAAACTGTCCCCTGTGAGATGAGCTGCTGTGCAAGCTGCCCAGCTCCTCCCCAAGGTCCACAGAGCACAGATTGATATGAAGATGTAACTTAGCAGGTCATGCAAACATGAGGTCAACTTTATGCCTTGACTGAATACAGTTTTATTTCCTGACTGACAGGGGCCTGACAACCCTCTCTGATATCACCCAGCCTCGCTCCCTGCTTTATTTATGTGGAAATAAAGCAAAAAACTCCATGCCTTGTGTCTGGTTATAATGATGGAGAACGTCTCCAGCTGACCAAGGTGTCCTCATTAATGGCTGTTCTAAATTTAGCCTTGGCAGAGCCCCTGTGCCCCCAGTTTAATCAAAGACCTGGTAGCCATGGCAACCACACCGAGCATCTGGGTGTGTGAGATCTGCCAAACACCATCACAAAGGGCAGGATGGGAAACACACAACAGCTCTAAGTGGTTTAATGCGTGGTTCTTTTCTACTACACATTTTGAAGTGCTTAGGAGAGCTTCTCAGCCACAAATGCTAGACTGTTTTTGCAAAAAAAAGAGCCCTATTAACACAGGTGGCAGTTACTAATATCTTTTTTTTGTTGTTGTCTTTTTCTTAATTTTGTTTTGCAGGTGTATCAGCATTCATATACAGCATATTATGTCCTCAGCAAAATACCTCATGGGTAAGCAATTTTTCAATGTCTTCGTTTGAAAACTCAGCCATTGAGAATCCTGCAAAACAATGAGTGTGGTGACAAATGGTTGCTTGTGACAGCCCTCTGCAATGGCCTGGCTTTCAGCTGCAGCATCCACTGAGCTGTGGGCTCTGCAAAAGATGACGAAGTCTGGAAACAGAAGTACTCAGCTTCCCCAGAGAGCCAGACTACATGAATTTCATATTCCAGATTTCAGGGTTTTTGTCTAGAATATAGATGTGGTGGTGTCTGGCTGAGAGCCATGGTTGGCCACTCACCAGAGCACTGGAGAGGAGAAAGCTCTGGGGAGACCTCATTGCAGCCTCTCAGTGCCTGAAGGGGGCCTGAAGTGAGCTGGAGAGGGACTTCCTACAAGGGCATGGAGTGTTAGAACAAGGTTCACGCTGAAAAAGGGCAGGTTTAGACTGAATATTGGGAATAATTTCTTTCCTCTGAATGTTATGCAGCCTGGCCCAGGGGAGTTGTGGTTGCCCCGTCCCTGGAAGTGTTCAAAGTAAGGTTGGGCGGGGCTTTGAGCCACCTGGTCTGGTGGAACGTGTCCCTGCCCAGGGCAGGGGGTTTGAAACTGGATGATTTTAAGGTCCCTTCCCAGCCAAACCATTCAATCATTCTATGATTTTTTTGATTCTTTAGCTTTGATTAGTTGCAGTTTGTTTCCATGTGTGTTTGGAACATGGAAAGTAGGAGATTTCTCATCATCAACCCTGTTAAAGCTGTAGTGTCCATGTGACACACACTTCAGTCTTTTCCCTTCCCTGCCACCATCTGCTCTTTGTTTTTTGCTTTCCTGTTTTTGGGAGGGGGTGGATTTGTGAGTGTGTGCGTGTGATTTTTTTGTTTTTGTTTTGGTTTGTTTCAGTTTGTTGTGTTTGGTTATGTCTTGTTTTGTTGCTTGGTAGGTTGGTTGGTTGGTTGAGCTGGGTTTCTTCTGGGAATTTACTCAACATGCTTAGTTTCTGAAAACTCCATCTCTCTGGCAGTATATCTGAGTAGTAGCTTGTAGGCTGAAAGTGTTTAGCAACAGGATGAAGACACAGCAGGAGCACATAAGCTTTGTGTCTGCAGCAAACCTGGCTAAGAGCAAAAAAGGTTTGACTGACAGTGCAGTTCTATTCCAGACAAAACAAAGGTGGAAAAAATAGAAGTATCATGCATAACATGTGTTAGAAATGCTAAAAAATAGCAATACAGTGGTCCAAGAAGTTTTCTGCTACTGCATGATCTTTCTTTGTCCCTGACAAGCAGCTCCTTGTTCCCCCCAGCTCCAGCTCTGCTGTGCACCCAGCTGTGGCTCCCCTTGCTCTCTGTGTTTGGTTGGGCAATGGTACCAGAGACTGAAGGGTTGGATGTGTCAGAGGAGAAGTTTCCAGGGTAAAGGACCAGTCTGGAAAGTGAGAGCACACCAGAAGGCACACAGGCGTGTCAGGCATTGGTGGCCCCAGAGCATGATGTGGTGGTGGTGGATCAGGAGGCCACGAGCTGAAGAAGGGCTGGAAGGATCACTGAGTCTCATGTTGGTAAAGGTGTGGTTTGTACAGTTTAGGCTTTTAGGCATTGTAAACTATATTGTGCAGTGGATATTCCATTGACCTTCCAGGTGATTGTGGTGCATAGGAGTGGTGGAAAGGGCAGCACACTGCCATTTCCATGGAACAGGGGCATTTATCCTTCCTGTGGAGCTCTGTGTATATTTTAGGGTGGTGCATGAACAAAGAGGACAGGTCTGGGAGGTGAACAGTGAATGTCATGTAACAGGTGGTGAAATACATCAGCTGACAGTGGAGTCTCTGTTGGATGAAGGGATAAAAACATCTTCATCACCTATTTAACATTTAACACAGGAATATTGCTCTGATGGATATCTGTGCATGAAGGTTGTTGAGGGCAGGACACAGCACAAGGTTCAGTTCAGTTTGACATTCCAGCTTCTTTGGTGATGATTGAATTTGCCATCCACAAGCAGCCATCCTTGTCCTCCACTTGTCAATAATAGGAGTGACAAAACTCTGCCCTGAGCAATGACCCCTTTGCCATTTTTGCAAACTGTTTTCAGTTTTCCTCCTCTGCAAGCAGGCACAGCTTTCACCCTGTTGGTGTGTGCCCATGGCCCTCGGTGTCTCTCCAGCTCAGTGGCCGAGGCAGTGACTGCTGGGGAGCAAGCTCAGTCCCCTGCACAGTGTCCCTCCTGCTCAGCAGACTTCACTCCTGGAAAACAGGCTGTGACAGTGTCCCTTTCCCTGTGCTGCCTCTCTCTGACCTGTTCCCCATCCTCATGATGTGGAAGGCCAGGCAATTTAGGATTTGAACTCACTCATGCCCTTGCTACTCCCCTGCTGAGGCTAACTAATAAGGAAGCCAATTAACCTAATCTCTGGCATCACTTTTTAAATAACATGCCATTAATCTGCCAGAATAAATTGGTTTTTAAAGGGAATTTTCTAATTATTTTTGCCATGTTCTGCATGCTCTCTAGATTCAGTCTGTGCCTGAAGTCAAAAGGAGCTCACACCAATGTTTTCCAGATTTCATTTTGAGCTCTCAATAAGTTTGACAAACCAGTTTGGGAATGTCCTCAGTACCTATGTTCCCAAATGATATTTTGCACAGCACTGCAACATTTTTTCCATAGGAGCTGTTGCCAAAGTAAACTCCTCACACTGGGTCTGTATAGGACAACTAACAGATGCCACTGACACAGACTCAAAGGATCTGATTTAAAAATTAAAACAAGCCTGAGGTAGCAAAAAGAGATCACACAGATTGAGTACCTCCCTTCTGTTCTTTCAGCTTTCTCACAGCCTCTTGGTAAATTGGGGGTAAAACCCGCCACTGCTTTTGATATAAAATTTTCAACAGTCAATCTGAATTTTATTTCTGTATCTTTTATTGTAAAGAAAGCAAGCAAGCAGCGCTGGGTGGCCGTGGAGTCACCTCTCCACTCATGGCAGACACCTCTTACAAGTTCACCAGAGTATATATGCTGTTTTTAAGCCTACAAAGCATTTTCCAATGTGTTTAGTTAGTCCAAATCAGCAAACATCAATAAGCTGGGATCAGCAATTTCATAATCTTTCCAGGTGGTCGTTGGCTTCCTGTAATTCCTGTGGAATTACACAAGAATTCTCATCTTCTCTTCTTCTCATCTGGAGGGAGGCCTTGCACTGGTGTCTGCTACATGATTTTCTCAAGTGCATCAAGCTTTTTATTATACATAAGCATTTAGTTGCTTTGTTGCAACATCTCTTAGCTTTACCACAACTTCCTCTATTTCATTCTAAGCATCAGTTATCTTGCTACCTCATCTCTTTTACTCCACTATACTTCTTTAATTTCGATGCTTTATTTGGCTATTTGGTCAGAAAGTTTCAAAACCTTTCTTGGTGTCTATTTTCGACCCCGCGGATACAAGCATTTGCTGAATCCATTGCCAATTGACACGAATCACAAAAACATTTTTTTACGCTTTGACTCCTTTGCCTTCTGCTTTCAGTGGCCCGTGGTTTGCACAGGGGGCTGAGAGCCGCAGCTCCCGTTTTCCCGGGTGAGGTGTGCAGGGGGTTGTGTTCCATTCCTCTTCCTCTGCATCCCCGGCTCTGCTCCTGCTGCTCTCCCAAAACCGCGCTGCTGGCGCCGGGTGCCATCTAGCGGAGCCAGCGCCGCGTTCCCTGGGATGAGCATCTCCTCATCCTCTGCCCCATCCTCTCCCTTCTGAACGCTGCTGCTTCTCAGATACAGCTGCTGAGAGCTGCTCGCAGCTGCCTCCATTAGAAATGGTTTTGCGAGGCTCTTCTCATAACCCCACAGTTGCACTCGCAGCATTGCAGTTGCCACCTACTTGTAATTTATAGGTACTGAGAGAGCATCTGCAGGTCCAGATGTGGAACAGGGAGCTCTCCTGCAAGGTGCTGGGGAAATGTGGAACTCCAGTACCATATACAGTTATTTCCTAATATTATTTTTCCAAATTTTGGAAAATAAAAATGTAGCCATACAGGCAACAACCTACTTAGGAAAACTACTACTGAAAATTCTTTTGCGGCCCCAATATGAATTATCTTATTCATTCACATCCTTCACTGAAATAAGGGGAAAAAACCCTATTACTTCAGAGTTGTTATGGGCTGGGACTGAGCAGGATGTTTGCCTAACCCAGTTGCAGGATTTCCCTTGGCAGTGTTAAGGTGTTTTCACACCAGTGCATGCTGGTGTGATCTGGCACTGCAGGTCCAAAGCAAGAGCTAATTTTGGATAGGATATCCAAGGGGTTTCTTCTGTATTTAGTCTTTTGGCCAGCAAAAAATTAAATATTTAATCTTTTGCTGGCCAGTCTGTGGCCAGCAAAAGATTAAATACAGAAATGTTACACTTTTTTACAGTTGTTTTTGCATTCCACCAAATAAAGCCCAGCATAAAACATTTTCTCAGATCTCCCAGCCCCTACCCAGATCTGTATGAAGCATTTCCCTCTGGTCACAGCCATGTGTCAGGTATTAGTGCTGACCCCCTTGTAGGAGCTCTTAGCACATCCAGCTGGGACTTGTCAGTGGGAGCTTCCAAATGTTCTTACCAGGATCAGGGAGAAAATCATTCCCACTACTCACTGATTTTGCATTTGAGAAGGAGGGAATTGGGTTACTCCCAAGCAGAATCCGTATTTCTTACTGGATTTATGTGTTGGACTCAGAGGAACATGGCAGGCACAAACAGGAGTGCTCTTGGAGCTGAGTTCAGCTCCTCCTGCCTGCACTGCCTGGGATTTTACAGGTCTGGAAAATCCTGCACGAGTGCCCCACGCTGAGTCCCAGTAACTTCAAGAGAAGTCCCAGGAGTGGAGTGAGTGCACAAAACGTGCTGCAGATCCACAGAAGTGATAACAGGGAGAGGAACTGAGCCAGTGCTTCACTGTGAGTAAATTTTCAAAGTGCTGTCTGTAGATCTCTCTGCAGAGCTCCCACTGTTCTTCCTACCTCCTTTTTTTAATTTTTTTTCACAAGCCAGGCAGGAAAGAAATGGACTTTCAAGTTAATTAGAGAAAATTTAATCAGTTTTGTATGTATCCTATTGTATATTTCAAAAGACAAGAAGTTTACCCTTGCATGTGTTCCCACTTCCATGTTCACAGAAAAAAAGAAATTGTGATTCATTATTTAAAATCATAGATAAAAGAACTTCAGGGAACTGAATATACTTCAGAAACCTGCCCATTTGATCAAGTCTGCTCTATTTTGTTTCCATCTGGCCTGTTACCCATCGTCTCTGTAGCACTACAAAAATTCTGTGCCTCAGTGTCCGCATCTGCAAAGCAAGAAGAGAAATTGTACCTACCCAATGGAAGCAAAATGTGATAATTGTTGTACAGACTGCTGCACCATTTCACTCTAACATTTATAAACTTGTATTAGTGCCCACATTTTATTTTAAGAGGAAAAAGTACAGTATTTAATAAAACCCATTTTCAGCTAATTAAATTTTACTTAGAGCACATGAATATTTTCCCCCAAGAATGATCTGTAGAGGTTGAAATAAAATCTTTATGAAAAGGTATGTAAAACCAAATGAAAATGTGAAATTTGTTCAATAAGTAAAAAAAATTGTATTCTGCAGTTCATGAAGAACCTGCTATTTCTACTCCTCTCTCCTCCCTCTCTAGCAATTATCATTCTATAGATTTTATCACATTTTGAGATGGTTCATGTAGTTAATTAGGGCACTTCTGCACAGTGTGGTGGCTTTTATGCCAGACTATAAATATGAACATCCTCATGATGTCAGATGCTTTTTCAGTAGCATTTTGACAACAGAAAACTTGGAATGGTTACGTTTGGTAGCTTGATGGTGGAGCTTGACCTTTCATCCTCTGATGTGGACAGGAATTTTTCATCTGAGTTTGCTGGCATTTGGCTCAAGCCTTGGTGGAGCTCTTTGGCTTCTTGCTTTTTATAATCTTCTGAATTAAACACTCTGTAAATCACTGGACTAGTGGTTAAATCACACACCAGCTTACTGCCTATGAACACATTTTGGGCCTCTCTGAAAAGAAAGAGCCAGCATTTCATTAAGCAAAGCTGCTATTTGAGCATCACTCAGTTCCAAGCTGTGGCAGGTTGAAAGCAGCTCAGCCTGGGAGGCAGTTCAGGAAGGACTCTTGGCTGTGCTGGTGGGAGGAAATCCACTTCAGCAGCTCAACACCACATCATTTCCCCAGGGGATTTGCTACTTGCTCACCCATGCAGGTCACTGCACAGCATTTTTTTTATTAATGTGAAATGTTCCTTTCTTGTGTAGGCAAAGCAATTCCTACCACACACTTCTTTCTTCCAGAATCAGTTGTGATGTGGGTGGACACCTTAGAAACCATGTATAGTGATAATAATAAGGAATGGTCCCCTGAGGGGAGGATTTGATATTAAGAATTAGAGTAATGACTAAAAAAAAAAACCAAAAAAACCCAAAAAACTTGGGTAATTAATAGTTAGACACAAATGTTAGCACTTTAGCAGAGAAAAGCCCAGCAACCAACCTCCTTATTTACAGAAAAGGTCAATAGCTTATGGCTCATCAAAAAAAGAAAAAAAAAAAGGAGAAAAGGTTGAAGCAAACTCTCCCATTGTGATTTTGTGAGACATCACCCTCTGAAATGAAGGCAGGGTTGCTATTAAGGTCTAAATAGTGAATAAAATGTGCTTTACTGGTGAGAAACATGTCTGCGCTTAGTTTTCATGCCTCAGGATGAGTGAACCCCCTCTGGACCCCAGGCTGTGGTCAGCCTCCAAAGCTGTCACTGCTGAGCTTCCTGACTGCCACCACCAAAAATCAGCTCCTTGCCATGGGTATTCCTCCTCTTTCACGCTCAGAAATGTTGAGTTAGTACAGAGTTTTGACAGAAAAGGGAAACAAAGGCAGATGAAAGGGAATTTATAAAATGATGGTGCACAGCACTGACTAACCACAGCCTGTACAATTGCTGCTTCCATGCATCACCTTCCCAGGAATAAAACTGTAGGTGGATTTTCATAGTGGGAACCAGGAATTTTTGTTTGCATTTTTGCCCTGATGTTCAAGGATGGAGTTTCCACGAGGATACAAACAAGAAACACAGGTTTTCCCAGGGAGCTGTTTTTGCTCCACTGCTGTGGGACTGCAGAGCCACCCTGCAGGGTGAGCCTGGATTATTCCTTGCTGTGGTTGGGTGATAAACTTCCAGCCCATTAAACTCTCAGTGCATTGCTGTTTGATTACACAGCACAAAGAACGTGATCCTGCAAAAAGCAGACTTGATTTGTTTGTGGACGTGTGAACAAAACCCTCAGTTTTAAGGACCCAAGCCTGTCAGATTACGGGCATTTTCTCACTGTTGGGGGTTTAATAGGTCCTGGGCTCAAGTCACATGGTGAGGGCTATACAGGGACCTGTGCCAACCACTGAGGACTGTACAGTGCCCCACCTCTGAGAGATATGTAGCAATCCATGCCACAGCTCTTGTGCACCCCACCATGTCCTGGGGCTCCCTGTTCTTTTTCCTTGGTGCTGTGACCCCTGCTCAAGTAATCACTAACCAAATTTAGTAGTCTGGAAATGCCTTGTTATCTCAAAATGGGCATCCTGAACCCCTGTGGAGCTCAAAACATATGGAGAACAAGGATAAGGGGAAATTTTGGAAAGCAAGAGAGGACCTCTGGGTGGAAAATGGATGCTACAGCCAGAATTTTCCTTGGCACAGTGACCACTGAGAAAATCTCTTTGTGGCAAAGGTGTAAAATTCCTGGCTGATAGCCCAGACTGTGTCACTCCAGCCCTGATGCCTCTTCACCCTTTACCCCAACATTTGCTGAGTGCTCCACTAGGAATTTGAGGAGATAAGACTGGAATAGAAAAAGTTGCTTTCCCATGTCACACATGAGAGGGAGATAAGAGGAATGAAGGGACCTTCCACATGCAGAGCCCTGAGGGCAGATGTTCTACCCCTCTCAAATGCAAGTATTCCCTCTTGTGTGGGTTCTTCAGGTTTCTGCATCTCTGTTATGGGGCAGAAGTGCAGAGCTGGAGTGGTGGGTTTGTCCTTTGAACAGGGAGAGTATTTTGCCACCCACTTTCAAACCATACACAAAACCAGGCCAATTGTGCTGGGGTTCAAAAGTGTTCACTGTTAAAAGTCATCACTGTTGATAAAAAATGGAAATAATGGCACAAATAAATGTATGACTTGTTAATTTTAACTGATGATGACACAGTCTGTGTGGGGAGAGGCTGTTTATAAAGGTGTCTCAATATTCCTGAGAACCTACACACAAACCTCCAGGATCTCCTGACATGAGAAGAAATAAGATTTCCTCAAAGACTCAGTTTTCAAAAAGAAGACAGGGAATACTGAGTCATTCTGGTTTGGTTTGAAACCAAGTAGCACAGGCTGTTGAATTATTTTAGAGCACAAACCCAAGAATCAATCTCTTGCCCAATTAGAGGTGTGACCCAGCAGCCTGTGAAGTCTCCTTGTAACGAGGCACTTCTGCTGTCTCTGGTGGTAGGAGATCATCTCTGTATCTCATTTTATGTACTAATAATCCCATATTGCTCTCTGCAGGCATCACATCACTGTGCCATATTTTTATTAGGGTTTGAAAGTCAGACAAGGTCAGCTGGATGGAAAATGCTCAAGTTTCATCACAAATCTTTTCCTGGAGATTGGCAGAGCTGCTCAGAAGAACCGCACTCAACCCAGGCTCATCCAGATGATCTTCCCAGTTCATTCTTAAACAATTCAGTGTTTATCAAGTTGTTTCTCTTCAACCTGCATTTCCCCCCATATTCTGAATAGCTGATCTTTGGCTTGCTGCAATTCTGACTAGCCTTCTTTACAGCATTCGTATATTTTGATTTTCACTTTTTCATGTCTCTGCTGTAGACAAATACTGATGAAACCCTGGTAAATCCAGGGCCTTACCTCATGGCTTGCATAGTGCTGAGGTCAGAGCTGACTGAGAAAGATCTACAGAGTAAAAGAAAATTACATGAGTAAGAGAAAATTGCTTTTAAGTGGTTGCATTTATCACCTGAGTGCTATCGCCTCTCATTGTCCCTTTAGGAGACAAAATATTACTCCAGTAACAAAAGTTCCATTTAAAATACTGTAAAAATTCACTCTGTCTTCTGTGATTTAGAGGGGTCACATGAGAAACATGATAATGTCATAATTTTAAAAGTAATGTTACCAGTATCCAAGGTCCATTTCCACTGTTTGCTTACTTGGGGAAATGCAGCGTTTTTGATCAATGTTTTGCAGGCTGCATCACTGCAACTCAGAGCTCTGGACCAGTCTCTGATGCAGTTTTAAATCTCCTTTTTTTAGACTAGAAGGGCAGGTCCATGCCATCATTTTATACCATTACCAATGGAAGATGATGGCTCCTTTTTTGATAAGCGATTGATTTTTGTGTCATTGTCCATGGCAGGGGGGCTGGAGCTAAATGACTTCTAAAGTCCCCCCAATCCAAACCATTCTATGATTCTATGATTTTAAGGTGGTATTAGTAAAGTTTAAGGTTTTACAGACTCGGTAGCAAATATTGATGGAGGGTTAGAGACACAGGCAGACTATAACAAAAAAAGACCTCTGAGCTCATATTGTTGGCCTGAATCCAAAAGAATTGCCAAATTAGAGACAAATGTTTTAAATTCCTTTCATTTTAGCTTTTATATGCTAAATCCATGGAACTCGTTCATCCTGGAAAGAATGATTGGTGAGATGTTTCTAAGAGCAGCTGAATGAATTGATGTGCATCTGAAGTTGACATTACTAAGTTCAAATTACTTTCATAACCTCCTTCTACTTTTGTTCATTGAAAAGTGCTGTAAAGAGAATATGTGTGTGTGTTTTTGTGTGAGTGAGAATTAAATATTTAATAGAGGATGAGCCTAGATGAATGGAAGAGCCTTTCCCAACTAATTAAGCACTTTTATTAGAATTCCAGGAGGGTTCTTTCAGTTACATCTTCTAACAGTATGATTTCTTGATTAGCTGTTCTGGCAAGTCTTTATTCCCATTTGTGTGATATTTTATTTTATCTCACTGTGTGTCTCAGCAGGGCTCTGTATCTCCTGGGGAGAAATTTTCTTAATGGCACCTGTCTTCTCTTCTCCTTGGTGAATTTTGAAGTAAACAAGTCATTTAATAGTGTCAAGTCATTAAAAACAACTCATTAAAATGGTGTGTGTGCTACTCAAGGAATTGCATTCCTGCCTCTTAGAAATCTTTCTCTCTTCTTCCATGTCTTTATCTATGTTTTTTTTGTAGATTTATTAATTAAACTGTATGTTTTACATCCTTTTATTTGGGTTTGCAAATTTCCTCCAGTTAGGTTTTTTTCCTCATCATGCATCAAAAACTCTTAAATATTAAGAAGTTTCCAGTTTTTATTGCCCTTCTGAATTTATTCTTTACTTTATTCTTTATTCTCTTTCCCTTTTTCTAAGGAAGAAGAAATCTGTCTTAGCTGCTGTCAGATTTTATATTATTAGAGGTAGATGTGAAGACATTGAGTTCTGGTTCTGAGACAGATAGTTTAGATAGATAGTTTTTTATACTTAACCATAAAAAATGCTTAAAATACTGTGAGCTGAAGTCCTTAAGACTGTTGTATTTCAAAATATTCAGTGCTGGCTTGATGCAGATAACAAGAGGAGATATTTCTGCCTTCCCCACATGTTTTTGTAGCTGTCTTTAATTCTTCAACATTTATAAACTACTGACATTTAACATGCTAATTACACAGTAAATGTTTTCCAAAATTATGACATAGTGAAGTAAGGGGGTTTCAAATTTTTCCCCAGTAAAACATATATACATAGCTCATATTATTTTTTAGAGGATGGACATATCAGAGCAGCCTGTAGTGAAAATTGTTGCATTTTTGTTCACAGTGGCAGCATAGTCAAAGAATTTCCATACCATTCCTGTTGTTCAATTTCAAATTCCTATTTGAAATTAAAATGAAGTTATGAAAACAGACCTTAGAGCAACAGCTTATACCATATCCCAGAATTTGACTGCTTTTATCAGTTTCAGACATTTTCAGTCTGGCATTGTAAAATTTTCTTCTTGAAGTAAAGGGAGCCACTCCCTCAATTACAGAGGAAAACTTCTGGGTATTTTTAAGTTGCTTTTGAAGAACTTTATATAGAAGAGTCGATCATGTTTATGCTCAGAAGGAGAGCCAGTGCTACAAAGTCTCTGAGGGAAATTTGCCTTCTTTAGGAGAAAATGTCAGAAGAGGGAACACACAGGTATAAAAATTTCAGCAAAAACCAGGACAAACTCTTTCAAACAAGTTCCTGATTAATCAAAATAATTTTTAGAGTCAAATGCAGGTAACACATGATTGATTAGTTTGTTTTATTCCACATCTTGTTCTGAGCTCAATTGCAAGCAAAGATGACTTGGCAGTCAGCACTCTGTTTGCACACAGGAACTTTCCTTGTTTGGAAATTTTGAGGGGAGACTTTTTGGAAAAAAAACCCCTTCACTTAAATGAGCAAATTTCTCAATTTATTACTTCAGTAATTTTTTTTGAACATGGTGCTGAAGTCACGCCTGTGTCTGGAGCAATTTAACAGCCTCTGGTCCAGACAATGTCATTTTAATGTGGAAGAGTTTATGTAGCACCTGCTCCATCTCCTGTCTGGTCTAAAATGTATTATTCCCTTCTTTCTCAGCTATAAGATAAATCATTTTAAAAGTGGAAGGAATAATGGCAACAGTTCAATAAGGCCTTGCCATTTCTTTGGCTGGAAATAAAGATTAGGGTTATTTTTTGTGAAGAAATGGTGAAAATATTGTGAGGATGCAGTGAACCTGTTTCCTCATCCAAACCAGGAGCCAGAGATGTACAGGCTGCCTTCAGAATTGCCCATTTCCAAGCCAGCATCCTGCACAAATGAGCTCACAAGGGACAGGCTCAAATCCAAACAAGCCCTAATTATGAGGGTCTGTGAGGAGCACTGGCTCTTTGGAGAGGCTGAGATGACCCACAATATTGATTGATGCAGGGGAAAAAGTACAGAGGAATTTTAAGCAGGCTGTTTTGGAGGAGAAGGAAGGGTGTAGCTGTGCAGGGCTATAGCTTAATAGGAATAACATACTTCCCAGAAGAAGCTGAGTGGCATGAGATGCCATTTATCTGGAAAATGGAAGAGTGCTCCTAGCACACAGGTGGGCATTTGGCCTCACTTCCCTAAAGGAATTTAACAAAGGAGAGTTAAATGCCCAGACTAGCATGAGAAAATTGGAAATGTGTTTGATAAATGCTCTCCAAAATGGTTTTTCAGTTTGAGGATCACTAAGAGGTTTCTCAAAGAGAGCATCAGAGTTGTGGCCACCCTGCTCAGAGCAGCTGTGTAGACAACTCTCCCTCTTCCTTCTCTCTCTGGCTGATAAAACAGCCCAGAGAAGTAAACTTATTGTTAGTTAGGACACAATTTGCCCAGAGAATACCCTGGAAGTGTTCAAAGCCAGGCTGGATGGGGCTTGAAGAAACCTAGTCCAGTGAGAAGCATCCCTGCCCATGGCAGGGGGCTTGGAATGAGATGATCTTTAAGGTTCTTTCCAACCCAAAGCTATCTGTTAGTCTTTGATAATGGGTTTATATCTGTGAGTATTTGATGATGGCTTTGTGTCCTTGATAATGGGTTTGGAATGGGTTGCCTGGGGCTTCCAGAGCAGGAGCCCATGTGTATTCCACCATGGAGCATGCGCCAAATGGAGCCCAAATACTTGTGTGGGAATTTGATCTTTCACAGCGAGGTTCTCAAGTGAGTGAACTCCATTTTCATGCCACCTTGAGGCCTGCTGACAGCACAGGTTCACTGGTTCACTGGCCACTGCTGGTGAGGCCCAGCTGCAGGAAACTCCTGTGGTTTCCCCGAAGCCTGACAGATCAGGCTTGGCCAGGAGAATCCTCTCAACCCCTTGCACTTGGTACTGAAGTTTGCTGCAGGTGGGTGAGTGAGTGTGGCTGCTTCAGGTAAGAAGATTCTCCTCGAAAGATGAGAAACTAGCCAAAATATACCAAGATGAATATGTGCATCATTCAGGAGCATTTGTGGGGGAAAACTGGGATCTTGGTCTGCTTTCATAGCCTGTGGTAGAAGGGAATAGCTCACAGTATGAGGATGCAAGATTTTGCTACAAAAGAAGCTTCCCAACCATATGAAACAACTTAGAAAGAACTCAGGAGACACAATTCTGGTTCTCCTTGGCTATACCAAAGAATGAGAAGATGACTTTGCCTTTTTTTTTTTTTTCTGATTTTTTTGGGGTTTTTTTTTTTGGTTTTTTTTGGGTTTTTTGGGGTTTTTTTTGGTTTTTTTTGTTGTTGTTGGTTTTTGTTTTTTTTTTGGCTGCAGCACAGATCTTTGCTTTTCCTTCTGCCTTATCAGCTACCAAAGCTGGTTTATGCAGCATTTTTCACTGTGTTAGAGTTTTCCTCTTCAAAAAGATGATGCAACGAGCAGAACTGACTGGACTTGTCTGTGCTCTGGTCTGAATTATTTGCTGCAATTGGCACGTCTTTCCCTTAGCTCCACTTGTGTTATCTGAATCATTACAGCTTTAAATTCTTACAGTTTGTATAATCTGTTTATTTAGGGATGGTATTTCCCCCTCTATTTGTAATTTCTTGCTCTTCTTCTCACCATGGGTAAAATAACCCGAGAACTAGATAGTTCATTTGACAAACAGTGAAGTGCTATTTTTTCTCCCAAAAGAGGTTTTGATTTGATTCACTGTCTTTCTCTTTTCCTTCTACCCTCAGAGGCTACTCTCTGTTAAGATAATCAAGATAGCTAACCAGAGAGATTGATTCCTAACAGGCATAGCTGACTGGAAACTTAAGTAACTAACACACACAAGCCAGCACAGGTGGTGTGGCTCATCTTCCTACAGCAAAGGGAATTTTGTGGCTGGTCTCAGTATGAGCCTTATGAGTTCTCTTGTCCATGCCTTACAAAAACAACTTCAGGCTGCTCACAAAGACACCTTCTAGGTAAAAAAAAAACATAATAAAAGATACAATTTTGCTCTACAGGCAGCAGCTGTGGATGACATTTTGCATGTAGAAATGAATGCTGTCTGGGCACCTTATGGTACACTCAGACTTGAAGTGTCAGTGCCTCAACAAAGCCCTCTTGCCCCTCCATAGTCTCTGTTCATCCCACCTCCATCAAACCTGGCAGCTTTACTGTGAGGGTTCCACCTGCAGGAGTCATGGGAGGGGGAACCTGCGGCCATCGGGGTCCTCACCTTGGGTCTGCCCTGATTCTGGCTGGCCTTTGAACAGCTCAGAGGAAATGAGAGTTTTTTCTCAGTGGAAAGATTGCACAAAATCACTTCTGAGCATTCCTCTTGCTGCTGTGCTGTCCTTGCTCCAACAGCCCCAGTGCAGAGGTGTCAGAACCCAGGACATCCCTCTGGCTGCCCTGGATGGCTCGAGCCCCTGGCAGGGGTCTCAGAGACCTTGGCACGGAGTCAAAGACACCTGTGCCTTTGATTTCAACCCCTGGAAAAAACTACCAGCTTTGTGGGAGGATTTACAAGCCACAGGAGTTGGAGTAAAATGATAGCTAATTTGTCACAGGGTGAAAAAGTAGAACTTTGGGGTTTTTAGAATGGGGGTACAAGAGGCAAGATGGAGGAATCTGGGTGTGTCCTGTCTTTCTCCTTCTCCTTCTTGTCCTCCCTCTTCTGCTGTGATGGTGGCACTTTTGGATTAGTGTAGAGACAGACTGTCTAACATAGGTGATAGGTATTGGAAAATTATTGTAAATAAAGTGCACGTAGTTCTTAGTGTAAAATGTTAACACCACCCCAAGGGCAGCCAGTGTGCCACGGACCGACCTGCCAGACAGACCTCAGCGGGTCAGAGAAAGAATGTTATAGATAAGGAAAAATAAACAACCTTGAAAAGCAGAGCCGGAGAATCCTGACTCCTTCTTCGATTGCCGGGCTGGGAAACAGAGACTTTCCAACACCTCGGGGTCATCTTGACCACTCGGAGACAGAGGGAAGGAGCAGCCCAGGGACTGGAACTGGAGCACGGCACCAGGCCCCAAACAGGCAATAAAGAGAATTCACTTAGCACTGAATTACTGCATTCAGCTCTGTTCTGTTTTGAAAACATGGTCTGGAAAGCCCTGTGCAAGAAGGGCCTTTTGCTTAAAGGCCAGGCAGGGTTTGGCTTTTTTCTCCAGTTTTTGGTGATGTTGGCCTCAAATTGCCTTGTTATTCCTGTCTGTAGACCAGTGATGATAATAGCCTTACTTTTTCAAGCAGTTTGAGATCTTCTAATGAGGCACATTTTATACAGGCTTTATTAGAGTTCTGTTTGTAGGATATTACGATACACAGGGTTGTTGCAATGTGACTTCAGAATATGTAATGTAATTATTTGTGCTGAGTATAAATACAGTTAAGGCAATGCTATCTGTGCTGGGAGAAAATGACATTATGCTGCTTTGACATTTACCAAAAAAGCCTCCTTTTTCTATATTGCATTTGCTGTGTGTCACTTGTGTTTGGCTACAAAATGAAGGTAATGGATGAAAGAAGAAAAAGAAAACATTTTGATTATATTTTCTAAAAAATAGATATTTTGTGTTAATAGGAGCTTTTCCCTTTGAAGCCAGGGTATGTATCAGTTGTCATACAGTTGCTAATCTTTTCCATCATATTCAAAGGAAATTTATGAGGCAAAAAATTCATTGGGTGCAGAAAACAAAATTTTATTTTTCTTGTGGCAGTAGGATTAAAATATATAATTATTGTTTATCCTTTGTGGACAACATCAGAGTTGATAAATACAATTACATTGTTTGCCATCCCTGAACTAATTCTTAAGGCTTAGGCAAGTCAGCAGTGGAACTAATATGCTTAGCTTCTTATTAATAAGAAACAGAAATTGTCACTTAAATGCTTGATCTTACCAACACTTGCTAGTGTTTACCTTACTGTTAAAAAAGTCCACTGAAATCTGGCTGAAAAGCATCTTGCAACTTTGTGGTGTATTTCCAAAGCACACATATGCAGCAGCTTAAACAAGGGCATTTCTGAAGCTGAAATCTTATTTTTCTCTTTTTGCAGGGATCCCCAGAATTTGTATCCCCCTGAGGTCAGCAATGCAAAGCTTCAGTATGCTGGTTGGGGTCCAAAAGGGCAACAGCTGGTAAGAGAAAAAACAAGTGTGCCAATGCATTTAGAGACCGTGCTGCTCTTGCTTGGAAGTAAAGAAATAATAATTCCTTTTTTGAATAGTTTCTTGAAGCCTGTGTGGTAGCTTCTAACATTTATTTATGCTTGTTCTATCATGTAATTTATTTATATAATTCCCAAATATATCTCTTCACTGCAAAGCAATCGTGTCTAAAAATGCAGAGAAAGAACACTTTATGAAAGCTTTTTGAGAGGATGCACCTGCTTCTCCCAGTGTTGGACACAGGACAGATTATAGAGATAATAGTTTGATTTATTTAGCATCTCATTGCTTCACAAGGGCATCTTCAGACTTGCAAACTTGGCTCTGGGGATATGTTAATATTAGCAGGCCTGTTTGGAGAATGCATCTCCCTAGAACAGAGCTGCCCTGAATTTGCCCTGTGGTTGTTTGCAAAATAGACAGAATTAGAAGTGGATCCTGGAAAGTTTTCAGAGCTGCTTAAAAAAAAAAAAAAAAAAGCAACCATACCACTTGTCAGGGATTTGTTATATTTCATGGAGCTATTCATACTGCAAAAATCTTAAAATCCCCAGTATTTTACCCCTCAGCCACTGCCATCCTGGATGTGCCCATTTTTCAGAGCATGTATTTCCTAGCCACATCCCCTGGCTTCATTCCCTGGTGCAAATCCAATATTAAGTTTTTCTATATTCCAAATATTCTCTTTCTACCATAACAAGAAATGAAAAAGTGGCAACATTTTTTTTTTTTGATATGGAAGCTTTATACCAAGAAATGAGCTTTGAAAGCTCATTAGAAGAGAAAGTCTGGCATCTCCTGTTCCCAGTCCTCTCTTGGGTACTGTTTGTCTGTGTCCTTAACTAGATTGTTTTAAATTCTGTAATTTTTAAAAAACAGCAATAGGAGTCATTATCATTGCAATCCTGAAAATCAGGTTGGAGAAAACATAACAGATACAGGAATAGGAAAGTCTTTCCCCCATCAGGATGCTTTCCTCCTCCTGCTCCATCAGGAAAATTGTGTTTGAGAGTCATTGACCCCAGATCTGATCAGAGAGGGGAAGTCAGCAGCCTTTATCTCTGTGCAAAATGTCTTCTGAGGAGCTCTTTGCCTTCGCTGCACACAGCTGGGGGGATCCCACACATCAAGTTGTTCCAATCCCCCCGCCACGTGCAGGGAATACCTTTAGGACCTGGCAAAGAAAGCCAAAACATTTTTCCCTTCACTGCTCACTAGCTCTATTTTAAGTCCAACAGAGTTCCACAATATGTAACAAAAACTACATTTGCTGATTAAAATCAAATATTGAGTGGCATTAGTCACATTCTCCACCCCACAAGTGAATTTTCCTTCCTTTTACAGAGTTTTGCTGTGAACTTGTGTGCCCTCAGCACCTGTGGTCACAGCTCACTGCTGACTTACATCCATGCTCATTTTACCAACTGAAGGGCTGCACCTGATTCCCACCTTGGAAAGAAAATCTAAGGAGATTTGAAAGCAAAACAAAGAAAAATGTTCATACCAAAACAGACAAATTATATCTCCAACAGGAGAGTATGCAAAATCCAGGAGAAAAAAGTCTTCTTTACAACCAACTTTATCATTTAATGATGAAGAGGGTGATACCAATTTCTACCATATATTTTTAGTTTTTTATATTGAAAAACTAAAGCCCTAAGAATTCTTGAAGACATCAAGTTTCATTCATGTTCCTTCTGTGGGGTGCATGCTATATGTATTTTGGGTACCTTTAAAAATCCCTCTGTTTGTTGAATTCCATGTGAATCTCAGAAAAATCTTGCTACAGAGAATTTGTTCTGCATACTTATTTTTTCCTTTTGTTTTTTTGTCTTTTTTTTTTTTGTCTTTTTTCTTTCAAGTTTTGTAAAATTATTGGCTTGTAATTGAGCTCTATTTCCTGTTCTTGCATTTGGAATCAGGGCAGGTGAGGAGCAACTCACTGGCAGTTTAAGCATTATTTTTTCATACTTCTAACATGTGTGCCTTTTTGCCCTTTTCTTTGCCAGTCGTTTACCTTGAAATAAAATTACAGCTGTAGTTTATAAAATAAACATGCTTTTACATACATCAGTATAATCTTTTTATATCTAATAATCAGCAGAGATTTGCCAGAGGAAACAAAGAAGCTTTTAAAATTAAAAAAAAACCCCTACAAGAATAATAAATGAGATCTAGAAACGCACCATGTTCATGTTCTGTATTTCAGGACTAATTGGGTTACTCAGAATATAATTGCCAGTGAAATTCGTGTCACCTTCTGTGGAGATGCAAAGACAGAGGAAAAATTGAAGCCTATTAAAATTTGATAGTGGGAATGTGTTTGTTAAATGTACACTGAGTGGTGTTGCAGGAGAAGGAGGGAAAATGTGTTGAGTGGGAAGGAAAGGAGTAGCTGGGAACCACAAGTGAGCTCCCCTGGCCCCAGGAGGTTCCTGGGGGTGTTTGAGGGGGGTCCTGCAGCAGCAGTGGGGACCCAAGTGTGTGTCAGCCCTGGTGCTGCACCCCCTGGGCACAGGCTCCATCCTGCATCTCCCGGAAAGGGTGAGAGCCGAGGGCAAGTATGGTTTGCATTACCTTGAAGATACCCCAATTTTCAGGAAATAAAAAAGCTTTCCCCTTGAAATCTCCTGGTTTGTTCTTTTTTGGAAACATAAAGGGAAGGCAGGGCAGGAGAGTAAGAGGGCTTGGTTCCAAAATTTTTATTCTCTTTGTAGCTTCTATTTCATCCTTCCTAGGGGAACTTTGGGTTGCTGAGCCTGACCTCTTTCTCTCTTGCATGTCCAATCATTCAAAAAAGAAACAAGTCTGAAATAGAAGAAGCCTGAATGATCTGCATTCTCTGCAATTAAAAATATAGTGGAATATTCCCAGGAGTAATTTTCTATTTATCTTGCTTTATTTTGCCCTTTCTCATTAAATTATATGCCAATTTTTGGATGATTAAGTCCTCAGAGCGTGTTTCTTGACTTCTTGCTAGCCTGCAGAATGCCACACATGCCAACTGAGCTGTTTAAATAATGGCAGATACTGGATCAGAGAAAATCTGTCAGAAGATCAGAATGCAAAAAAGCTCTCACTTTGGCATCTCAGAAAAATGCTTCAGCTTTTCTCTGATCTCAGCCAAAATCTTGACAAATTAAGTCTCACAAAACTGTTGGAAGAATGGGGCCCTCACCGAGTCATTAGAAAGAGAGCCACTAATATCAGTGCAAGAGGGAGCACATTCCCTAAATCTGGCTGTTAATAAAGGGCTCACTCCTCTCATTTGTCCTACAGCATGAGTCATCATTTATGCCTTTACAGAAGAAGTGAAAAACACTGTTAACTTGGAATAGCTGTGTGATATATTCACTATTTGTGGGTGTAAATGACTATGCAAAATGCCTATGGGAAAAATCCATCCTTTCCATGGTGCACCTGACAGCCCAAAGCCCCACTTAGTATTCCCTTTCATCAGCCTGCTGGCCTTCAGCATGGTGCTTGGTGGCTTTTTAGTGAACAGACTGTGCTATCCTCAGTTTGTGTGATATTTTCCTGCAATATGAGACTGTGGGTGGCATGACAGGACTGCAAAAAAAGTGTTATTCTGTACCTTTGTCCTGTTCTGGGCATGCTTATCTGCACAAGAATCTTCACTCCTTGGATTTCTTCTCTTTCTCTGATCATGTCATCTATGACTCAACAGCTACCCACTTCTGATTTTGCCACCAAAAAAATAAAAACCTTCTGTTAATTGATCTTATTGGAATATTTTACCAGTTTCATCGTGTTCCATCTCATGTTCCAAGGCTCTGCCCACATGCTGAGAGCTCATGGAATGTTCCTGTGGTACATTTGCCCCAACGGTATCTAAGAAAAGGTTAATGGTGCCTGAGATCCTGAGCTCAGCTTCATGAAACTTGTGTGGCTGACAGGCCTGGACCTGTGTTTGTCAAGGAAAGTGAGTGCAGTGTGAAGAAGTTTCCTTTGCTGTTTTTCTTGGCAGCAGAGACAAAATCAGGGAGCGCTTCGGGAGTGCTTCAGTGCTTCAGGGACTGTCCTGTGCATGTCTTTAACTGAGGTGCTCAAGGAATCCAATAAACCCAAAGCTTTCAGGAGCTTTTATCTAAGTCATCCCAAAATGAGCACATCCAGCTTCAAAGTACTTGCATTAAGGACAAGCTAGAATTATCCAAGGGCCCTGCTGCCACAAGGAAAGAGGAAGCAGGAGGCCTGCTCTAATAAAATGCAGTGAATATTTGTCTGCATTGACAGCACTAAATACAGTTCACAGGAGCTGTTAAATTCCAATATCAAAAGCAGAAGCACTTCTGTTGTGCTGCTATTTTCTTCTTTTTTTTTTTTTTCAAAATCAGAATCTGTAACCATCCTGACAGATATTAATGGTGACACATCAGATGCTGGGGGAAGCAGTTTTGCACAACTTTAGAGGCAGCAGTTATAATTCTAAAAAATCTCTCTCATAGATCATAGTGTTTATTCTTCTACAAAGAGAAACATTTCTTTTAAAGTTCTTCTGACCAGTCAGTCTGTTATTGTTTACAGTTTGCTTTGAGTACAAAAAACATCCGGAAAACTGATTGGGGTTGCTGGAAGTTTTTGCATGTCCTTGCATTTTCTGCAGCCCCACAGAAGGGTCAAAAGAGATTTTTCCTGCATTGATAGTCAATAAGCCTTTTTCAGTGTCAACTCCTTTTGGGACAGGAACTATCTCTTATTCTTGTAGATTGTGCTGCAATCAAGTTTATAATTGGTTCTAAGGTAACAGAAGTTAAGTTTCACAGCAGGTGCAGAAGATGCAATAAGAAATCTTTATTTCAGGGAAATGCAAATGCCAGGGAAAAAATGGAGTAATTCTTTCAGCCTCTTCCATGTTAGGGTTTGCAGGTGCCTTCAAACAGTGAATGCTGATGCTGGTAAACAGCTTAGTGTCATAAATATTAAAAAGTGCAATACAATTATGTGAACCATTGGATTTTTTAAATATATAAAACATTTGAATGATAGATCCTGCTGCACATGACCAGAACCTACCCATCTCCCTTATCTTTTTTTTTTTTTTTTTTTTTTTTTTAAGGCTGTAGTACAATGTTTTTCCCACTGGGATATCTAGATTAGAAAAAAAAAAAAAAAAAGCTGGTTAAGTGATGACACCTGGAACTAAACTGGAGTGACTCCTCTAATTAGGAGTTTTTTCCCTGCCTGAATTTGTGCCTGTCATGCCAGCTTAGTTCCAGGCAGAAGGGCTGCACAGATATCAAGGGAAGAGGATGATTTTCACAGGAGGCACTGAATCATCTGCTGTTGTTCCTATTCCAGCAGGGCTTTTAAACTGCTCTGTGTATAATTGCTGTAGGTCTATTTGTCTCTACCATTCTTTCATAGATTTTTGCATCATTATTTTCAAGCTGTTGTTCCCTCACCTTTTCTTTTTGCAATGACATCTGAATCAATATGTAGCTGTGGTCTACTGTATGTAATTATTCTGGCTTGCTTATCTTCCTAGTTGCAAAAAATAAAATAAAAAAAATAAAGACTTCTGCCCTGTCTCCCTCTCTCCCCCAAACCCCAAAGTCTATGTAAGCCCTATTTAAGCATAGTGAGGGATATTCAAACATGGTCCCTGCATTCTGGAAAAGCAAGAATTTCAGCATAATAATGTGCCATCTCCTCATCCCCTTCTCAAGTGTCAGAATATGATTTTTTTCAGGAAATTTAATTTAGATATATTACATATACACTGAGCACCTGGACAGGTTGCTCCTGTCCCCTCTCCCCTCACTTTATTTAAATAATTCCACTGGAAAGTGTTGTGTTTAGCTTTGGTTTTGTTTTGTTTGTTGGGGTTTATTCCTTTGATTCTCTCTCTTTGGTTACAATGGCAGCAGTGTCCTATTTTCAACTTTTCACATCCTTGTCATTCCTTTGTCACCCCTGGGCTTGGTGTTGGGTCTTTGTGCCCCAAAGGGAGGCTTTGGCACAGTCAGTGTTATGTTCTTTGCTGAGAAATTGTCACATCTCTTCTCTTCCCAGCATCTTGGTACTGCATCCTCATCAAGTGGAAAAAAAGCAAGATATTTAGGATAACTGCAGGTGCTGCAATAAATGCTACTGAAGGAATATGTAGGTAATTTTATTTAAAATAGGATGTTGCTCTTTTTGTGGCCATGAAATATTTCAGAGGACAAAATGAAATTTGCTATTTGCCACAGAATTTCACCAATAAATCAGGAAGTTATTGCCTTTACACCCAAATATGAGACATAGGATGATGCAGGCATTTCCCCTGGGGGTGAGACACTGCCACAGGCTTCCTCTGTGATTTCTTATATGTCACTGTCTTTTCTGGTGAAGTTACAGCAATAGATTCCTATTTTTAAATGGACTTACAGAATTGATGCATTAAATGTCACTGACATTCACAGTCTGCATTAAAGAAACTGTGTGTTCTTACAAGAAATGCAAATATCCATGGATTTGCTAGCTTAGAGGAACTCACCATCCTGTTCCTCTACAAGGAAAGTACTGAATTCTCTTCCTTTCTATGTTACCACATTTCCTCACCTGCTACTGTACAATATTCCTAGCAGGAAAACACTCCAGCATTGGGTCAGTACCACTGGAAGTTATTCCCTCCCTTTAGAGAAATTTCTTGAATTTCAGCTGAGATTTATGGAGATTGAACTACTCTTTTTTTGTTAAGGGCAGTTTTCATTTCAGGATCTGACTGCCAGAAGTATCTTCTTGTCTGTGCACAAGTGTTCCTGGCATCTTACAAATCAGTGGTTGGTGGAGGATGTCCTTTGGAATATGTGCTTACGAAAAGTGTTGTTCTTGAAAACTGCAGTGAAATTATTGACCTTTTCTTTTAGATAGCTGCCATGAAAATACTGACCTTTTCCTTTAGGCAGCAGCAGCCATTGCTGAGAGTGTGGTGAAGTTACAGACATCGGGATGCCACAAGCAGGACCGGGCAGTGCCACCAAGGGATTGTGGAGGGCGCTGCCTTGGCTTGTGGTGCTGGTCTCTCCTTCCCCAGGAGCTGCCATTTACCAGAGACATGAGGAAACTTCATGGAAAATTCTGTTAGCTCTCCTCCTCACCTGCTGGAATAGGTGTTGAGTGTTTCTACAACCAAGCTTCTAATTAAAGAGGAATATTGCGGTGGCCAGCTCACTGTCCAAGGTCAGATGTGCACCTGGAGGAATCCTAAATCCCAATTGCCAGTTTCTTTATGCTGACACAAATAATCTTGGTGCTCTTCTTAGTCAGGTGTTCTCTCTGTAACACAATAAAGTATTTTAAATGGAACACTGTATCATCTCACATTAAATAATCTAATTTATAGTCATGCCCTACATAACCATCAGAGATATTAGGTTATAGAATACACGATAATCCATCAAGCAGAACTTAAAAGCAGAAGCAGAGTTTCATACTAAATGGTACATTTACTATTACATTCTTTTATATAACAAGGCAGTTATAAATTAAAATAACCCCATTAGAATACAGGGCAATGAAATACAAGCAGACATGGCTCTTTCTCTTTGTTGAGGTGAAACAAACTCTCCTTTCTTCCCTGAAGAGCAGAAAATAGGACAGCACATTTTTCTTGAAACAGACAGTTTTAAATCTCCAGAATTGTGGTAACTGTTGATTTGGCTGTACTTTGGCAGATTCTAGGCGTGATTAGAATCCATGCATGTTGTGGTCTAACCTGCTCACAGAATACAAATGGAAATGCACAGCATAAAGATGCAATGTCAAAAATATTTAAAAACTTGTAGAAAACAGAGAAGAATATTAATGCACTGAAGGACTTAAACTGGGAGAATCAAGAAGAAAAAAATCTCTTCTGTACCCAGTTTATAAGGAAAAAATTTTGGAAATGTGTCTCCATATCATAGAAATCAGCCATTACTTCTGTAGTACATTATGTGAGACTTTATCTTGAGTATTAGTTTTGACAATTTAGGATTGTCTAAAGGCATTTAAACCACAAGGTCTTAAAAACTCTACTGATTTCCTAAGAGAAAATGCAAGTGGGATGCTTACGAGCCAGTTTCTGAATAGGCCAAAATCTGCTCTCCTAAATTCCACGGCTTTATTCTTTTTTTTGCCATATTTCCTCTTGTGATCCTGAACTTCATCACCTCAAGGTGTGTGCCGCATTAGCTACTCCCAGCTTTCACCTTGCCCTGTAATTTCTCCTGGTTTGAAGGTGTGAGGTCCAGCAGAGCATCTCCCTTCATCAGCTCCTTCATCACCAGCGTCAGGACAAATATCCTCCACAGACCCCCTGGGTTACTGTGCCTGGTTTGTTTGACCCTGCAAGACATAAAAGTTAAGGATCCCCAAGAGGATCAGGGTGTTTAAATCTGAGCCTTCTACCATTTATATGAGGAAGGGCACATCTCCTTCTTCCTGACCAGAAGGCTGGGATCAGGTGCTCCCACTGCTCCTTTCCTTCCTCCACCCATACCCGCGTCCTACAGGGTGATCACCTCCCCCAGCCCCAACAGAAGTTATCTCCAGACCTGGAGAGAGCCACATCCTCTCTGGAGAACCCTTAAGACTCTGCTCTAGAGCTCTGGACACTGTTCACAGAGATAGGAAATGTTGCTTTATTTGAAGATATGAAGGAATGCTTTTTCCATTCTCTCTGACGTTTTGGTCGCTTTGTTGATCGCATGTGATGAAAGTAAAATAAGGTTCTTAATGTTTATTTTACAAGGTATATTGGCAGTTTCCAAGTATGTGGCTGAAATCAGGAGATTTGCATGATTTGCTAGGGGTGACTCTTCTACACTTCCTTTTCCAAATATGCAGTCAAGGCCACTGAAGGCAGGAGATTTTTTGTTTGACTTTTGCAGTGGCTCTGTTGGTTTCCCTTGCATAAACAGCTGCATTTCTTTCCACTGCACTGATTTCTGTGCAGCTAAGCTTTTATACCACTGGAATCAGATGTTTTCAAGTCTTCCATCACCAGTGATGAGTCATGAATATTGGTTTTGATGTGTTCATGGATCAGCACAATCCTTACATGCATCAATCTTCACTTCTGTATTCTCTGCCTGTAGTGGTCCCCTGGGTTTTTTCAGCTTCTCTGTCCTGAAAGCTTCCCTGCAGAATTATTTTAAACAGGTGTAGAACTCCCCTTGATGTAAACATTACCTTTGCCCATGTCTGGGCCAGGTAAATTTGAATTAAACTAAGCTTTATCTCTTTGTGGAATACCTTCAGAAACTGCAATGTCTTCTAAATCCCTGGTGTCTTAAGGAGTTAGCTTCTTATTTTGAATTAAAGAAGACAAATGGTCTGGTATGAAAAACTGCAATGTAGCCTTTTCTGTCAATTATTTCTTAAGGTGTGATTCTCTGCAATGTTCTGATTGTGTGGAAGAGTTTAATTGTGTAATCACTGGTCTTAGTAATGACATTTTCATTTTGTGAAGAAAAAAAGTTGATTTAAAAATTCTTTATCTCACTCCTCTGTCACTATTGTATTCTGTCTCTTTCCTAAGTTATGAACATGAGCCAATTGAAGGAGAGAATGAAAATATTTTGAAGTCTTTTATCTTGTATCTTTTTTATCACCTGCTATCAAACTATATTTAAATGGCAAGAGTAAAAGCCTAATTAAAATACAAGGTCTTATTATGCAAGCTCACGGGTGAGGAGCAGTTTATGGTTTTATTACCCTTTTTGAAGAACTGATAAGAGCTGCTGTAATCACATCATATGCATTAGGAAAAACACTAATGACAGAATACATTAATGACAGCTATTTGAACATCAAAGTTTGCATTTTATGAGGCTCAAAAGAAGAAATTGGCAGGGTATTCATTAAATAATGCATAATCAATCAGCTACAAGCTTTAGAACTGATTTTGAATTGATCACACATTTTTCTGCTGAAGTTGATGTAAGAGCAGTAACTGCAAAATGCCAAGACCTTTCTGGTACAAGGCTTGTCACACTTCCTTGGGATCACAAAATGAAAACACAATTATTGTATCTGATTCAAGATGCTTCATGGATGAGGACAGGCCCAGGCTGATTCTGGGTGGTACAGACAGGTTTTAACTCAAACAAACAGCAGGGAATCTCTCTCTTTGCAGCTTTTCATCTTCACAGTCCTCAGCTTCCAGGTTTCATATGGCAGCATAAAAACAAAACCAGCTAAGAAAGGGTATCTCCAAAATGTTTGAATGCCATTAGAGAGCACTAGAAATGGTGTAGAGAACGGAAGGTCTTTCTGTTTCTGCATTTCCAGGAAGGGTTTGATCACAATCAAAACTACTTCTGTCCATGATCTGACATTTCCAAACCACATTTACAAGCTGTGGCTCTGTTACAGACCTCAGCCAGCTACTTAGCATATAAATAAAGACATAATACTTTTCCACTTCCTGAATATATTGGTGAGATAAATCTGTGTATTTTCCAGAGGCATTCTGATCAATGTGATGAATAACACCATATAAATATGTAGATAGTTAACATACAGTTCAGCACAAAACATTCCTATCACTGAAACCCAAAAAAAAAAAAGGACAGGAGTCAGACTGTTCTAAGGAAGTGTCTTATGCTGAAAAGTTTTTAAAAAGTCCTTGATTAAAGGGACTTTAAATCTCCTTGTGGTGGGCTGCACACCAAGCTGCTCTATTACTCCCCCTCCCCAGTGGGCCTGGGGGAGAAAATTTTGTGAAAATCTCATGAGTGGAGCTAAGGACAGGAGAATCACTTGCCAGCTGCCATCAGGGCAAAACGGACTCCATTCAGGGAAATCAATTTGATAATTTGCTATTAATTGTAACAGAATTGTGAGAGTGAGAAATAAAACAAAAATAAAGGCACCATCCCTTCCTAGCCCTCCCCATCCACTGACCACAGTGTCTGCAAGGCTGCTTCTCTCACATTTTGTCACTCCTCTCACATACATACAAACCCAGCATTTTTACTTTTTTTTAAATACATTTTCACAGATGCACTAGCTGCATCCCTGATGGGCTCAGCTTTAACCAGTGGCAGCTCTGTATTTTTTAATAGATTTTTTTGTTTACTGATTCTGCAAAATAAATACAAGTGTTTCTGAGAGGTGCAAAAGGTCTTAAAATTATTCTGTTTCTTTTCTAATTATTCAGAATATGCTCTCAGGTAAACTGGTTTTCCAACAAAAGAGCAGAAAGATTTTAAAAAAAAAAGTTTGACATTAAAAACAAGAAACAATGAAATACATCATGTTGGATGAGGAGAGAATAGTGTGTTTATTTGTAGTTATATTTACCCACTCACTGTGTCTTCTTTTTTGTGCCTGGTCTTTTAAGCCTCAAGGGAAGATTTGAACAGATTTTGAATTTAAAGCAGGGTTTTGTGGTTTAACCACAGCCAGCAGCCAAGCCCCACACAGCTGATAGCTCCAGTGGGATCAGGGAGAGAACGAGAAGAGTAAAACCCAGAGCACTTGTGGGTGGAGATACAGGCAGTTTAATAGGGAAAGCAAAAGCTGTGCACACAAGCAAAGCAAAACCAGGAATTAATTCCCTGTTTCCCATGGCTGGGCAGGTGTTCAGCCACCCCCAGAAGAGCAGGGCCCCATCACAGGTATCAGCGACTTGGGAAGACAAACACCACCACTCCAGAAGTTCCCCTCTTCCTTCTCCTTCCCCCACTTTACATACTGATCATGATGCTGTGTGGTCTGGGACAGCTCTTGGGTCACTTTGGGTCCCCTGTCCTGGTTGTGTCTCCTCCCATCTTCCCAGGCACCCCCAGGCTCCTCGACAGCGTGGCAGCACAAAAAGCAGAAAATTCTGTGTAAGCCCTGCTCAGCAATAACAAAAACATCTCTGCATCATCAACGCTGTGCTCAGCACAAATCCAGAACCCAGCCACTGGGAAGAAAATTAACTCTACCCCAGCCAAACCCAGCACACAGTGTCAAGGAAAGGTTTGTGCCTGTCTGTGCATGAAAACCCGTTCTTGTTGATCAAACTCTCCATGTCAGTGTGCCAGCCTTTCCATGTTACATCTCTTCTCTCACAGATAAATCCTGTGGGCTCCCCTTGCAGTGTGGAAAGGTGCCTTTAAGGTGTAGGAAACATTTGCACTTCTCAATGTGCTAATAACTTAAAGTAATAAGCATCCAGGCATTAACTTTATGAGAAATTTGAGTGATGTAGCTCGTTCAGTTGACGAGTTATAGGTTAGAAATTGTGGGGTAAAGAGAACATAAAGTTAGAATGCCACTCTACAGCTGGAAAATAAATAGGAGCAGTAAAAATGCAGATTAGTGCACATGAATTTATATTCTTTTGATCTATGGAGAAGTAGGAATTTCACACACCTCTTTGGCTGGAAAGAAGGTAGGTTGACCAACTTTAAAAGGAGGTGCTCGCCTACTCAAAATAGCTGGTCACTGTGACTTTTTAAGTCTTAAGGAGATGATTTTCATTATATTCCTGAAAAGGTCCATAAATTAATCCATTTTAAAGTACCAATATTTTAATTAATGCAGCATAATTGCTGAACACCACTCTGGGTCAGTTTGGTAGAGAGTATTATTTTAGAAGCCCTTAAGCAGTTGCAAAAGCATTTTAAATAAATCCTTGAATCAATCAGTGTCATTAAGGCTCTTGCATGTTTGAAGTGAATTAAGTTTAATTTGTTGTTAGATCAAATATTTACCCTACTGTATAAATTTATCTTACTGGATACTTAAGCTTTGAATTTTCTTCCTGTCTTAGGCTTGTGGTCCAATCAGCCTCATATTTTTTCTCCAGTTTTAATTGTGTGGTGCAAGGATGTCAAATGGTTTGGGGTTATTAATTCTAACACCAGTTGCATACAGGCAGAGATTTCTTCCCAGACCACAGGAGTTAGTGGTGTGCTGATACCTGAGGCTAAAGGGGTTACAGCTGAAAGTCACATACTGAGCCACACAAAGCCAACAGCAAAATCCATTGATTTTTATTATCCTGGGATTAAGTGAATGCATTTGAAAAACCCCAAACTTTATCTTAATCCCCTCAGATGTTGCAGTTATTTTTGTTAAGTGTTTAATCTTTGGGGCATCTGTTAAAACATCCAGCAGAAAGAGAGGTCTTCTGCTAGATCCAGTGGCAAACAGTTCCATATGTTAATTCTGATTTCATGAGGAAAATTATTCTAGGTTTCATTGGTTTGCCTCTTGTTTTTGAGAAATAAAATGGTAAAAATATATTTTTCATTTTATTCTGTGTCTGTCAATTATATTGTAGAACTTACATCTTCCTTGGTTTTTTCTGTAGTGTTAGCAATTTCTGTTTCTTCAATCTATGAATGGATGTTTCCATTTTTTTTACTTCTTTCAGAATATCTTCTGTTTCCTCTGTGTTGAATGTGTCATGATGAAAAGGGCCATGGCATTCAGCACAGGGCTCTTCCTGCCTTAGCACAGCCTGGTTTTCCATGCCAGTAGCTGTGTTCAGTGTTGGATTTTAAGGCACATGTATTGCAAGAATGTCTGGGTTAAAGTCTTGCTCAAATATGCACAGCAAAAGAGAAGACACCAGAAATTTGGGCTCTGCTCTTTATCTCCTGTACAGAGAGGCATAAAACTGAACTTGATCCCTGCTGTCATCATTTTAAATTTGTCTAGGAGTGCTAAGCAAAGCTGGCATAAAGTAATGTAAAAGTGATGTCTGAACGTATCTTTACTATTTTTCTTTACTGCAATTTCTTATCCCCTAATTAGCTGACAGGATTGATCATTTGATGGAAAGCACTGCTTTGATGCCATGAAATCAAAACTGTAAAAATTGTTACACAGGTATTTCAAAATAACTTCAAATCTGTTTCTAACATGGGATGTGAGGTAATCCAAAGACATTTCTTGATGAATAACAGAAGTCCAAAAGCTTTTTCTTAATTTATAAGATACATTACACAGAAATCTTCCTTGTGCTGCTTCAGTTATCTTTTATCTTGATTATGGTTGACATTTTTAGGGTACAAGGCACTGTAGTTAGGAGGATAATTTTCAAATCTCTATGAGGTGCTGCAGTTTGGCTCTGAATTATATGGGAGGCAGTTTGAAGTCAGAGCACTATATTATTTTTCCACTGCAGCACCAGATACAGATACCTCACACACCCTGATGAGTGCAACGAAGCTTTGAAAGATCAAATAGGGAAGATGGAAACATTGCAATACTTCAAAAAAGGGAAGGGTGGGAACAGGTTGTCAATCCACCTTCTTTATTTTTCCTGTAAACTCATAGAACACCGAATATAGTACAAAATATTGCAAACCTTATTTTGCTAGAAGAATGTGGGCAAGGGAAGGGTTGCATCACTTGAATAAATCCACTTGATTGTGTGCCTGTCACAGAAGAGCTCTTACCAAGCACCCCTGAGCACATTTACTACTCAGACACAGAGATTTGGATTTATTTGAACCCTGAGTATCTTATTCTGCTTAGTCTTTACAATTTTTATGCACATTTAAACTTCAACAACCTCCCCATATGCAGATTAGCTAATACATAAAATTCTTTACTTGGAATATCCTATCTGGCTGCTCTGTTTACTAAAATTCAAGGTAGAAAAGAGAATGTAGTATCTTCCACAATGCATTTTTTTACTTTTCAAATCTATTCATTGAATGCAGCTCTGCCTAGTTTAAAAGGAAGAAGAGCAAGCTACAGTTTCAGTAATAATTTTTACCTTTAGGCAAACCTGCTATAACTCCTGCCAGAATTAAATTAAGATCTATACTTTCTTCTGGAATCTTTCCAGCTCATCTTTGGGTGAAACATATACTGTAATAGGATGTGAAACAGAAGATGAAAGCAAATATTTTTCCCAATTCTGTCTTTTCATAAAATGAGAAATTGCTTTCTAGTATCATGGTAAAAATACATAACATTTATTCCAATATCTTCAAGTGTAGAAAAACCCATCTATAAATGTCTACTAAATTATATTAACAGTTTGCATTTCAGTCTAAATAGCTTACTGATACCCTGTTCAGCACATCTTTTTCATTTTTAATAGAGTTTAAAAATGTGTTAAAGATGGGGATGGGGAGCAGAATAAAGGTTCCATGAGTGACCTGCCACACCTCTCAGAAACACACAAATGTGTGGTGACTGTGTAGGATCCACCCAAGGGAGCTGTGGGAGCTGGCAGAAGGGCTCACTGAGCCACTGCCCCATCATTTACCAGCAGCCCTGGCTAACTGGGGAGGGCCCAGCTCACTGGAGGTCAGCAGATGTGATGCCTGTCTACAAAAAGAGCCAATGGTGAGAGGTTCAGCAGGGCCATGTCCTGCATTTGGGTCACAGCAACCCCAGGCAGTGATACAGGCTGGAAAGTGGCCCTGGGGAAAGGACCTGGGGGTGCTGGTTGACAGCAGCTGAACATGAGCCAGGTGCGCCCAGGTGGCCAAGAAAGCCAATGGCATCCTGGCCTGGATCAGCAATGGTGTGGCCAGCGGGATCAGGGCAGTGATTGTCCTGGGCACTGGTGAGGCTGCACCTCAAGCCCTGTGTTCAGTTCCCTCACAACAAGAAAGAGTTTGAGGTGCTGGATCATGTCCAGAGAAGGACAATGGAGCTGGGGGAGGATCTGGAGCCCCAAACTTGTGAGGAGTGGCTAAGGGAACTGGGATTGTTTAGCCTGGGAAAAAAGAGGCTCAGGGGGATGAAGCCTTGTGAAGGCTGACCTAGAACAGAGACTAGAAAGAGTTAAAGAATAAAGTGGGGATTTATTAAAAGGCCTCAATGGATACATCTTGGGCAGCACAAGAGCCCAGCCAGGGCTACACCCAAGATGAACCAAAATGGTCACAAAATGCACGATTGGTCTTGGGGTCTCTCTCTTTCATAAGTTCTGGTCCATTTGCATATTGGAGTTAATTGTCCACTTACAGCTTTAGCTTATGAAATTCCATCCTTGTTTTTCTCTGTTCATTCTGCCATTGTTTATACTCTTGGGCCTGAAATTTGGATCATTTGTCTTTGGTCCCCAGCTAGAGAAGGAATTGTTTTGTCTACCTACTCTGTGAAGGGAGCTTAATATGAAGCTCAGAACTACAAACTAAAGCAGTACAGAATCTAAAAATATAAAAGCTAAAACCTGAGGCATCAGGGGACCTCATCACTCTCCACGGTTACCTGAAAGGAGGGTGTAGTGGGGGGAGATCAGTCTCTTTTCTCAAGGAGCAAATGGTAAGACAAGAGGAAATGGCCTCAAGTTGTGTCAGGGAGGTTTGGGATGGATTCCAAGAGCAATTCCTTCACAGAAAGGGTTGTCAAGCATGGGAACAGGCTGCCCATGGCAGTGCTGGAGTCACCATCTCTGGGGGTATTTAACAGATGTGTAGATGTGGCACTGGGGGATGTGCTCTAGTGATGGGCTGGGCAGTGCTGGGTTAATGCTTGGGCTCAGTGATTTTAGAATCATAGAATGGTTTGGGTTCAAAGGGACCTTAAAGACTTTAAGGCTGTTTTACAACCAAGTGATTCTGTGATTCTGTGATTCTGTGATTCTGTGACTCTACTTAGAGCAAGATGTGTTTCACTTTGAGGTGAGGGGACAGGAATTGTGCTATCGATGACAGAGGAACACAGAACAATTTAACCACTTGATAAAGACAGATGCCATGGAACAATACTTTTATTATTGGCTGGCTAAAGCTTTACTTCCGGATCAGCATTTAAACACATGAATAAAGAGCCTGATTCACAGGAGCATTTCGCAGCAATAGTTCTAACAACTCTCAAAACCTGAGCAATGGAACTCTTCATCTCATGCCCTCTAACTGAACTGTTCAGCTTCTGAAATGAAGACAAGAGTGAGAGAAATAAAGCTTATATCAAAGCCCCAAGGCTTCAGTTTGTTGTAAATTAGCATCTTTCTGTTAGCTGATGGCATTGGAAGCAAGCTGTGGAAATCCTTTTTTTTTGACAAAAGATGCCATAAAACTGTGATATGTGATTTTGTGCTGCCAATTATTGTAAAAGCAAAATGCAACATTTTATGCTGGAGCCACTGCTTAATGCTGTTCTCTTTTTCTTTTTTTTTTCCCTTCAAATCAGATATTTATCTTTGAGAATAACATCTATTACTGTGCCCATGTGGGGAAACAAGCCATCCGAGTGGTCTCCACAGGAAAGGAAGGTGTTATTTTCAATGGGCTCAGCGACTGGCTGTATGAAGGTAGGATACAACATTTAGGCCAGCTGTTAGTTATGAGTTTAAATCACACTCTAGAATTACAGACTTCGCTGGAATTAGATGTCCAGCATTGCATTTCTGGGCACTGGTGGACCACGGAGCTAAAAACCTGCCATACTAAGAGTTGCCTGATGTGCTGGAGTGGAAATAATGTGAAATGGTGTAAGAATTCTGTTTTCAGGCTGTTTTCTTTCCCTTAGTCCAAAGGTAATAAATCACTGGGCTTTTAATGAACAGAACTGCTTCATTATTTAATGGCACCTGCAATCACTCATGGACGTGCCAGTTTTCAAATCACAGAAAAGGACAGAAATGGGGAGGGAAAGGGGTTCTATCCTAAAGGAGAAAGCAAGGAAACCATTTTACTTGATTAGCTGTTTTCCACAGAACTAGGTGGGCCTTGGAAGCTGCCCAGATCTTGCCACCTAAAAAAATTTCTAAAAGCAGACCCCAGTAATTGGCTCCCTTCCTGTGAAAATGGGCCTGACAGGGTGGAGGGTCATCTCTGGAGCACTGCTCTCTTTGATCCTTTCAGCTGGCAAATGGCCATTTTGGTGTGTGTGAGCATCTGCTTGAAAAGTGATCTCAACTGCTCGTTAGCTTGGAAGACGATCCTCACCAGCCCCACTTCTTTTTGGCGTTTTTGTAGGCTTTTAAAGTAATATATCAGAATAAAAATTTTAAAACACACACACACACACACACACACACACACACACACACACACACACACACACACATTATATTTATCTATATCTATATCTAATCTTTCTATCTATATCTATATCTATATCTATATCTATATCTATATCTATATCTATATCTATCTATATCTATATTGATATCTCTCTCTATATATATATATATGTATATGTATATGTATATGTATATGTATATGTATAACAGGTACATATCATGCATCCCCCTCTCTGCTGCTGACTAATGCTGCTGCCAGCAGTTCCTTCTCACAGGGATCCTGCCCTTTGGACCTGGCAGTGTCTCTTTCCTGTGGCACAACTTCCCTCTAAAGTCACACTTTCTCCTACAGGTCCCAGCATAGCCCCAGGTTTTCTTGCTTCTACAGAGAGAAAGTTTCCAGATACATCTATGAACTGTGTCCTGTTGGCTGCTCCCAGTTCTCTTGAGGTTGAATGGAACAGAATAGGTTACAAAGTGCCATTAAGAGTTAATTGGTGTAAAAATAGGAATCACCACTTAAATTGGTCTGTATCACAGCCAGACCAAGGCCCTTAGACTCAGAAATGAGGGAATTAAAATGAATGAGTTTGTTTGCCCCTCCTAAAGATGCTGATCCCATAAATCAGTGTACAAACTCATCAAACACATCAGTGGAAAAATATGATAGGGGTTTATTACTTTTTATATTTAAATGCGTGTTTCCACTGAAATACAGCATATTTGCAAGTAAGTGTTCTCCTTGTGCTGTGAAAACACTTTGTAACCAGAGAAGTGGCCAAGAAGTTACAAAATGCTAATTTTCCTTCACTTTATTAATTTGCTGGTGAAGTTGTGGGGAGGCTGTTTGACTCTGGAGGTCAAATGTGCCTACTACTACTACCCATATTTGTCTGATAAACATCGTTTAGTACATCAGGTCTCCTTGCAGCGTCTCACACGCAGCACCACACTGAGAGGAGTTTGTCAAGCCCATGAACCCAGAGCACATCAGCAAGCCCAGGATGACACTTGTTTTGCTGACACCTATTTTTATTCAATTACAGGATTGCTCAGGCAATTTCTTGGCTGACATTGACTTTCAGGTTTGCCCTCTATAATGAATTTGCTTGTTAACTTTATGTTAATGTGCTAGGGTAAGAAATGAATGTGTGATCGAGTACAGTCTCCTTATGCCAAGCCAGGTTCTGTAACCTGTGAGGCACAAGGCAGATTAGGACCATTGGACCTGTTGTTCACTGGGGTTATGTTTGAAAGAAATTAGGATTTGGAAATGTCACTTTGTGTCCTCATACAGTTTATATTGAACTAAATAATTCTCTTTTTTCACAAGCAAGGCATAGAAGGTCTCACAGGAAAACCTGATTTAAATGTTCCCAACTAATGGGAATCCAAAATCGAATCCAGAGCTGAGCTGTGTGAGCTGAGCTCCTTCTCTTGTCACCACTTGCACAATCCTCATGGAGGTAAACCTGGGACTGGTATCAGGACTGAGGACTTGTGCTTGAACAAGATGTGGGGCCATGGTGTCATTGGGTCTGCAGTTCTCAGACACCAGCTGTCTACATGGATGGATGGATGGATGGATTGAGCAGGATCCAGAAGAAGCTGGATATTCCATGGGGATAAATGGATAAGGACAATTGAGAAATGAGAGACACCTCTCCAGTGAGGTCCAAGAGAATCCAGTTATGGTTGCCAATGAACTTTACCCTGGGATACTCTGCCAACACATCATCACCTGAGTTTTTCCAAAGCATTTCCTGTTCTTGGATGCCACCTCTTTAGTGGGATAAACTTGGACCACACTTTAAATCCAAACTTACCTGACTGGAAATGCTTGAAAATTTGGCAAGGACTGAACTGTGCCACCTCAAGACTACTTTTGCTCTTCACCCATTCCTGCTGTGATTTGTAGCCGTGCCTTCCCCACCTCCCAGCCGAGCTGGGTGGGATGCTCAGGCCCATGTTTGTTTGCACTGCTGCTGTCTCAGCGAGCTACCAGGATGAGTGCTGAGCATATGCAGAAATCTGCCTCCATCTGTGCAGCCAGCTCCAGCAGACAGTCTGCAGAGGAGCTGTGAGAATCAGGATCACGGAGAGTTCAGCACACTCCTCTTCCCTTCCATGCTCTTTTTGTTGCTGAAGTTCTGTGACCCCTGGCAGCGACAGCAGAGCCTCCTTGCAGCACCCACTGGGTTTCTGTGACAGCCCACAACCTGCTTCTCACTTTCTCTAAATGCAGCATGGAAAATAAAACTCGGGGTTTTCTATTTGAGGAAGATGACTTTTAACGACTTTTAATGACTTTTATCTACGGAGCAAGAGCACCCCAGCTGCAATTTCCCCTCCCCTTTGTTTGCACAGTGAGTTCTGCAGATGGCAACCCAGCAGTGCCACCCTTTGGGGTGGCTCCTGGCACTTCACATGCATGGCAGACCCCGGGGGGACACTTTTCTTCACAATGCCATTGCTCTTGTCACGAAGGAATAGATGCGCCGCACTATTAATCACAGGTTTTTCCTGAGTCCACAAGCAGACCTAGAGTAAATTTGACAGGCTTTTTGCCCTGGAAAAATGCAGAAGTTCATTGCAATTCAAGTTAAGCTCTGCTTTTGTAAATCTGCCAAAGGAGAAAAAATTTCTTCGAGGTATTTATGCTGATCTGTAGACTTTTGATAATATAGTGAAAAACATTTCAAATCAATCAGAGCTTAATCTACTTAGTGCATTTAGCTGGAAGGTTATAGATTGATACATAGATTACTGTAACATGAAAGCATAGATTAAGCATGGGGTTTATTACTAAAATAAGCACTGACAATGTTTTCATAGTCTGACTTAACATTTTCAGAGCTGTGCCTGACAAATGCTTGTACTAAAATCGAGTGATATCCTATAAAACAGAGTTTAAAGTTCTGCCACTGAAATCAGCTACACATTTAAATGCATAGCAGCAGCAAAGAGTGGGTTTTATTTCAGTTTGCTGTATGAGCATTGTTGGTTTGAGAATATGTTTTAGCAATGATAAGTCTTAGAGAAAATTTTAAAGCAAGTGCTGGTGTAGCAAAAAGGACTTCCAAAGCAATAAGAGTATTTATATGTTCTGTATATAAGGAGTAATATCTTAAAAATAACATGCATTTAAAAAGTAAATTGCAGGTAAAATTAATTTCATTTATATGCTTTTTTTAGAGCACTCTTCTACAGAAGTTAATTCTGTCATGGTGTAATTAAAGTGTTTTAATTTGCTACCAAGCACTTGGAAAGGCTGTTCAGTTGTTCTGAGGAGGGGTGGCAGCAAGGCACTCTGATGGAGGTCACCTCCATGATTCTGTTAAGTGACAAAAGAAGGTTGAGATGTCCCTGTGCTGCAGTTTGGAAATTTGTTGATTTTGGGATTATGTGATGCTGAATCCTGGGGAATGGGGCAGGAGGACTTCCCTCCATACTGGCATGTTTCTGCTAGACCAGGATGGGGTCCAGCAGGGTAAGTCAGGGTCCCTTTAGCAGGACAGGGATCTCCTCTGGGCTGCACTGCTAGAAAGTCTTGGCATGGTCTCCTTGAGGAAGTCACAGATAAAGCTGGATAACTTCTGGTGTTATGCTCTGAGTGCATGCTTGGAAATCAAGCATGTGACACAGTGGTGTGTGCTTCTGTCACTGCTGGGAGGGGAAGGAAGGATTTTCACCTATAGATGGTCCTATGGCATGCATAAAGTGTGACACCAGGACTTTGCTCCATGTGTCCTTAGATTTTAGAGTAGAAACTAGGAAAACAAAGGAACAGTTTTGCAGCTTGTTCTGTGGGACATACTGTGGCTATGAGGGACTTTGGTAGGAATAGCATGTGAGTTAAACAGTAAGAAGTGAGTTAAAAAAGTAAGAATTGCTTGTGAGTTACTCCCTTATCTCGCGTCACTGTCAGGGGAACAGAGGATCAGAGGTAGTCTCTAAATCTGGAAGTCTCTAAATATCAAGATCATCTCAAATTGAGAATCCCCATTCCAGACTTTGTCCTGACACCATGGCTGGGATGTCTCACCTGGACATCTCCTCATCCTCAGACATCAAGAGGGAGCCACTCTTGGCAACCAAGCCCCAGCCCCAGCTCCCACAACACGCATTTAAATCTCTTGAGTAGTATGCGCTTTACACAGTCATCCTCTAAAGCTGATACTCTGCTTTGTTGAGCTTAACACACAGTGGTGTTGCTGTGTTTCCTTTTTGGCTAAGAACCAGGAGGAGGAGGGGAAAAAAAGCTTCTTTTTCAGAGATGACTGCTATGCCTTATTAATCTTCATTTTGTCTGCGTCTTGCGTGATCACCACCAGATCCTCTTGTGTGACTTCGCAGTGACACCTGGTGGGAGAGGCCAGGATGTCATCGTCATTAAGACAATGAAACTGCAGAATTTTTTGCTGCAAGATCTAGGAAAGGCTCCCAATTTCCCCTCACATACATTTCCCTGAAACTCTCTCTGAGCTTATGGGAACTACACATCCAAAGCCGCTGGCTGATTCATGCTAATAGTGCTTCTGTTCTTTTGTACACTTTATAAAGAGAGGGAAGAGAACACAGTAATAAAGAAAAATCTTTTCCATAATTTAATCAGCAGCTCACAAAAAATATCAGAGGGTAAATTTAGAACATGTATGACTGGTCTCGGAAGTGCAGTGCCTGGCAGGAGCTGCCAAATCAAATATCAGTTATTTTGAGCAGTACCTTTTATGCCTATAGCATTTCGAGCAAGTGAAGTAGACATATTTCTTACGTTCAGAAATATTAATTCTGGGACTCTGGAAGTGGTCTTAGTACTGGGAAAGCAGTCAGTAAGTCTGCTGAAGCAGTGCCTCACCTAATTCGTCTGTGTGCTCAATTTTTCATTGTATAACACGAGAATGCTGAACTTCTGCTTGGAAGCAGGAATTTTGATGATCAAATTATGCCTGAATGTGAAAAGGAACATTCATAATTAGCCTGAAAGCAAGTATGTCCTAAAGTTCCTGTTTAGTGCCACCAGAAAAGGAGATGAAATATCCTCATATTTCACAGGCAGGGCTAACCTTTCCCAGTAATTAGAAGCTCCAAAACCTGGTTGGGGAGCATGAGATGAAGAATTAGACTGACTCATCCCTGCATTTTTTAAGACACTCTGGATAAATAAATCTCTTGCCATACTAAATTCATTGCTGCAGACAGTGAGAGAAACCAGCCTTAATGGGACTACAAATTATTCTATTTTGACAAGATGTTTGAATAATCACTGGGACACAGAATCTAGATTTTACTTTAAGAACTTTTGTATTTTCAGTCACAAAGAAAGTATTCCATGGACGTGGGTAAATTTGCAGTTTTACACAGCTGCTGTGGGGTGAAGGGAATTTGGAAAACATATGGAACTGGGAAATTACACCAGATAGTGCCAGAAATGCGAGTCAAAAAACCATTAGTTTGCTCTCAAGTACATGCTGGTATTTTTGAGGGGTTTTGGGGGAAGCTGTATGGAATTTGTTCCCTCACTTGTGTGCTTGCTCAGGCGAGGTAGCAGAAGCAGAGTGGTGCTTTGGTGGCATTTTCCCCATAGTAAAATAGGAAGTTTTCCTCTGTTTTGCTTTTGGACATCATTCAGTGTTGCCCATTGAGTTCATGCAGCTGCTGTGCAGCATGTGGAGCCATCCAAGTCTCAGTTAGCCATTATTTAGCTCATTGAAGGTGACCAGATTTTTTTACACCATTATGTGCTCACTGATTTATACCAAATGTCCATAAAATCTTGCATAAAAATGCAAGTTTAGTTGCATTCAAAGGATGAAGAGCAGCTCTTGTCCTCAGCCATTTGTTTGAAGTGGATATTTCTACCGTGTAAAATTCTATTGCAAGGAAGATGAACTAGCTGCAAGATTATTTTGCCTTATGCGTGTTAAAGCAGAGGAAAAGAGAGTCTTAAATTTCACCAGATGATGTCATGAAAGGTTTTGTAGAAGTTCCACCACCTCCTGGCTTTGGTGGAGGTTCCCCTGTCCCAGGGAAGCTCCCATTACAGATTTCATCACCAGGAGTAGGCTTCTGGCCCTTCTCAGCTGGCAAAGGTCAGGAAAAATTGAACCATTTACAGTGCACATTGTGAATGCCTGCCTGGAAACCAGCAAGCTCCTGAAAACTTTAAAATGTGCTGTTACCTGGACTGGCTTCAAAATCCAGCACCGCACCACGAGAAACCCTGCCAGCTCTAGTCCAGTCCTTAACCTTCCCTTTCTGCAGAAGGTTGTTTGGAAGGAGGATGCCAGCCAAAACCAACACCTGTCATCCTCTAATTTCTGGATCAGCATCATTCAGACTTCAGGATGGCTTTTGGAAGGAAAGGAGACCATTATTTACTGTGGTCAGAGAGCTGCTTGGGGCAGTGGAAGGAAGCCAGTGCTCATCCTGATGTCGCAGTGCAGCCAGCAGCTGCCAGTGCCTTAAGAGGTGCTCAGTGAGTGAAGTTGTTTTCATTTGCCCTGAAGCCCTGGTAGGTATCATGAAATAGGTGTTGTATCACTGGAGTCAAATATTTCTCAAAAAAAAAGGTGTATTGTGACTTGTGTAACAGAGCTGCTGTGGTTTCCTGCTTGCACACAAGTTCTGTTTCTCTGCACCAATTTTATTACAGTGGCCTTGGGTTAAATTGCCCTGTTGGAGAGCTGTGTCCTCATTTTCTGATTATGCTGGTATTTTTAATAACTAATTAGTATACCAGCACTTTGGATATTGCAGAACAGATTCTGACCTATGCCATGCTAAGTTGAAGTCTGGAATAACTCCCTGGAGATAATTGTGATGGCCTGGATCTGCACCAGGATGATGAATGAGAGGGTCTTGCTGTAATGTTCATGCTTTATGTCCACTTTCAGGGTTTCAGAGGAAATACCTTAAAACACTATTATTCCCACAAAATAAAGAGTGGTGTGTTAGAGACTATTTTCAAATCCAGTCAAATTTAAAAGCCATGCTTTTCCTCCATGGAATAATTTCTATGGTTTGATAGTATAAAACACAAAAAATGTGTTTAGTTGATCAGGTCCACTGCATGTAAAGCAAAAATGCATAATTTCTGTGTTGGTAGAATTGAGCTGGAGGGCTGTGACACATGTAGGAGTCTTCCAGGCTGCAGAATGTTGTAAGAAATTAAAAGAATTTAATTAAATTGTACAAAAATGATGTGCAGTATTATAGGGTGGAAATATAGCTGTTAGGGCATGTTTCCCAGGGATACTTCAGGGATCTCTGTCCTGGGGGATTTTTAAGAGTGAATTAAAGAGATTTTTGTCATGAGTTGTTGAGATAAACATCAATCCTATTTCAGTGCAAGGAGGGGATTAAGACTTCTTCAGGCTTCTTCTGGAGCTGAAATTTGATGATCTTGTGTATGGTTTTGATGTCTTTTTCTCATATCTTTGCAGTTAGACATTTTGGCTCTGCAATTACAAAGAATGCCTGCTTTTATATACAGCAGAGTAAATACACATAAACTGCTTGTGTATGATGGTTGTATGGAATAGAGCTCTTTATTGTGATAAATTTATATGTGCCTCATCATTTCCCTGAGGAAAATTGGTCATTTTCTTCTTCTGAGAGCGTCCATGAACTTTTATTTGAAAAACATGTTAGAAAGAAAGAAAGAAAGCTTAATGTTTTTAAAGTGCTTCAATCAAGAAGTGATTACAGAAAGAACAAAGAAATTGAATGATAGTCATAGAAATTTTATGTTAGTGTGCAATCCCATCATTTTGACCTAAAAAGTAATTTCCTGTAGGTTTTTTTCTTGGTACAGCCTTGTGGAAATTAAGGGGCCAGTGCAAAAGCTACAGGCTGTCTAAAAAGCTTTCCTATTTGTCTCACTGCTCTCTGGCCTGAATAAAGAGTATCTGCCTTAAGAAATAAAAAGAAAAAAAGCAAAAATGAATGTACTCTGTCCAAATTAGAATGAGAGAAAGCTAAATGAAAAGGATGAAAATTCTGCTGCGATTTGTGATTCTCACTAGAGAGCTGGCCTGTCCGTTGTTGTATAATAGCAGGGAAATCAAAAGAATATCCAAAATTATGACACAAATCAAATTATAATGTATGTACATCAGCTTCCCTAATTTGAAGGGAAAAAAAAAAGACAAAGAACAAAATTTGAATACAGTTTAAAATACACAACTCCAAATCCTAATGCCATCTGGCAGCAATCAGAGGTCAGAGTGGGTCTGTGAAGAGCAGAGGAGTAATGATGGGAAATGCAAAGGGGTGCATCACTGCTAAGGGCTGGCAGGGCACCTGGGAGGCCCCCACTGAGCTCAAGTCCGTGGTTTCCTCCAGCACAGATTAAACCTTTGTATGTGAAATAAGCAAGAGCTCAAATCTTTGCATGTGAAGAACACCCTTCCATATTGCTGTCTGCGCTGCCTGTGCTTGCCCTGTGCGAGGCATGATCACCAACACGCTCAGATCCTGGTGTTGGGAATACAAGACTGTTTTTTCCAGCAGTGTTCCCAGTACCAGCTCTCCACAGGACCTCATCCCCTGAAGACAAGAGGGATGTGGGTGATGCAGTGCAGGGACTTCAGACTGTGCCAAGGAAGCCCAGTGGTGACTGCAGTGTTGGCACAAACCAGGACACGGAGCTGACTCTGCTGGGCTCTTCTCTGTGTCAGGAGAGCTGAAGAACTAGAGCAGATCTTTAAGGCTATCAATTGACACTCCAGCAGCTCCTGAAAGATAAAGCATCCAGGGATTATTTCACCCTCAGCACTCAATTAGTTTACATTGCTATAAGTAAGGACCATATGGTGCAGCTTCTGCACCAGCTGCTCTCCAGTCTTCACCGAGCACAGGTCTAAGGGGAAACCATGGCTCAGAGTTAACAGCAGTTAGAAAAGTAGGGGGAAATGGCAGGTTTTAAAGATGACCCTAAAGCTTTTGGATGGGTTAAGCAGTAAAATATAAGTGGCCAGGGATGCACTGGCTGCTGTGTGCCCCGATGGGGACTCCAGGTGCCTGCAAACACCACACACAGGTGCACAGCAGCCAGTGTGGGACAGCAGGGACCAACTCCAGAAGGATGGCAGAAACCTTCAGTGCTCTCCTGGGATGAGGACTGCAGAGACCAAGCAAAGCAGTGACAAGTAGGAGATGTTTTCCTTCAAATCCATTGCAAACAGCAGCAGGCACTGCTCAGACCTGCACCTTTCTCTGGCTCCCTGCAGCCTTTGCTCACACCCACCAGGATTCTCAGAGTCTGGAGATGGGGGATATGTACTGAACCAGGTATCGTAGCCCACCAAGGCAGAGCCAGACTCTGCAGAGGGGAAAAGACCCAAATAAACCCATGTTGAGATGTCTGCTCAGCTCTGTAGCCTCCAGAAATACAGCCCAAACCAATTCTGTGTTGCCCAGCCTCTTTGCCTGCTTTCCTCTCTTTCCACTGAAAACAGAGTTTCTTTGAGAACCATCTCCACAGCCCAGCTGAGCCTTGTAGAGCTGGATTTGCTGCCATTCTTCCCAGTTCTTTTCTTCTAAAGGGATTGTGGTCATTCCTCTGTTTGCCTGTGTCATTCTGGTGCTGAATAAAACCTCTCTCAGCCAGTTTGCATACCAGGAAATCATGATTAGAATACCTTGTTTATTTTTTTTTTTATTTTTAATGACTAAAAAGCTGCTATGCTGTATTCTCCAACCCTAAGAAGTTTTAAGACCGTGAAAGTCCTTGCCTGTCACTCTGCACTGGAAAAATTTACTCTGTTGCTCTGAGTCACATCAAACAGCACAGGAACACAAAATGCTGCTAAGAGCTAAACACCATGTTTTATCTGTAGTTATTTAAAATACCTCTTCTTAACAAGTTCCTTAACTGTGGATTTTGAAGAGATGTCTTTTTACTTTTAAAGTTTTTTTTCAGATTTTAGTGAGAGTGGAAGTATCATGTAGTACCAAAGGAAACTATTAAGTGCTCTGTGTTTTTATTCATTAAATTTCGTATGGTGTAGTGAGGTGTCCTAGATGGTTTTGCAACTTTACTGGCCATATGGATATAAGCTACACCAAGAAATGATTTACTCTCCATCTCAGCTGGTACTGGTTATACAGCAGAGTATGACCACTGCAAATACTCTGTTGGGCACATTATTTGAATTTCAAACTCTTAGCTGAGAAATATTTCCTATAGTTCAGACAAATTTGCCAGAAATTGAGATGTAAAATTCCCAATTGCAATCTCACTCGTTATGTACAATGCCCTGATTCATATATTAGATCCAGACCAGAATTACAGAGTTAAGCAGAAACTGATGCCTCTAACAAATGTACATATTCCTTAAAGTTCTCTGAGTTTTTCTTCAAGATTTATTGAGTGTTTTCACTGACTTATATAGTGTTGTGTTCTTGGCTATCATTGATTAAGCCTTAAATCTGTGCTGCCTGGCCTGTGAACCAGAGAATAAAACCTTTCTTCTGAGACCTGGTATAGTTATATATTTTATTTATATGTGAGAAGTATCCACACTTTTCAAAAGTGCAGAAAGAAATGTTTACATTGTAGTTTACATGTAGACTTTTGATGCATATTGATTTTAAAATTAGTAACAAATAGATCTTCTTTTTTTCATTTTCTCGATATCACAGTCATTTAAAATGAAGACTACAAGTTTACTCCTTAGTGTGATTTTAATAGCATGTTTTCTCATGGATCACCTTTAATTCTGCACCTGTAATTCCTTTCCAGGCTGAATATTTAACTGGTTTTAATATTTATATGGTTTTTGTTGTTGTACATATTCCTAATTTTTCTTTTTTGTGTTTCATGCATTCTTTTTAAGCTGCTTTTAAATAATTTGAGACTGTTCTCAATCCCAATGAGCCAACAAAAGCAACATAGTCTAAAGAGAACTCCTGTCTTGAAAGCAAAGGGTTAATACTGAAGGGCACATGAATGCTTGTTGGCAAAAGGGAGCAGTTCCAGAGTGGTCCTCGAAACTTCATTAGTGATCAGAAAAACATGCAATATTGCATTAACTGGAAGAAAAACTCTTCTATTACAGGGTTAATGTCCTTAGAAATGTTGCAGAGTTTATTTGAAAAATAAACCCAACAAGCCTCTATTAAATTTATTGAGGAAATGGAAAGCAGAAACTCAGAAGACTGTAATTGCCACCTACAAATATGGTAATTAGAGTGAATAAGAAGTAATGAAGGAGGAAATCAGGGACAACTCACCTCCTGAGCAGGAAGGTGGAGGTTACATTGCCACCATGTGGTAAAACTGTGGAGAGATGGAGCAGCTCCTCTCTCCATCAGGATTCGAGAGGAGAGCTGCAAACAGCCAGAAATCTGCATGATTTGCTGGAAAAAAAATATAGTATGCAAATGGCATCCTGATTGGAAAGAAGCAATGTGAGATTAAATCCTATTTTGCTTTTGATTAGCCTGTGCAGTTGGGTTTTTGGTTGTGTGTTTGTGGGGGTTTTGACTTGAATTTTAATACAAAATGCTGTTACATAAAATATTCAGTGGAAAAGTGAGCAGAGTGCAGAAAAGGATAGAAAAAGAAAGTTCTCTTTTTAAAATGATGTCATTTATAAGCTTTTTTGAGTACAAAAATCCATCATTCTGTTGCATATCTTCTTGAAATCATCTCCAACATTTCTTCATGAATTTTGATTTTTTCAAATTCTTCTGATAACCCTGGGATACTTCCTAGTTCTGTAATATTTAGAAACACGAGCCTTAATGTTTCACAAAGTACTTTTTAGAATTGACTACATGGAAATGTAATTTTTTATGGAAGTTCTGCCTACAGCAGGATTTGGGATTCACAAAAATGCATCTGCTTGCTCTCCCCCCACCCCTCGACTTCAGCTCCTAATTCCTCATGGCGTGACAACTGGTTGCTGCAGAAATTATTAGGATTCAAGAGCATGATTTCACAGTCTGAGTCGGAGGAGCTTTTCACAATCCCCTTTTTGATCAGATTAGTGCTGACCCCTGAGCTGACCCTCAGCCAAGGAGAGCTGGGTCCTCCCAAGGCAGGGATTGCTGCTGATCCCTTCAGACAGTTCTGTCCTGCTCTGCTGCAAGCTCTGCTTCTTGTCCTCCCTGCAGCCTGAACCTTTCCCTGGTCTGTGCACAGCATCCCTTGGGTTTATAAAGGGCTTGAATTGATGCTAAATACAGTGGCTGCCTCTGTATTTAAGAGCAGCTCCCCCCCTCAGCACCCCCACACTTGTAGCTAAAGTGCAAGAAAAAGATGAAATGACCATCACAGATGTATCTCTTGGTGCAAGTCTAATTATGACCTCCACTGAGGCAATTATTCTGTCTTGATCTTAATGCCTTTTGCAAGCATCAATTAATAAAACTTCACATAATGTCCTGGTAGAACAGGAATTATTACCATCTTTTTAGAAACAGGCAAACTGAGGCACAATTATTGACCTGGTTTTAGATGAGATGAGAGAAATTAGGACACAAATCTGAAGTCAGAGTTTTACCTTAGTCCCTAGAATCCAACTAAAGTGCAGAGCATTGTGTGAAAACCCAGATGTGGCTGTTTTCAGCACATCCCTGAGCTCACCTGCAGCACAAACCCCCTCCAGTTGTGGTCCCAGGATAGCACAGCTGGAGAGATGTGTCTGTGCAAGTCACTCTGCAGGAAGGCTGGGCTAGTTCCTAGTGATTTCCACAGGAATAAGAACCTTTCCAACCCACAGGGCACCCTGTGAGCAGAAGGCAAAAGCCTGTTTTTAAAGCTGCCCCAGCTCTGTCGGACTGTTCTGCATCCTAAAGGGACTGATGGACTCTTACCTGCCTTTCAAATCCCAGAAAAAAGGAGCAAATCACTTCTCTTTTTACACAAATGACTCATAAGCATTTGCCTCCTACATTAGTTTTGCTTTTGCTCAAAGTTGAGTCATTGTCTTGTATTTGATTTAACAACAATAGCAGGAGGAAAAAAAATAGCCATCAGTAGCTACTGCATAAGAGTAGATCAAAAGCAATTCCTTAAAGGAGGCTTTCACGATAGCTAGATTAAACATTTGAGAAACTGGTAAGAAATAGAGCTGAAGAAAAACAGCTCCTAAAACCAAAGCATTATGTTTTCATGCTATTGTGCTTTTAAAATTGAAGGCAACAGTCTGAAAACAGGCATCAAAATGAATCTTACTTGAAGGGAATTATCTGGAGATCATTGTATTTATTGCATTTGTTTTGATTTTCCAGCCTTTGCCTCAGACTGTAGTCATGGACATGACTTAAAAGATTCAATACCTCATTTAAAAATTAAACTTCACTTGATTATTGAACTGACCCATCCTAACCCTCAAATTGTCATGTATTTTGGAGTATCACCAGCAGGCTGGAAATGGTGAGGACAGGAGGCAAGAATTGTGTCCCCAGCAGCTGATGGATTTGAAATGCAATAGCTGAGGCTGTGCTGCCCCTTGGAGGCACAGTACAAAGTTGCATAAATCCATGAGGAGGGAAAGGATTAGTTATGGTGCTTTGGTATGATCTTGGTTTTTAACTCTGCCTCCTCTCTACCCTTGTCCCCCAGTGCCCAAAGGGCTGTATGTCTGAAGGCACTCCTTGCCCAGATTGTCCTGTGTGTGATGATACACTGGATAAATCATTTTCTAGCTAAGTGTTGGTCTTTTAGAATCCTTTTGTGCTCCTCATTCCCTTTCCCATATCTGCTACAGCTGTGGATATCTCAGCAGCTACTGAGGATGAGCAGTGGTGGGAAGGGAGGGTCAGGAGGTGCAGGGAGTTGATGTGATTATTGTCTGCCTCTGTGGGGCTGGGAGTAGATTTGGGGATTTCCTTCCCTGTGTGTTTCCCCATTTCAGCAGAGCCAGTGGAGCTGTGAATCTGCCTTGTGATCACTGCTGAGGAACCCCAGACCCTGAGCCATGGTGGGAGAAGTTGTCACCCTGCTCGTATGGCACCAGTGCCACCACACTGAGACAAAGGAGCAGCTCCCTTTGCCCGCTCAGGATCCTTTTAGAAACTCTCTCTGGAAAATGACCCAGCTAAAATGTGATGTTGTTTGAGAAACAGCAACACAAGGCTGCTTATGGGACACCTCTTGTTTAAGAGCTTGCCTGTGAATTTTGGCCATCTGATTTTGACCTTGCAGCTGAAGTAATTTGATCTGCAGGCTGAGCTGGCAAGTAGTGAGCCAGGAAAGCTGGGCATGCATCAGGAATATTTCAGTGCTTTTGTGAGATTTAAAATTACTCAAGACAGAATAATAAACCCCAAAAGGAGAAATTATAGCTTTAGAAATGGTAGCTTTTAGTGGAGTTGCTCTGGCCATGTTAGCAGAGACCCTGCAGCTCCAGGTGAGAGGTGGGAGTAGCACAAGAGAAGTACAGTCCTAAAAACAACCGAGCTGCCATTTGGAAGGGTTGTAGTACAGGATCTCCCAATTACTGAGGTCAAAGTTTATTCCTAATGAGGAGATCTCACAGCCCTGCAGAATGGCACTGCAGCTGAAGGGAGTTGCAGGAAGAGTGGAGAAGCCAAGAGGTGTGTTTTCCTTCATCCTGGCAGAACTTCTTTCCCTGGAAGAAAGAAAAGGAAGCAACATGATGGATCTAGCCATGTTGCTTGGAGCCCAGGCTTGTCCTTAACTGAGGAAATTTGGTTTAAACCAGCTTCCAGAACCTTCCAGATCCAGAACCTTCTGTTCCCTCTCAGAACTGATGTTGACCTGCATGACTTACTTGCTTGGACTTCATAGAAATTGCAAATGCAAGTCCACTGAGTACAGTAAACACCAGATCACAAAGAATTTGGCTTTGGTTCCAGCAAAATAACTTTCCTAGGACATCCAGAGATGGTTTCTGACCTGCCCTGTCCCATGTTTGACCTGACCTTTTCCTGTAGGAGAAAACACGCTTTTGACAGCACAGCTGAGACAGGGTTTAGAGGGCAAACAGCCCTTTGCCTTTTACACAACAGCTAAATTGTGCCTAAAGATGGAGTGACTTCTCCAGTCTGACTTAACTTCTCTCCAAAATTTTAGTTTAACTTAGTGGAAAGACTGTGTACTTTGCTGACCACTCGCAAAAGGAAAGAAAGTATAAAATCATTGCTTGCTGCACAGTTTTCCTAAGTAAATATCTATTTTTAATTTCAAGTAAAAAAACAATGAACCACGAGTGCATTCACAGAAATTAAAGGAGTGGATTTGGCTTCTTCAAAGACATGAGTTCTTAGTGGACAAACCTGACAATTACATTCCTTTATATATTTGATAAAGAAATTATAAAATAATAACTGGATCCTTATTATGTATTGCTATTTATACCAGTTATGAATTTGGACTTAAAACCACATTAAACCATCTGTCTGAGTACAAGAGGCACAGAAAGGTAATTTACAGGCAATTAGTCAGCCAGGTGCTTGTGTTTGTAGCAGTGTATCATGGTCACATTTTCAGTCTGGAAACATAAATCTGCAGAAGAGAAACCAGATATCCTGTTAGCATTCCTTTAAATTCTTCACACTAAAAAAACAAAACAAAACAAAAAAAAGATCATGATAAAAATGTGTGTAATCATGGTGTAACCATCCTTTGAGTATTTTCATAACCTGGTGGAATCCTGCTAAGCCTGATGAAGATGAAACCTTCCACCCAACATGCCAACAACATAATTGGGATTTATAGCTGCAGGCTGGAGCACACAGTCTTTAGGGACTGGAGGGCATGACAGAGAAATATCACTTGGAAGCAGCCTGAGGAGCAAGTCCCAGCCTCCCTCCCTGATGAATCCTCCCACATGGGAGGGTTAGTGCCTGCAGGAGCAGGGCTGGGCACCCACCTTGGGCACTGCCCGTGGCATCAGCAGGAGGGTGTTCAGCCAGCCCAGAGCTGCTGGGCTTTCCAGGAGGAAAGTTACCAAGAAAAGATGAAAGACAGCCAAGGAAGCCTTAGAAAGAAAGGAAAATATATGTATTAAAATTGGCACTTCTTCGTGTAACCCACATCCAAATGTTCCAGGAATAACCTGTCTTTGAAAACTGGGTTTCAGTGATAAGTAATAAATGGCAAAGAGTACAAATCACTGTTTCTGGTCCTACTCAGCAAGGACAATAGAATTTTCTTTGCAATTTCTTTATGTTTGCTGTCAGAACATTTTGAGGCATTTCAAAACCTACGTTTCATAGTCTGGCAGTGGGAAAGTTCTCACCAGCTTGTCCTGTGGCCTGGCTGTGCTCAGTGCTCAACAACACCCCAGAAAACCAGAACCAGTCCCCAGACCACTGCAGGGAATAGTGAAATATTGCTCAGCCATGGCCCCAACACAGCAGCACTGCTAATGTCATGGATGGCAAGGTAAAAATATACTGGTGGAAAAGGAGCTGCTATAATCAATATTTTTTAAATGTTTGTGGGGTGGGTTTTTTGTTTGTTTTGTTTTTCTTTTGGTTTGGTTTCTTTCTTTTTTTATGAGGTAATTGTCCTCAATACTAAATAGGAAGTTTTTTAAGGGTAGAGCAGGCTACGATGACCTTGGAAATTAAGATTATGCTACCTTAGGTATTGTGATCTGTTGGGTAGATAAAAATGGAGCCATCTCCATCCTGCCAATAAGTGCAACAGATAAAGAGGGGAAAGGAGGGTATTTCTTTCTAAAGCCACCCTTAATCAGCAAAAAACAGCAGACAAAATTATCTTTGGTAGATGGGGATTTGTGCAGTGTGGGTTACATTTATTATCTGGCAGGTTATAAGCTGTATTTTAATTTCCGGTATTTTCCTGCTACATCTGAAGGAACAATACAAGCTGAATCCACTGCATGTCATTTATAAGCCTGTGCATGTCATTTATATGGTAATGGGGGAGTTCACCCTCATCCCCTGTGATTTCTGCAAAATTCTGCATGCTGCTTCTCAGCATATTTAGCTTTCTCCAGCGAAAATTAAAATGCACATTCATGATCTTTGAACAAAGCGGGCAGGGATAATTGGCAATTTGAGCCTGTTCTGTACAATGCAATTCAAAGTAATACTTATAATTTGCAGATAATTAATCAGGGCTCTTTTTTTTCCTTAAAATTCTTAATTGCCTTTCTATGATATTGATTTTTAATAAGTTTTACTCCTACCAGTTTTAGTTCCAATTATACAGGCAATTTCTTGTCACTGTTATGCATGGCCCTGTCTGTGTTTATATGTACATTTCTGTATATTTTGGGATATTTTTTTGAGAAATTTTTATATGTTGGTTTATGGATAGAGTTTTTGTTGTTGTTAAAAAGTTGAAAATAATGGAATCAATGTACAGCCAAGAGAAAAAAGGTACAACAGGGAATAGAAAACCCAAATAAATACAATTAAATTTTTAAAGAATTTTAAATAATAAGAATTCTATTGCCACATTTAAATATCTGGAATTCTGTGTCAAACTCATTTGGTATTTAATTCACTATCCAATTAAAACTCTCTGTAGAAGACTGTAATTGTTCTAGCTTTAAAGTAAAAACAGCAATCATTAGAGGTACAAACTTTTGGCTCTCTGAGGAAATTCAGATGATCATAAATTCAAAAATAATAATAATAATAATAGTAAATATAGATGTACATGGGGTGGTGTCTGTGATGGGAAATAAGCCATGAGCACCCCATGGCTGACCAAGCCCAGCCCTGTCCAGCCTGACCTTGAATGACCAGAGGCATCCACCACCTCTCTGGGCAACAACCTGTGGCCAGAGCTTCACCACACTCATTGTAAAAACTTCTTTCATATATCCAACCTACCCTTCTTCAATTTAAAATCATAACCCCTTTTCCTATCACAATTGGTTTTCTAAAAATGTTGTCCCCATCTTTCTTACAGGCTTCCTCCAAGTACTTAGAGGCTGCAATAAATTCTGCCTGGAGCCTTTTTTTCTCGAGGCTGAACAACCTCAGCTCTCAGTCTCCATAGCAGAGGTGCTCCAGCCCTCTGATCCTCTTCCTGGACTCCTCTGGACCCACTGGAAATTCCCCACTGGGCATTCTGCACACCAAACCCACTGGGGTTTATTTCCTGCCTCACCTATGAGAGTTTCTAGGCTGTCACTGACAACCAGAGCTGCACAGACCTGGTTGGTGCCCCTGCCCCAAGAGCTTTCCTCTTATTTTGTCAGTAGATTTAGGATTACTGCGCTGGAGTCTACAGATCCAAAATACTGATAAAAGAAAGTATTTCCTGGTAGCAGGGATAAAAGAGATTTCGATGCATGGACATTATCCTGGAGGGATGTTTGTCTTTTCTTTATTCTTACCTGGGTCCAGAGTGGATGACCTTCAAAACACACACCTAGGAAAGAGCAGAATTGTGTTCAACATGCAAGTGCCACAACTCTGATAAACACAGTCATCAAACCCCACTGATCCATCAGTGGCATAACCTGATTACATACCATTACCTTCATTAATAATAGATGTTCCTCTTATTTGATAAGAACCTTTTTTTCTGAAATATTGCTGTAAGCTAATTTGAATTCTGTTTCTATCCAGCTCTCTTTTTTTATTATTCCTTGGTGATTCTATTGATCTCAGTAGTTCCTCTGATTATTCAGTCCTGTAAAATCAGATTCACCCTCTGAGTCATTATTGAGCTAAATCTCTCAGTTAGCCAGGTCCTGAGTCACTGTTCAAGTTGAAACCTCTGGGAATATTGCCATAGCAGGGCAATATATACCCTGAGTGGTTTTTTAATGGCTGTTCAATGACTTCAGCTGTTTAAACTGGGTAAGGACTTAGGAGCTAGACTAAATTCAGTCAAAGTGCTCCAGTTCCCATTTCATAAAGGAGAGCAGTATTTTGCAATATTAACTGACATTTATTAGCACTCAGACTAGGTGACTAGCAGGTGCTGCTCAGGGTGAATAAATCATGCAAGCAATTCACATGAAAGACAGCTTGTGGAAGTGCTGATAAAAATCCATGGGGTTGAAGAATCAAGTTCTTTAATAGCAATGTCAGGCTGTTCAGTCTTCTTATCTCTCATATTTCTTTATGAAACATTGAAAGAGATTGCTTTTGGGCACTTGTGTTCTTGAACTATTGCAATCATCTAATGAATTTTTGATTCAGAGGGTTTTGTGATTACTAACTTTCTTGATACATCTGTAGCTATTGAAATGGATCCCCTGTGCCAAGGCTGGCTGTCCATCTTCCTCCTATCATAAACCCCACAGATTTGTTAGACAGAACCTGTAACTTTTAATTTAAAGGAAAGGTGGAGTTGAAGCTGCTTGAGCATGTCTGAATGGAGAAATATTCAGCATATAATGAAAGCCCTGATTTGTCTCACTGCATTGCACAGATAAGCAAATTGCATTTCCAGCCATAGCAACCTGTTCAGTGGCACCAAAGGGGTGAAGAAGAAAAGGATTTGTCTGTAAGGAACCCTACTTCATTTGGGCCATGTGAATTCTGTGAATTCTGTCTGCTCTGGGTCCTTAGCAACTGAGAAGGTACAACAGGACCTTGCAGTGAGTGTTCACTCTCATATCAGTGACCGGCACTGCAAATTGCTCCGAAGACTTCTGCCAGGAAATGTTTCTACAGATTTAGAGCTTTTACTAACAGGCTTTCATGAGGAGCTGACAACAGGCTGTGGGTTTAAGTTTTGTGCCAGGTGATGGAAAAACACATTCTTATTGTGCATTAGTGGCAGACAGCAGTTTGCTACTGCAGATGGGCTTCCTAGATGCATTTGCTCTTTGGAGTGAGTGCTGGAAACAGGAATAGCTGATGATAGGCTCACTAATATTTCTATTTTCATAACTCAAACTCCATTTTCATTATTACATCTGGACATCCTGACAGATCACAGACCTGCCGGCATCTGCACGTCAGTCTTGTCACCATGGTCCAAAGGTTGTTACTGACTCTGAGAATGACTCACACAACCAAAGGACACCTACTAATTGTTAGGAGCAGTTGTGAGCATTAATCATTAATGCTTTTGAAAGTTAAGGATTCCTAAGGATGGGGTACAGGTGACAAAAACCCAGAAGCACAAAGAAAGACACTTCTAAAAAGAGGAGAGGGAGCATGTGGAGGCAACTCAACATTTTTTCTGGTGTGTTTATTTGAAAGAGGACAGCTTTTATTAAAAATCAGGCCCCAAAATACTGATGTGCCAACAGGATAGTATGGCTTTATGTATGACACCTGGTAACTCTTCCTGCCTGCTGTGATTGCTCTGGAGAGGTGCTGAACCTCCTGAGGAGTTCTCATTGCTCCTGCTGGGTACCCAGGATCCCTGTGAAACCTGGAGGACAGCTCCTCTCCATGGCTTTTTGCTCTTCAAGTGGGATTTGCAGAGCTGGGTGCACTCAGTGTGTCACAATGTGAAGGTGGCCTGGAGGAGACACTGACTATTTTCAAATAGCTGAATTCTTCTTTTATTTATAAGCATCCACCTGTATGTCTCAGATGACATCTCATACTTGTGTGAATCTGTTTTGTTAGGTGGTTGATTTGGGCTTTTTTCCAACAAATGCATTTGCATGATTGAGGGAGTTTTTAAACATTCATGATTTCTTAGTTATTACAGTCTGAGTTTGGCCTCCTGTGTGTATTCTGTAGGGGCTGTAGAGGTGTACCTGAAGATAGCATCAGGCAGGTGTTCAATAAATCCAGCTTTTGAAGCCCCCAAGCAAATCAAACAGTCAAGAAGCTCTGGCAGCTGCTTGCCAATAACCTTATAAACAACATTCCTAATGGCCTGACTCATATGGCAAGCACAGAATCCTCTATAGTGTTGGAAACAGAACAAATTAGAAGAATCAATGGGTCAGGGAAAAAATAAAAACAAACAAACAACAACAAAAACCCCACCAAAAAAAAAACCAAAAAAACAAGCAAACCACATTAAAATAACAGTTTTGAAATAGGGTGAAAAAAATAGCCTCTGAAAGTCTCTTCTGTCTGTCAGGAGCTTGGTCCCATGCTCTTGTCCTGCTTTTTGGAGATTGGTGTCCTAAAGATTGTCCTAGAGAAACATTGGTGGTTACTGCTGGTCGTTGGGAGTATGGATGAGAAGGGCAGGTTGGAGTGGTCAGGATTTGGCCAGGCTGTCTGGCAGATTTGCCTCTGATGTGCACACTCTGTCTTTGCTGGACACTGCTCTTCATTCCTGTGTGTTCCTCAGGGATCCTGGCCAGGTGCCAGCGAGCATCCCACAGTGACCTGTGTGCCTCCAGAGCATTGCAGCTTGTGGTGCTGTCACCCAGAGGCACCTCCATCTCACAGCAGGGAAGGTGGACCACAGCCCATTTGTGTCCACATTTAGAGGAGTTTGCCTGTTTGCCAAGCCTGGGCTTTGCTCAGGCTGCACTGGAGCTGCTCCAGCAGCTCTGGAGCCCATTAGAGAAGTGGATGCAGGACATGACCCTGCTGACCACACAGAACACATGAAGAGTGGTTTTCCTCAGTGCCCAGCATGAGCCACCCTGCTGCAATGAGCCTCTCTGCTGGCCCTCAGCATCTGGCAACAGGGAGGCAAAAGCACTGGCCAAACCCTCCCCTGCTGTCTCAGCACAGCAGTCTGAGCAGAAAACAACCTGTGTCCAAGCAATTAAACCAGGTGACCAAGAGGAGCAAAAGGCACCTGCAGCTCTCACCTTCCCTGTTCCTGAGGAGATGCAGAACTCCTGGCTGGGCTCCCTTCCCTGAGGAGATGCAGAACTCCTGGCTGGGCTCCCTTCCCTGAGGAGATGCAGAACTCCTGGCTGGGCTCCCTTCCCTGAGGAGATGCAGAACTCCTGGCTGGGCTCCCTTCCCTGAGACGAGGGGCTGCCACCCTTTCATGGCTGCCGAACACACGGGAGCTGCTCGCCCTCCACCAGGAGATTTTGGATCAAGGGTTTGGTGTTTAGCAAGTGCTCTCTAAAACACACCCTGAAGAAATAGTTTGTTCTTCCTAAGCTTGTTGCCTGCCGGTGGCAGAGGAGACTGTGTGTTCTGGGTAGGAATAAAGGGTCACAGGGGTGAGCATTGCAGCTTGTTTTTCCTAAGGATCTCTGGGAGCATTGCAGCTCATTTTTCTTAAGGATCTCTTGGAAATGAGCACAAGCAGCTTGAGCATGGTTGTTGTTTGCATACAAATTCACAGAATATTCTGAGTTGGAAGGGACCCACAAGGTTCATTGAGTTAAAATCTTCAGTAAATGGCCTGCACAGGGATCAAACCTACACCCTTGGTGTAACCAGCACCATGCTCTGACCACCTAAGCTAATCTCAGTGTCAGGAACTGTGGAATTGGGCCGAGCCCTTAGTTTGACCTCAGCCACATAAATTTTTAGGTTTTCTGCAAAAGGCTGTTGAATTGTTCAGCAACCATGCAAAATTGCTTTTTTTTTTTTTTTCCACCTGGCTCAATTAGACAACTGTGAAAGAGGATTAATTGCTCTGAAATCAATAGTGCAGCAGTGCAGCCGTGCTGACATCAGCTCAAAATAATGTCAACACAGGAAAATGTAGATTGGGTATGGTAATCTAAAATAGTTTAGTACTACTTGCATACACATCACTACTTTTTTACACTCATTTCATATCTATTACAATGATTTAATGGAAGTCAGTGTAGACTTACACTACACTACTGAGAGAAAAATTTGGTTGCATAGAATAAAAGGTCGTTTTCCACAGCCATCCCTGAAACGTGTGTCAGTAAAGGAGAATATGAACAATGAGTTTTCCCTAACTGGCTAAAAATACTCGCTTTCACACTCTACAATAGTAATCGATTTGGACATGTGGTTGGTGCTTTGAGATGATCTAGTAATTGATTTTAAAACAGATGGCAGCTGTCAAATAACCATTTGTATTTATTTGATGTTTCTATGAGAACCCTTGGGGTTTCACTATCTCAGTAGTCTTTGTTTTCTCCTTTCCTAGACCCTCTTGCTGTTCTCTGATCTCTCTTCCTCTCATGTTCTTTTGATGCATCCTACTGACAATTTCTTTTGAGCTTTCTTTCCCAACATAAACCACAGCCTTTATGTCAGGCTTTAATTTCATTTTGCTTGGAATCCCTTTTTATTAACAGTTTTAATAAAACAGCAAAATGTCTTCAGCACACCACATACTTCATGATCTGAGCATCAGCTACAATACATCACACAAACAGAACCATTGGTTACCCTCCCCAGAATTGCTGTAATTTACCAAATCAGCACTAAGTAACACTGCTCCTGAGAGCTTTTGAACCTCTTAATTGCTGGTGTCTTCGATTTTTTTAATTTATTTTATTTTTAGTGATAGAAAAAAGTTGCAGTGGTACAGGTCAGACTGTCAGAGGATTGGCCTGTCCAAGCGTCTTTGTCTTCTTGTGCAAGTCTCTCCCTTTGTTAACTCACACTTAAAAATTACAAGTTATTTTTGTCTTCTAACAAGAAGGCCCAGGAAAAGGTGGGTTTGTTTTTTTGGTTTTTTTTTTTTTTTTTTTTTACTTATAAATTATCTTTTTTCTCAGTTTTTTCTCCTGATATCATTGTAAGTCATCTCTAAGATACTAATGGATTTCTCAGTCTGTCACTGGTGAAGACTTCATCTTTTCTAAACAGCAAGCCACAACTTTGCCACCTTCAGCAGAAAGGCAAAAATCACAAGTATGGCTCAGGATGGACAAAGGCTGCAGAACTAGCTGGATTTTAGAAAAACGTGAAGAATCCTCCATGGCCATGGCATTTACATGCATGTGTTTCTTAGCAAAGAGGAACTCTGCCAGTCTAAAGCTCTGTGCAAGCCTGGGAAGTGGATTTGTCGTGGAAATGTCTTCAGAAATGCCCCAGTGGCAGATTATGGTTCAGAATATTAAAACCATCTCTGTGGATTTACAAATGTGGTGCATACAACAGGGTTTTTTTTCCAGAACCTGCTGGTTGGCACAGAGGTTGCAGAAGATAAAGGCCTGGTGCTTTTCTCTGCATTGAGTCTATCAAGGAATTCAGAGGTCTGAATGCACTTCACTGGGACTGTTCAGCGCTTAGGCAGAGGTGGACATGATAACTATAAATGTTTGAGTTCTATGGCTAAAGTTGCTATACAAATACCAAAAGGAATGGCAAAATCCACTTGTGAAGATCCTTACAGGATTGGGGTGGATATTATCCATGGAGGAACAAGCCAGAGGATTTGTGGGGTCTCTTCCAGAGTCATTTGCTGTGATTCCTTGAGAAGTTTGTTACCTGGAGTGAGATAAAAGTCTCCCATTTCACTGCTCTTGCGAGTGCAGCGGGAATTAAATTGCAGCTTGAAACAATCTGGTGGCTGCCTAACTTTACACATGCTGGGCTAAATTTCGATGACAGACCTACTAGAAGTGTCCACCCAGCTTCTGTTCATTCTTTCCAGGGCTTGCCCACATGTATCATAGCCAAATGCTTCATCCAATGCCATATTAACCACAGCCTGTTACTTGGCAGCTGAGAACCACCTCAAGGGACTTCTCCTTCTGCTCCCTGATGGTGAGCAGGGGAGCTTCTACCAGGAAACACATCCTTCAGAAGACGTGGCACTCCCTCTTTGGGCAGCCTGGTTCACTCTGGGTATTGCTCAGATCTTGATTCCAAAGACAGCCACCCACATAATGCACAAGGGCAGCAACCTTGAATTCAGCTCAGGGAGCATTCCTTCATCACACCTCTGTTATTTCCTCCAGCTGCTTTTCTCCTCCAATGATATTGAAGTCTCTAAGAGGGATATATACCCAGTTGTCACTAAATATACTCTGACCTAGGACTTCAAATTCTCTTCCTGAGGGTCTGTTAACTTATAAGACTGTTTTTTTCACACATTTGAAGTGATCGTTCAATTGGGCCATACTCAACTAGGAAAAAAGGATTAAAATACACATCCTGTAACATTCCCTGAGCACAAACACGTCACTGGCTAATACATGTCCCCACTGAAGAGTCACTACTCCTGAGCAGGGTCATCCAGCTGTTTCAGAGTGATTCCTTACTCAATGTGCTGATATGGAATAACTTGTCTCAAGCCCTGTGCTTGAACCCAGCCAGCAGTTCTGAACAGCTCTTGTTCAGCTAAGGCAGCCACACACTTTATTCTCACTATTTGTGAAGTTTGCATGCTCTGTTGGGGCTGGCAAGCAAAACTGTGGAGAAAGAAAGAGCACAAAGCCAGCAGGATCTGACTGTGAGGAATCTCAGCTGCTCACTCCCAGCATCCTGACCTCATGAGACTGCAAGCTCTGGGGAAGAGGACAAAAGTTTAGATCAATTATCACTTCATGCTCTTAGTCAGGAGGTCATGATCCAAATATGTAGGGGGGTTTGAGTATATAAGGAGAATCTGTTTTTTCACACACATGGCAGGATCTGAACTAACTTTAGAAAAACTCAGCAGTTTTGAATAAAGCTGATTTTCAGAGCATGTGCTAAATGCAAACACAATGAATAAACTACCTACAAGAGCAAATTGCAAATAATTTTTTTCTTTTAGCTGAAAGAACTTTCTGGTACTAATCCATTCTGTAGTCCATGAGAATGTTCTCTGGTTTGCTAAAACTAACTGATCTCTCTAAGAACAGCAAGGTCCTGGCTTTGTTTCAAGGCAAAGGTTCACTCAATTAAATCTCATTAACAGAGGACCACAAAACCTGCACTAAAACCTTTCTGGGTATGTGACCTTCAGCAGAACTGCTTCATTAAGTCTGAGATCCTGGAGAAAATGTTTGCTGAATAAAGTCATTCCTAATTAATGTTAAAATGTCAGTGATTCATGTGCCATCCATCTTTAGTCCTTTTCCTTTATGCTCTTCATTATCTCTTTAATGGGCAACCAATATAAAAGTCAAAAGAAGAATCTTTTAAATGTACATATAACAGGTGGGACAATGCAGCAAAGCAAATTTGCCAGATGTGCTTTCCCATGAAACATTTGTAACTTCCTAAATATCCTTCTTGAACGCCACTTACATGCTGCCATTAAGAATTGATTAATTAATTTGTTATTTCTGAAAACCATATGCATCGAGCATGAATTTTCCCTTGCACCCTTTCTGATGTTACCTTGAGTTTTATTCCAAGCCATATGCAAGTCTTGATTAACAAAGTGTTTATTTACCCTGTGATGAATATAATTGTCTGTTCTCCAAGGGTTGATCATCCAATTTTTTATTTTTTTAATTAAACAGTGTCTGGTGAGTTTTTGCTCTTCAGACCAGAGGGATGTCCTGGTTGGACTGGGGGGTCATCATAGGGTAGTGCACAAACCTGAGGTGGGTCTGAACTGAGAAAACCCTCATCCCTTTTTCCAATAACCAGTGATGGCAGCAGGTATTGAAGCTGCTTGGACCTGTGTAGCAGGACTTCGTGGTGAAGGCTTAGAAACATTCTGTAACCTCTCTAATTTTTATTCTCACATTAAAGTAATGGGACCCATCTTCCTGCCCATCAATCTGTACAGCATATGCAAGCCCTTCTGGTGGTTTAAATAGGAATGACTCACATGATATTAAGCCTCTTAATGAAAATGTATTACATTATTGTCTTTCACAAAATGGGAGGTTTAAAAAGCCAAGTTAATGTCTTCCAAATGTCAGTAACTGGAGACACTTTGGACCAAGAGTGAATTTTATAGTTTTTCTGCAGATCTGTAAGATGAACTCATCTTTACAATGAAGGACATTCAATTATATGAAAAGTATTAGAAATTAGCAGTTATTTAAATTTGAATTTGAATTTAATAAGGACTGGCTTCTGACAGTCTTAAAAATAATTTCACATGATGGCAATATTGTTTTCTCCTTACATACTTGAACTCTGACACATTTGCATTGTCATTTTTCTGAGCACCTTTTCATTGGTAATTATATTACTGAAATCTCAAAGATCCCAAATTTCAGTGGTATAAAGGGTCAGTCTCTAATCCTGGCTACTTATGGCAAATTGTCTTGGAAAAGTGATTTAAAAAATGAAATAAGGATAAAAGTCAAGATGGTATCTAAGGCACAGACTCTATGGCCTGTTATCTTGTTGAAGTTCCAGCCTTTCATATATTACAGAGAATTTCCATATTTATTTATTTATTCCCAACTGGCAACAGAATTTAGGAATATTTAGGTTGTTGCTGAAACACTTGTATAAACACTGTTAGAATTGATTGATATGTGTCTAGTCTGATGTTGTGATCCCCAATTATGTGCAGGACACATGGCAGGAGCAGCAGTGCCTTTTATGCTGTCATGAGTTTGTGTACTAATATAAATAATTTGGTGTTGCTTCAGCAAAGGTAATTAAGCCTAATAACCTATAAATACAGAGTAATTGTTATCAATTGTGCTCATTTGTGTGTATGGCATAATTTGATGAGTATTTTTGATTGATATTCCTGTGGCATCCTCCCTGTGCTGTGATTAGACTGGGATTTTCATATCTGCACTCTTTCATTTATTGCTAACTAGTAATTTACCTCTAATAGCCTTTTCTTTTCTGTTCTCTCTCTCTCTTTTTTTTTTTAATTAGAGGAGATCTTGAAGACTCACATTGCTCATTGGTGGTCTCCCGATGGCACCAGGTTGGCATATGCAACAATTAATGCCTCCAGAGTCCCCACCATGGAGATCCCAATATATACAGGCATCCTTTACCCTACTGTTAAAACTTACCATTATCCAAAGGTAAGGGAAAATTAAAAAATCAGTCCTGCTGCTCTTTCAGAAATAAATTGTTTGTTTCCAGTGGGCTCAGACAGGAGACTAATAAAACATACTCATAAGCAATGAAAATCAACAGATCAGCTGTTCCTCACTAAATGTGCATTTAGCACATTCTTTAGCTGCATTTGTAAAATTGCATTTTTCTGCTTCTATGAGAATTAGCAACTCTATATATAATGAAAATAAATTTTTTAAATCCTTGCTTTTTGCACACACAAAAGCAATTGTGCTTCCATGCTGGAATGGGTGGAAGCTGGATGGTATCTGTGGGTTTGTCTCCAGGATGGGGTGGTTGGTGTCTGAGGGTTTGGAATTTCTTTATTTCTGTGTTGGGATATTTTTCTATATTTAGACATGTTTCTATGTTTAGATACATTTCTATATTTTTTAATTGATAGATGATAGATGGATAGATAGAACAGATAGATAGATGGATAGATAGATGGATGGATAGATGATAGATAGATAGATAGATAGATAGATAGATAGATAGATAGATAGATACATACATACATACATACATACATACATACATACATATATTCCATATTTACATAGATTCCCTTTTGTATAGAAGGAAAATGTACTATTTGGGCTACCTTAGAATATCCAGGATGGCCTAATGTCAGAGGAGACATTGGTTTCAGAGGTTTGCTGTGCCTGAAAGACAGAAAAAGACTTAAGAGCCAATCTCCCCTTGACTGCAGACCTGCAGGGAGTGCACAGCACTGACACAGCTCTCCAGCTGCACAGACTCACTGCTGCTGTTATTGCTGTAATTTCCTGCTCTAAAGCAGCACAGGGGTGTCTGCTGCAGTCATTCCTCCTGGGTTTCTTGCTTTAAGCACTGGCTGCCTTAGACCTCACATGCTGGTTCAAATTGAAGCAGAATTCAACAGGAGAGATACCCACAAATATGCAGGTTTTGTGGAAATCAATGGTTCAGCAGGAGATGCCCTTTCCTACAGTACAAAGTGAATCAGTATTTCACTGCATCAACCATTTTATCAACCATCATCCTATTCAACAATCTTTTGTCAAAAGGTGCAGGCTATAGCAAAATTTCTAGTTGCCATGAAAAGTAGGATTTTTTACTAAGGTTAGAAGTGTCCTGAGTAAAATTGTGCCTTTTTTGTGCCTGCCAACCTCTCCACACCTCTGTGCCACATCCCTATATTTGCAGTCTCCCTGTGAAATACCACAGCAGTCCAATCCATATCCTGTTCAATGGAAATGCTTTTCATAATCCATGGGGATACAATAAATCAAAACCATTCTGTGCTGCATATGATATGGTAATTTATTCTTTTCTAAAATCCAGGCTGGAATGGAAAATCCAACTATTTCTTTGCATGTGATTGGTCTGAATGGACCCACTCATGACCTGGAAATGACTCCCCCAGATGATCAGAGAATGAGGTAGGTGCTTTCTCACCCTTAAATGCTTGCCTCAGTTCCTATGGAGCTTTTTCAAGACAATTTTACAATTTTTAACACTGGACCTTTCTCTGCTGCTATCAAAAAGTTTCATTTTGTGTAAATCTGCTTATTTTTTTTCCAATTACTTGTCTTTTTCACATGTATTTTACAAAACATTCTATTAGAACAGGTTTACACTGAAGAACTTTGAAATAATCCAAACACATTTATGCAAAAGAAGATGTATGACCTGTGGCCAAACCAAATGGGTATTTGCCTTTCAAAAATACAACTTCAGACCTGTGTACAGCAGATGGGAGTTCAGGATCACAGTATCCCCACCACAGTAACAGAATGGTGACTCATGAACAATATAATTTCTCTTTTGTTAGCATTCTCTGTAAACAGAGAGACTCAAAAAGGTTTTAATTACAGCAATAACTTTCAACTGCAGGATCCAAGTGCCGTTCATAAATTTGTTCTATATGGTTACGGGTGGCCATAATTTATTTGGTTGCAATCAATATTGCAAAATGATGCAAAATACATCATAATTAATTAGTGCCTGTATATTTCATCAAAACCATGGCAATTGCCATCTCTAGGGATGATAGAAGTAGTGCTGCCAGAGCAATAGGGGTGTATTTTCATTATGCATATGTTTTCTGAAATGAGAAGATTAGTGTGATAAAATGTTATTAAAATAGGCAAGAGGGATGTACTGTACATTCAGTTACAGAAGGGAGTTTCAAGAAGGCAGGGGAAGCTGGTGATAAGGATCTTCCAGCAGACACATCCTATCTGAAGCACTTCAGTGTGCTCAGTGCAGATGATATATGGACTGAGTGGTATTTCGTGTTCTTTTTATCTGGAGCAAAGTGATTTAGTACAATTAATAAAGCTGAGAATAAAGTGGAGATATGCCATAGCCTTTTTCTTGCAAAATTGAAAGAAGAAATTTTCCACAGAATTTTTCCATAGAAAGTGGATATTTTTCAGTAAAAACAAAACAAAACAAAATATTTAAAAAAAAATTTAAAAAGAAAAAAAAAAAAACAAAGCAAAGCTGATGATGGGAAACATATTTGAGGATGAAATGTACAATACTGATCACTTGTCCTTTTTAAATATCTTTCATTCTGAACATTTTTGTCAAGTTTTCTCCCATTCCATGAAAAAAAGAAAGTGAAGGGAAGGGGTTGAAATTGAAGGATGAAAATTAGTACTGTAACATTTAGTGCCTGACAGGCATTTTTTATTTTGGTGGAAACCACTGGACCTCAAGAGTTTCATCTGCAGATGGTCAGAATTCGATCATCACCCAGCTTATTTCTCATATTTGCATCTCAGGTGGCAAATTGAGGGATGATATTATCTCCCTCGAGTGCAGAAATCATCACTGGCCCTTGCATGGGCCAGAAACAAATAAATAATGGAAAAACTCGGACAACGCCAGTCTGTATCTGAGGCACAGACCATGGGCTGGCTGCTGCCTGTCCCTTGGCCTGTAATAAATCACTGTCTGCTCTTTGTGCTCTTTGTGGCTTTGTTACCATGGCCATACTGCAGGTGTTCATGTTGTAATGTCACACCTCATGTTTGGGATTCCTGCCTCCAGGAAGCAGCCATGGAAAGCTGTGGTGTGAACAAGGCTGCTGCACAATTATCTCAGTCTCAGATGATTCAAACCAAACCAAAAATGTATTTACTTGTATTATAAATAAAATGTATTTTATTTATAATATATGTATTAATGTGGAAATCCATTGCAAAACCCAGGATGGCTTCACCCTTCTTGACAGGGCTCAAACAAGGTGTCCCTTCCCTTTTGCTCTGGTGTGGATGTCTGTAAATGCAGTGGTCAAGGAGCTGCTGGCATGGATTTTGTTCTATGGAAGAAACAGGTTCTCCCTTAGATCAACTCCACATAAAATGTGGGACAGGTCAGGCAGAGAGGGCTTGGGAATTGCACTGATTTCCCATTTCTCTCCACTGGCTGCTCAACCAGTGCAGCTGCAGGAGCAGCAGATGTTGAAAATTAGCTGAGACGAATCACACTTTCTTGTCTCATTTTCCTCTGCAAAATGAGAACCATAAAACTTGGGTGTCCTGTAGAAGAGATGTGAAGGGAAGTAAATGAATTGAAAGACTCCACACTACTCAAAAACTAGAATAATGACTATCCAGGTACCTGCAGTTACCCATGGGCTGGGTAATCCATGGTCTTGATGACTGGATGAGGGTTCAGAGGGGAATTGAGGCTCCATGCCCTTCTCTGGGGTGGTAGGGAAGACCATGATTCACCCAAAATAATAACCAAAAGTTCCTGAGAAAGGACTGTGGCTTCTGTGTTCAAACAGTGAGAGGGATGTAAAAACTGAATATACGTCCTTGAAACTTTAAATTGGATTTATAGAAAAAAATGCTCTAAGCCACAATAAGTACTAAAATCACATTCCTTTTCTGGGGAGACTGAATCTGCTCAGTTCATTTTGGAGAGAAAGAAAAGACAGTTATACAGTTTAATTTTGCTGTGTTGTGGTTTTTTTTCCTCTTAGGGCCTACACTGTTGCTGATGAAGAGTAAAATTACAATTTTATTTCAGGCTCTAAATTTTCAGACTGCTGTTGTCTCACCTGGGCATATCCTTCCCCCCAGTGCAGTGGATGCTAGCATTGAGGTCTTTTGTTCCTTTTCCCTGCAGCCAATTTCAGGCACTAAATATTACTGAAAAGTACAAAATCAATTTCCAGCTTGTTATTTTTCTAGACAAACAGACCTTTGTGCTTTTGCCCTTTCTCTTCAGTATAGGCAGGAGCTCTTGCCAGAACACAAAGGGCTCTCCAGTGACACAGCACATTATTTCCAACAAGAGCAACAATTCCTTATACATATTTTATAGCAAACAAATGAACTAATAAATTTTTTATTGACTGTATGCTGTAAAAAGTCTTATTATACTTTAAGGATGTCTTGGCCCACATGGCCCAGCAGTATATTATAACATCACAGCTTTGGCAGTCCAGCCAGAGTTGTGCCTTGCAAATGAAGTGGTGGAGCCCTGAATTGCTGCAGAGGTGGACAGCTGGTAGCACCACAGCCTGACTCTGAGAAGGCAACTATCAGTGAATTTATTCCTGTATTTTCCAGCCCAGCCCAGGTGGTTGCAGTCCTCACTCTTGCATGGGACTTTTCCTGAAGATGTCAATTGCAGGACCGTGCTGCCCACACACATGGTTTGCTCCAAGTATCCTCACAACCTGAAAATGTCCAGCAATAAGATGGTGCAGGCAGTGTAGGAGGGTGGTTTTGCTCATGCAAACTATCTCTGCTGATGTCTTTATGGCAACCAGCGGCATCTGCTTTACAGAAACCCTGTGTGACTCCAAACTCTATTCTTCTTACTATCTGTCTTTTAATGCAACACTCTTGGATACTTTGGTGCGTAGCCAGCATGCTCAGAGGCCATCAACTTTTCAGAAGCATCAAGAACCCAGCCATTGATAGTGATGGGTCTGAGTCAGCTCAGTTTAGTGTGCTCAGAATGGAAATGGTTTGCAATTTCTTTTCCACCTGTGCATAAATTTGTAGCTCCAGGCAGTTCAATCCTTCTTGGGAGACAGAATAGCTTGAAAGATTCTTTATCTCTGTATTCGTCTCTTCGTTGAAAATAACTTCCAGAAGTGGCAGATAAAACACCTGCTCAGCCCTAAAAATGTCATTTTTAGGGGTTGAAATCCATACATAAATCAGTCTAGAGACATCAGGACACAATGTTCTTTAAAACCACAGCTCTCTCCTGGCCTGTTTGCCTGCAGCAGCCCCTGCTCTGCCATGTGGCAATTCAGGATGGCAGCGTTGTGACCTGGTTTGTGTGTGTGTGTGTTTGCAGGGACTACTACATCACCATGGTGAAATGGGCCACCAGCACCAAGGTGGCAGTGAACTGGCTGAACAGGGCCCAGAACGTGTCCATCCTGACGCTCTGCGACGCCACCACGGGGGTCTGCACCAAGGTAGGAAGGGTTTGCACAGAGGCCACTTGCCATCACGGTCCAAAACCCATGCAAAGAGAAACTATTTCACTTATTTTACATGGTGAAAAGCCAACTGGAACACATTAATTTAGGCAGACAGAATATAAACAGTGTTCAATTTTTAGTTTTTTAACACCCAGTAATCCAAGAACACTCTGTGTGTATTTGAGGGAGAATGATTTCCTCTCTTGACTACCTTTACCCACACACAAGCAACAATTTGCCACCTAAATACCTTTGCAACATTCTAGCTGCATTATATGTATTTAATGGCATTAAAACCAGCTCATGCTTATCTACACATACCTTAATTGTAATTAATTAATCCCTTCTGTAAATGTACTAATACAAATGTTGTATTGCTATAAGATCAGCAGATTCCATCCTTTAAACTGGCATGTGTTTCCACTGTAATAAAATTGTTCTAATACACCCATCCCTTGAAAAAGATCACGCAATTCTGTGCATAGAGCATGGTGAGAAGTTTTTTTCTTAATAACTATAATTTCAGCCTCAATTTATTTCTTAAGAAGGTTTATTTCTTTGAGGAATAATACATCTTGTAGATTTATGTGCTTTGTCTGTATGTATAAAATGCTTTCTTGATCTAGTGAATGTTTATCCATCAGGGAGGAAAGTCAAGAAAAGCAGCCACTGGATTCTACTCCAGAATCACATATTTAAACAGTTTCTCTATATTTCTGAGCAACCTTTCAACTCCAATCCAACAGCTTCATACATTGATAGGCAAAACATAATATATGACAAGTATGGTATTAATGATCTTTTTGTCCTTTAGAAACATGAAGATGAGAGCGATGCCTGGCTGCACAGACAGGTAAGAGTGATCTTCTCCTTGCAGTCAAGTTTTTGGTTGGATAATTGCTTCACTGAGTTTTTCCCCAAAGAGAAAAAATTATTTCCAGATTTGAGAGAGTTACTTGGAAGATGGCGTAATCTGTATAACAGAAAAGAGCTTCTCAGTAGCAAACAAGTTTTCAGTAAAAGTGCCATCCACTCTGGTATGTCCCATAGTCCTTAGCCTGCAATTTAGTTGTATTTAAAAGAGATGAAAAGCTGATGTGGGTGGGAAATCACTCACTGGCAACATCTGTACAGGACTCATCACCCCAGGGGCAATCCTTCACACCCTGCCCTGACATTGATGATGAGGGTTTAAATACTATGGTGGCTGTTTTATGGTCATTTTGTTGAGAGGATCTCTGTCCATTCAGAGACAAAATCATGCAGATAGACTGTTGAGTCATTTAAATATCATATATAACACTTGCCCAGGAGTCAGTTTGTGAAAGGACCTCAGATTAAATGAAGCTGGTTTTGAAAGAGAAGCTGTGATCTCGATTCAGCCACAACACCAAACTGTTTTTGAAGCCAGACAGGGAGCAGCATGTCACAAAATATCTTGTTTCATATGTTTTTCCAAGTCCAGATTTAAAGCAGTTCAAATTTTTGTCACAGCCTGCTCAGAGGAGCCAAGCCCCTGTAGAAATGGCACATCATCATTCACAGCAAGAACAGTGCTCTCCTCTGTTCCAGTGGCCGTCCTGTAGCAATGGGCTGTCTTGTGATCCAGATGAAAATTGATTTTATGGGGAAATAGATTTTGTGCTCCAAGCATTTCAAATAATCTTTTGCTGATATAGAGTAAAAATGGTGCTGAAATATTCTTTACATTCATAAGAACTGTATTGGCTTGAGTAGGAAATAAAAACTTAAAAGACAAGCCAAATCAAGGGAAAATTCAATTGTCCAGATATTGTATATTAAAAATAAGAAACCAACAACACAACAGCAACAACAACAACAAACCCCTTAACTGGCATTATTTATTTTATAAGTTTGAAGGCAATAGCAGCATAGTAGAATCTGTGTTTTATATTATTAATACAGTATAGTAGAACTTGTGTTTTTACACTGCTGTGGTTATTTAGTCACCTACCATGTGGACAGACATTAAAAGATGGTGCTTTATCCTCATATCTGAAGTAAATGATCTGTCAGTCTCTAATGGGCCTGCTCCAGGGAAATACATTTTGTTTTACTACATCTCCAAAAAGCATATACTTAGCTTGAGAGCACACTCTTAGTTTAATGTTAGAGAAGGATGTTCATTACAGCCAAATGAGTCAGATATCTCAGTGCTAAACCAAAATAACATTTTCTATGGACTTTGGAGACACTTGATAGCATCCTTCAAAAGCTTTTGTAGAAGTCTGAAGAGTCATATAGCTCTTTTGCCAGTATTTCTGACAACAAAATTACTTAAAATTCTAGTTTTGACTGAATATGATTACTGGGATAATTGTATTTTCTATATTTGCCTTTTATTCTATGACACATTAATCTAGATAACTGGAAAGGTGTTTTCATGGCATGTGTGCCAGTCTATGAGGATGATGTGAAAATGTTAAGTGCTAGTTTGGGTCCACTAATCTCTTCAAGAAGGAGAAGATTAATTGCACATCAGGCAGCTGCTGAAGGAGCTCAGCAGTGTGGCTTGGCTCAGCATGAGGACTCCTTGGTTGAGACATTTTAATTTAAGTGTTTGCAAATAAGCCAGGTGCCCTGTCCCCTCTGGAGACAGCCAGGGTGGTGGCAGTGGCGTCACACAGTCAAGGGACCCTGGGCAGAGTTCAGCCCACCCCAAAGACCTCCTTGTGAGAAGTGTCCCAATTTTAAATGAGTAGGACCAAGGAATCCAACTGCTTACCTTGTTCTTCAAAACTACTCTACTACAAAACTTCTACTCCTTCAAAATTCTCCATATGCATGGTTTGAAAGGTTTTATGCACAGGTTTTACCTTTTTCTTGGGAATTTAATAGGGACAAACAGCTGGGAGTAGGAAACAAGAAGATACTCACCAGGGACATGAGGTGATCTCCAAGGATGACAGGCTTGACTTTTTTCAGCTTTCTGAAATCCTGGGAGTTCTGAGATAAACCATACAAGCCATGAATTTGAATTTTGTTGTTTAGTAGTTTGGTGACACAGTGGCGTTTAAAAGTCTGTGTATGGAAGGTCATAGTAAACCATCTCATGTTTCCTTCTGGGCTCAAGTTCGTGAATATATTTTATGCAAGTCCAAAATCCTTGGAGAGTCTCTCTCCAACACAGGCAAAGAGAAACAATGCAGCCACTCCCTGTGCAGCTAAAAAATAGGATAAACTATTCATGGTATAACAAGGAATACACAGTATTTACACAGGAATTGCTAGAAATTATCTGTCACTCTTTGTCAGATGAGGTGGCACATGTTCCCTAAAACTGTCCAGGGACTCTGCAAGTTTATACTTCTTTTATTTATATACTTGCTTGTGCATTTCTGAGCACAAGAGTCAGACTGAACTTCACTCATACTTTTTCTTAAGTACACAAACTGTTTGAAACACTAATTGTAGCTGTAAACAGTTTTGTTTCAATTTCTGTGAAGAAGCCATTTTCCAATGGTACTGGGGATGGTCATGTACAGGCAATGATTCAGCAAGGGAGAAATCAGGCAATTTCTGAGCACCTGCTGATGATAAACTTTACATTTTGATTGTTTTATTTATTTATTTGTGAATGTGGCCTGAAAAAAAATTAAATTAGAAACCAGGGTGCAATTGCAACTCCACCAAAGGCTGCAGTCTTTGGAACTGATGTTGACAGGACCAGGAGACCATAAATTTGTTTAGAAACCTATAACCTCCAAAACTGCCTGCATGGGCTGGCTGCCCTCCCCTGATAACAGCTTCTTTGGGTTGTATTTTTCTTTCCAGTCCTATTTGCCCATTGTTTTAGATTACCTCAGTCTGAAGCTAAAGACTCACTCTCTTAAAAGGTGGAGAGGATGAAAACCTGGCACCATTTTTCTTTTACTACTCCCTTGCTTTAATCCTGCATGATAACCCAGTAATGATTCTTACATGTGGTTAATATGAGGTATGAAAAGAGATTTTTAAAATAAAAACAGAGCTCAGAGGAACTTACAAACAGGACCCACTTTTTCACTCTGTAAAGCCAGATTATCCCATAATAATCCCAATTATTATTGGGATTGCAATTATCCCATAACTGCAATTATCCCATAACTGACCTAATGTTGGCCCAGAGCCAAAGGATGCAGCACAAATAGGACCCAGAGTTCCATAACTCAAATACTCAAATTCATCTACCAGAGATAAAAAAGCAGCTCCTGGCTACAAAGAATCTTTTTGGTGTTTAAATGAAGAGTTCCCATTTCACCCAGTGGAGGGGATCTGTTCCCAGATTCATGGGATCCTCTCCAGTTGTTGACCCTGATTTTGGTGCAGCTGCCGTGGCTCCAGAGATGGCCAAAGGTGTGATGCACCCAGCCACAGAAGAGGATGAGGACAGGGATGAGGATGAAGCTCAGCATTGCCCCAGGGGCTGAGTGTGTCAGGAGATGGAAAGAGATCTTCCCCCTGTGCCCTAAAGAGGAGGTGTCTGCATTGTCCCATTAGAGTCAATGCACATTGGGTGCTTTGTTTGCTGGATTTAAAGTGTTTACCAAGGGATTAAAAGAATTCATGTCACACCTATCTGTTTATCAGAGCTATGGGCCTGTGACACAGAAAGTATCGGGGCATTTCATTGAAAGAATAATTTGACAACACAGCAAAATTATTAATTCTGAGATCTGGGCAAAGATGGATCAGACACAGAGGGCAGGAGACTGCTGAGGAAGGGAAAATGCATCAGTGAATATATTGGAAAGGATCCAGTTATTTAGATTAATTTGTTTCCTTTTTAAAAACTGAGGCTGAACCAGAAAATCATAATTCTTATGGAGGTATAACTCTCAGTCAGTAATAAAACCAATATGCAAGGAATCTGCTTTACCACTAATTTCTGTGAGGAAATGTGTCCAAGAGCATGAGAGGCACTGTAGAAGAGCAGGAGGCTGGGAGCGTGTTGAGCACAGACAAACCAGTTTGGAGCTGCCGTGTGTGGTGCTGAAGTATGATGATGGTTTTCCCCATGTTAATGTGTGGGTGGTTTTGGTGGAGCTGTTCTTCTGTGCCCACTAATCTTTCATAAATTCCAGCTCATCATAGATCAGATAATTTCTCTTTCAAACATTTGTCCTGGTGTGCGTTTGATCATGCAAATCCTCAAGGTCCGAGACACCTGTGCACTCCCCACCATCCTGTACACAATATATCTTCCCTTGTTTTGCCAGAGGAGTCTTCCTCAGGGGGCTGCAGATCCAGTGATTCTCAGTGATCTCTCTCCAAACACAACTGAATACGCTCTACCTTTCTCTCTTTAATAGTTGTTCTTTACACCAGGACTTTGTGCTCCTGTCTAGGATCTACAGAAGCACAGGCTGCATTTAGCATTGTTCCCTCGCCCATCCTGATTCTGCCAAACGTGGGATAAGCCCCTGAGGCACTCCTTTTCTTCTCCTGACCATTTGCAGATACACTGAGTTGAGCTGTGCAGCTCTGAGCTCCTGCACTGAACCCTCCAGGAGGCTCTGAGCTCTCCAGCAGCCTCCCATTACCTTCCCTTTTCCAATAAAGCTGAAGTATTTGGTGGCATAACTTTCTCATATTTCACTACCATCTACAACAAAAAGATTACAGACATTTGAGACTATACCCATATCGTTTAAAATGTATTAGTGAAACATGAATTTGTTCAATACCTTTCTCACCTACTGATTCCAGCTGTGGCTACAATCCTCTTGTGGCAAAAACTTCCAAATGTTCCATACCTGCTGCATAGTAAGAGTATTGTGTTTTCCTAGCACTAAACTGATCTATTATTTTCAAGGAGGGCTGTTCTGTTCTATTATTGTGGGATTCAATCAGCAGTAGTTGACAAAAGGTTCTGACAGCTCATATCACACGCAGAATACTTTAATTATGCACCCAGTGTAGCTCCCTAAATTATAAAATCCTGTTCCAAGAGAATTTCAGTCTGTCTCTCCGTTTACCCCCTGGGTACATAATCATCTCTGTCACAAAGTTCTGCCTCATTCATGTGTCGCCTTTCCGGCGATGAAACATGCAAACAGACTGTCTTGTATCATCAGCCCAGTGCTAAATCCTCTCATCTGTCACCTGTGCCATGAGCCCCCTTCCCCTGTAGCTCTGAATGAGCCTCAAACTCATCAGCACAATGCCTGCTCTCGCTGGCAGAGACATATTGCTGGAATATATAATGCAGGAGGCACAGATATAGAAATGGAGGGTGAGCTCATTGCTACCTACCTCAGGAAAGGAAAACCTGTCCAGCAGAAGGTTTGCCTGAGCTATCACAGTCATTATTCAGTGAGGTTTCTCCTGTCATGAAAGACATTTGGAAATAATATAGAGTTTTGTGTTTCAGGTTCCAGGACAATGTCAGAAATAAATGAAACCATTATTTCATTGAGCTGCAACAAGCTGCAAATGGGCACATTTTAAAATACACTGAAAACCTAAGCAGGGGGAAATAAAAGGCAAAAAAGAACTGTTTGAACACCTAATAGAGCACTGACAAATCTGATAAATAGCAGAAAAGAATTAATCAGTAAAGAACAAAGGAGCAAAGGAACATAGAGTAAGAATAATGTGTTCACTTATGGGAAATAAAAATGTTTATTCCTTTGCTGTGCCATAAGTCTCCATGTACAATCAGATTCCTGCTGGTTCAGTGTGTTGTCTTGGCATGTGCCAAGCAGAAAGTCAAGGGGTTTGATTGACACTGAACTGCAGAGGACCCAGAAGAGGCTGGCAACAATCTCCTTGTTGATTTCCCTGGATAAAGCAGGGTTCACAAAGCCTGACCAAGGAAGGGCCCATCCAGGTACAGAAAATCCTGATATCACAGGATGGCTTCAGCAGAGGTTCAGCTTATTATTCACTCCCAACTAGCTGAGACTTGGAGTTAGCTTCATGTAGCTTCCTGTTGGTACAATGCTCCTGAGTCTCACCACATGGATCATCTGTCTGCCTTCCCTGGTAATCTGCTGTTCAACCCTTTTATGTGGTGGAGATTTCTCATGTGCCTCAGGGCTCTTGCTCACAAAAAGAATGCTCCCTTCCAATAGATACTTGCTTGCCACATGTGGTGTTTGATTTTCCTTTGGCTGAGTCTATTCTATCTCTGGGTGGAAGTTTCAGTCACCCAATAAAAGACAATCACTGTGTTCACCCAGGAGCTCTGTGTCAAAGAGTTCTGCAGCAGATCCTCTCCTTCATAGATAATTCAGTGAGGTAAGCATTTGTAAGGCAGTAGAAAAAAAACAGCAGTTAGATGCTGTTCAGTTGTGCTTCCTCCAGGACAGGAACACAGAGGTTCTTCCAGCAGGGTAAACAGGGTTTGTCACAGCAGTTCTAAAGGCTCCAAGTGCCCTGAGCAGCCAGCTGTGTATGTGCATTTTGGCTTTGCAAATGGGAATTGACTTTATAGCCAAGGAACTCTCCTTGCTGCCTGTCCTCCCCCAGCTGAAAGTGTCGGTTTCCCAAGAGCAAGAAGCAAAACTCAAAACTTTCTCCAGTGTTCAGTGGGCTCTTTGTTTGCCTCAGCTTGCTGTCAAAGAGCACTTTCTATTTTGCTGTGAATTAGTTGGAGTGCTGAGCTGTGGTATTTGCTGGATTCCCAGGACGAAGGAGGAAATTAATGAATCTGACTCCATCTTCTTAGAAGGCTAATTTATTATTTTATGATATTATATTATATTAAAGAATGCTAAATTATACTAAACTATACTAAAACTATACTAAAGAATAGAGAAAGGATACAGACAGAAGGCTACAAAGAATGATCATGAAAACTCGTGACTCCTTCCAGAGTCCAGACACAGCTGGATGTGATTGGTCATTAAGTAAAAACAATTCACATGAAACCAGTCAAACAAGCACCTGTTGGACAAACAATCTCCAGACCACATTCCAAAGCAGCAAAACGCAGGAGAAGCAATCAGATAATTATTGTTTTCATTTTTCTCTGAGGCTTCTCAGCTTCCCAGGAGAAGAAATCCTGGCAAAAGGATTTTTCAGAAAATATGACAGTGACACTGAGCAATTCTAAATCCAACCAATTAACACCAATGCACCCTTTCATTTTGCTGCTTTTACAGAATGAAGAGCCCGTTTTTTCCAGGGACGGTCGGAAGTTTTTCTTCGTCCGGGCCATTCCCCAGGGAGGACGTGGACATTTCTACCACATTGCCATGTCATCCTCACAGGTAACTCACTGCTGCTGCTCTGGGTCTCACCTGAGGCAGACAGCAATAAAAAGTGGTGTCTGTGCTTGTAGCAATGAGATGGGGAGGTGCAGATGTAAAAAAGTCTTGTGCATAAAAGAAAGCCTCCCATGATGCTTCATTTGGGCATAAGATAATGTGAATTTCCAAAGAAAAAGGTCAGTGGACTGTCTCTTTCCAAACATTATTATTGTTTTGGTTTGGTTTTTGTAATGCCACCTCAGTTGTAGATGAGTGAATCTCCACCCTGCCATAAAGGATTAAACAGAAGCATGTGGGCACGCTGGATTAGAGGAAGGGATTTGAAGTTTTTCCGTGCTGAATTCACCTCATTATCTTCAGTGGTTGAGATGATTCAGACTGTCTGTTTTTTCTATGCCTACGTATTCACAGAAATGGCAGGTGTAGTGGTGGAATTGCAGATATTTGATTTATTTTTCATGGACAATGAAGCCAGAAGAGCTCAATTTTTCAGAAGTTTTAACAATAAAGAAATCTCTTTTCTTTTTTGGCAGCCCAACAGTAGCAATGACGACTTGCAGGCTATAACATCTGGAGATTGGGATGTGACAAAGATACTGGCATATGATGAAAAGAGGCAGAAAATGTGAGTAAACTTTGGCCTGACAACTCAGACTTCTTTTGTTTAGCTCTGGGCTCTGGGTTGGTTACAAAGGTGTTGTGTATGCACTGAGACCTGTGAGCAGGAGGAGCTGGGGATAAGAAAGCAGCAGAAGCTGTCTCCATTTTGGCTTAACCTTTACTTTACCTAACCCTCACTCCATTACTTTTATCTTGTGTTATTTTGAATAATCTGCACAGTTCAAACCTCTCTTTCTATGACTGTTAAATAAATGTGTGCAGAGGAGTAATTTCTCCTGCTGTAATTCCTGATATTAGCCTCTGTAGGAAAGCAGCCTGTTTTCATCAACCACTAAGCCAGTTTTGGAAAGAATCTTTTGTTGACCTGCAAAAATACCAATGAAGTGTGAAAAAAAGAATTTAAAAAGTATTTAGTTAGAATTTGGAAAAAAAAATTAAAACAACAAAAAACAAACCCACCCTTCTTCACACTTGCTCTTTATGCTTTTAAAATAAGTTCTGGAAACATTCCCTTTTTAAATACATTTCAAGAAATTACATAAGAAAATATTTAGACAGCTTCTGGAATCAAATAACAGATTCCTTTCCAGAAAAACTTTTGGGTGGATACAAGTTCTTACCTCTCACTAACTCAAGGTCACTGAACAGTTGAGCAAGTAGTCTCTGGAATATAACAAACTTTGAGTGATCATTAAGACCTCAGTGCTTCCTCAAGATTTTGAATGCTTTCAATTACCAATAACTTCAGCACAATATAAAATCATAGAAATACAGAATCACAGAATGGCTTGGGCTGGAGGAGAAAGAGCATCCAGTTCCAGCTCCCTGCCATGGGCAGGGACACCTTCCACTGGGGAAAGGTTCCCCCTCAAACCTGGCCTTGAACACTTCCAGGGGTGGCCTAAGTAGCAAACCAGCACCAAAGTCTTATTGGCATTTTAACTGGCTAGTCAAGCAGAAAATGCCACACACAACTTGTACAATCAAGATGTGTGCCTAGGCAAGTGCATCTTCTTGGAAGCAGCTCAGCAGGGATGAAAACCCTTCCTGGCATTGTTCACCCCACGGATGCTACATTTGCTCCTGTGCTCTGGCATCATCCACACAAAATCCATCTGGGGGTTTAATTCAGATTTCACAAGTGGGACTGAGGTTTGTCACCTCCTGCAGCATCACTCTTTTACCTCCAGAAGCTGCCACTGTACAACAGAGCTTGTGTTGTTTATCCAGAGAGGAGCTCAGCACAGTCTCAGCACAGAACAAGGACAGCAAAGTGTTCTTCAGGCTCTGCTTCCCGCCAAACCCTGATTAGCTGACTAACTGGGCAAAGAAAACAATGTGGCCAGAGAAGTAAAAACTTCCTCTAGAGAGAGAAGAAAGGTCTTTAAAAGAAATTCTGAGCCATGAATCTTGAGGTAAAAGGTGGATGTCTTCCACTCAATCACTTGATCCTTTTTTGATCCACTGACATGACGAGTGTAGGACCCAAAGTTTTCCGTGCTTGTTTTAATTGCAGTGCAGTGTGCAATGTGCTTTCTTGATCCTCTCAGTGATGTGTCCCTCTGCATCCTTTCCTAATTCAATTTAAACTTCCCTTGCTTTTACAAGATCGTGAAAATGGCAATATGAGTGAAGACGTTGCATGAGATACTTCTAAACACCCTTCTAATGGTGGAATTCACTTTTATTTTTCCTCTCCAGCTATTTCCACAGCACAGAAGATTCACCAAGGAGAAGACATTTATACAGGTTTGTGCTTTAGTAACTTCATATACAGAACTTCCCATTTCTTCAGTTTTACACAAATCATAAGCAATTGCAGTAGAAGCAGTTTCTGAAGTTTTGGGTTTTTTTTTCTTTAATGGCATTGCAAGATCTCTCAGTGTGTCACTGGAAGAAACAGTGTAACCATAGCAAACAAAATGCTTGACACTTGGAAATGTTTTACATTTAGCAATTTTCTCATATTAATGCAAATTTTAAATTGGTGTCAAGATTTACTTTCACAAAACTTTCCAACAGAACTGCTTGGCACTTGAAGGAATTCAGAAATACATAAAATAATGGTATAAACTATCTTTATACTTTCCAGTAGAGCTTTTGAGAAATTTCATAGTAGCTCACCTCTTCGTGAAACTGAAAAGAATTAACAATATTTTATGTTTACAAACCTTTTTCTGCAGTTCCAGAAGATTTTAGCATTGTCCCTAAGTATATGATGAGTAAAAGGCTGGTTTTACAGCAAGCTATTGGCAGTGTTTCCATTGTGAAATATTGTGGAAGCAGATTACAGAGTGAAGGAAACACAAACTTTAAAAAAAACATTTTTGAATCATTATTTCATTTGTCCTGTTCTTCTTCTCAGTCACCCTGCTGCCATCACAACATCTGCAGTGAAGGGCAGAGTTGGTGAAGGCATCAGTGGACAAGGGACAGTCAGTACATTTTCCTTCTCTCACATGACATCATAACTTTTTTTTCCTCTGTGGAAGAAAACTAGAACAAAGTAAATTACCTGTGATTGAATATTATTTTTTTTTTCCTTTTGAGACCTTTATGCCTGTTCAGTGCACTCTATAGTTTTTTGAGAGTGTTTATTTTCCTGAAGAAAATTTTTAAAATTATATTAACCTTTCATATTGAAATAAGAAGAAAACCTCACTTTAAAAACAGAATCCAGGCACAGTTCAATAGCTGCTGGCATGAGTGAAAGCACTCTCCACTCTTCCTTGTCAGCATCCATCTCACCCTGGTGCCTCACCAGCTGCATATCTCCACACAGACAACAGAGTAAGAGGAGATGAAGACCTGTTCAGAGTTTTTCCCTCTCCTTTTTTGTGTTTGACTTAGTAGATTTAATTAGGGTTGTAGTCAGAGATAAAATCTGAGCCTAAACAAGAGCCCGTGATTACTCATTTCAGTCTCTGTGATCCTAAAAGGGTTGCTCAGCCTCATGAGTGGTAGTCTCTTGAAATGGTAGCAAAAACCACTCATCTGCATTACAGCAATACTGAAAAGATCTCTTGGTTAATATTCTTGAAGTTTCAAAATGCTATCTAATAATATTTGCTAGTAATCTGTAATTCTTCAACATTCAGTGGACTCTTAGCAGCAAACCTGTGAGCAAATGGACAGGCCACATTACCTTTCTCAACAAGAGTTCCCTAAAGACAACCTGTCCTTTCTGCTTGGGGGTTTTAAGAGCAGAGTTTTGGGGGTTTTTTTATTTAAACCTGTAAAAAGGGCTTTGGCCTCTGAGGCAGCACCTAGCAAATCAGACCAGTGGTGAAACCAGTAAGAAACTTAGAGAAAGCGATTCCAGCTCTTTATTGTCTGTTTTAATATAAATAACTGTTGAAATGTTGCTCCTTTGTTTCATGCCTTCATCCACCAAATTGTTACTTCCTCTTGTGAAATTGCAACCATCATTTTCTTTTAAAAACTGTGCCTTCCTTCATAACCACCTGACCTTGCAAAATGACATCAGTATCCATTTATATATTCGCTATTCAAGCAGGAGGGGAAAAAAATCCATTATTGCTATTTAAACTCAACCAAATGGAAATACTTTGTCTCTTACTAATGTTGGACACATTAGATTTATATTCTTGTTCTAAAGAAAGGTTCAAGTAATGTTGCTTTCAAATAACATTTGCTCAGTGACCTTCATGGAATTGTATGAACTTTTTCAGTGCAAGCACAAATGGGAACTTCAACAGGAGGTGCCTGTCCTGTGATCTGATTGAAAACTGCACTTATTTCAGTGCATCCTTCAGCCACAATCTGGAATACTTCCTGCTGACATGCGAAGGTATGTGCTGAGTTCTGTCAGTGCACTTGTTGTGCCTCAGGGGCAGGATTTAGAGCCAGCACTGATATCTTCAGACTTTCTGTGTATCTGAGGTCAGCTTTGAAAGACTGGCCATGAATCTGTTGCTTTTAAAGCTTTACTCTTGACATTTTTTATTTTCTTTTATGTTTTTACTTGTAGCTAGAAAGCAAATATTTACAACCTTTTTCTGTGCATACTTGTGCAGAAGGTAGACGTAGATTCCCCCAGACACCACAAGCATCCTTAAAGGGAAGTAACAGCAAAACCTGGAGGATATAAAACATCAGAAAACTTGTGAGAGAAAGGCCAGCAAGGTGGGGTTGACTGTGGGTGAGTGGGACTAAGTTCAGATGCATCAACCGATACTGTGAGCGGAGGGATTTAAAGTAAGCTACAACAAGAAGACAATTTGCCAAAAAGGCAGCTTACAGAAATGTTCCTGATGGACAATGTGAGTACAGAATATGTGGTGTATCTTCCCTGCTCATGCATCATAGATCTGCTTTAACTTGGCATAATCTGCAGGTCCAACAGGCATTTCCTGTTTTGGAAATGCATGAGAGTATCCAAGAGGCTGAGGATGCATTTCAGGAGAAGAGTCATTGAAGTTTTCTCCAGCTCTGTCAAGACTAAATGCAGAACTCCACTAAACCTAATTCTATATAATTTAATTCTGCCTAATTATCAAAAAATTGCACACAAAATGAATGCACACCAGTCAGCTGCTCAAATGGCTGCATGTCCTCTGTAGAGAGACCTGGAATGGTTGGATGGATGGGCAGAGTCTAACAAGATGAAGTTTAATAAGTCCAAGTGGCCAGTCCTGCATTTTGGCCACAATAAGGCCTGCAGTGCTGAGGGCTGGGGAGGGTGTGGCTGGACAGTGCCCAGGCAGAAAGGGACCTGGGGGTGCTGGTGACAGCCGGCTGATCATGAGCCAGCAGTGTGCCCTGGGGGCCAAGAAGGCCAGCAGCATCCTGGCCTGGATCAGGAATGGTGTGGCCAGCAGAAGCAGGGAGGTCATCCTTCCCCTGTACTTGGCACTGGTGAGGGCACACCTTGAGTGCTGTGCCCAGCTCTGGGCCCTCCGTTTGGGAAGGACATGGAGACACTCGAGCACATCCAGAGGAGGCAATGAGGCTGGTGAGGGGCTGGGAACACAAACCCTGAGAGGAACCACTGAGGGAGCTGGGGGTGTTCAGGCTGGAGTAAAGGAGTCTCAGGGGTGACCTTATCCCTCTCTGCAGCTCCCTGAAAGGTGGCTGTGCTCAGGTGAGGTTGGCCTCTTTCTCCAGGCAGCACTGACACAACCAGAGCACACAGCCTCAAGCTGCACCAAGGGAAATATAGGTTGGATATCACGAAGAAGATTTTCACAGAAAGAGTGATAAAGTTCTGGAATGGTCTGCCTGGGGAGGTGTCACCATCCCTGGATGTGTTTATGAAAGCCTGGATGTGGCACTGGGTGCCAGGGTTTAGTTGAGGTGTCAGAGAACGGGCTGGACTGGATGATCCTTAAGTTCTCTTCCAACCCAATGATTCTGTGATCCTGTGAAAAGGCTTGAAAAGCAAACAAGAAACTCCTTATTTTCAACAACAGCTCAGGAGAGAAGTGAGTAGGTTTGGAAGGGATAGTAGGAAGGAATTCTTTCCTGTGAGCAAGATGATGACCTGGAACAGGTTGCCCAGAAAAGTTATGGATGCCCCATCCCTGGAAGTGTTCAAGGCCAGATTGGAGGGGGCTCTGATCAATCTGGGATGGTGGTGCCTATGGCACGGGGACATCAGGGGTCTCTGTGGTGATGCAGGGGCTGTCTCTTCTCTGACTGCCAAGTATCCACTGCTGCCACTGTTTGTGGTGAGCACCAAGGGTAAGGAAGGGATATTTGAGATGGTAAAATGAGAAATAATCAAGATAAAGTGGAGAAGTAGAATGATTACTGTAGTATAAAGTAAAATACCTGGACTACGACAATTGTAAAAACGTGTTTTTCCACTGCAAGGGAATGATAGGCTGCCTGTCAGAGGCATTAAGAGGTTTTAAAAAATATATCGGGCAACACAGTACAGAAAAAGAGCATTAACAGGGCAATACACTAATTGATTTAATGGACTTACCTGTAAATGTGAATTTATAGTTATGGCAGACATATGCAGAGAAGTGTCCTTTGTCAATAAAGATTCAGTTCTGTAGTAAATATTATATTTACAAAGTTCCTTCCTTTAAAATAAAAACCTCGTGCATTTTTCTTCTTGTTTTCATTTCAAGAGCAGCTGTCAGGAGCTACCAGAGACAATGTCCATTTCCTTTGCACCAAGATAATTGTTTTACTGTAATTAGAAGCATTTGCGAATAACAAGATAAGGTTTTCTAAAGGGCCTTATCAACAGTTATGAGGTGATTTGTTTTTGATTACATTATATCTCATCCACAGAAACCTGCAGTGATACCCGAAGAGATTAATTAGTTTTATTAGTGTGTACATTAATCCAATACACAAGATAATGATTTTGCATAATAAACAATGGGCCTGATTCTCAGCTGCTGTAAACAATAACTCAATTATAAGATCATTAGGGTTAGATATACTTAAATTTGCTGAATATATCTTTGTCTGAATCTTAGTTATTCAGGACTAAATCCTCAAATCTCACTGTAGCACAAATACAGCACAGCTTCATCTCTGGAGCTCATCTCAGTATCTCCATTCAGAAAACTTTAAAAAAATTATGCATACATGAGAAAATACAGAAATCTTGGTAGAATTTCCATTTTCAGTGATTTTATAAAAATATCAGACCATTGCATTTGGTGGAGTTATTCCTTATTTACATGACTGAAAGTGAGAGGTCTTTCAGCCTATTTGCTTTCAAGCAGTTTGCAGGAAACACATTTCTTTTCGGCATTTTTCATGTAGGATCCATCTAACTCAGATGTGTGCTATGGGTGCACTTGCAGCAGGGACAGCTCCCTTTGGATCCTGTTGAGCTGATGTGAGCAGGTCAGTGGAAACCTCTGTTCTGGATGAAGGAAAAATTTCTGGATAGAAACATCATCCTGTCAGACTTTGGTGATATAAATAGGTGCTGTGGTTTCATGGAGAATCACCTGGATCCACTAAGAGGACAATTCTTCTTTAACAGCTCCTCAGAGTGCTTAGCCACAGCTTGACCATGCCTCAGCTCCTCAGGGTGTTGGGTTATTGCTCCCAAGCATTCATGCTCCAGCACAGTTTAGATTAACAAAAGATCTTATTTATTCATATGCACATATAGCACAAAAAAGGAAAAGCTCCTTGAATGAGGATCTGTCAAGGCGCCCTGCAGATCCTGTGATTGATCAAGCAGACAGAGCAAGCCCACCAACAGGGTGAACAAGAGTTTGTTTTGTTACCCAAGGGCTTCTGCCAGGAATTCCCATCTCTGCTTCCCCCCAAAAAATCCCCACAGCTGGAGCCAGTGTTCAAGACCAGACAGTGGCTGTTTAGCACTTTCTTCTCCATAATATGTCTAACATGCATAAATCTGTATCTAAACATGTATCAAATAGATAAATATAAATCTCCATAATATGTATAAAATGCATCAATATGTATAAAAGCACCCAGAGCTCAAGTCTTGCTGTTTACTCTGTGACTGTGACATGAAAATGTGTGTTCATAATGATCACTAGTGCACCCAATGTCAGCCCCATATGTATCTTTGGAGGTAGCTAAATTAAATTTTTACTGTTATCAAGCCTGTAATAGCTTAAAAATTTGTATTTTCTCAGCTGTCCACAGGACAAAGACATGGGCAAATTTTTATGGCTTGAAAACAATTTCTGTACTGACAGAGAATAACCTCCACCATACTTCAGTTTCACTTTGTCCCTTCTTTTGTGACCTTTTGCTGCAAATTTCTTTGAGTTTAGAGCCACAGACATAACTGTGCCTCAGCTGAACTTCTCTACAATGGATGGCAAGGTTTGTAAGATTTGAGCAATCAATCAGTGCTTATAAAATACTCTGTGATACTTAAATGAAATCCAAGGTTAAGGGAAAATATCTTCCCCAAAAGGACCCCCAAAAAAACAAGAAAGGTCTGACATCATTAATTTGATCCCAAAGGTCAAGAGCTGAAAGTTTTCTGCTTGCTCTTTTGGTGCTTTAAAGCAAAATATAATTTCTTTAAGAGATTTTTTGCTGTCCTGCAGAATACATTTAACAGCCTTGCTACCTGGCACAGGCTGAAATGAGAGCAGCTGCTGTAATAGAAGGTAACCTCTCTTGAAAGAGGACAGTGTAATGCTTGCTGTCAGGAGGCAACATTTATTGCAATCAGTCAGTCCCAGAAGGCTAGTTACCTTATTTTTCATCTAATTTTATATGCTCATGATTGAATTACTGTAGCAGGATCTAAGGAAACATGATGCTTTGCAGACTGCTGTTAGATTATCTCCTCTAGACATGGTTGAAAAAGCAATATCTGCTTGACCAAGGTCACTCTTACTGTCAATTTCACCATAAAACATGGGTTTACACTTCTGCCTCTTGTCATAAACCAGCACAGGCACCTCCACTGATTCCCTCTGAGATAACCAGAAATAAAATCTGGATGGAAGTGGTTTGCTATTTTATGCATAAATTTAATTGAGGATGGATTTTTCTCATCTAAAACGGCTACATTTTAATTTCATTAAGAAAAGGATAAGAAACTGCAAAATCTGGCTATGGGAAGCAATTTATTCCTGTTTCTTGAGTGGGACTCAGACACGTAGGGTGCAAGTCTGAATGACGCCAGCCAATAAAGCAGTTAAACCCATTTTTAAGTGATAGTTCCTTCTCTGAAGGATGAAACCCTATCAATTACTACCCCTGTAGTCAACTGTGCAGTGTTTTAGTATTTCCACTGTACCTAGGTACAGTTTGTCTTCAGTGGCTCCTTCTGTCTCTCCCCAGAGCAACCAGCCAGCATTAATAAAACTCAACTCCTGGTGAGGTTGTTCATGGGGAAAGCAAGGGAAGCAGCCCTTCCTGTCACAGGACAATTGGTACTCTGGTACTCTGGTGTTTTGGCTGCAGTGTCTTCACTATCATAAAAAAATCTGTGAGATCACTGAGACTTTGAGTTGGACTCACAGAGCTGGCAAATGTTTCCTGGAGCCTGGAGTTCACATCCCTGACATTGCAGGCTGTGGCATCGTAGCATCCTTTACATCAGTTGGTCCTTCTCCATCAACTGACCTCATCCTGGCCCTAGGGAGGTGTGATTTTTCCCCACAAAGGGTTAATACATTCTGGCTCTGAGGCAAGAGGACTGGAGGGGAGACCCTGGCCTGTGCATAGATCTCTGCAATTAATGACATTTAATACACAATGAAAATTATGGGGGGAGGGCAGTGCTGTTCTTGGGATGCCTACCAGCCTGCTAATTAAAGTTCTCTGTAATCCTGTGTTATCAAGAAGGGATTAATAATTTTTAGGGATGTCACAAAGAAAATTGGAGGGGAGAAGGCTATAACAAAGGCTAAGGGGAGATTTGTCTCATTCTTTGCATGGTTGCTGCTGATAGAGAAGTGCCTTGGCCCCTATACTGTGTGTTATTCTTCAACCAGTGACCAATTAGGGAAGAAACAGCTTTCACTTTGAGGAGGGACAGCAGTGTAACTGAACAGGGAACTATCTTCTTCTATAGTCCTTCCTCTTCTTCCAGATACAATAAGATTGTTTTGTTCCAAAATGCCATAAAACCACTGTTATTTATCTTGTCTCTTCGAATATTATCTCTGCTGGAAGCTGTGGCTGTGGCTGACTGGCAGCCTTTATTGTCAGTCTTGTGCAGGCCAAATGACTTTAAGCTGTCTCTATCTTTGGAGAGAAGAAAACAGATTCTTGTAAGAAAAATGTTAAAATATTGTCACCTGATTTGGCTCCTCTCTGGCACTGTCCTCTCTGGCATGGTGGTTCTCAGCAGCTTAGCCTAGATGCTGTAGAAGAGTAATGACAGGTAACAGAAATGAAGCCATTTCTGCCCTTCCTAGCAGGCAGCTCTGCAGCTGTGGAGCAAAATGTTATGTTGTAACTGAGCTGTGCTTGATAAAATACCTAAAGAACAAGTACAAAAGGAATTTGTCTGGGTATATCTGCTTTTCCCCGCTGTGACAACAGCTCTGTAATGGCAGTGCTGGCCCTGAGGCACTGAGGAAATAGCCTATAGGCCTGGGAAATCTCTAAAGTCCTAAAAATAGGATTTATTGCTCTTACGTCTTGCCAGACAAAATCATGTTTCAATCCTATTCACAGATAACAAGTGGTACAAAAGCACTGATTAGAAAAAACTCTGCAATTTAAGGATCTCCTCTGAGAGTGATTCATACTAATGAAGGAGAAGCACAACCAAATTAGCTATGATCTGAGTCAAGTTTCTCATGCCACTGGACATTCATTCATTCCGTCTGTGCTTTTACGAGTTTTAAAGACAAATGCTGCAAGGTTTTTTTCTTTATAGAAGCAGCAGGTAGCTGTAAACTTCTCATCTCCTTAAAGTGTTTCTAGAGAATATAATTATCTTCTTTCCTCCCTCTTTGTGAAACTTGGAAACACCATCTGGAGATGGGAACACTTAGGAGCATCACCTGCTGCTTTCACTTCATAGGTTTATGCTGAGCCTTGAAAAGTCCTTTTGTTATTCCACATTTTTTCTATTTTCCAGAATTTTGCTGGGGTCAGTAAAGATTTTCACTACCAACTTTCATCAAATGATCTGGCTCTGCTTTGTGGCAGGTTGTCCTGACTTTGCTTTCAAACACATTTTAGCACCAAAGAGCCCAGAGCAGGATTTAACAAGGTTCAGCCTTCCACTGTGGGGAAGTCTAAACCCCTGGTTTGGAATCCTTTCAGGTATCCAGGTTGTTCTGCCCACTGATGTGGACATAACTCAAGATGACAGAAATCTGAAATGTTTGGTGCTTCTAGAGTTTACCATAGACAGAGAATTTTTTCATGTGGGTGAGTCTAAGTCATGAAATCCATTGAGTGAAATCAGTGTTTTCTGATGAGGGCTGCTTTAGGAGAAGCATTTGTGCTTGTCGGGACCAGGATCCAAACCCAGGCTCGTGTCCTTGACCAGTGCCATCTCTCTAAACCCAGTCAGGGATTGCTCACCAGATTTCTCCTGCTTTCTTTTAATAACATGGGAAGGGTTTTTACTAAAAATCACAGACCAGCACTCCTGGACGAGGGAACTTTTAATGGAGGCTGGAGGTGGTCAGAAAAGTGGGAAAACTGGGTCATTAATACTGCCTCCTGTGCTGCAGATCCATGAACAGTGTGAGATAAGCTCGGCCAGTAGCTGGGTGGGTGGGAAAACCTTTGAAGCACCATCTTCAGCATCCAGCAGCACTGGCATAGCTCAGCTCAAATTTAAACCCCAGGATTTTTTTTCCTTAATGTCAGCAAACATAAAATTCTGAGCAATGTTTCTAGTACTGTGGCTATTCTTCATGTCATTACTGCATAAAGATGCTGACCTTTTTTGAGGAGATTCATATTTTAGAAAACTTCCTAGTATTTTATTCTCTCATGGGATTATCAGCTGAATTGGACAGAAATGAATGTGTGCCATAGAAAAACTAAATTAAAATCAATAAATCACATGGATTTGTTGATGAATTTCACTAACAAAGTAACATTTTGCTTTGGTTTGCCCATCTACTTATGGATTCAGTCTGTTTCATCTGCACTTCTTGTGAGTGGCTTTGAGGAATTATTTTAACATGAAAATTGCTTAAAATATCACTCTTGTGAAAATTTTGAATGTAACATTCATCAAAAAAGACCAGGGTTTCTGCTCATAAAGACTTACTTTGTGAATAAAACTGTCTGAATCCTTTCTGCCTCAGGACAGAAGATCATGACATTTGTCTTTCACTGTGAATGAATCAAATCACATTTTTCTTCAGTTACTCCATCAAAATCAGAGGGCCATGTCACAGAGATATTTTTGGCAGCAATTTTCACATTTATGGCTCCTTCAACAGAAAGAGCTTAATATAATTTAATACCTCAGGAAAATCCTATACTGATATTTATCAGGATACAGGGAGTAGTAGTTTTATTGCTGGCAAAATAAATACTGCACTAAGGTATTAATGTGAATTATGGAAAGGTATGAGAATCCTTTTGCAACCTTTCTCCAGATGATCATTTTCATGCTCTTACCAAGTGGGGAGCAGAGGCACAGTGAGAATTAGGGGCTTGCCTATGGACACATCTGGAGTCAAGTATCATGACCCCCATTTCCATCTTCGTATTGCAAGACAGTACTCCAAGGAAAAGCAGCACTAACTCCTGGAACAGACCAGAAATATGACTCCTTCTGCAGCCTGTCTCCATTGTGGATGGCGGATAATTAACTCTCTTCAGGATTTTTGCAATAATGTACCCATCAGGGATGTGTCTGCCCAGCTCCTGCAATAAGAGGTTGGTTCATGCCTTCAGGCAGGAGAATAATGAACCTCTCTCTACATCTTCCTCAGTTCCTTCATTTAATCAGACCTTTTAACCTGTGCCATTTGGGCCAGGCCTACCATCATCCCAGGAAAGCAATGGAAAATCTGGAGATGAGGATATTTTAACTAACCATGGACAAGCAGAATGTAAATCAATGATTCACAAAGCACAAGTGCATAAAGCAGGGTTTTAAACCTCTCTGCATTGCCCATGTATTGCCTTAAATATCACGTAGAAATGTTGCATGTCACAGTCTCATCAATAAAATCCCTGGAAGCAGATTGTAATTAGCAGTTGTTACGCTCAGGTAAACATCAGTGCAAGCCATAATGGAAGTACACATTGGCCCTTCCCTGAATGTACTGGGCTATTTATGAACTGTAAAACAGCTCCATATTTCGGCAAATATATCAGCAAAAAGCAGGTGGATTGCTTCTTTGTTCCCCTTTCTGCTACAAAATAATCATGTTTTTTGAACAGTACTGTTGGATTCTCTAAAGCTTGAGCTGGATCCCTATGATACATACACTTGCAAACAGGTGGTTTTTACAATAGTTGCTTTAATTTGTTGACCAGCATCCAAACATGGAGAATTCAAAGACACATTTGCTAACAGTGCTCTGAGAAATCCTAACCAGCTGCCAAATGCTGGTTAGGACACGTGGATTTGGGTTTTTTCTGCTGTCACGAGCTCCTTTAGAGAACTCAAGCAGGTCTTGTAACTCCAGCTTCCTAGAGGGGTTGTGAAAATGAAGTCCATTACTGACTGCATGCTTGGGCGTGCAGCGACAATGAGAGGCATAGAGGCTCCTGGACAGATAAATTTCCAGAATGCTTTTGAAAGCCTCGGTGAATCTTCAGTCTATTCACTGCAGAGAAACCTTCCTAGCACAGCAACCCAGCCATTAGTATGCAGGAGAGCACTCCTGTGGCAGGACCAGCATGTAAAGTGATTAAATGGCCCTGGAGTGAGGAGTCAACAAGGCACGGCCTCATCTCAACAGCAACCCAATAACGAGCCTGGAATTACACCACGGGCCTCAAAAGTGCAGGGCCAGTTCTCCCAGGTGCTCCCAACTCCCCCACTGCAGCAGAAGAGCCCTCAGTGTGTTGCAGGACAGGGCTCCAGCAAGCCCAGCCTCTCGTGCCCCCATAGCAGCACTCAGTGCCTTTAGAGACAGGCTGGGATCTCAAACCAGATTGGGGTTTGAGTTGTAGCACCACTTAAAGCAGATATGGAAAATGTAACAACCCATTTTGGCTTAAAGCACGTCGTTATGTGTTTTCACAGCACTGGGAGTGTATCAGGATCTGGGAGATCCAATGTAGCTGCAAGGGGGAATATTTTCCTGTGGCTTTTTTTCACTTGGAGGGTCCTCAGACATGCACGTGTGTGCTAGCTGCTTCTTGTGGCTGATATGGAGCTACTGAGCTTCTTAGAAGGATTTGAATAGAGAAACAATTTGCTTCTCAAATGCTACGGGGGTAATATTTCATTAGGAGAGTTTTCTGTCCATAATGCCCAAATTAAAATAATAGAAACTCTTTTTCTTGCTTTTGAGAAATGAAGAAGCTGAAGGTCCTCTTTAACCTTCCCAGGTAACAAGTCCATGGTGACTTGGAGCATCTCTGGCAGATAACCAGGGAAAGCTTGTGGTTGTGGGTACAAATATCTCACTCCAGGGCCTGAAAACAATATTAAGTGCACAGAGAGGAGATACGTTCATTTAATCCCTACTTAAATTTAGTTAGGTAGAAAGCCTACTGCCTGGCAAGATTTCTGGATTTGTGTCAACTAAAAATGTCATAAAACTGCCCATCATGGCAAAGACAAAGCATCTTAGAAAGGTTCACTTCCTACTGGAATTCAAGCAAATGCTTTCCCAATGCAGCTGGTCCCTCTAAGAGGGCTAGAGCTTGGCAGGTGACCTTTGACAAATATCATGATAAATTAAGTTGTTGAGATCTAAAGAGACTTAATTGGATGCTGTAATAACTATTAGCACTGAAAATGGGTTTTATTAACCAAGTCAAGAGCATATGGATATAAAAGTGCAGAAGGCACACCTAGGTTTAAACAAATGTGAAAAGCTGATACCTGGATTTTATGACTCCAGCTGGAGGCTACAGCTCCATGTAGCCACGCCACTAGCTCTGAAGACCTCAGGCAAGGCTGAGAGTGTGCTTTAAATATTTTCTTTATTGCTGACACCATAAACAATAACTGCCAGGTGGTGAATGGGAGGAGGAAACCCAGGGAAGGTTGTTTCTACTGCTGTCCCAACAGGTTGTGCCTCCCTGGGCCCCACCTCACCTTCCTGAGAAATGCAATAACCCCCTGTTAAGTTCCTTATTGCATTTTTCCTCAGTACATCTCAGAGGAACACAGCGCTGCCTGTCCACAAGGACTGGAAGACAAAGCCAGTGCAGATCCATTCTCTGTCCACCTCAGGGGCTTTTTCACCAACCTGCTGCCTGTGCTACGAACAGGCTCACACTGAGCTGGGCCCAGGAACTGAACTAAATGAAAATTAAATTGAATTTTTTTTTCTGCTGGGATCAGAAGTTCTAGAAGCCGTTCTGCTGTTTTACTGGATGATTTTACAAACATTTCTGATCTTGCAAGGGAGTAGGACATGCTGGCATGGGACCAAGGTGCTGAGGTGGGGATGAGAATGGACAATTCTAAATTCAATGCCTTAGGGAACCTCAGTGAGGATTTCATCGTCATAGAAACATGGAATACCCTAAGTTGGAAGGGATCCACAAGGACCATCAAAGTCAACCCCTGTCCCTGCACAGGACCACCCCAAGGATCATTTGGAAATTTTTTATGGGCCACCTAATGACTGCAGCCTATTACTGCTGCACTCCAGAGTAGAATGGTATCTATAATCTACATAATTCAAAAATTAAATATGGTTTTCATCACTCCACCCAGATGTAATATTTTTTTAAAATCCCACCAAGTGCTATAGTATTCTTCAATATAAATTTTTGCTACTTGGTTGTTGATGTGCAGCTCTTGAGGGTTTGTGTTTTCTGAACAGCCTGAGCTGTCCTTGGCTGGGTTCTGGGTCTACAGCAAGGGGCAGAAAGCCAGTATTTGTCAGTGTGTGCTCTGGGGGTCTGAACATAGGAGGGTCTGTCTGGGTAAAGCAGGGCACCCAAGATACCCAAGACCTATCTTGGGGTAGAACCGAAGTGGTTCTATCCTTGTGTGACCACACAAGCCAGGTATCCTGGCTTGGGTTCTATCCCAAAACACCCAAAATACCTGTCTAAAAAAAACCCAGGAAGCATCAGAAGCACAGAGACAACGTTCACACACAGCTGAATGTCCTGCAATGTGCTCAGGGCCTGCAGGAACCGAGCGTGCCCCGGCCCTGTGCCTGCAGGTTGCCACCCAGCGGGATGCTAAATGGGCACAGCAGCGTGCTGGGGCCTGGGAGGCATTCCCAGGGCTTGCTCACATCCCAGGTCACTGGGTGAGTGTTATCTGTTGTGACCAGAGTGGTTTTCCACACGAAGATGATTGCCACCACCTCAGGTTTTGTATGCGCGGTAGCGGGAGGCTGTAATTAGTGCTTCCAGGCAAACTGTGACCTTCTGGAACTTTTCCTGAGGCTTATGAAGCCTAAATTAGTTTCTGCTGTTTGAAAGCATGCACAGGCTTAATCTCTGGGCCCTATTTATATTATAATTACTATATAATTCACATTTGACTTCTTTTCTTACTTAACAGCCGAGGTTGGCTCTCGCTCCTCAAGTCCTTTGTGTGCAGTTCATGGGTCAGAAATCCTGTGGGTGAAGGCAGGGTGGGGGATGCTCATTCTCACTCCCTCACATGCTCTACAACTGCAAAACAGCAGGCTGGTATGAAACCCCCCTTTGGCACAAACAGAAGGTACCACCAGAGCTTTTTCTGCAAGAAAAGAGAGGATGGTATTCTTGGTTTGGAAGTTGGGTGAGAATTTGCTTTCTACCTCCTGTTAACAACACAGGAATGACTATAGTTTGAGACTAATTAAAGTGATGGCTTCAGTTATTTCTATAGTCTGAGATTAATTAAAATGGTGACTTTTGTGGATATTCCAGAACATTTTTTCTTCCTTTAGGCAGATCTCTCATTTATGTTAGAAACTATTACACTCTAGTCTTGTACATTTTTAATGTGTTGTAAACTCCCCATAAACACTCAGTGACATAAAAACAGGTGAAAAAGAATCCAAACTAATATGCATTATTATTTAACAAGAAAATGAATAGAAAATGTCTGTGATTTTTAGTGCCTGAAAAAATAATGTGGAATTAAAGAAAAAACTCCTCTCCTCTTTGAAATGGCCCCATCCTGCAAAGCCCTATGTGTTCTTTGCTTTTACATGTTTTGATGCTGTTTTCATTTTGGCTCTTGCTTGTAAATATGAGCTGGCTGGCATTGCCCAGAGGAAGGTGATCTATCATCTGCTTCCAGCCAGGGTTCTTGTCACTTGGTCATTCTGTACATATAAAATTTTAGCTGAGCTCCACTCACAGGAGATAAATGACCATGACAACAGGCTTCCTCTGATGCTTCAAATAATGAAGCCTCACAAATCAGGCAGAAGCCTCCTGCATGTCAAGACCAGGGTGCATGTGCGTTGTTTCCAGCTATATGAGCAACCTTGGATGAACTCATTATTCTGCAGTGGGTAGTACAGATGTTCCCATCCCACAAGATTTAATGCTTCCTCTGAAGAAAACTGCTTCTTTCACCTTGGTTGCCAGCTGGACCAGCTGTAAGGTTTATTGCTGGCTTTTGTTTTCTGTTTGGATGGTAGTTGCTAAGCCCTTTATTAATGCAGTGAGTACATTAAGGGTGTATTAAAACCTGAGAACTCCTGAGAGGAAAACAGCTTAATAACCAGAAAATTTGAAGCAATGGTATTGATAGGTTGTTGGTGGTGTTTTTTAAGTTAATATCCAGCACCAGTTATCGCTTAATTAGCTAGGAAGCCATTCTTTTGTTACAAGAGAATTTTACTTATGGAAACGAATAAATTAGGATTGTCTAAATCAATTTATATGAGGTTTTTATTGAAAGAAACAGAAAATATTAAACGGAGTTTTATTCAGTCTGTTAATGAGACTGAATATAATACACCAAGGCAGAGTATTTTCTTTCATGCTGCAATTATAAGGAATTATCTTTTTTTCCTTGAACATCATAGAATCATGGGATGGTTTGGTTTGGAAGGGAAGGGACCAGCATGTACTAATCCAATAAGAAACCTGGACTTTAAAAATAGGAACAAGTGTAAACTTTTGGTTTTGTCTCTTTCCAGAGTTTTCAGAAAGCCTGGATTAAAGCTGAATTGAAAGAGGTTAAATTGAGGTATTCAAGAACAGAAACTGGGGAAAAAAAGGAGTTAAGTATGGAGATTTTTCTGTTTAGATTCTATAGCTTGGACCAGCATACTAGAACAAAATAGTCCAGGATTTTGGGAAGTCAGTTACCCCCATGTGAACTGGAGTTTTTCCCTCCTACCTCTGGTACTTGCAGCTCCAGAGGGGCACTGTCAGGCTCATGAACTCTGCAAACAATTTCTCCTAATCTACCTCCTTTTCACAGCTGATTTTTATCACTAGAGTGGTTATATACCTGCTCCATGCCCTGGAGTTTGTATGTTTCCCACGTTCCTCTTTGGATCCATCCACATGCATTATTGCATTATGCTTCTTGAAACCTTAGCCAAAGCCTCATGAAAGGGAGGAAAGGCTCAGCCCACTCAATGTGACACCTCATTGGCTGATATTAATTAAGAAGGAGAAGAGGGAGATTAGTGAAAGCATTGCGAGCGAAGGTTAAGTGCCAGCAAAATGAACAGGAAGTAGATTATGATGAAGAGGAATAAGAGGCTAATTGGAGATCAGCAGCAGGGTTCATTAGGAGCTGGTGTGGGAAATGACCTTACCCAGGTTGTTCCCTGGCAACCAGGGGACACAAAGCTTGTTGAAGCTGGTGGAATTTAAGACAAAAAGCGGATAAGCATCATCAGAAGGCAGAGATAAATACTAGAGAAGCTGGATGTCTTGCAGGGCTGTATTGGGAGAAATTAATAGTAAAAAGAGTAAAATTAGGCACGTGGTGACTCAGGGCAAGAATTTTTCATGTATGTTTGAAGCTCAAAAGTTACAAATGCCTCAGCAGAGAAGATGGTGCCTGGGCACGCAACACTGACCACTGGATGTCTGCAAACTGCCTACCTGCTGTGGGGTCATGGAAAAGGTGAATGCTATTTTAGGATGGATCAGGCAAGGAATTTTCCACAGAATGGGCAAGCAGCAGTTTCACTATAAAAACCAATTAGGACATCCTCAACAGCAGGGGTAGAGTTCTGGTAATTTCTGTTCAGGAAGGAGGAACTGAATGTAAAACACTCTTGCATCAAAGACTAAGATAAAAAGCAACTTTGTCCTACAAAAGGGAGTTAAAATAATCTAGAGTATCTGACTGGATGAGAGCTTTTGGGGAGACATGACTACTCTGATTAAAATGGAAATACTCATGATTAGGAGAAAACAGATTGTTGGAACAACCCCAAAAAGGGGTCAATGGGAGTGACAGCCAGTACAGCTTCAAGCTGGAAGCAGCTTCTACTAGAAGAGCAGGACACCAGAAGGAATTACATCAGCAAACCCAATTATATTTAGAGGGTGTTTGTCAATGCTTTTGGAACACAAAATTTCCTGAAGCAGCAAGGGAGGATCTTCTCAGACCCAAAAGCTCTGTGTCCTTCAGTGTCCACAGGGCAGAGAGTGGGATGGGATGGTCAGTGCCAGCCCAGCTTCCCAGTGCTGTTTGCAGGCACCTCTCAAAGTCCCATGGAATGGACCTGACCATGCTTATTCATTCCAGCAACCTTTTGAAGAACCCATCAGGCCTGTTCTGTGTAGAGGAATTAAGACCAAATCTCTTGTTCATTTTCCCTCTAGTCACTGCTAACTGATGCTGCCTCAGAGCACCCAGATTTATTTCTGCTCCACATAAAGTAAGCATGAAATTTATTACCAGTATCACACAGGGCAGAGACAAGCAGTACCATCAGAGTGGTTGCCCGAGAACAAGCCAGGATTGATTATTTTACAAGACAAGTTACATTTGAGGAAGTGAAGATTTGATTAAAAAATTAAATGCCTTGGGGAGGGTGAACAGCAGCATAAATCTGTTTGATGTTTATGTCAACAAGGTTGCCAAAGCAAACAGCACAAACATCTGTCCATAGCATCAGCTGGAAAATACTGCAAATTGGGGAAATCTTTTAATTGTGAACAGTGGTTCACGGAACTCTCCATGTCTTTATTTATTAGGCTGATAATATCGCCCCAACATATGAACTTTATGTGGCACATATAAATAATTCATGGATTAGCAAATAAAGAGATCTGGAATCTGTACACAGAGATGGCTGTTGCCAATTATCTCACTTGTGCAGAGCCAGACCCTTTCAGGTCCCATCACTTGCAGCTGCTCTTTTAAATCATTCATCATTGCTTAAGAGATATGCTGGTGGCGCTGGCAGAGAGTATTTGAATTTTCATTGTTTACACACTGTGAATTTAGCTTCTGGTGTCTGAAATTATCTGCAACATTGAAGCCTTTGAGAATATAGATGAGAAGAATAAGACAATTCCTCTTTTTATCCTTTTTAAACACTTCTATAATTTTGATTAACTTTTCAATTTTACTTCACATTCTTTTTATAATCACTACTTTCATTTTAAAGTTATATTAACTGATATATTTCCCTATGCTGTTTAGATCATGAAGACATCAGGAATACCCTGGAATATAAAAAGTATTACATATAAAATGTCTGGTAAATATTTTCTTCAAGGTTGTAAAATGATTTTCTATTTTTATTTTAAAAATCTATACCATACCTTATGGTATAGATTCTTTCAGTTCATGTTTAAGCAAAACCCTCTTAGAAATAATAATAAAAGATGCTTGAAAATTGATGAAAAACCATGGCCAGTGCTTTTTCTTATCAATTTACTGAGGCACTGAGTTTCTGTGCCCATTCAGATCATGATGGGTAGCACTCCCTGGGTGATAAATTTGCCTGTTGTCATTACAGCAATATAGCTCAATTTACTTCTTGCATGGATAATTACAGTAATGGTTTTAAAGTCAAAGGCCTTATGATAAACCCAGACTTTCAGCTGTATTAATTGAAAATCTAATTCATGTAACTAGAGTCTTGTGCAGCATTATTAACCATGCAGCTATCTGTGATGGACAGAGCGTGATGTACGCAGAAGTTTTGTCGGTGGTTTTGCTCCTTTGCCTTAAGCTATAAATAAAGAAATAACATTTAAACTTCTGTCAGGATGCTGGAGTTGGCTGGTACAATGCTGGAGGCAGGAGAAGGGAGTGGAGCCTGCAATGGCATTCAAGCACACCCCATCCCACTCAACACAAGGATGCAGAGAGGGATAACAGGAGCCTGTATGGAGCCACCGCTAAAAATTTTGGTGGAGGTGGCAGGAAACATCAGTGCCAAGTCCCACACCCTGGGGAGTGTCACAGCCCTGCTCGTACCCACCCCTCTGGGGCAAGAAATCCAGCAGCATCATCTTCACCATGTCATGCAGAAAGTGGCCTGCCCATGATTTTGGGAACAGTCATGAGGTTTTTAGGTATGAGCTGGGTCTCTCTTACCTTTGCAAATCAGGGCAAAGTAGCTCAGTATCTGCTTTACTTTCTTAAAGTGGAGGGAGAACTTTGTGTTTTATCCTTCAAGGAGCTCAAGTGAATTTTACCCTTCAAGGATTCCACCACTCCCATGCTCTCAGCACCCCTGTGAGCAAGAGGCAGAGCAGTCACAAGGTTTCTGAGGAGGGCAGGTAGATAGACACAGGGGGATGGATCATCAGTGCAGATTAAAGAGCAGAAGCAGCAGAATGTGCTGGGGCTCAGGAGCCCCCATCAAAGCCCCTTTGGACGGGCTCTGGAGGAAGGAGACACGGAGCAGGGGATGTCCTCACCCTGCTTCTGTCAGCTCCCAGCAGCTCCTTGAACAAATTAGGTTTCCCTCTCAGATCCACACATGACAGTGGATGGCATTTAGCAGATGGCATGTGTAATGGGACTGTCACACCAACACAGGTTTAAAAATAGAGCTGGGGAGGCAGTTAATGAATATACAATTCTCCTTTCAAGGAATTCTTTCTGTCCCTGTCAGGCATTAGGCACTCAGCTTGTGAGTGTTGAAAGACTTCTGATGTGTGTGTATTAAAAGACACAGTCTAGCATGTAACTGGGTTGTTTTACTTTAAAAACTGGCATTGAAATAAGCAATTTATGTCATTCTTGAAAAAGTGACTTTTTCTTCTTGATGACTTTCAGCCTGCTCACAAGTGAAATGCACTCTCTAGCTGGAGTGTTATCACTGAGAATATTTAATATTGAGTAATCCTTTCCACAGAGATGATTCTACTCTGTAGTTGTCTGTCTTTATTGTTTTTCCTTGTTTGTTAAAAAAAATAAAAATTAAGAAAGTAAAAAATCTACTTTTTCAAGGAGACTTGTTAATTTTTAATTACTTTTTTAAATTTCATATTACCTCAAACTGAATATCTTTACATACAACTTTGCTTAAGAACATTGATTTGGGGAGATGACACAGTAACAAAAGCAGTAGTTAGTAGAGAGAGACTAACACAATACACAATACATGTAACTTTCTAAACTACATACTAGAATTCCTCTTTATTTAATAGCTTCTCCCAGCTTTTTCTGTGCCAACAACAAAAAAAAAAAAAAAGGAAAAATATATTAGAAAATAAAAGTATTATATGCATTGTATTTCTCTCTTTATCCCTTTCTTTTTGTTGACATTTTGGTGTTAATTAAAGGACTGCTCTAGCTCCAACTGAAGCCACTTGGGAGTATTCCTTTTATTTTCAGTGATGATTTTATCATGTCCATGTTTATTATGCTTGCTGCTTTTCCAGCAGTCTGGCTTCTGGGACTGCAGGGAAAAAGCAGGGCAGATTTATAAGTAAATATGGTCAGCATATCAATGTATATCAGTAGGAGAAAGGTAAATTCAGCTAATTCCTGGTGAGTAAACCTGTTTTCCTTAGTGCGTGATAATTCACCTTCCTGCATTTAAAAAATGGTGCTAGTCAAAGAATGGGAGTAGATTCTTGATTCCAAGGAAATAAAATCAGGTTGCCATATTAGTCAGCTTAAATATAAATAAAATCTTTTCCTGCCTTTTCTCTGTATAGGTAAGGTCTGGATGAAACACTCTGCCTTTAATGGGATGTGGGTTCTTGGCAGCACAGGGAAAACCACTGACACAATTATAGTACCTTAAAGCTTTTCTTGCTCTCAAGAACTTACTTCATGCACCAAACCAGTGTTGATACCTCTGTATCTGTGAACCAGGCTCACAGGAACCTGTTCTTGCTGCCCTTTGTGTGCACACTCCCAGTTACGGCATTTCAGGGAAATTTTCTCAGCCAGCCCTGCACCAATTGCCATTGCACAAGTGATGATCCCACAGGATTTGCTTGTAGGTTGAAGGGCTTCAGAAGGCAACTTAAAAGAGTTGAAATCTCAGTCAATGTCAGTCTCTTAAAGCTGTCTTACTTTTGAAGCTTAAAGAACGTTGGGTTTTTTGATATTCAGTGTTCAGTTTTGGGTCCCTCACAACAAGAAAGACATTGAGGTGCTGGAACCTGTCCAGGGAAGGGCAACAGAGGTGGGGAAGGGTCTGGAGCACAAGTCCTGTGAGGAGCAGCTGAGGGAGCTGGGGGTGTTTAGGAGAAGAAGAAACTCAGGGGGATCTTACCACTCTACAACCTATTGAAAGGAAGGTGCAGCCAGGTGGGGTGGATCTCTCCTACCAAGGAATAGTGATAGGGCAAGAGGAAATGGCCTCAAGTTTCACCTGGGGAGGTTTAGACTGGTTATTATGAAAAATTGCTTCTCCAAAATGTTTCCCAAGCATCGAACAGCCTGGCCAGGGAAGTGGTGGAGCCACTCAGCCTCCACCACTCCTGGATGTATTTAAAAGACAAGTAAATGTGGCACTGAGGGACATGGTTTAGTGGTGGGCTTGGCAGTGCTGGGTTAATGGTTGAACTCGATCAGAGGTGTTTTCCAACCTAGATGATTCCACGGGTCGCTGATTCTGATATCTTCCCACACACACAACATGGGAGCCTCCTGGCCCTGTTGCTGGGATCTTTGTTGGGCACACAGTTTCCCCCAGCTGCTCACACTTGGTGCTGTTGTACCACTTTACATCGTGGGGAAAGGGAAGGAAAGTAAGATATCCACTGTCTCTGAGGAGAAGAATTCACCATTTCATCACTGCAGGGCCACTTTCACCATCCTGAGCAGTACTGCCAGGCTCAAGGAAAAATCTACAAACAGGCACGGGAGCAACATGTGAGTGGCTGTCCTGGGTCAGCCCACTTTGGCCCAGTGTCCTGTCTCCAAGAGCAGTCACCAGATGGCAACTGAAAAACAAAGAGAAGCTGACAACCATAAAATGAGCTTGATCTCATGTGCCATCCCATTTTTCCATCAGCCACTTGATGGCTTTCTGAACAAGAAGATGAACCCAGATCACTGTGCTAAGGACTAAAGCACCCTGCAGCATCCTGTGCTTAAAATTGTGGCATCCTGAGTGCTGCAGCATCTCGTGGCAGTGAATTGTGTGGTTCACTCATGTACACTGCACAGTAATGATAATCCTCTTTGTATAACAATGACTGATTTCAATAGCCAAATGTTGCATTTTTAAGACAGAATATGTGGCCCTTTTTAGTGTGAGAGGCAAGCTGGTGTTTAATTCATTAAGAGAAAATAATATGCAAAACAGCAATATTTATCCATAGCATACAAAATGTAAATGCTTTGTGCTGTGATGTTTGGGTGTCATTAGAATAATTTTAAAGGCAAGTGATTTAATTGTGTTTGTGCTAATTATAATGTTTACAAATTAGGGGAAGATGCATTTAGTGGTCTGTTGGGAAAGAGCTTTGAAATCTCACATGTCTTTGAGTCTACAGTACTGTCATCTAGTCATAAACTCTTTCTAACACCAGTGTGATTTGCTTTTTAGATTACTCTTGCGTGAAAAGCGAGTCTCAAGAGCCTTCAGCTCCATGGAATTCAAAACCAGGTTCACGTGTGTGTGTTTGTGTTTTGACAGAAATTTAACCAAGTTCTTTTCTTCTCCTTTTCAAGGTCCCCGTGTCCCGATGGTGACTGTTCACAACACAACAGATGCACAAAGTAAGAATGGGCTTGAGCTTTGCAACTCTTCAGAGAAAAGCAGCCAGGCAGGACAGTGAGATGTAGCTGCTCTTTGCTAAACTTACACTCCTGGGGACCCCAGACTCTGCCTGAATGCAAGTCTTCTGCAAGGCAGAGGGACTTGCAGAGCTGTTGTACTGCCATCACAACAGCTGCTGTTTGGGGTGAAAAGACTGGTTGGGGCATGTTTGTTACCATTTTTTTTATTTTCTCAAAAAAAATACATAATTCAAATCTCTCTTTTTGTTAGTCTTCCTCTGATTTTGTTTTGCATCCCATATATAAGAAATAAGATAAGATAAATAAAAGAAATATTTAGCCTAATCTGTGGTTTTAATAAAGCCACTCTGATATGAATTATCAGAGATAATGCAGAGGAGGGAGCCTCACAAGCGGTGCCTCTGCCTGGTTCCCAGATCTGTCCATGGAGATTGTAGCATTTATTGTTTGGTAAAGCTTTGTCATGCTAATGATTTGCATCTACATCAGTGCAAAGCTGGAATCATTCCAAAAACAGGTTTCTTCCCTCAAAATATTTGGCACTCTCTGTAGCCATTAGCAGACTGGCAATGTAGAGTCCAAAAAGCCATGGAGCTTCTGAGGTTCCACTCTGGCAGAGTGTGGCACTGAGTCTCTCGTGAAACCAAGATTTATCTGCTTCCATCATTTTGATGGGAAAACATCATCTTTCATTTTGACAAAGAATTTAGCCCAGCCTTAACTGCAGTTAGGAACTTCAGGCCCTGATGTGACCAAAAATAAAGCAACATCTTTATTTTATTTCTACCTGCTTTATACACAGTCAATATCAGTTTATCAAGTATAAGTTTTACTTATCTGCATTTACAGCAACTCACTGCTCTTGTCTCAAAAGAAAAGAAAAAGAGAACAAGCAAACCAAGAAATTTGGCACTCGTACTAAAGATTTACTGTGAAATACTGACCTGCTTTCTTTCCCACTGGAGGTAGTGAGTGTCACAGGAAAGGCTTTTGGCACAAGAAGTGTCAGATCCTTCTTCTTCCTAGCAGAGCCAGAGGTTGGTAGTGTCCCCCCCAAGGATAACCCCAGATCAGCCCAGCTGATGCCAACAAGGCCCTTCGGTCAGGACAGTTTCTTCACCCTGATCTGCAGCTCCAAAGTCACTTTCTTTCTCCACCACTTTAAATAAAACACCTGAATTTTACCGTAGACATGGAGGTGTCTGAGTGGCTGTACCAGCATGGGATAGTGCCCTCATGAGTGGTGCTATGCCCTCCTGGACAGTTTTATAAAATACTTTTAGGTGAATACGATGGCAGACAATATAAAATAGAAACAGTAAATGAAAGGCTTAGAAACTAAAACAAACCACACCAGGACTAGTTTTACTTTGACATATGCATATGGGTAGCATCTATGACACGGAGAACTCAATCTGCTCATGGGCAGAACACATCCTCCACTGAAATTCATGATATTCTGCTTACAATTACCATTCCTCCTGGTTCTTTTCTTTTTTCCCCCCTCATTCTTTTGCTTTTGAGTAAAGGGCAACTGACAGTTGCGTGTTACTGAATTTGCTTATTTAATATGAGCACATTACTCTATAAAAGGGAGTCTGCCTCTGTATTCTGCAATAATCTGATAATAGTGAGTTGCACTGAATATTAGAGAATGCTTACATTTAATTAAGCAATGACCATTTGTACTCCACAGACTCAAGCTCCCTGTGGTCCTAAAGCAAAAAGGAAAGTCCTTTAGGAGATATGCCAATCTTTTTATTTCCTCCAGTCTTCCTGGCTTTCTGTGAATGCAATTATATGAACAAATAAAAGGGCTTGACTAAATTCCCCTACGTGGCCAGCCCCATTCTGCTGATAAAGCTACTTGTGTGTGCCATAATTAAATGAGAATCTTAATATTTAACTAAACATAATAGGCTGTTGCTTTGCCACTTTTGTGGGGGCTGTGGCTTTGATAAAGAGCCAGGCTTTGCAGAAGCAGGGCGAATAGTCACTGAACCAATATACTACTGCTGAAAGATCTCTGAAATATATTAACTGGGAAGGGCAAGGTTTTGTTTGCCTGCCCAGCAGGGAAGGGCAGTGAGATGATCAGGTATGATCAGGTACCACAAGTGTTATTTGAGGAGTAGGGGTTACATATAATATTATCAGTGAGTCTCAAAAGGGAAGTTACAGTCAGTGACACACACAATGGATGTGAAATCTCCTACTCTTCTTGGGTTCAAGGTGGCAGAGATAATGCCCTGAATCCCCCTGGTTCACATCCAGACTGATGTCAGGGGAATAAGCACTCCCTACACCAGGATTCCCTCACCCCAGCCCTTGAACACCCCCTCCACGGGGCTCAGGAGCTTTGTCCACACATTGAGACATTTCCCACCATGTAAGACACTCAGCCTGAGGTGTCCCCTAAAGAGGGGCCCTTTCCCTGCCAGCTGGGAAGGATTTATTCTTTCTGGTGCTGGAGGGGGCTGCTTTTTCTAGAAGAGGTTCAGCAGGTAGAACACATGGCCAGGATGAGAGGATACAGGTTAAATCCTAGGAAGGAGGAAGGAATTCTCTATTTGTAACCCAGAGAGTCCTTGGGTCAGACACACAAGCAAAATGAAAAATTTTTGAAACACTCCAAAAGTCAAGACTGCTGCAAAACCTGACCTTGCAGGTTTATGTGGGCTTTGTCCACTCTCCTGTGCCCATGGCTTTCCTTCCCATGGATTTTATCTTGCACAGCAGTACAACTTTGGCTGAAGCCCTCCATAGTCTCCTCCCCTTCCTATTTATTATCTATAATTTGGGCACAGCCTTGAGGTCCTTTTCATTTGAGATGTCTCTTGGCATGCTGGGTGGATGTCTGGCTGGGGCCCATGGTAGTGTCCCAACACAGCAGGTCACCTTCCCACCTCCTGCAAATCAGCTGAATGTCACTGATTTCAGGACTATATCTTTTTGCCAATGCAGAACTTGGAAGGGGTTTCAAACATTTAAGTGAATTAGACTTCTGTGAGGACTAGAAGGAAATCCATTTGTAAGGAAACTTGTTTTGTATATATCAAGGTGACTATAAAATGTTAAAATGCATTTTCACAAAAGTTTTGTGATCTTGTCCTTCTTCTTTCAGAAATTTTTGAGCTGGAGGTAAATGAAAATGTGCAGCTGGCTGTAAATGACAGGCAAATGCCTAAGGTAGAATACATGGAAATCAAGATAGATGATTACAGTAAGTAGCACCTTTCTTCTCACTTATTTTTCTCTTTCACTGCTGTAGCTGTGAAATGATACAGCCATCCTGACTAGACTGGCAGGAGGAAAAATGACTTTGACTCTCAATAAACTCACACAGTTTACAAAGCACTCTCCTGGAATGTGCTACATAAGGAGGTTATTACAGAGGCAGAATTTGATGAGAATTCAGCTGAAGAAAGGCAAAATGATAGGGTTGGATTTTTTTTTTTTCCTCTTAAAACTTTCTCTGTGAAGAAAAAGCCACTCTAGGAAATGACACAGTGAGGTGCCCCATTGTTGGAAGCTTTTGCCCTGGGTGTGTGTGTGTCATTTGAAATGGGTTTGGAGTGGGATAATGTGTGTGCTTGCTGCCTACAGCTGTGGCTGCCTCTCAGTGCACAATCTGAGCTGCAGTGAAAGAAGATGGCTCTTGAATGACTGCCCTTTGGAGGCACTCAGGATTCTTCGAAAAAGCCATGATTTGGGAGGGTTAAAAAAAAATAAATAAATAACCCACACACTTTATGAGGAAAGACAAAGGAGATTTCACCTGAAGTAAAGAAAGCAGACTCTCAGAGCAGTTTGCACCTGCAGCTGGTGTGTTGTTTCTACCACTTGCATAATCATTCCCCACACACACACACACACACATATATATATACAGATATATATATATACAGATATATATATATATTTATATATACACACACACACATATATATATATATGAGAAAAGCCTGGTGACCAACAGCCAAAGTGTAAGCCTGTCTCTGTAGTTGTACCTGAAGCAATCTAAAGAAACCTCTCCTGTGGTTGTGAGCAGACACCTTCCCCATATTGGGAAAATCCAGGTACTTAGAGATGCACAAAGGCTCCCCAAAATCCCAGCCTGCATGTATGGTGGCAACTCTAGAACAAAACCCCAAAGACCCTGGGTTCAAAGTGTGGCCCAGAATGTTTCCCATGCCAGGAAGGAGTGTGTTTCTCAGGCCACAGGCAGTGAACTGAAGCAGCGAGCTGTGCTGGGGGCAGGTTACTGATTGCAGCCATTTCCAGGTGTTATAAAATGTGAAACAAAGGCTGAGAGATGGTTGTCATTTGGAAAGGATAACAATGGCCCTAAAATGTTCTGTTTGCCACATAGGCATGAGGAATATAAACCAGTGAATAAAATAACAGGAACAGATGTGCACTTCCAAGTTTTATGGACAGGAAAGGATGGATAAAGAACCCATATTTCCCCCATGAGCCAGCTCATGTGAGACTTGCAGTTTATTAGGGATAACTCAGCTTGGTACTAAATTTTTTAAATACAGGCCTCATTGCAATTCTTCCCCAAACATAACCAAAAATATACTTGTGTGTATATATAAATACAAACTGGCCACTCTGCTGTGCCATCCCTGTGTTTCCAAAGCTTTGGGCTGAGCCTTGGGAACACTGCACGTAGCACTTTGTAATATTTAAAGTCAAGCCATGGCCTTTTTGGCTGTCCCTGGGCCATTGATCCAATTTGCAGCTATTAGCATTCAGATGGAATAACTAATTAGGCAGAGTGTCAGGCAACGATTGCAAAGCAAACCTCTTAAACCGTGCTGCTAATCTGTGTATTAATCTACTGAAAATGCTCCTAATACCGATTTAATTGCTGAGCCTTTGCTAATCTAGATTGTAGTTAACACTTCAAAAACAAATGTGCTGTCGTTGATGCAGAGAGTGTTTTTATGGAGGCAGTTTTGGCTGCTGAAACAAAGCCACAGAAATGACATTCAGTTAGAAGCTTTAGTGATCACACCCCTCTTTCAGGTTGGTTCTGTACCAGTAGAACTTGGGCTTCAGCACCTTTGCATCCCATTTGCAACAAAATTTAACCCTTTGGAAGTTAGGATTAAAATAGTTGTTTCTCCCTCGGTCCTCACACCATTATAGCAAAATAATTCTATTTCTCCCCCAGCCACCATACTTAATTGGGTTTTAAATTACCATTTTCATTGCCAATTTCGCTCCTTCTCTGCTGCCCTGAAATATTGATTTCTGTCTGCGTCACTCATCCAGCTGCCAAAAAAGGAAAATTGTAGCTATTGACAGATGTTAATTGAACGCTGTAAAAGTGATGCATGACTGAGCAGCTTGCGCTGCACTCCCCATTTAAATTTCTTGTCACCTCAGCTATCACAATGTGGGTCTTTGGCAACATCTGTGTTTCTAAGGTGATATTTACCACAGCCTCTGTAGAAAAGCCATTTTGCTTCTACTTCTCTGTGGCCAGAAGACCAGAAAAATCTTCTGGAATCATGTCAGCATTCCCATACCAAAGATATGTTGTTAATTGTTCTTATTTTTTGCTTAGGGTTGCCAATGCAGATCTTAAAGCCAGCAACCTTTGCAGACACCGCTCACTACCCCTTGCTTTTGGTTGTGTAAGTTCTCTTGTCCTTTTAGTTCATATTATCAGGGCAGCTTGGCCACGGTCAGAAACCTTTAATATATGTTTTGTACAAGGAATGCCAGAGTCCAGCACATTGGTTCCTACCCCATCTCACTTCCCAGCTGGGAGAGGCCGGGTGTACATCCCTTCCTTCCCATGTTTGAGCCAAGGTTTTCAGCTCTCAGGAGGGCACCCTGATGAAATCCTGCAGGGTAAATTTGGGATTTTGGGAAGGTGTTTCATGCACACTTCAATCACTTGTGGGGCATAAATGGGAGGAGGAGGAATGCAAGAGGTATTTTAGCTTCCTGTCCCTGTGCTTAGGGCACCCACCTTGTGATTAACAGGAAATTTTAGAGTGGAATTCAGTCAGCCTTACTAGAGCTTAAATTTTAGGTGCCCTCATGCAGAAATCATTCTCTTTTAAGTGCTGGTGTTCGCTGAAGTGACAGTAAAGAGAGAGCTGGAAACCTTTGAATATCTCCACAAAGTTAGCATTTACATTAAATAGGTAGGTTTTCCTCCTGGCAGGCAGAGCAGATGAGTATTTCTTTATGCAACATTTAGTAACAATAATACACATTAGCGAGTGGGGTTTTTGGCAATTTGGAAAGAAACTGCAGGAGGGAATTCACTGACCTTGGAAGAACCCGTTTGGCCCTGGCTGCATCCCAGTGCATCACTTGCTGCCTGCCAGGGAACACCCCATGAGAGAAAAGCCTCATGCAGGGGGGATGAATGCCTGGTGAATGCCTGTGCCGCCCTGCACAGCTCTCCATGAAGGACAAAGCCACTGCAGGGAGCGGGTTGTTACATCATGGAATTACTGCAGAGGAAACATGCTTCATTACCAAAGTGCTGAAGGAAGATTGGCTCTCATCAAGCACCCAGCACTTGATTAGGCTGCCCCTGGAGCTGGGTGGGCCAGGGTCTCACTTGGATAAATGCAAATGACTCGAGTCACATGTGCATTGAAGTCCTGCAGTGAAGAGCCAGATGTCTCTGAGAACCCCAAAAATGACAAAAAAAAACAAGTGGATAAAATTGCCAGTGGCTCTACAGCAATCCCAGACTAAAATTATTGCTTAAAGTCATCATCATCATCATCCTTTGTTTTCTCTGAGCTGCCTGGCTGAAGTAGGGTCTGTGTTTCTCAAGATGGTTCCCCTGTACAGGATCAGATCCTAAGCAGAAGGATGAAGAGGAGGTCTTGCCCACTCCTTTCCCTTTCTCAATTTTGAGCCAAACTGGGCATTATTAAGCTGCTTTTTATAACTTCAGAAGAGTCCTTTCCCTCTGTACTTGTGAGGAAGTGATGACAGAACCACATCAGCAGAAATTAAAAAAGAACTTTGGGGAATGTAGAAAACAGATCTGCATTAGAGCAGGCATAAAAAGGGAAAACTCAACTGACACCTGGTTACTCACAGGAGGAGTCCTGACCAGTTAGAGATGTGCTTGCTGGTGTGGTTCAAACCTCAGAGGGAGGAAAATCCAACCCGCAGCTTCCACCCAGCCACAAAACCCACCCCACACAATCATCCTCCTGCACGCCATCCTTGCAGAAACCTGTGTTCCCTTGCCCTGCCCGATGGGGCTTTGGGTGCCCATCCCACAGCAATCCCACGGCCCTGGGGAGGGCGTTTGGTGCCATTGCCTGTCCTTGATGCCCGTTTCTGTTCCAGAGATGGCACACCTGGCAGCCAGATCGTCACGGAGAGGTTCGAGGTGACGTGGGAGAGCGTCATGGTCAGCTCCCACAACGCCATCGTGCTCAAGTTCGACGGCCGCGGCAGCGGCTTCCAGGGCGCCAAGCTGCTGCACGAGGTCAAGAGGAGGCTGGGCCTGCTGGAAGAGAAGGATCAGCTGGAAGCTGTCCGGTGAATGGCACTGTTATTGAAGGAATTCATTCATTACAATAATTACCCAAGAGTCATTAGTCCTGGTCGCTTTAATGGTGTGTAGGGTAGAGCGAGGAGATGGGAGGAAGGGACGACGTTGTACAATCACAACTGCGTGTGAGAGGGAGCTCATGCCAACCAGAGCAGAGGGAGAAAAACAAGCCTTAAACAGAGCTAAATTAGAGCACACTTATCTGTATCACATGCTCAAAGCCTATTTATTTTTAGCTCTGTACAGTCATACAGCTACAAACAAGCATGTTTGAATATCTGTTCCTACATTAATCTTTTGCTTGCCTGGTAGTTGGAAAAAATCCGTCTTTAAATCCTTAAACTTTTTTAACAGAATAACCAGGGCAAAACCCTAAATGTCAAGTCTCGTCATATTGTTAGATTTATTCTGCACATAATCACGTTAAAACCACTATCAGAGTATTGCAATAGCTGTGCAATAGCTTATTATGACTTCCAGAGGTAGTGCAGGATATTTGTTGCCATTGCTTGGTCAAATTCAGCACATGAGGTTGTAAGATTAAATCAGAGATCCATGTGAAAGCAGCTTGGCATGATTTAGATTGTCTGTGTCAAGGGGAAAGGGCTTTAAACTGAAAAGGGGCAGGTTTAGATTAGACATTGAGAAGAAATTCTTAACTGAGAGGGTGTAAGACCTGGCACAGCCTGCTCAGAGAAGCTGTGTGTGCCCCAGCCCTGGAAGCGTCCAAGGCCAGGTTGGATGGGGCTTGGAGTAACCTGGAGTAGTGGAAGGTGTCCTTGACCAGGGCAGAGAAATTAGAACTGGATGAGCTTTAAGGTCCCTTTCAACTCAAACCATTCTATGATATTTTCCTGGGGCCAGTTTAATTTAAAGCTGATTAAAATTACACTGGTTTTGCTCTTGAAGGGAAAAATATTTTTAACCCATTGCTTTTCCTCTTTCATGTTCTAGGACAATGCTGCAAGAGCATTTCATTGATAAAACGAGAGTCGGTGTGTTTGGGAAGGTAATGTTGTGACATTGCTCCTCTGTGCTGTCCCAGCTGGCTGATATGGCTAAACAGCTGAGTCAAACCCTGATTTATTGAATATATCAGGGTGACTTTTTATTATTATTTGTTTCTGGGATTGACTGCACCTTGCTCAGTGCTGTTAAAGGTGGAGGCTTTCATTTCACCAATGTAGTCATCAATGACTTCTTTTAAATTAACTTCCAAGCACAAAATGTGACTGTTGCTCAGAAAACATCATCAGATAGTTCATTATTTTTTCCCATTGCAAACGTTCATTGCATTTTCACCTTGTCTCCTAAAGCCTGTGGGAACGTGGGTACATCTAACTCATGTGTTCAACAACCCTGTGGATTTCTGAGGCTGATTTGCCGTGTGTGCCTGGCTGGGAAACAGCCGCTGTAAAGTACACATAGTTTGAGATGAGAGTGGGACTGTGAGTAGAAATTGTTTACTTGAGAGACAAGGGCTTGGAGTGGGAGAGGAGAGCTGCACATAGAGCAGCATCTCTGCAGGGAATTGTTAACAGGCTGGCAGCAGACGCTGAAATTGTGGTGCTCATTTTAAGTAGAGAAGGTCTGAGGTAAACATTTTGGAGAGGTAACAGATCTGGTTAGAGCTACATCCATAAAGTGAGATGAAAAAAGCCAGCTCTTGGGCACACCACCCTCCTGCCTTCAGGAGGGTGCCAGCCACGTCACCTGGGAGTTGTCCCTTGGTTTGTGTTTCTCCAGGGCAAGGTGCTACAGGCTCTGTAATGGCCAAGCATTTGCTGCAAGGTCTCAGCTGCCCTGTTTCTGTACCCGAAAGCAGCAGTGCCTCCCAGCAGGGTCACTGACACCCCTGTCCTGTTTCTGTTTCAGGATTATGGTGGTTACCTCAGCACTTACATGCTTCCAGCTGGTGAAGACAACCAGGTGTTCACCTGCGGAGCTGCTCTTTCCCCAGTGACAGACTTCAGACTATATGGTAAATCCCATTCCTCAGCCAACAGACCCCCCCTGCTGACCCCAAGTGATGCTTCTTCCCTATCTTTTCCCACTTGCCATCTTTCCTTCCCAAGATCCTGTTTAGTTTATATTCTGTGTCTTTTTAGGAGTAACCATAAACCCTTTTTTCCCCACTAAAGCAATTTAGCTGCACCAGTGGGAGCAGCCATGGTAGTTAGAGCAATCAAATCACTTTAGTACTCCTTTTAAATAAAGGAGAATTGTCTTTAAACCCCTCCAGCCTTTGCCACCAACCACCCCCTCTGCCTTGAACATGTTTCCTTCCTGCCTGAAGCACCCATCCATGCAAGCTGAGCTCCAGTCTGCCTGGCCCATCCTGCCTCTGACCACAGCCCTGCCCTGCACATGGTGGTCCTTTCTCTCAGGGATAGCAGTTCCCTTTGCACTTAGTGCCAGTGAAAATCAGGGGGCTGCCAGGGAAGTCAGTGGTGTTCAGCCAGACTTCAGGAGCTGTACAGTTATCCCTGAGACCAAAGGGAACTTCTGCTGATGGAGAAGGCCCTGTGTGAAAGGAGAAAGGGACACAATGTGATAGAGCTCTTCAATCTCAATTACATTAACAAAGAAAAGAAAAAAGGTTTTTCTGTGACTTATTTTGAGACCAGAAGTCCATGGTGACAATGACAGACTGTGGTATCACACATATCCTTAGTGCATTTTCAAAAACTCTTAGAAATGCATCCTCTATAATTAAGGCTATGTCAGAAAATAAGGTGTTTTTTGCTATAGTTGACTCAGAAGCACCAGTGTATTCATGACTGAAAGTGATATTTTCATTTTTTCTCTTCAAGCTTCAGCCTTTTCTGAAAGATACTTGGGCTTGCACGGGGTTGATAACAGAGCATACGAGGTAACTGCCTGGACACTGCATTTCCCTGATAAAATGTGAACTGGGTCTGAACTCCCCCTCCATATGCTCTCCTTTGGGGAGGAAGCAAGGTTATGCAAGAGGGACTCACTATTGAAGCTCTGAAGGTGTCCTTCAGCCTGCTTACTGCTTTTCTTGTCTTAATAGTAATCATGGATAAAGTTTTTATTGATTAGCCCTCGTGTCTGCCTCTCTAAATTGGGTAAATACAGTTTTAGAGATTGAAGGAGCTGAGTGACTCAAATGTGCCCAAGAGGACACAATGTCATGACCTCCTGGAAAGTTCTTGCCAATGATCTTGCCACTTTGATTCTCTCTGAGGTAAACAAATTCAAGTGAAACTCAGCTTGACTTTCTCAAACTTTGTTATATTTCAGATAGGCAGAACTCTGTGCCAGAACTGAGCAGGACATGGAAAAGGAAACACAGCACCAGTTAATAAAGACATTGTTTAATACACATGATGGGATCAATTGGATCCTGTGCTGAAATTACTTGGAGGCAAAGCCTGATAAATAATAGTCACACAAACAAAATTGGTTATAGAGAAAATCTAGTTCAGCTTCCAAGCCTTGTTTCCAGCCAGAAGACATGAAGGTAGCAAAGGTCTGGCACTGTTCTCACAGAGAAAGCAGATTCCACCCTGTGTCCTCACAAGGGAAGATTTGTCCTGGCTACCTAAACTCTGAGCTCATTGTCTCTCAGAATTTGCAGTCACAATCTCTACATTAGTGCAAACACTTTTTGTTCTTTTAGAAACAGTTTGTATTTATATTCCCTTGTGCATCTGAAAGACAGCTGAGGACTAAGATCTTCTCAACAGAGGACACTTGAATTTCATATCAGATCATCCCCCAAGCTGCCAGAACTCATTGAGGTTGGCTTTCAAAACACACCAAAGTCCCTCCAGACCCATGAAGTGTTCTTAGGCATAGGCACCTGGGCACACTTTTCATCAGAGTTTTTGATTCACTTTGGTATTTTCCATGTATTCTACAGTTCAGGCTTTTATTGAACATTATCAGAACAGAGGAGGGTCTCTGACGTGTTCCTGCTGCTGACACTGCCCTGCCAGCACAGGGTGGGGATCTATTTTACCTCTAGATTTATCAAAGTATGTGCTGTGAGAATGTGCTGTGCTGGTGTCTGCTTGTTATTCTGGTGATAAAGTATTAAATGGAAATAAGCACTCCTATTGCCTCCATATAAATTGCTAATTTTAACAATTTTTTTAAACTTATTGCAACCTTTACCTTCACAGATCAGCAAATTATCACACAGAGTCTCATTACTAAAGGACCAGACATTTTTGATCATTCATGCTACTGCTGATGGTAAGTTAGCCCATCATTTGAGCTCATTATATATTTGTGATAGCTTTGATTTTTGTTAATTAAATTTGTCTCTTTAATGATTGCAATCTGTTTTTACAGAAAAAATCCATTTTCAGCATACTACAGACCTTATCACACACCTAATTAGGGCAAAGGCTAATTACAGCTTGCAGGTACAGTATATGTTTCTTTTTTTCTATTTGAACAGTTATTTCCCTATTTGAACTCAAGCTGCTGTTATGAAGCAAGGTCTGAAAAACCACTTGCTAACTCAGCCTGGCAGTAAAAGTAGCCCTAGCACATCACATGTTTCTATTAGTCCCACGCTTATGTGACAGCAGTGTTTTGGTCTGGACAGTTGTAGAACAATTATTGAATTACAGTAAATTAGCTTGTGAGAGGCATTTCCCTACGGAATTTCTGCATGTTGACTTTCTTTGGGAGCAACAGAACAAATTCAGGATGAATTTTAGGGAAACCGGGTTTTAAATAAATCAACCAGAAAAGTAACAAAGATGTATGTCACCTCAATCTGACATCCCACTGGGAATGGCACAGCACCACTTTCCACCAAATTATATCTCTCTTCCCCTGAATGGTCCATGTCTAAGCCATTAAATCTTTCAACATGAACCCACCCTAGCATCCCTGCCTCGACAACCCATCTTGCATTTCTTTAAGTTACCTGCTCCATTTCAATGAAAAGTTGAGTTGAAATTATTTAATTTCTGGCTTCACAATTTTCTTTTGCAATTTAATTACTTCTTCAGCAATATTTATTAATTTTTATACTTAATGGCGTTTTTGCTTTAGAACCCTCATTTTAGTCAGCATAACCTAGTGCCATTTCTCTCCAAAACTGCAATTTTTTTGATTTTCACAAGGAAAGTGTAGGCTGGTTCTTCTTAGACTGAACTTGTTCAGAACATAATTAAATGGAAAATCCTGCATCCCAAAAAGGTTCCTTGTGAAGGAAGATGCCAGTCTGCACTCAGAGCACTGTGGTGCCCAAATTACCCTGGGCTCAGGAGCATCCATGGGAAGCCCTGTGGTGCTGAGGAGATGCAGTGGGTTTGCAGCTCCAGCTGCAGGTGTGGGTGGTCAGTCCTGAGAATTTCAGCTCTAAAAGGTGTGGTTTTACCTGTTTCTTTGCAGATCTACCCTGATCAAAGCCATTACTTCAGCAATGCAGCATTTGAGCAGCACTTGTACCAGTCCATTGTCAACTTCTTTGTGGAGTGTTTCCAGGTTCCAGACAAACTCCCACTGGCCCCACTGAAAGAGGAGGAGGAGGATGATTAACCCTACTTGTCCGTGCTAAGCACAAGGCAGATCTCTCTGACAATATGCAACTGGATCATTTTCCTGAAGAAAGAAATGTTGTTAGCATGTATTAAAAAAAAACAAAACAAAACAAAAGAAACTGAAAGCAGCTCCTCTGCTTTACTTGACAGCAACTCCTTCCTAAATGGAAGAACATTAAGCATGGTGAACTCAGCAGAAACTGCTGTCTGAAATAAATCCATCACAACCAACATCTTTTTCTTTGGTTGGGTTTTTTTTTCTTTTTTTCTTCTTTTTTTTTTTTTTTTTTTTTTGTTTGCCACAAAATGACTTCTAGAATGAAAATGGTAAGACGTTGAACTTGAAGGAACACCCCAAGAAACCACGCTGAGGACTGGAAGATTTGATGTCTCTTTGCAGTCAAGCAGTCAAACAGTAGCAGTGAAATCCATCATCCACATTAAGGTTGCTATAGTTAGCATCACACTGTGTCAGAACAAAAAATCTAATCTAATACATGGAGAAGATTATAGCACAATTATTTTGAAGGATACAGATTCATGCACTTGCCTGCTCTTTTCCATCTTCAGGAGGTTTGTCATTGCTACAGGATGCACAAACCCAGTTGTGCAAAATATCACTCAAGCTACACTGATCTTTACCTCCCTGTAATTATTTGTTAATTCTGTATGGCTTTTACTTCTGTTGTTCATTGGGTCTCATGCTTACCTTATTAGCTTCTCAGCTTGTTCTGGATGGGGAAAAAAATTAAATTAATTAACCAACTCACTTTAGACCTCAGGGGTCTAATGAGGCAATGGGACTTGAACTACCCAGACATTTAAAAGTCTATTGGAATCAAGCAAAGAAAAACTCACTCTTGAGTTCCCAAAATAGCTCTTGCCAGCAAGATTGAGTATTTTCTTTGGCAGCCTTGAAAAATATGCACATAAATAAGCTAAATCAGCTTATATTGAGATTTTTTTTTTGCAATGTAGAAAAATATGCGACAGTCATGATTATTCTTTCTCTTTCTTTAGAGTTGGAACAAATGGTTGGCAACCTGCTAGGGAACAGCTAGGTGAGGCTGTGGTACAGGAATTTGTACCAGAGACCTCACACATCATCTTATAAAGCCATTTAAACAGAGACAACGTGCAGAGATTTATTGCACATGCTGTCTGTGGCTTAGTTTTATTCCAGGTCAATGATTAGCATATTCCAAACACATTTAATTGTCTCTTCTGTTCACACTAGTTTTGACAACCATAAAAGGAAAAAAAAAGGAGGATTTTTTGTTTTAAAAGGTCTAATTGTTCATTTGAGCGGTGGAAAGCAACTTTTAAAACTCCTAGTGAAAACACTCAGCTTTCAGAAAGGAATCCAAGCTCCATCCACTTCCATGTACTGCGCCATAGGAATTTTGACAGTGTCGCTCCTTGTAAAATATTCTGACCAAATGTACAGCCAGTATTAATACTGTATATTTCATTTTGTTGTATATAAAGGAATGTAAGTCAGCTCTTTGTCAGATCCCCAATCCAATATTAGTCTTGTGTTCGACATGCATGCGGTAACACTTCTTTGCTGGTCAGGACTCCTTAGAAGCACTAGCTTGGAAATATAACAATTAATGTAATTTCTTTTCTTCTTTTAACAGCTTGAATGTCAACGCCGGTTCCTACTTTTTACATAGTACTGTGGGCAAACTCACATCCTGACAGCAATGATGATGTTTCCATTGTGTTCTTTAGTGTGTCTTTTTTCTTACCTTTATTTTAAGCTTTGAATGTTGGTTGTACTTTGACCATCATGAAAAAAATATATTGATAAACCACAGGAATTACCTAGTTTGGTTGGGATTATCTCCTTTAATTTACAGTGCATCGACATTGTGTGAACAAGAACTACGGTGTAAATCTGCTTTATCTGGCAAAATGCCAAATAGACCATGAGAATGCTGCGTGTCCAGATTTTGCTACGCTGAACAGGCTCGAGAGCCTGAAATGAACTTGAACTGAGAAACGTAAAAATCTGCTCTGTCCACAATCTTTTTGTAGAAAGAACTTTAGGATGTGGCATGGTAGTGTTTGTTCATTCATGGAATAAAACATTATTTTACCACCCTGGTTGCTACTGCTGTTATTTTGTGTTAAGTTATTAAGTAAGCATTAAGATTCTGGAAGTGCTGTTTCTGGTTGAATTGAGCCCAAACTGGCACATGTTGATTTGCTGCACATCATCAGTGCCAGGATGTTGTCCCATCAGCTGGCACCCACTTGGCCAAACCAGAATTAGAAGAAGAGAAGTTTAATATTTCAAAGCAAAACCAAGAAATTATTGAGGACACTAATTCCATTCTTTTTTTCCAGCAGATCAGGAAACAAGAAAATGGAGCACTGGGACAGGAAAGGCCAGGTTGCAACAGTACAGAATAGCTTTGCTGTTATTTTGTTTAATTATCTAAATGCAACTATCATTTTTTTATTGTCCAAACAAATCAAGCTTGTACTCTCAGCTCCCTGCCATATCTGGATGCCATAATGTTCAGCTGTGGCATCCCAAAGAGGAAGAGAACTAATGAGCAGTGCCCTACTAATTCAGAAGGAAACCACAAAGGGAAAAATGAGGCATTGCTGGTAGCCAATTAACAAAGCCAGGCAGCCAGCCATGTTTGTAATTGTCTGTGGGTTCAGGCAGAGAGCTCATAAACCCATCCAAGCTCTGCTTACGAGCTCAAGCCAAATAAACACTGCTTCTTTGAAGGGTGGGAAGGAAAAAAAATGGAACAAGAAAGGGAATGTGGGATGTTCCCATGGGAAGAGCAGTGGAGTCTGCTGTTTGAAATGGGGAAAAATGATATTTAGTGGGGGAGACCAAAGGTACAAGGCCAGTTCTGGTACCTGGGACATGCTCCTGCTTTTGGTGTCATGCCCATGTTTTCCCAAACCTCACTTGGGTTGGCAGTGACCAGGCTCTGGATGTTTTAAATTTGTTTGTTGGGCACATCTGCCCTGCAGCCCTTCCTGGGGCGGGCACAGAGCTGCCAGACCTGCCAGGCTGAGGACAACTTTCCTTCTTTGACCTGAGTAAATGCTGGCTCCCTGTGGTGCTCATTCCTCTCTGGACTTCCTTCCTACCTGCTTTCCACTGAAGAGTAAATGGCAGAAATGGAAAAGATAACAGAAAAAGCTCAAGATCTCCGTTGCCAATTCCTTAATCGTGTTGTCTTACTGAGCCCAATGTTTGCCTTTTTTTTATTCTGCTCTCTAAAGTAAAGCTCCCAGCTGGAGGCTCAGAGTGCAGCTTAGGGCACTTGCTAAGATCTGCCTCCTCTTCCTACTTCATCTTTCCATCCTCTCCCCATTCACATGGTTACAGCCTGAAAGCAAACCCAGCACCCCTTTGGAAACTCGGAAGAGACAAATATAAAACCAGCATGGTGAGCCCCCTCAATGAGCCATAACCAAAATAAATAAATTTTTTATTCTAATAGCTAATGCATGATGAATTTTTTTTTCTTTTTGCTTTGAGACATTCATGAAAAGTCTCAGATTAAATGATGCTACATTCTGCCTCCTCACTGGAAGAACAGCTTTAATCAAGATGTCCATATCCATGACTGAGCAAAGAAGAGTAAAAAGCAAATACAGATGGAACAAGGCCCCAAGAAAGCACAAAAGTAAACCATGCTCCAATATTCCTGTGGAATAGCAAGGTTCCCTCCAGGCTGTTTTGGGTTTTTTTTTCCTTCCTTCGCTTTGAATCTATCTTTTGGTCATTTTAAAGCAAGAAACAACTCTCTGAGCTGATATGAATGCTCCCATCCTTGCTGGGAAAGGAATCCTTACAGTGGTAGCAGCTGTTGTCAATGTCCTGAGCTGCAGCTTGTGCTGAGCAGTTCCAGTAACTCGAACTGACATGTAATTTCCAGTGAGTATTTGAAACCTGTCTGCAGAAGATCCTGAGCACCTGCTCCCCACCACCTTGTTTGGGAGCACTCAAAGTGAGGCTTAGTCCTTTACCCAAAAAACCAAACCCAGAGCAAAGCATGAACAAGGCAAATCCTCTGCTCCATGTTCTGCTCTGAAACACCACAGGAAAAGAGTGCAGAGAGTCAGGAGCCCAGATTCTGGCTGTGCCAGTTCCTGGTTGGCTTTTGTTCCCTGTAAATTCCCATTTGAATGTGCAGAAGGCAGGGAATTGAGGAGGTTGTTTTGCCTGTACTCAGCTCCTTTGTGATCAGAGCAATGCTCCCCATGGCACACATGGGGAAACGTGGCCACCACAGGAGGCTGGCACGTGATGCCAAAAGTTTGTCATCTATTAAAAGGGGTTGCAGAACAAAGGGGAAATAAGGCCAGAGGTGGGATAGCCCATCCTGAGACACAGTCCCTCCTCTGACAAGGTTAGGGCCAGGCCCATGAGAAACAGAAAAACTCTCCAGATGCTTTCAGTCTGTGCAGTAAGGCAGATGAGAAAAGCAAGACTAACACATTAAACATAAATTTCCTAGATATCAAGCCTCTGTAGGAAATCTGTAGGGGTCTAGAAATCAATGTGAGCTGAAGACAGCTGAGATCTGGCTCCCAGCTCTTCCTTGGAGCTGCTCATCACAGCCAGCACCCTCAGGGCTGCCAGGAGCAAGAAGCACTCGCACCCATGATGATGTTGAGAGTTGCTGGGGGTAACAGATATGGGCACATTTTCACCCAAAAGCCGCCAGCAGTGCCTGCAATTTTATCCTGCGTCTTGTGCTCATGGAAGTTAATGGTCACTGAGGAGATTAGCACTGGAATGTGAGCAGTAAACCACTTCTGCAGAGAGGGGCTGGAGCCATGACAGGAGCAGAAATCACTGCTGCAGGACTATCAGTACCAGAGCTGGTGATAAGGTTTTTGTCAGATGATGGTGATGAAGGTGTTGTAAGGAACAGGAGCAAACAACGTCCCAGCTCTGAGTGGAAACAAAAGCCAGAGCTGTGGAATCATTTTTAATCCTTATCATCTCTGCACAGGGGGCTGCAGTTCTTCTTGAAGAGGCATTTTTTGAAAGTAGAAGCCCCAGAAACATTAAATTTAAGCCTCATGTCTCTGTAGAAATCCAGTAGACTTTTGGTTTTGCTGTGATGATTCTGATAATTATATCACTTACAAGGAAATTGGGATAGGAGAAACTTTTTTCACTTGTCTCTAGAGACAGGCTGTAAACAATTTATCTGCAACACAGCAACAGCAGCCACAAGCTTAGCCCAAACTTCCTTTAAAGTATCTTTAACTCTGCCTCAACCAATAACAGTTGGAAAACTACAGTCTTTACCTACATCAGGATTTTAAAGAGAAAATATCCTTCGTCCCCTCACTCAGCAACTTCAGGAAAGAAAGTAAAGAAAAGGAATTAATCCCCACTTCACTGGATGCAAAGACCTCCCCTATCTGCCCTGGATTACCTCTTCTGGGAACTCCTGTAGAAAGATGTTATTAGGAAAAAGTTACAGTGCCACAGTTTTTTCAGTACAGATGTCAGCCAGTCTCATGGAGGGGTGTAGTAAAATGCAGATGTCATGGAACATCTACCTGGAACATCTCCGCAGCTTGATGCCTCAGGTTTTAGCTTTTATATTTTTCAGATTCTGTGCTGCTTTAGTGTGTAGTTCTGAGCTTCATATTAGGGGATGGTGAGCTCTCTTCACAGAGTAGGGAGACAAAACAATTCCTCCTCTAGCTGGGGACCAAGGACAAATGATCCAAATCTCAGGCCCAAGAGCATAAACAATGGTGCAATGAAAAGAGAAAAACAAGAAGGGACTTCATAACCTAAAGCTGTAATTGGGCGATTAACTCAAATGTGCAAACAAACCAGAACTTATAAAAGTGTGAGATCTCATGACCGGTCATCCATTTTGAGACCATTTTGGTCCATCTTGGGTGCAGCCCTGGCTGGGCTCTTGTGCTGCCCAAGGTGGATCCATTGAGGCATTTTAATAAATCCCTGCTTTATTCTTTAACCCCATCTAGTCTCTGTTCTACGTCAGCTTTCACAAGGCATCAGCTGAGACAACCAATCTAGACTTTATAACTTTTCATTCTGATTAATAGGCACTTATGGCACAATTTCATAGAATCATGGTTTGGATTAAGTTCTAGGATGACTTTATGAAGCTTGTAGCCCCTGTGGTCTGTCCTGTTAATTCTGGATATTGAGTTTTGTACCTTTAAGCCTGGCTCCAAGAGCGAAGGGGGGGAAGAGAAGCATGCAGGCTGTTTTCAGAAACTGCACTTGCTCCCCCACATCCTTCTCCTGGGCTGTGCTGTCTGTAGCGCAGACAGGTGGGGGAAAGCTCTCCTTTTCTTTTTACTTATTTTATTTTTAGCTAGCTGAGGAAGAGAAGTTCCCTGGACTGTGATTTTTCCTTTTCTTGGAACTTTTCAGCCCTTCTCTGGACTGAAAACCCAATAAAACACCAGGAGCTCACACCTGTGGCCCACCGGAGCTAGGGATGTGGCATTTCCAGCACAGGAGGGACTGATAAGAGACTGAGTGTGCAGAGCTACATCCCACAACAAGGACTTTCTGAATTTGCCATCTCTTCAGAACAGCAAGAGGTTTTATTGTTCAATATTATTCATTTTTTTATGCTTGTGAATACTTTGCCTGTTAAATAAATGGGTTTTTTCCACTTTTCTCCAAAGAAATCTTTTCCTGAACCAGTTGGGGAAGGAGCTGCTTGAATTTGCTTTCTAGAGGGACCCCTTTGGAAGTTTCCTCCCAAATTTGCCCTAAACCAGGACAGGTTGTAAGGGACCTTAAAGATCACTAGTTCCAACCCTCATTCCAACTCAAATTTATCCAGCCAGCTCCCTCTGCCCACCTCCTGAGAGCACACTCTGTGGGCTGCATGGACCAGGCAGATCGGGGTGAGCAGACCAGCTGCAGATATCTCTTTTCATCCCAGGAAACAGGGACAACAAACAGAGAAAGTATTTTATTTGTAAAGGAATGATTCTTAACCCCTCAGCTTTCTAGCAAGTTGCTGAGTGCAGCTATGAGCAGGGCACAGGCACTTGCTATTATGTATTTATTACATTTCCAGTGCCGGGAAGCTTTGGAGGGGTAGGATGCCATCTGCTGCTCCAAAGGGTTACTTGCTCCCTCCTCATCCCTTCACAGTGGGCAGCTCCCACTAATAGGAGAAATTTGAAACATATTCAGAACATTTGTGAAGATTTTTTCATCCATAAAAAAATACACTGTCAAGATAATAGAAAATGGAATGAAGAGCTTAATCTCGCAAGCGCTGGCTCAGTTATGAAGAAAAGTTTGTGCAATGGACAAGGCATCCTAGAGAAGACACACAATGTTTACCCACAGACCAGCTTGCTGAGAAGATTGGATTTTGTATAATTTCCAGTTTAGTGCCAAGAATTGCTGCTAATTCTGCCAGCACCCATCCCCAGTACCACAGAAACAATCACCTCCACATCTGTGAGCCGACGTGATGGCCTGTGACCCTGAGATATGGCCCCAGCATGGCTTTCTAAAGCCTGTAGAGTGAAGAACAAATTAAAACACCCCATCAGCTCTCAGGGACTGGAACTTAAACCTGCAAGCAAGCTCTATTAAGTCCAGTAATAGACACCAGTCATACTCAGCCACACAATGGAAGTAAAAGGGGATGAATAGCACTCCATCAGCTCCGGCACTCCAGAAGTAATAAGCATCATGCTGGGCTCACTGCACTGACTAATCCATAATTTATTTGGCTTCATAAATATCAAAACATACCACAGCTGTTAGTACTTCAGTGCAAACCCTGCAAATATTGCTTCAATTATTCAAGAGCTCATTGCAGGAGCCAGTCGACTGCTCCGAAGGTGCAATTATGGAAGGTATCTATTGCTTGGCAGTCTCAGCAGAGCAGTTGCCACCCAGGCCCCTGAGGCAGTTGGTACAGGGAGTGCTGGGAGCACCAACAATAAGAGGACAAAATTGCCTTTCCCTCAAAAATAGCCTAAAGCCTTGAGCCCCCCACGGGAAGGGATGCAGGCACTTGGTGGCAGCACTCAGAGGGGTTGTGTGTGGTCCCTGAGGCCTTCAGAGAGGTGTCTGCTTCAGCATCTCCCTCTGAGGGGCTGCCCAAATGGACATTAAATCAACAATCCCAAAGCTTGCACTCCCAAATTCACCCTTCATGCAGGACAGACAGACCCAGACATGCAGACAGACCCAGACTCAAATGATCAAGTCCAGCAGACCACGTCATGTCTCCACCAAGGAACCCCCACCTGAAGCCACCCTGGGCTTTTCCTCCTGAAGATATCTCCCTCTCCCACTGGTATTTGAGTGCCAGAGACAGGACCAGAGGCTGTGTCCAGCTGCTGGTTGGTCTGAGGTCAGGGTTACAGTGACCAGATGGGACAGTGGCATCAGCTCCCACATATCTCACCCCTGTCCATGCTTGTCACTGTCATATTTTCTGAAAAATCTCTTTGCCCAGAATTTTTCTCCTGGGAAGCTGAGAAGCCTCAGAGGAAAATGAAGACAATAAATTATCTGATTTGCTTCTCCTGTGTTTTGCTGCTTTGGAATGTGGCTTGGAGATTGTTTATCCAACTGGTCATTGTTTGATTGGTTTCATGTGAATTGTTTTTACTTAATGACCAATCACGGTCAGACTGTCGGGACTCTGGAAGGAGTCACAAGTTTTCATGATCATTATTTGTAGCCTTTTGTCTGTATCCTTTCTCTATTCTTTAGTATAGTTTTAGTATAGCATAATATAATATAATATAATATAATATAATATAATATAATATAATATAATATAATATAATAATAAATTAGCCAGCTAAGAACATGGAGTCAGACTCATTCATTTCCTCCTCCAACAGGGAACTCAGAAAATACCACACATGCTCCCCCTCCACTGGGGTTCATACATCAAACCCCTTCTGTTTAAAGACAGGTTTCCAGGCTGGACCATGTGGAAATTGCTTGTTGTGTTTTGTGGGCCAATACATTTCTCCTCTGAAAAGAAAAAAGTAAAATGTTGGTTTAATTTTTATTTCTTTCCTGTTCCTTCCTCCTGCAAAGAAATGGGGAAAGGGAAGTCCCAGGGGCCAGCAGCCATCAGGGGCTCAGCCCAGCACAGAGCAGCACAGAGCCTGGATGCACCCATGGGTTTGGGATCCCCACATCGTTCATGAAACAACACAAAGGATTTTATCTGGATTTGATATTAGATAGCCTGGCCAATGCCTGCAAATCCTTCAGTTAAGCAAGCAGGACAAAATCAAAATGCAAGTGTGACTAGATTGCAGGAAATCTCATTTGAGGATATGAAGCCTGGCTTCTAAAATAAACTCAAATTTAATTTTGTGTCCAGGTACTGGAGACCTGCTGACCCAGTTTGGTCCGCCCCTTTGCTCCAGAAGTGGGAAACTCCTTTCCTGCATGTCCAAAGTTTTTTAAAGGTGTTGTTTCTCTGGTCTTTAATGGGACCAGAGCAAACTTCTGATGTTTCAGCATGGCCAGAGCTGTCAAAAAGCCACCCAGGACTCCAAAGTCCAACTTTCTTTTTTACTTTTTTTTTTAACAGACCTTTTCCTGGTCCCACCACTTTTTCAAAACAACAACAACAACTACAGAAAAACTCCCTTTGAATTCAGTATTTCTATTAAAGGGTTTGCTGGAGCACAGCAGGACCTTTTCCTGCAGAGAGGGGAAGGGCAGCACAGCAGGGAAGGGCTCCTGCAAGCGAACAGCATGAAATTTTCATGCAAATTTCCCACCAGGGCCTCTGGAATAAATCTCCAGATTTCCCTGCCCTTAATGAATAAATCACTCAGCTCATTAGTGGAGTCTCTGGCAAGAGGGCAGCAAGCATCACCTTTGTTGCTGAGTTGACCAAAGGATTGACATGACCAGGGATAAACATTGCTCTTAAATGGTGCTGATGAAGCCATGAAAACCGTGTTAGCTCATAATCTCACACACAGAGAAGCAATGTGCAGATAATTGAGATGTAAGTGCTGCTCAGGCACCAACTTCTGAGATGGTTTTTCTTCCCTTAGTAGGCAAACAAGCCATTTCAAAAGCAGTGAAGCTCTTTAATGTATGTCTGGAGGGGGCTTTTGCATAGCAGCAGAAACAAAGGGGCTCTGAAAAGGGTCCCTTTATAGAAATATGTATCTATCAATATATATGAGCTGCTGAGGCAGATGTGCTACAAGAGAGGTGTTTTGGCCAGTGTCCTGTGCACAGATGTGTCCTGGGGTGCTGCGCAAGGCCAGTAGCTCAAGCATTTCCCATAAAACACATCCCAGGAATGCCACACAGCCCAGTCTGAGCTGGGGCCATGCTTCAGGAAGCTCCACAAACAGAGCCAGCGACGCTGCACAGAGCAGGGGGATGCTGCATCACTGAAAGGGGAATTCTGTCACCCCTCTGATGCCCATTAGGGTACCCAATTACATCTGGCTCCCCCTCCAGCTCTGCCTTCTCCCTCCTTCCTCTTTAGTAGAATTAAAAGTAAACTTTCTGGAGCACACATTACAGAGCATCTGGGTGTCCTGTTCTCCTAATCAGGCAGTTTGGATGTGGCAGCAAGAGCTCCAGCTCCAAACCCAGCCTCGGCTCCACACATGTCACATGAACTCAGTCCTTGCATGGGTCTGTTAGCAGAGGGAGGAGCAGCATCAGTGGTGCTCGTTCAAGAGCTCTGGTGCTCCTAGATGTGGATGTGCCTGGCTCTCCCAAGGAGTGGGCAGACATATGAAGTGTCCAAGAAACCACCCAGCATATCCCCAGGCAGCAAGGAAGTGCCTGTGCTGAAGCAAAAGTCTTCTTGTGCAGCCTTTCCCTCCCCACACACCCCAGGGAAAGGCAGGTCAGTGCTCCAGAATTGCATTTGCACAGGAAACCAGCCTCTTTAAGGCGTGGGTATTGCCAGGGAAATCCCTGCTGGAATTTCAAATGCCCCAAATGAACTCACTGTCACTCAGAGGACAGCTTAAAATTTTCTCATATTTTGTACACTGGGCTTGGTGTCCACAGAAGCCATGAGGCAGAGTCTTGTTGTGCTTGTGCTGTAGGTTATTTAACTTACTAGTAATAATGTTCTTGGAAAACACAGAACAACAAGCCCACCTGCCTGTGTCCTTAGCTGGCTGGGCTACGGGGTGTACCCAGGAGCTGCATCAAAGCCGGATAGCATAGCTCTGAGGGGGGCTGGTCAGCCCAAGCTCTAGCAGAGCCTCCAGCCTGCGCCTTAGCAAGCCCTTAGTGATGTTCAGCTTTAGTGATTCTCAGCTCATGAGTGATTTCAGCTCTTGGGCTTGCTAGGCTTGGCTGGGGCACGCAGCAGGCATTCGGAAGACCAGGAAAGAGAGGAGAGCTCTGTATGAGGTTCCAAGACGATGTCTTTATTGGTCTTCTTCGTAGCTCTGCCACGGGGTGTCTCGAAGGGTCTCAGGGACAGCGGCTCCGATGAGCCGGGCAGAAACAGGGGTTTATATAGGGCAAGGGAGGATTGAGAATTGTCCAATGGTAAGGGTTAAAGGAAAGTGACCTATAGCCTTACAGAGAGATAAGCAAGGGTCCGAGAGCGGGAGAGAGGGGCTCCTAACATCCAGTCCTCATGACTCAGCATCCTGCCTCTGAACGCCAAGGTAGGTTTGCAAGGCCTGCGCCTGCTACATGTCCCCACCCTTGCTCACAATTCCAGAAGGACATTCACTGGCACCTGCCAGGCTGCTTCTGCCACACACTTTAAACCCCACAAATCTGAGCCAGAGGTTCTCCGCACCTTCTTTGCTGCACAAGCCTGGTGGATGCAATGCATACCCACGGTGTCTAGCTGCTGTTGAGGAAAATACAACTGTGGAAAGCCTACAAGAAATACAGACTGGCAGTTCCCAGGCTTTCAGTCAGTGTATGAACATATGGCAGCTGTCTGCTGTTTAACTTTCTCACTCTGCAGAGTGGCATAGACACGTTTCTGTGCACACCTCTGACAGCTTTAACTTCAACAGGGTATAGAGGGAAAGAGGCTGATCCCTGACTGCTAGTTTGTACTTGTTTCAGAGTATCCCATAGATATCTGGAGATGTGTCCCTGTGCTGGGAGCAGCCTTGTTCAGCATTCCACAGTGCTGCTGTAGTTTGTGCTGCTAACGCCCTGCTTTCCAACAACGCTTCTTCAAGATAGGAACATTTGGTGTTAGCAAAAAGTCCCCAAAATATAACAGATTCAGGCACTGTTACTGTTTTTGCTAAAACACCACAGTGATTTATCTCACCGTGCCGTGGTGCAGAAGCTCATGACTCAAACACTGGAAAAAGTTGAGTTTTATGAGTACAGTCTCTCAAATAGCTAATGGAGCCCTCAGGAGCTGCTGAAGAGGAACACTGGATATTTAGATGGACACTGGGTTTATTAAAAAGACAGGGGAAGGACAGATACCAGCTCTGCCTGCTTTCATGTCATTTCACCTCTGGAATTCCTTCCTCCGGGACCTTAGGCCCCGAGAAGCCTCAAACAGTAGAACCCCAAAACATCACACAGGGAGATCTGGCTCAGCCAGGAGAAAAAAGGAATGCTGAAGTTGTCTCCTACATTTTTCACTTTCCCTGTTGGCTTCCATCAGCCTGCAGAGGTGGCCCACAGAGATGTGGCCCGTGAGGTCCTGGGGACATCTGCGTGGGGACAGAAACCAAATCCTGCTGGATTCGCAGTGGGAGATGGTGTTCTGGCTTCTGGGCATCCTTTCCTCCAAGCAAAACAACTTCACCTTGCTTTCCATGAGAGGAACTGAATGAGATGTTCATCCAGAAGATAAAGAGCATTTTACAGCTGTGAATCACAATTGTGTGAGACAGATAATTAGGCAATTAGAACAATTAGGTGTGAAAAAGATGCTATGTCTGGAAAGGAGGGTGAAGAACAAGGAAAGAAAGGAAAATTCTTGCTGGAAGTTTTTCAAATGTAAATGATGCAGAGATGCTGGAGAGAAGGGAAGAAGAAAGTAAGTTGTCTTGGGAAAGGCATATAAAAATTAATATTTCCCCTTTGAATTTGTGGGATTTCTGTGGTGGCTGTATTTGCTTATCAGAATCAACAATCCAAAACCTACAGAGGACACCATTTATCCATTATTTGGGCTGTGGAGCCATTAAAACTTTTGGCAATCTTTACATTTTGATGCTGTGGTAAGCCAGACCCACCACTTGGAGAGCAGTCCTGCCCCCAGAGAGCCACATTTCCTATCAGGCTGAAACAGCCAGTTCTTCTTCTGGGGATTACAATTTGCTTTGTCTGCCTGGGACTTTTGAGCCTCTCGTGTCTCATACAGGGCTGACCAGAATGTGGTCGTGCCAGAATTGGTTAAAACTGATTGCAGAGTCATTTCAGGGCTTTGCTTTCTCCAGGCTGTCAATTTGGTCATTTGTTCAGGACCTTCAAGGTGAACCTTGGCCTGGAGCAAAGCTCAGAGCCAGGCTGTCCTGGAAACAAGAAAAAATCCCTCCTTCCTTAGGGAGAAGTCAATATCTTGGGTGCATCGGGCAAGAGAAAGGACATTTGCCCTTTCTTTTAGAAAGGGCTAAAGAATTCATGCAGATTAACCCAGCAAACCCCACAGCTGCTCCCCTGAGCTGCCAGGAGCTGCTCTGCCTCTCATTGCCAGGAGCAGATCCAGAACCAGGGTGGAGAAGGGACCATGGCTCTCCAGACTGGGACTGGGACTTTGACAGGTGCTCAGAGATTGCCCAGTTTCTCTGCTTGGGAACAGGGCTTGCTTGCTGTCTGAAAAGCTCCAAAAACATGAAGGAAAAAGTTGGGTTTGTTTTTTTTAGAGCTGTAATTCAGGTAACCAGGGGAAGCTTATACCTTTTTGGGGTTCCATGGCCACTTTCTGCTGCCCACAAATATGGAGAGCTGATTCTCCTTGTCAAAGCCACCTCATAATACCACTTGGACACAGGTAGTTTCTTCTCCTCTTGTAACAACAGCACAGGAAAGCTCAAATTGCTGATTGTGACAGCCCAGGGTTTTTTCAGCATTTATTCCTGCCTCACATGGGGCTCTCCAGCCTCCCATCACCCAGCATAGATTCTGGCCCCCCTCCAGCACCACCATACCCCCCTGTGCCTGCTGAGGTTGCCATCCCTCCCCCTGTCTCCCCACCTCAGCTCACCTCTGCCCTGTCCCCTTCACTTGTGGAACCACTCAGCTTTGTGCTGCTCTTCTTGGAAGGCAAAAAAAAGAGCACAATTTAAAGCACAAAAGGCATTTTCTGGATTTCACAGGCTGTTTTTTGCCCTGATGTTTGGGAAGGGGCTGGGTACAGCATATCCCTGCCAAGGTGCAAGGTGTGGGGGCATTTTTCTGTCCTGCCATCACACCAGCCTATGTGCTCAGCTGAAACAATCCCTTCTTAACCCAGCAGGCAGCTGGAAAACCATTATAGAGATTTCTTCTCATTTTCTACACATGCCAGCAGGGCAAAGGGTGCACACAGGGTGTCTCTTGCTCCTCTCTCCCGCTGCGTGTGGCCTCACAGCCCCTCCTGGGACTGGCATTGTTTGATATTTTACCCACCATTTGTTCTATATTTCACCTTCACTCTCTTGCATTTATCCCAGCCAAAAATCACTTTTTGCTCTGATTTCCAAAAATCCCTCAATGCCTTTTTGAGAGTGCTTCCTTGCCAGCATTTCTGGGCTATAGCATCTTCCCAGGCACATCTGTTCATCCCTTTCTCTGCCTCACATGATCCTGTCCAAATCTCCCCCCGCAGGATTAGGCACACACCCCTATTCAACACATGCCCTTCTGCTGCTGTTGCTGGGCATGAGTGCCAGCTATGCCCGAGTTTTTGGGGGAATTTGTTGCCACAATCAGGTTTCACAATAAAGTTTCACACTTCTCACAAGCCCACTGACACTCTTCTCTAAGTGGCTGAGGTACCTGTGCTTTAAAACACTTTAAAACACAACTTTAGCTATTTAAAGGAAGCGTGTAATGGCATTAAAAAAAAAAAAAAAAAAAAAGTGGATTAGATATTGAACTTATTGAAGCAAATGGGAGTTTAGGCCCTGATGTCAGCCAAGCTGGGGCTTCACCCAGCATCTGAGAGAGCACAGATGAGCAGATGATAGAAACGAGCCAGCTGTGAAAGCTGGGTCTGCAATCTCAGCCTGAACATCCCTGCCCCACATGAGGGTTACAGCAGGGCTCTGCCTCTAATTGCTGTAGGAATTGCCACGCTGTTGCATTTTCTGCTATTCCATCCCTGAAACGAGGACACCTCTGATACAAATGGCAGAGGGAAAAAAGAAAAAGAAAAGGAGAAAAAGAAAGGGAAGGGAAGGGAAGGGAAGGGAAGGGAAGGGAAGGGAAGGGAAGGGAAGGGAAGGGAAGGGAAGGGAAGGGAAGGGAAGGGAAGGGAAGGGAAGGGAAGGGAAGGGAAGGGAAGGGAAGGGAAGGGAAGGGAAGGGAAGGGAAGGGAAGGGAAGGGAAGGGAAGGGAAGGGAAGGGAAGGGAAGGGAAGGGAAGGGAAGGGAAGGGAAGGAAAGGAAAGGAAAGGAAAGGAAAGGAAAGGAAAGGAAAGGGAAAGGAAAGGAAAGGAAAGGAAAGGAAAGGAAGGAAAGGAAAGGAAAGGAAAGGAAAGGAAAGGAAAGGAAAGGAAAGGAAAGGAAAGGAAAGGAAAGGAAAGGAAAGGAAAGGAAAGGAAAGGAAAGGAAAGGAAAGGACCCATAGTTATTATCCTGCCTTATGCACTTATGAAATGAGAAGGTTATTACCACAGAGAGGAATTAAGCTACGATGCTGATGCTGTGTCTCACTGAGGGTTTACAGAGTGGTAATTAAGAGAAGCACTTTCTGCATAAGAGAGCTCTTCTGCTGCAGAGAAAGAAGAAACATTTCTGCTCATTTCAATCAGGCACTGATGGATGGTGTTAATCAGCCAGGATAAGGTGTCAGTGTCCCCCTTGTCCTCTGCAGAGCTCCTGGAGCTGCTGGATAACCCCAGCACGGTCCTTCCTGGCTGGAGCACAGCCCACAGGTCTCGGCAAGTACACAGAGGGGCTGGTTTTACTAGGACAAGGAAAACACCAAGCCTGCTGTTTATTGTTTCAACATTCCCAGCATTGTTTTGGAGCATCTGCAGCTTCACAGACACCAAACCCCAAAATCCCTGTGCCTACATGAATGAAAAACCCTTTTCTCCAGGTCAGGCTGCTCTTGCCCATGGGCAAAAATCACTGGAATGAGTTCCAGAGCCAGTGACTCAGGATGGACACATCTCTGGGGCAGAGGTGGAGGCAAAGGATTTTTTGTGAGTGCCTCTCTCCTAGATGATCCCCATGACCCTCCCTGAGCAGCCTGCTTTGGGAGGCTGCAGGAGGACATTGTGGGCCCTGTGGTGCTTTGAAGGTCTCTTTGAACACACATCCCAGAGCCCTGGGAGCTCTCATCCCTGGGAGGCTGGGGAATCTCCCTCTTATGGGCAAGGAAGCAGCATGGCAAGGTTAAAGCCCCCTGCACTATGTTCAAAGGCAGGAATACGTCGCCACATTTCTCATCACAGAGAAAAGCCAGGCACAATTCTTCCCAAGAATATTTCTGGGTCTCACATTCTCTGAACCTCAGAGAAAGGAAAAAAACAATTCTTATCATTTGCTGTGCCTGTGTTGGTGCAAAAGTGTAATGCAATATGGAGATTGTTCACCCAGAGTGATGGTGTTTTGTTTGCTTGGCCTCTCAGGGCCAAGTGTGTGTGTGTGTGTTGGGACTGTCGGGTGACAGTCACAGGATTCTGTGCAGTGGAATGCAGTTGAGTGCTTGGCAGATATAGAATATTATAGTATAATAAAGTCATTAATTAGCCTTCTGATAAGATGAAGTCCTCCTCGTCATTCTCCCCCCTCACTGGGGATGAAAATATCCTCATCTATAGGAATACCTGAGCTGAGCCGACCTGGGAAGTTTGGGGTGAGCAGGCTACAGCAGGAGCATGTTCAAAACAGTCTCCAGTGCTACAGCCCATGATGGGCACAACCCAAATCCTGTTCAAGGTCATTGAATCCTTCAGAGCTTTCCATCTGCTTGGCAGCTTTTGAGACTGGGTGAAAAAAGAAGTGCAGAAGGTGGCTGATAGGAATGATGTCCTCTGTGCTGGAGAGCAAGAGGTGAGAGAGGAGAAAAAAAATGCAGGAGCCTGAAACCCAGACAGCCAATGTTGCTCCTCTGTTTCTCCACTATCCTTGCCAGGTTTGAGGGGTTTTGGTCCAAGGGAAGCTGTGAAGATGAGCAGAGTGCGAGAGGAAGCTGAGCCTCCCTCCTCAGAAAATGCTTCTTTTGGATCTTTTGCTTCTGGAAAAGTTGGAAACAATTTTTCATGTCCTCCTGCTTGCCCAGAACCAGCAGGGGACTTTCTCTAGCATCTGTCTCTCTGGAATATCACAGGCAGTGTTTATTTTATTTTCAAGCACATCTTTAAAGTGCAGGGAGAGAGAACAGTCCTGGATGTGCCTCAGCAGAGGGTGAAGCTGTGTGCCAGGGGCAGAGCATCGGGCTTGGTGCCAGTGGATGCAAACACTCGTGCCCTGTGGTCCTGCTCAGTCCTGCAACTGACAGAACTCAGACTCACAGCTGTGGGGAAGCAAAAGAGGATAAAATGGTGTTTCTTTGAGGGAAAAAGAGCCTTCCAAGGACACAGCTGTTATTTTGAAGAGTGGAGCAGGAAAAGCCATGGGGGTCCTGCTTTAGGGTGCTGCTCATTGCCACAGGAACTGTCTGAAGGAAGAGAAAAAACCATTGGGAAGCACAGGTAGGGTAGCCCTGGCTCAAGGTGAGCACCACGAGCATCTCCATGGTGTCTCCCTGTGCAAGACAAGGTCTTGATCATGAGTTAAGGGCGTGCACAAATGCCTGGGCAGTTTGTAGAGCAGTCCATGAGCCTGCTCCTGCAGATGCAGCGTCCAGCTGGAAGTCCATGGAGGAACCATGGCAATTTCAGGAGCAAGGCTGGGAAGCAAGACCCTGGTACTGAGCGCACCACAGGATTCCTGTCCCCCTGGAGTAAGGGGAAGGTGATGGACAGAGACATCCCCCAAATCTCTCTGAACAGAAAGAGGCCCCTCCAGAAGATGGTTACAGCCATGGCCTCGCCAGAATTGTCACTGTTGTTGGGACTGGAAAAATGCAGATAAACAGCACAGTTGCTGTCTCAAAGGGAGTGGATTTTTCACTTCTTGGTTAAACTTTCTAAGCTGAAGTCAAGCAGAGAGACACAAGGGTAAGGAAAAATGCCAGTGCTCATGCAGGTTGGGTTTTGGTTGGTCCAGACCTGCCTTTGATGGGATGGATTCTAGTTACCATGAAGGAAAAGGTAAAAAAAAAACCTTTCACAAACCCCATTGTGGTTTTGGCTTTTAACCAGGTCTTAGTGCAACCATGGGCCACACCTTCATCATGTTGGCTTTTACAAGCCCACAAGGACTTGCAGATGGCCTCTCCCACTGGGCCTCAGGCAGCAGAGGCTGCAGCTCCTGTCTTTTTCCTCAGCCTGGGACAGGAGATCATCCAAAGCCCTGGGACAGAGAAGGCTGATGCTAAAAACATCCCCAAGGATTTTCTGTCCAGCCACTGTTGTGTGCTGGGGGGTGACAAAGGAGCCAGCACTGTCCCCAGCCTGCAGCTGCACAGCAAAATGCAGCTTGTTGGAGAGGAACTGAACTGTCAGCACCGCACTTCTCCTTCCCAGGGATAGGGATGAGAGGAACAGGGACTCACATTTCCCAGACTTTTAATCATCTGCTGCAATTGCTCCAATGCACAAGCTACAGAAACTACAGCCTTGGAGCATGGGAATAACTGAGAGCAACCTTTACTGTAAAGTGTAAACAAACAAACAAACAAAGACTTCAAAAAAAACAGCAGCAAACAAGTCCAAGGTTACTGGCCCATACGTGTGATTTCAAAGGCTGAATTTCTTTTCTTAAAAGCAAGGTTGACTCTCTTAGAGTTATTGTTTGGATTACAGTCTTGCTCTGAAAGAGGATGAATCTGCCTCTCTGTGCCAGCAAGGAAAAATGTTGCTATTCACATCTCACTGGAGGTGCTAGACAAAAGTAAGCACTGCCTGTAAATAAGCTGCCTTAATAATTGATTGCCAGCACAGACAGCACAATAGAAAAGCTCCAGAAATAAGTTATTGTGAGTGCAATTTCAAACTAACAGTGCATGAACACCTTCTGAAAAAGCCCCAAAAAGCAAACTCTGAGATTCAGAGAGTGGTAAAACACCAGCTATCAGCTTGTCTCTGCTCTCTGAATAAGAGGCCTCTTATTCCACTCGGGTGATGCAGCACACAGCCACAGATGAGCCCCCTTCAGCAGCCCCTGGTTGCCAAACAGGAAAATAAAAAAGATTTCAAAGTAGCAGGGATGAGTAAGCAGTGGCATGGTGGCAGGGAGCAGGGGAGAGGAGGGAGGAAGAAATGGAGAGGGAGGAGAGATGAATGGATGGATGGATGGATGGATGGATGGATGGATGGATGGATGGATGGATGGATGGATGGATGTGGTCTGTGAATATGGACAATAAGAAATATCATCATATGGAGAGAGCAGCCGCATGACAGACACAGGCATCCTCTGCTCAGGGATGTTTCATCCAGCAGCAATGGGAAGAAGAGGAGGGTGAGGAAGGCAGGACCTCTTTAGGCCGTGTCAGGAGCACAGACTTTATCTGTACCCCTCCCTGAAAAATGCAAGGTATGAGGCACATGGAGAGGACAAGTTTTATCAAAACAAGGTACAAAAGGGAAGAATATGAAGTGTCCATGCCCTGAGATGGTCAGTGCTTTAGAGGGATAATGCCCTTAACACCATGCTTTAAGCTATTAATAAGTCCTCTCTCTTCTCTTCTCTTCTCTTCTCTTCTCTTCTCTTCTCTTCTCTTCTCTTCTCTTCTCTTCTCTTCTCTTCTCTTCTCTTCTCTTCTCTTCTCTTCTCTTCTCTTCTCTTCTCTCCTCTCCTCTCCTCTCCTCTCCTCTCCTCTCCTCTCCTCTCCTCTCCTCTCCTCTCTCCTCTCCTCTCCTCTCCTCTCCTCTCCTCTTCTCTTCTCTTCTCTTCTCTTCTCTTCTCTTCTCTTCTCTTCTCTTCTCTTCTCTTCTCTTCTCTTCTCTTCTCTTCTCTTCTCTCTTATTCTTATTCTTAACCTTATCCTTATTCTATCCTACCCTACCTTATCTTATTCTATCTTATGACTTGGTACAGTTCACTTTAATCTATCATTAGCAAATAGGGGAGAGATGGCAGTGACAGGAAGGAGGGAGGAGAAATTGTAAATAGAAAAAAAAAAAAAAAAAAAAAAAAAACCCCAACATGCAAGCAGAATTTATAATTCCCATACAAAGGAAAGAAGTGTCAATGATGCACATCAAACCAAGGCATGTCCCCTGAGTGCAGCCAGCAGCGGGCACGTTCCTCCAGAGCCACTGGAATTGGGCCCCCCAAAAGGATAGCAGGGGAGAGGACAGAGCCCCACGGGACCTGCCACAACCTGGCACCCTGCCCTGCAGCGTGGGGCCACGCAGCACAGAGCCACCATGGTCACTGCTCTCCCAGGAGCTGGGAAAGGAGGGTGTGCCTGACCCAGGGGAGCACCAGCCCTGGCAGCATTTCTGCTCTCCCACATCCAGGGATGTGGGAGGAGCTCCTGGCTGTGTCCGGGGGCTTTGGGTGCTGCCACACTCTGCACACCAGTGTGGACTCAAGGAGGAGCAGCATTTGGACACCTGAGGTCCAGGTTTCCTCACACGGGCCCCATGTGCCACATGGCCCAGGCTGCCTCGGGGTGCCAGAGGGTGAAATCCATTCCAGCTGCAATTTGGGGGAACCCACTTAAGCAGAGGCGGGCTCCCAGGTGATGGTGGGAGGCTCTGGTGAACATCCAGGTGCCAAAAGTCCAGCCAGGCCCAGGGAGATGCTGCATTGCTGTGAGGATGCTCACAGGAGAGGTGCGCCAAGATGGGGGAGAGAGGGACACTGGACAGGGGTCTCTGGACAGTGAGCAGGCTCAGGGACATGGTACAAGGGTGTCACAGTCGGTGACAGAGGACCAGCAGTGCCAATGGCTGCTCCTCCCTCAGCAGGAGCTGCCAGGAGGACACTTCAGTCCAGGTTCCAGGGAGAAAACTGAATTTCCACGTGGTGAAGCAGAGCTCTTCCTCACACACCTCTGTCACTCTTGTGCAGAGAATGGCACAGGAACAGGCGGGAGGCAGTATTGTAGAAAGAGCAAGGAAGGCTTTATTCAAGAGAACCCCGTGGTTTTTATAGAGGTATGATACATTCTATTTGATTGGCTAAATAACAAAAACACCTTCCTCATACATGGTCCTTGAGAAGAACAGAACGATGAAGTAGAAAAACACCACCTGCAGATTGTTTATACTTAACAAGTTATCACATCCTTACAACTCCCTAAAAATTCTCACAAGCTGCTGTGAGAAACGCTTTCCCTTTCTCTCTCTCTGTCCCATGGCATCCACATACCTCAGCTGGGAAACTGCACTAAAGAAATCTTAGGAAAATAAAACCTTTTCTGTTCAGTGGCTGTTTCCCCTGTGAAACCACTTCCCAGCCTTTCCACGGGTTTGCTGTGGCTCAGCCATCGCTCCATCTAGTGGGAATCTGCTGCACAGAGCTGAGAGACACCGGGGTGGCATCGCTGCCTGGGGGCTGTGTACAAACCATGAGCAGGACAGGACTGCTGAGAACCCACCTTGAGCTGTTTTGTTTTCCAGCATCAGCCTCATTACATGGTTATGGCAACGGGAAGATGCCATCAGCTCACATCCCAGGCAGCAGACAAAGAACTTAATGTTACAACTTTATAAGTTTTTTGACCAATCACACAAAGCAAAAGCACATTGACTGTTCCATCTAACCACTCTAAGCACAGGTACCTTTGGTTAAAACAATGCTTGCTTATTTCAAATACAATACCTGCTTGTAAGCCTTAAGATACTATGCACAGAGCTCCATTAATAAGCTTAGAACTTCCTAATATCTCACTAGATAGACTTTTCTGCAGCTTAAGGAGTTATTCTAGACAAGTGTCAATACACAGACCATTGTTCCATTTGTCCTTACTTTTCTACTTCTTCCATAATTTTTCTGCTGACCAATCTCATGGCTGCTGCTTAGCTCCAATCACAGCTCTGCTGTCTCTGAGGCCTGCCTTTTGCAGCTTTCCCAAAACGCTCTGATGTTATGGATTCCAGCAGGGTGGCACACAGGGAAGGCTCCGGGTCAGCCACTGCTGCTGCTGGCAGGGCAGGGAGCAGCCACGCTCCGAGCCCTGCCCTGCCTCGGTGCCCGCAGGGGATCTGGGCAGGAGGGAGGATCCACCAGGGCTGGCAGGAGCAAAGCGAGGATTCAGATCTCAGCGTGTGACAGATGAGTAATGTGATGATTGACCGTCACAATTAACAGACAAATATTATGGATATAGGTGAAGAAAAGTTTTATGGATTTATAGTTAGGTTTTACCCCCTCACGTGGTTACAAGGGACAGCTGGAGTTGGGACATCTGGGAGGGCTGGCTTGTCACTAGGTGACGTCTGACCTCCAATCAGGATCTGAGGAAGACATCTCCACCACTCGTCAGTGGAGGACAGAACTTTGGGAGGGGTTAAAGGGTTAAAAGGCAAAATCTCCATTGTGTGGGTGAGCACATGGTGGGAAAATCCTTTGCTCCTGGTGCCTTAACCCTTATCTCTATTCAGTCTTCTGTTGTGTTTTTGGTAAGGTTTAATAAACCTTTCTAAATTATAAAAGTGAGTAACCATTCCTCACAAGGGGCACTGAATGTCTGCACAAACACTGAACTCGAGGAGGGAGCGCTCCTGCTCCACCCGATGCAGGCAAACTCCCAATCTCCAAGGAGTTCAAGCAAGGATTTGAGGGGAGAGTTCTCAAACCTCCCCTGCTCCACTCCGCTCCTTCCCTCTCCTCCCATTCTGGGGATGCACCTCCCTACTTAACTCCATCCCTTAATTTTCAAACTTCCTTGGATTCTTGTTTAAAAACACAGTAAATTGGATCAGAAAGTCACTCTTTAAGCCCAGAATCACTGGCTGCTCTGTAAATCCCACCACTACACTGACAGTCAAACAGGATAAAGGTCAGAGCAGCCACAGAACCAGAAAAAATGCCTAAAGATAAAAGAGAAAAAAATGCCCCTAAAAAAACCCCAGAAAAACAAATTCCCCTAAAGATAAAAGAGAAAACTGGAAGGCATCACATAAGAAGGAGACGGACACTGGGATGGGATGTTACAATTTTAGCTAATTTTAGCTAGGCTAAGTCTGATGCAATGTTCTCTGCAGGTGAAGGTGCTAATTTTCCTGCCTGTCCTCCTTCTTCAAGCCTTGAAAGCCCCTATCCACTGCTCAGTGTTAGCAGAGATAACACGCCCAAAAATGCTGAGCTCTGAGTGAGAGCAGGTGCCTGCATTGAATGATAACCTTAAAAATCCTCATGCAAAGTCAGTGACATTCCTGCATACCTGTGAAGTTGCACAGGGGGAAATTCCCTTGAAAGCAAATGGTGTTTGTTCTGCCATTCTAAAATCCATCCCTTTCTCCTGGAGTGTGGAGGGAGATATGAGATGAGATGAGATGAGATGAGATGAGATGAGATATCAGCTTTTACCTGGCTCAGTACCACCGCTGCAGTTTTAAATAGGAAGGGAAAAGTCAGAGGAGTAAATCAAATTCATGGGCACGGATTCCCATTGGTGTGGGACTGACATTGCTGCTTTGGTTCCTGAGCTCCCCACGTTCCAGGGCCTGACACAGAATCTGCACAGTCAGGGTAAGCCCAGAGTGAGCATAAAAGGCCCAAACTCAGTGATCACCATCAGGACACCTCACAGAAAGGCACAGACTGAGCTCTGAGCAGGGATGTGCAGAGGGATGGGGATGGGGATGGATCCCCAGCCCCGCACTCACATCCTCAGCAGCACCTGAACTCAAGGCTCAGGAGTTCAGTGGGGATCGTCTCCCTAAACCCATCTGCTTCTCCATCCAAACTGTAACTGGGAACAACATCTGGGGGTGAAGGCATCAGCAGGCCTTTTTTTTTTGCAGCCTTTGAAGTGGCCTGGGCTGTTGTGGTTGATGACAGAGAAACGCCTCACTCTGTCCTAATTCCCTTGGGGTGAGCAAAGTGAGTGCCCAAGGGTGGGTGGGCAGAGGTGTCACTCCTGCATGCCAGTGGCACCTCCCATCTCAGTTCTCTCTTGGAAAGAAAATCTCTGGAAATAAACACCTGAAAGCTGTGGTGGCATTGGGGAAGGGAAATAATATTTTTCTTGTGTTTAAAAGGGGAAAAATCAAGCATCCTCACTTGTATCAATAACGGTATGACCAGCAGGACCAGGGCAGTGATCATGCCCCTTGTATTCACCACTGGTGACACCACACGTCAAATCCTGTGGTCAGTTTTGAGCTGTCACTACAAGAAACACTTTGGTGAAGGGGCTGAAGCACGAGTCTCGTGGGGAGAGGCTGAGGGAGCGGGGGGTGACAGCCTGGAGGAGAGGAGCTCGGGGGGACCTTCTCTGTTTCTACAACCACCTGGAAGGAGGTTGTGGCCAGCAATGGATCAGTCTATTCTCCCAAGCAGCAAAACATTGACACCACAAAATGCCCTCAAGCTGTGCCAAGGGAAGTTCAGATTGTATGTTAGGAAATATCCTCCACCAAAAGGGCTGCCGAGCACTGGAGCACGCTGCCCGGGACAGTGGCGGAGTCACCATCCCCGGAGGTGTTTTAAAGGGAAGATGTGGTCCCGAGGGACGCGGCTGGGGGGCGGGCGGCGGTGAGAGCGGCCCCGGGGCTCCCGGCGATCCCGGCGGCTTTTCCAGAGGAGCGGGAAAGGGAGAGCGCGGGGCCCGCAGGGCGCGGGATGGGCGGCAGGGGGCGCCAGAGGCCGCGCTGAGAGCGGGAGCGCCGCGCGGACGGACAGACGGACACGGACAGAGAGACGGACACGGACTGAGAGACGGACAGAGACACGGACACAGACTGAGAGACGGACACGGACAGAAACATGGACACGGACAGAGAGACGGACACGGACAGAGACATGGACACGGACAGAGACATGGACACGGACAGAAACAAGGACAGAGAGATGGACACGGACAGAGAGAAGAACACGGACAGAAACACGGACAGAGACACGGACACGGACAGAAACATGGACATAGAGACAGACACGGACAGAAACATGGTCAGAGACATAGACACGGACAGAGACACGAACATGGACAGAGACACGGATACAGACAGGGACAGAGACACGGACATGGACAGAGACACGGACACGGCTACAAACGTGGACAGGAGCAGAGACACAGACAGGGAGACGGCCATGGACACGGACACCGTGACAGCTCCGGGATCCGCCGTGTCCCTCCCGGCACGAGGTGTCCCCGGGACACACCAGCCAGCCGGCCCGGAGCCTGTCACCGCCCGCCTTTTCCCTATCCCTCCTGCCCTTTCCCTGTCCCCTCCTGCCCTCTCCCTGTCCCATCCTGCCCTTTCCCTGTCCCCCCGGCGCTGTTTCGGGGGCTGCTCCCAGGGATGCTGGCCCGGGAGGCTCCCGGGGCTGCGGCCTCGGAGGGCGGGAGCAGGAGCACGGAGGGACAGCGGGTGCAGCTCCGCTGTGACACAGCCCGGCTCGGAGCGCCCTGCAGTGACACAAATTCTGCACTTTCACCCTTTCCTTTCCCGTCACACGCTGCTAGGTGTCACGGGAGTTCCGCACGGGAATTCCAGGGTCCGGGCTATGGCCGCCGTGTCCCCCGTTCCTCTGCAGAGAAGTTTGCCTTTAGTTCTCGCTGCCCAGGTCTGTGGATGCTGAGGATCACCCTTGGGGAGGGGGCTTGGGATCTGGATCCAGGATCAGCTCGGTGCTGTGATTTGCTGCCTCTACTGCACAACATTGTCTTTTTGAGACCTGACATGCAAAATCATTTCCTATTTCTGTCACTCTCCCAATCTCTTCTAGTAAAATAATAAGTAGAAAACCCATCTCAGTCAAGGGAGGGGGAACAAAAGAAGACTTTCACAGGTGTCTTGACAGAAACTCCAAAGGCAGGGAGTGCTCAGCACAAATCCAGGTGTCTCCTCCAATGACATTTTCATGGAGATAATCACATATCTCAGTGACCATTGCGATGAAAAACAATTGGCTTAATAATTCCTTTTTCTGTTACCTTTCTTCCCAAGAATCAGTTCTGAGTTGGAGCCACTGTTAAAGCCAGCTCCCTTTGCTGATCAGTGCTGATTTTGGAGTGCACCTCCAGCAGCCTCTGTGCACTTCCTGACTCATCAGACTGATCCCTCCTGTACCACACCCTGTATTGCAGCCTATACTTTGAGTACTAAACTACTTAAATTAATAAAAAACAATTCTGGATGACGGAAAACTGAAGAGTCCCTCTTCTCTACCAACAGGAGGACAAGATACTTCCAGACAATATTTTTCATTTTCTTTTTTAGGTTGAATGTTAGTTTTTTAGGTTGAAATTTTAGGTCGAAATCAGCTTTTTCATTTCTTTTCATATTAAGAAGTCAGATGAGCCCGGATTCAGATAGCCAGAAATTTCATGGAGCCCCAACTGTCTCTAAGTCCTGAATAGAAGCAAACCTTTGCAGCGACCCAGGGGCTGCTGTCCCTCAGAAGTGCAGGGATCACCTAGAAACTCCAGGTGTGATAGTCTTCAAAGATGCTTTTCATCCCAGGCAGGATGAATCCACAACTTTCTGAAGCCACAAGTGCCAGCTATTTCCACCAGTCCTGGAATGATTGCGATGCTCATTCTTGTGAAAGTTGATCCCGTTGTTTGAGTAGGCCTAATCAATGGCATTAGCTATAAATTGCAACTCCCTTTTCATTTTCTTCCCTCCCATTTTCACTTCATGGATATATTTTGTTAGGACACGCTGTTCTTGTGGCTCTCAGCATCCTCACAGCCACAAAACTGCTTCTTGAATCAGAGCTCCTTAAAGCCATGAAAACAGAGTTTAAGGAAACCATGATGTGACCTGCAGCATCTTCATAAAAGACTAAGAGCACTCCGAGAAGCCCATGAGCAGTACATTTCTATGGGTAAAAATACATATGAATATGTTTTTAATGTTTTATTCATAGCTGCATTGCACTGATAAATTATAGGGTACAAACTGTGTGACAAGACATAATTAGGAGCACTATTTATTTTAATTAAGGTGTATTATTAGATATAGTAGTCCAGCTCCCCAGAGGTGCAGCAATAGCTCTCTGAAGGGATGTATGCAAAACATCCTTTCATCATACAAGAAATCTGCTTCATGTTCTGTAATTCCTGTGCAAAACAGAGAGGAAAACAACTCCTGTAAGGGCTTGGGAAATCCTGCTTTGCTGGTGAACATGAGAAATGGAGTGTCAAGGGGAAAGTAGTGCTGCAAGTCAGGGACTGAGCAAGTGGCAGAAGGGATTCTCAGGTTCTGACATGGTCCCTGGGGGTGGTGAAAAGGTTTTGCTGCTTGGTGTTGTGGGGACATCCCTCACTGGCTGCAGGTGTTTTGTCTGGGCTGGCATCAGGCATCCCTTGGAATGCACATTCCCTGTAGATGAACAGGGAGTTTTCCAGGGTTTCTTTTCCAGGTTTGGAGGGCACAGTTGTCTCTGCTCATCCTTTAGAGGTGTCACACAGAACTTCTGCCTGACACAGGCTGAGCTCAGAGCTGTCCCCTGGGGAGGGCAGACACTCTAAGTGGTGCTGTTGTTTCCTGCTGTTGAAGAAGCAGATAAAGGAAAAATTTCACACTCCAAAGGGTACCCAGACACACACTTGTGGCTGTCTGTCTGCCCTGGGTGCTGCTCCCTGCGTCCTTGTCTGGATTGCAGCAGCATCCCTGGGGCTGGCAGCTGCAGCCCTGCCTTCACACTGTGCCCAGGCTGCACCTGGGATAAGGAACCACCCAGCACAAGGAATTCCCCCAGGCAACATCACTTTCATGTGAAATGATACCAGGCCAGCTTAGGCAAAATGTCATTTACAGGGAGAGGGAATAGCAAAAAATGGAGCAGTGAGACCAAATGCTGAACTGGGATGATCTTTCTCTTCTCAACACAGATTGCTAAATCCACATTTAGAAATCCTAAGGCCACAAAATGGATCTTGGAAGCAGGGATTGAGAGGAGCCTGGCACTGGGCAAACAGGCTGAATCAGGACCCTGACAGGCAGCACCCTCCTGCTGTTTCTGCACAAGAGCTGGATCTCATCCTGGTTTCTGCCCATGATCAGTTGACTTTGAGATGTCACACTGGGATGATGAGACTTCTGGCCAAGGACTTCAGGGTTTTTAACAATATTTCAAACAGCCTGTCACTTTAAGCCACTTTGGGAAAGTTGAAGGAGTTAATCACCATTTCCATGAGTGGCAAAAAGATGACAAGAACTATCTCCAGAGGAAGCTTCCATCCCTGAAGGCCAGAAGAACTGATTCCTCTCTCTTTGCAAGAAACATCAGAAGGAAGGAGATCTCTGAATTTTAATGCCTGTTTCTGTATGTGATTAAGCCCATGTGAGAAGATGGCAGCAGTGCCTGTATGGACCATTGAAAATTCGTGTTGGCAGGGGAAGGAGAGGGCAGAGGAAGGTCACAGCAACATCCAGAATGTCCTTTACCATCTCTGCCTTGCACTCAGCACACACAGAAGCAGAATTGCCTGAGCTCCACTCTGAGTTATTGCAGCAACACAGCCAGTGCAACCCCACCCCAGCAGGGCTGCTCCAGCCCCTTTGCCATGATTTTTGGGGTTGATTTATGAATGGGGGAGAAGGAGCTGCCATCAAGTTGTCATCTTTGTTCCACTTTCATGCTCGTAGTTACTGTTTTCTGACAAATGTGGGTACTGAGGGGCCAGGCTGACCAGCCTAGCATGAGGGCTCCCCACACCAGACACATGATCTCGCATTATCTTTGCTCCCTCACCTTTAAAACTGCTCTGACTAATTAGATTCAAAACCCACAGGTATCTGCCAGGTAGGTGCTGGTACCTGGGAGGGAGCCTTGGCTGAATGGAGGTGGAGGCAAGGTGATCTATGGAGTCATTCTTGAGTGAAATAAACAGCAAGGAAGGGGTGGCTGAGCTGCACTCCAGGTGTGCATCCACAGCCCAGCCTGGGCAGTGTCTGATTGTGTGACAGGCTGCAAAGAGTGGGCAACAAACAGCACCAGGGCACAGGCAGGTGGGAGCAGGGGTTCATCCCTGGGACCATCTGAAGGTAGGAATCTGGCCTAAAGAAAAGTCTTCTGGTAAACAGGAATAATGTTCTGTGTTATGCTGACACCACATCTACTCCAACTTTCAGCTCATTCCACTTTTAATAGCACTAAACTAGGGGTAAATATGAGCAAGTGGCTTCCACAAAGTGCCACCAAGAAGATTAAGATCAGATCTGTAAAGCGTGAGCATCTCTCCCTACTTTTACCCTGAGGGTTCCTCTAGGGCAAGGGGAATCCACAGACCCTGAGAGGAGGCTGCTCCTCAGCTCCCCATCTCCCACACCTCTGGTGGGAGCATGTGGCCTTCCCTGGCTCCATCCCCTCGAACAAAGGGACTAAAATCAATCCTATTGGAAAAGGGAATTGAAATGGAGGCAGTCCATATTAATGTGCTGCTCATTAAATGGAGAGGAAAGGCTTTTCACAGCCCCCTACGCAGATGCACACATCCACAATTATCTTTATAAATTCTAAATCAAACCAAATTAGCAGCCTAGCACTGAGCAATAAACATGATTTGATTAGGTATTCCATACCCAGGGCACAACAGGATTTTTTGGGTTTTTAAATACTCAATTACCATCATGATCCTGTGTTCTGTGTGCTATAAAGTGCTCAGTGCCCTGTGTGACAGCTCACAAGAGCTGGCAGCTCTGCAGCTCACTGTGCTTTGAGTGGCACTGCCACTGTCACCTCCAGCTCCTGGAGTCACCAAGGGCAAAGTCCTGCTCCTGAGCCAGGGAAAACCCCAGAATCAATACAGAACCCATGAAGGGACTGAGAGCAGCTCTGCCAAGAAGGACCTGGGGACAGGGGGGATGAAAAATTGGACATGACCCGGTGTGGTATTTTTGGGTTTCCAGGATGAAGGAGGACTCCATGTTCTTAGAAGGCTAATTTATTATTTTATGTTATTATATTATATAAAAGAATATTATACTAAACTGTACTAAAGAATACAGAAAGAATACAGACAGAAGGCTACAAAGAATGATAATGAATTTTGTGACTCCTTCCAGAGTCCCAACACAGCTTGACTGTGATTGGTCATGGAGTAAAAACAATTCACATGTTGGATAAATAATCTCTGACCACATTCTAAAGCAGCAAAACACAGGAGAAGTAAATGAGATAATATTGTTTTTCCTTTTTCTCTGAGGCTTCTCAGCTTCCCACAAGAAGAATCCTGGGCAAAGAAAATTTTTCAGAAAATATTATGGTGACAACATGGCAGCCCAGAAAGTCAACACACCCTGGGCTGCACCAAAATCAGCGTGGAGAGCATGTGGAGGGAGGGGGATTGTCCCTCTCTGCTCTGTCCTTGTAAGGTCCCAGCTGCAGTGCTGCATCCAACTCTGGGGCTCCCAGCACAAGAGCTGGACCTCTTGAGGCTCTCCTGTGACCCATCATTGGGAGTGTTCAAGATGAGGCTGGACCAGCAACCTGGTTCCTTCCAACTCAAACCATTCTATGATTCACAAAATCCTTCGTTCTCCTGGGAGCAGGTGGCTGTGGCTCTGCCTGGGTTGCTCATTGTCAGCTCTGGTGCTTTAGGGGTGGGTGTAAATTTGGTGATAATCAGGAGAGGTCAGTACAGCTACTCCCGTGCTTCACATTAAACATGTGTTTTCATTCAGGGAAAATCCATTACCTAGAATTTCTTCACTGCATTCAGCAGCTAAAGGGCAATGCCCAGAGAGAGCAACTCAATTTTTGCCGATGTATTAAATTCTCTCCATAGGGCACAAACATGTAATATTGTTTTCCTAAAAATCCAGGGAGCCATACTCACCATGGAAAAGCAAACCAGACTTTCTGCAGAAAAGGTTAAAGCAAAGAGGCTCTGGCTGTAACAGCTCCTTCAATCTCCTTTGTCATTTCCAAATTTGAAAAGGAGAGAAGCCCAGGAATCATGTTTTTTTTTTCCACTATGAAATATAACCCAGTGCCAGTTGTGTTTGGTATGGCCTTTTCTCAAAGGAGAAGAAATTGATTTAAATCTTTATAGGTAAAAAAAAGAGCTGTTTCTGCATTTCCCATGCTGAGCTTAAAAATTTTATGGGATGGTGCCATCAAACCTGTAATTTTCCTGACAGTCCTTTGAAGGACATACTTCTTCCACTTCTCTTTTTTCTTACCCCTCAGAGGATGCTCAGGACAGAAACCTCACCTGTGCTCAGTAAGGGCTCCATGGCTGTTTGCAGCTCGTGTGGAGGGAGGGTGATGAATTCTGGAGGTCTGTGTAACTGAAGGTTAAACAATTAATACCATCAGTTAGATCAGCTAAATAAATGGCTGAACCACCCTGAAGTGCTGCATGATGTGCTCCTGCTGTTAAGAGGTGCCACAAGGAGGGGGTGGCAAGTTAGCACTTATGCCTAGTGTGGTGCTTGAGGAAAAGTTCAAAAGTTTCTCTCTTTGTTTGTTCAGAGTTTGGATAAACTGCACAATTTTTTCAGCAGTTTTGAAGTCTTTCTGCTGCAAAACTAGAAATGAGAATTCCCATTTCAGTTTCCCCACACTCAGCATGTCTGATTATAGTGGTTTTGTTTCTGTTTCATTTTCTTAATTATCAGTTATATCAGTTACTTTATTATTTGATACTTCAGTAATTCATTTTGCCTTCCCAGTCAAAACCCCCTAAATTAGTTTCATTAAAATTGAGTTTCTTGCAATATACATCAATTTAAATGGAATAATTTACTAATTTATCAGCTCCCAGAGGCTCCTATCCTTACAAAATTCCACTCACACCCCCCATTTTTTTTGGCAGGGTACATTTTCTTTCATCGTTCAGAGGCATCAGCATGAAGTTTCCACTCTTGCTTGCTGTTATCCCTGCATCTCTCAAAGCAAGCAAGACCATGCCCTCATGGGATGCTCAGCTCCCATCACACCTCCTGCATTCCCTTGCCTTTGCCATTGAGTTCAGCATTTCATTTAGCTTTTGTAACTTTCTTGGTTCTCAGAAAGTCCCTGTGTCTCACATCCATGTGAGAACAGGGCTTAAAATGGCTCTGCAAATAGTTCATCATCCAAAATGATCTGCAGAGAGAGGCACAGCAGCTCCAGCCCCCAGGCAGGGTTTGTTCTCTATTGCTGATGAGTGACTGATGCTCCCAGGGCTTCCCACAGCCCCAGCTCGCCCTGTGCTGAGAGGGATGAGGTCCCTTCATCAGATGATGTCACCAGCTAAAATAGATGAGTTTCCAATCACAAAACCTTCCCTCCAGGTGCACACATTACTCAGAGCTTGGCCACTCTGATCATGTCTTCTAGGAATACAGACTCTCTCCTTGTCAAGCATTTTCTTTTCTTCTACCAAGATGAAGAGAGAGACTTCTTTAATAACTGGACTTTACTACGTTGTCTGTTCCACGGAAGTAGAAACACAATTCACAATACAAAACTTCTTGTGATGGAAGAGAGGAAATGGAGCTGTACCAGTCACTGTGGGCCAAGAGGAAAAGGCTCTATAAAACCAACATGTTGAGATACTCACTGCAAAGAAACTGCGGGGAATCTGCTCGTGAGAACACTGCTCAATTTCCACTCCAGAGCCCTGCTGTGACCCCATGTCCACGTGAGGAACAGCCAAGTTGAAGAGCACAGATGGAGATAAGAGCTGCTGCTCATGCTGCAGACAGCAGCCTGGAGGGGTTAGAGACTGTTCAGAGGCCAAGGACACAAAATAATGCCCTAAAGAGCACTTTTAATATGCTGGATAGTTTTCGTACTGTGCTGGATACTCTTGTCAGAAAGATGGTGGAACTGGGGAGGCCAGGTAAAGAAGTCTAGAGCCCAGCAGCAGGTAGAGACTGGAAAGTTTAATTCATGGCTACTGCAGCCTTCTCTAGGCAGAGAGGGAAAAGGAGCAAGGGGCAAAAGCAGTGTGAAATGTGAGAGTAGGAAGCACTGGACTGACCAACACAGTGCATGAGAAGCGAGGTGCTGGTTCTGGCATGGAGGTGGGAGTCTCACTCTGCCCAGGTGGATTTGCACTGGTTTGCTGTGTTTGAAACACTGCTGGAGAGGTGGCTTTAATACACCTTGGAGCACAGCTGAGTGATAATCAGGAAAGGAGGGTACAGTCTGTGCAGTCAGCACAGTCTGAGTTCTCCCCTGAGGTGATGTGAGCTGTAACAGTGCAGCCCCTCAGCTAAAGGATGCTGAAGAGCACGTGCCTGGTTTTGATCCCTCCTTTTCTCTTCCAGTGCATTTCAATCACATCTGCAGAGTCTCTGCACAAACCTGCCCCGTCTGTGGGATCTGTGTAGCTACAGCAACACCCAGGTTTGAAGGCTGCCGAGTCACCACCCAAGGGCTCTGTGGCTGCACTGTCCCAGGTGAGCAGCAGAGTGTCACTGCAGGCAGAACAAAGCTGGTTTATGTCACATCTGCCACAGCCTCGCAGCTCCCAGCCCCGACAGAGCTCAGTAACTTTTTAACCCCTCCTGACTTATCTGCAATTCAGATTTCTCCAGGCTGGCCTGGTGGCTCCAGTCTGCCTCTCTCCGTGCTGGGCTGGAAGCCACAATTGTCACATGAAAAATCACACTCTTCTCTCACTTTCTCCTTTGAAATTATTTCACTGCTTTAACAGAACATGGAAAATTCTGAGCTGCTTTGAAGTACATTTTTTCACAGAGGGTTCCTCTGGGTAAGGCTGACTGACTTTGCCTGCTCTTATCACTGAGCTCCTCTTCCTTCCCTCTGCTCCAGCCTGGCCTCTGGAAGCTGGTGAGCTCCATTCTTTTGGGCCCCAGGTGTTAATCCAGCCGTCACAAATACAGTTCAAATAGTTGTTTTTTTCTGACAAAGACATTTCTCTGTCTTCTCTCACAGAGTCAGGAAGGGACTGTAAGGCATATTTATTGTCAATAACTAGCTGTGAGTTTACCAAGTTTAAATATTAAATCCCAAAAGCCATGAAAATGATGAGGTTTTCTATTTGCTTATTAAGATGTTTGCAGTATCTGTAAGGAGAAAATTCCTGTCACCAGAAAGGGCTGTATAATTGCCCATAACACTCCAAGTTAAATGGATTTAAGTGAGGATCTGTCCTATGAAGACACAAAAAGCAGGGAGGGAAACTTCTGTTCCATCTCTTTGATAGAGATGCCTCGTTTAAAAGTCTTTTGGGTGACTACTAATAAAATTTGGCCTCTAGAGCTTAAAATACTCCTTTTCTTTTTGGTATAGCTTGCTACTAGGACAAACCCACTCAAAGCTGTGTCTAATCTGGAGTGCTCCCTGTTACTTATGCTTCCTCCCTGGCAGACCCAGCCTGGTCTCTTTCTGACAAAACAATGCTCAAGGATCAGAAAAAATTATCCTTTTGGTGAAGGTGGGAGTATTTTCCCAAGCAACCCTCACTCTTCACACTTGTCTGCATACATACTACGCAGGTTAAAACTCCCCTTGAAGAGCTCATCTCCTGAGGGCTCAGTCCTCCAGGGAAAGCTCCTCTATCCCACTGAGGAAGCTTCTCAACCATGCCTGTCCCTTGGGAGGAGCCTCTTGTGCTTCACAAAAAGAAGGTAAGAGCCAGACTCTGATGGAGGGTGTGTGGGGATGAAACGAGCATCGCCAGCCTCTTGTGGAACGATGGATTTTCTGACTAAATACAAAGATGATTTATTTATTTGTTTTCTTGAGGGTAGCAAAATACAGTAACAAAATGCCCACAGAGGTTGTGGCACCTCCGTCCTTTGAGATAACTGGGCATTTAACCTCCAGCGCTCTACTCCAGATGGATTTCTGGAAATCTGTTCCACAATTCTACTTGATGACTCACAGCAAAGGAAGCTGCACAGTAACAAGTGGAGACCATGCGTGCTTGACCTCCAGCCTATCCCTAACTGATGGAATGTCTTTGCTATTAGACATGTTCTACATTTACCTTTAAATAACTACGTTATCAGAACAGGTTTTCTACACAACTCAAGTTCTGTAGTTTGTATTATGGATCTTTTGCAACAATATGAAAAGTTTTTTTTTTCCCTGATACAGAGGACAGGATCAAATGGACACTTGCGTATTACAGCCTTCCACTAAGGCAAAAGCTTGCTCCTAACAGCAATGCTGTGCCAGAATACTCCATCAAAACCCTTTCTCTATCACTAATCACACACACAGTAACATCTGTGCAAGCCAGTTGGCTCTGGACAGCTCCTGTGGTTCTTGAAAGACTATTTCTTGGCAGGTTGTGTTTTTCACTCTAATTGAAAGGTTAATCAAATCAGTCATACTTGTATGTTGGCTAAATAAACACACTGTCTTCACTGATCATGAAACAGATGCACTACCACTCACGTTTCCCATGGGGTACATTTGTTCCATGATCACATTTGGTTTTCTCCAAGCTTCTCTATGCAGGATCTGACAGCATTTTGGATAGTTTTCGTAAGGAAATTTACCTTGCAGATGCTACTGCATTCACATGTCTTAACTTTCAACAGCTTTTGGCAAAGGTATTACATATCCTCAACACTGCTTCATTGTAGGAAACGTGGAGGAAGCCAATCCTACAAGAGGCTGAGCACTCCTCACAAGCATAAATCCATCATGGAGTGGAGCAGTCTGTGCTGCTGAGGCTGGAACTGCCATCAAACCAAACCTGTTATCCCCTTGCCTCCCCTCAGCGGGGCTCTCACCTGCACCCAGCTGTTGCAGCAGCTCTCTTTAGCTCCTAGGACCCAGTGGGGCAATGTCATGTGCCCTGGGCCTGACTTTGTGCACAGCTGAGCTGACACATGTGTCTCTCTGAAAGCAGCATTTTCACTTGGTAGGACAACACATTGCTGGGAAGGCAGGCAGAAGATTTGCTGAATGCATGACAGGCATAACACCCACATCCAAGTTAAGATCTGTGTACCACAAAACTGCTAAGCATTCAAAAGCTGCAACAGCTGATAATTGTTCTAAAGGAAAAGGCATTCAAAAATCTTCCTGTCACTTGGTAATGAGTACAATGAAGAAAATATTTTCATTGAAAGAGATTAACACAGATTTAGATCATTTCAGTATTGCATTCTTAAGAGGGAAAAAAGGCATTTATTTCTCCAGTAAAAATAGTATTCATGCAATGTATTATGATGTGCTTTAGGGTGAGATTAACTTTATTTATTTCCTGTGTTCTGAAAGATTCAGGTAACTACTTTGTTGAACTGTTGAGAGATGTGTCTCTGCAGGGCTCTTGAAGTCAGGTTTCAGAGATGTTCTCTCCCTCCACTGACAGGGAGACCAGACTTGCCAGGTCCAATGTCTGCACAATTTAATTTGTACCACAACTCATCAACCAACAGTTAACTCCCACTGCGTCCCTTCTTTGTTACTATTTTTAAAATTAAAGCACAATATCATATAATCAATTTCCAACCTTAGGTCTCTACATTACAGACTTTTCCTTCATCTGTCTCATAATGAAAAGGAAGCTGCACTTCAGAAAGTTGAACATCACACCAAAAACAAACACAGAACCCTGACACAAGTAAACAGCATTTGTGAAAAAGTACCATTTCCTCCCATCCTTACCACACCTTTTTAACCTTTTATTCACTTAAAACCTTTGTGACCAAAGTGCAACATTCTCATTTATCCCACTTTAGAAAAGTCACACTGGTAGAAATGTTACCATTCCTGTGATCCTTAGGTAACCCCTACTGCTCCCAGAAGAAAGCCAAGCACAGGAGCTGGTCAGGACACAGACACAGTTGAGGAACCAGAGGCAGCAATAAAAGGCAACAGGCACACAGTGACCTCTGAGGGACCTCACTCATCTTGACATTTACTACAACTGTGGTCTTACAGCAGCAATCTGTCATTCACTGAAGCACTTTGTTCAACTAAGGCACTGGGAGAAAGGCAACAGGATCAGTAAACCCAAGCACCAGCTGGATTTAAGCCACAGCACAAAAGAGATTTGAAATCAGTAATTTCCCTGATGGGGGAGTGCAGATATTCACTTGTCTATAAAACATCAGAGCTGAATTGTCTTGATGATCAGAAAGAAAAGAAATGCTTTTAGGATCACTTTTTCATCTACAGGAATCTAAACTGATAAAAATGATCAAATCAGATTATTAGAACTCTGTGTGTTTTAGGAAATACCACTGAATATAGATTCGGGAGACTGGTTTTTTAATATTTATTTAGTAAAACTCACTATACAAACAAAAGGTTATCACAACAGTAGAATATGCAGGGTTATAGTTTCTCCTTCAAGCTGCTTCTCTGCTTCAGTAAAAACACATATATACATTTATAATTATTTCCCTTTAAAGCACTGGGATTCATATATTAAAACATACCTGGTAAAATAAGCTTAAAATAATTTCACATTGCTTGGAAAAAGATTTGAGTAATTTACTCTTACCAGAGTGCCATTGTTGCACAGTATTCAAAAAAATGAACGACCACTAAAATATAGAGTAAAACATTTAAAAGTACATTTATTTCAAATGTGGGCAAAATATCAATATAAAAGAAAATAGAGTATAAGAAATAAAAATAAAGTACAAAACATTTTCATCTTTGACATCCATAATTTAATAGATAGCAAGCCCTTTTATTTTTACATCCAAATTACACTTTTGGCTGAAGTACCATAATTTATTTTAAAATGCTTAAAAATGGGCTCATCATGATACCTAAAGTGGGCTCTTTTAAAATGGTAGTATAATACAAAACATAGTAAATTATGTTTCAGCATAATAAAATTACACATCCTAAAAAAGATGCAGTTTATTTTTGCTTTCCTGCTTTAAACTGCTCATCATCCCTAGGAAAACAGCTGGAAAACAGCATCCACAGGAAGTTCTAGTTGCTTTGTACAATGGCTGAACAGCTAGATATAATGCTCCAAGGATTCTGGAGCAGTAAGGCATTTTACTATCCATCAAGTAAATTTATATGTAAGCTTGTTAAGGAACAACTGTAAGAAATGACAGCAAAATACAAATTCTATAAAAAACATGCATAAAGACACAAAGGCCTTACTGGTCCTTCCACTGCATTTATCAAACAGGGCTTATGGTCTTCACAAAAAGCTGGTTTCCTCATCTGAAAGTAACTAGTGCCAAATATTTCCCTTAGTGGCAAGTTCTTTCCCCATTGCCTAATATTCTACTATTTACTTATTTTTTCTACTATTTACTACTCCTTTGTGACCACCCTGCCTTCCTTCTCCTTCAAAGTATTGCCCATCAAAAAGTAATTCCATGTTGCATTTAAGCTACTTTCCTGGGTGTTAAACTACCCTCCTACCAAGTAAACATTACACATCCTAAAAAATTACAATTAATTAGTTCCTAATTAAGAAAAACTTTTAGTAAACCATACTCCCCTAAGCAGTAGAATGTCTTTACACAAAAAGGATATGATTCATAATCCAGTGTTTGAGTAAGCACTCCAGTCAGGACAAACTCAGCATTGTGGACATCTGGAAATGTCAAAATTCATACAGTTCACACCCTATATAGAAATTCTGCCTCATTCTGCAGGTGTCTCACACCTGACACTGCACCTGGCACTGTTACTCAATACAGCACTTCTTGAGACTCTACACTGAAAATAACTGAAGTGAAAACCCCTAACTCACTTGATGAATACTGAGATGGTGCCCTGGTTTCAGTTAATTTTCTTTGTAGCTGGTACAGGGCTGTGCTTTGAATTTAGGATGAGAATAATGTTGGTAACACACTGATGATTCAGTTGTAGCTAAATTCAAAAATTTACAGTAATCTGCCTATAAAATAACTATTAGTTATATCCAGCAAACAGCTGGTTTGGATTTCTCCATGGTTTGCAGGATAGTCCATGTATTCCTCTATTAGTATCTGAAAGCTTCAAAATATCTTTGTATCTGTATAATAATAATAATTGGGAAATAGAAAAAAAATCCAAGTAACAGTTATACTGTTCAATCACAACAAAAGCTTCTACCTACCTATGCCTCGTGCGAAATATTCTCGACATAAATGAAGGTCATTTTCACAGGAAATCAAGATTATCTCTGGCAAACTCTAAAGGAAAGAAAGTAATGTTAGCTCAGAAGAACATGGTAAGGCATTATAAATAAACTTTAGAAAGCAACAGTCAACACACTTTGTTTTGCTTATGCTCCATGAGTTTTCGGAAAGAAGGTTGTTTGGACAATACTTTTCCTCCTGCACACTCCACAATGGCTTTCATGGTGGAAAGACTGGGACAAATTCCAGGTGTAATGTAAAAATATTTTCCCTAGAAAGAGAAGAGGAAGAACAAGAAAAAGCATTATGATGTTAACTGATTTCTGTAACACATGAAGTTTTAATGTCATATAACACTTTTATACAACAGGGCGGGCTTTGAAAGCTGGGTTGGGCTTATGGACACAGATTCATCTGTTGATCAGTTGTCCTTAATTACTGCTGGTGTTCCCCTTGGAGGGGCAAATGCACAATTTTGATGAATTTGAACAGTTCAGGGATGCCTATTTCCACACCTGTAAAGTAACAACTGCAGCTTGGTAAGACATGTAAGAACAATGCTCCTCACTTCTTAGAGCACAGGGACATCTTAAGTCTTTCAGAAGAACTTTTACCTTTTAATTAACACCCAATTTATTACTTACTGAAAAAAATTATTCTACTACTTGACTGAGATAAATGATCAGATCACAAAGTAGATTATCTCTGTTTATCAGCTAGGAATAAAAACCAGAAAACACCTTGCTATTTAATCTGCAAGACTGAGAAAAATGTAGCATTTAGACACAATAAAAGACATAGATCCTTATTCATTACAGGTAGAAAAAATACCTGTTTTAGGTGCTTTACCTCCATAAACAGTCTGTAATTCAGTTAGGCTGAAGAATCTTTAGCAACTCAGATCTCCAGATACCTCTCTGCAGTGTAATGTCATTTTAACCAGAGGCACAAAAACATCTCACACCATCCTAGCAAACAGCCTGGTGGAAATGCAGTCTCCAAGGAGATTCACACTAGAACTCCCTGAGGCTGAAGGGCAAACTCACCCTCACACTCCCATTCTTATGGGCAAGTGCTCTGGCTATGAGACTGGTGTAAAAAAGAAACGAGAAAACAAAGAAAAGAAAGTCCCTTCCATAAATGGCTTTTTGCAAGTAACAGGGTAATGTTCTAAATTTTGAACGGGAACAAATATACTGAGACTGTTTGGTTAACATCTACAGGATCCAGTCATTCAGAGGGTTTACATCCACCCCAATGCTTAGACAGAAAACAGGCATGAAGTCAAAACCAAAATTTACAACAAATGTTTCATGTTATATGCCAGCCTGCTCTACTGTTTTCAGCTATAAAACCTGTGGTCCCAATGCTGAAAAAATCAGGTTGAAAAACTCCCAAGTATTTGAATGCTGTGGTAAACTGCATACCTTGAACAGTGGAGCTACTTGTGCTCTCTTTAGAGACTCCTCTAAACTAAAGCAGAAAAGCACCTCAGCTTCAGCATCTCTGAGCACAAAGTTCTGCTCATCTGAAAAAGAAAGACTGATGAGGCACACAAAACACAGACATCCCCATGGCCCAGGATGGGATCTCAGCAGAACACCTTGGTGGCAGAGTGGCTCTGAATGGCAGACACCTACTAGAATTTAACATGATTAAAACATCCCTCTTCATTAGGCTTCTTACAAAGATGATTCCCAAATACTTGGAGAATTAAACTGTGATTTACACTTGCATAGCTTACAACAGTCACTGTCCCATCAAGTCCCTTTTTCTAACTTACTGGAGGTACTTGCAAATTTTTATTTTTTGATTCTATGCAAAGGAGAATGATCAAGCAGAAGGATTAAGTTTAAATTCAAATTACTGTGACCACTTACGGGAGCCCAGAAACTGTCTTCAAGTCCTCACACAGTCTTAAGAGAAAGAACTTTCTATCTGTTTCATTTGTCCTGTTATTCACCCAATTTTTATTTTTTTCTTAGGGATGGAATTTCAGTCTTTATCTTTCCACAAAAGCTATGTCAAACACATTTCTAAATCCAATTTAATCCAAAACCCCTAAGTCTAAAAACCAAAACCAAATAATTATACTGAGAACAAATAGGTCTTTCCAAGGATTGTTCTGACAACCTGCAAGAGACAGTGTTAATACTCTTCCAAGGGACAAAAGAAACAGTTAAGACAATTTTTGTAAACAATTGCCATATTTTCCATCATTACAGCAGGTACAAAACTGGAACCAGCCCATTAGCTACAAATCAACCTAATTTCAGTAAATACGCAAAGTACTTCAAGTACTAGATCCCAACAGTCATCCTAAATCCCCAATTTCTTCATTTTCTAAGAGTTTTCAAATTAATCAGTTTCTCAGTTCACTGATGCTGAAGTAAGCAAATTGCCTCCCTGAGATTCCCAAAAATGTTTGCTGGTTTATTAGTTAATGATCCATAGATCCAAGTCTTTACAGTGGTTAGCCAGTGATGTTATACATTTTCTTCTTACAATTATATAAAATGCACAAAACAATTATAAACCAAATAATCACCCTTTCAGAAAGGGTGAATTAAAAAATAATGCAGCCACAGGTAAAAATCTACAAAACAGGCTACCCAAGAAAGAAATACAATAATTAACAATATCCAACTATTTAATCACCCTAACACAAACTTTTTAAGCTTGTTTTTCTTTCATTTAAAGGCAAAACAACTGTATTAAAAAAATGAAAACAAAATGAAACAAAATATTCTGCTGAAAGAGAACTTGATTTAAAGAAAGAAAATCAAACACAATTCTTGTGACAGCTTTGCTTAACCATACTAAGACAACCTTCTAGCTCAGGTGGAATACAAACTAGCTGCTAATATCATTATTTAAAAACTTTGCAAATTATTCTTCAAGAGGTGTGAATGATCAGACTTGTAGAATTAAAATTTCTGCTTTCAGAAGCTGAACTCCTTAGAAAACTGGTAAGAAACACTGAAGTCAGAAGACAAAACAACAAAGTGTATTTAAATATGTCCATTTATTGTTTTTACTATAGGAATTGACACTATTTTTAACTTACCAACAAATTTCTGGCATTTGAAGCACTCTTCTAACCACTCTGGAGTTACTATGTGCTTGACTACAGAAATTGCTGTCAGGAACTTGACAGTTCGGGTCACTTTACTGGCAATTAGATGGGTACATTTCTGGGCAGAGTCTGCTACTTCACCTCCAAGGATATACAGTTTCTGAAAGTTGTACAAAACACAAACCAGAATGGAACAGTTGTTAAAAAGTAGAGGGAAAAAATAAACTCAATATCATATCATCACATCAAATAAAACTGAGCTCCTAATGAAATAGTAAATGTAGATTTCTGTGTTACACTGATTCCTTTACTCAAGCTGATTTAGACAGAATTCACAGCCACTAAAAATCCTGGTATTTCCAGACAGAATTATCACCTGGCAAGATTAAAAACAATCTCCCACTTCTGCAGTTTTTTGATTTTGGGTTGTGCTTTTTTAAGTAAGCAACTAACTGTAAGATACAAATTAAATTATTTTTTTCAGTGAAACAGGATATTAAATTTTAAGTAAGCAATAATAAGAATATATAATAATTTTGCTCTCTTCTAGGCAAGGTGCAGTATACACTGTACCTACAGCTAAGCAAAACTTAATTTTGCTAGGCTTTTCTTTAAAGCATCTCATGAAAAACACATATTCCACATGCATTTTGGATGATACTGAGCAACTATTCCCTTTTCCTTGGTTTAAGCCACCAAACTCAAACTAGCTCCTCACAGTTGCTACCTTATCAATTAAGCCAGTCATTATCTGAAGGAATGAGTGACACACTGAATGAGCTGGTGAGGCATATCAGATTACAACAGGTGTTAGAGATAAAGACTGCTCCCCTCATAAAAATTTCAAGGATGAAAAAATATTTGGACAGCTTTAGTAATCAGAAGCCCAGGGTGCATGGTTAAGACAAAACAATTTGCACAAATAAATAAAACCCACACCAATATCTATAAGTAGAAATATTTAACAGTTTATATTGCATGAATGCTTGGGAGTCCCAAAGCAAGAAGGCCTAAGGGTTAGTTAGGTTAGAAGGCCTAAGAGGTCTCTGGCAGCCCTGTGCACTGCACTGCTCTGAAAATGATGAGCACATAGGACAGACAGGGACAGTGCTTTTGGCTCTTCTCTACCGTGCTCTGATGGTTTGCATAAAGATGACCCATGAAAGTATTATTCAATGACACTGAACCTCTCCAGTATTTACTTCCTTCCTGGTAATAAACACCCTGTGAACAGGACATTGCATCCCTCTGAAAGGCAAAGGCTGCTTTCTATGTTCACCTCAAGCACTTCTACCTGTGAGAGGAGACCTTGTAAGACTTAAAACTCTGATGCCACTCAGGTGTGGAAGGGACCCTTTGGCCATACAGGCACAAGGATTACTCCTCCATCTCAGTAAGGTGAGGAGTATCCAAGCCCCAGTTAGGTATCCAAACTATGCAGAGTTTTGGTATCATCACTGCTGCCAGGCTTACATTCAACTTCACACGCTTTGAGGCTGAAGTTGATTTTTTTTATCTGTGAGCCATAGCTGCTACCAAAACAAATTCTCTATATAATTAACCAGGAACCAACAGGACAGAAACAAGAAGTTGATACTGCAACTTTATGGGATACACTGAAAAACATTTTATGTCCCAAAATATTCAATATCAAGCCTCAAATGCACATACTGCAAGGGAAAAGACCTCTGAAGCCAAACCACTTTAAAAACAAGTATAGGTGTAATGAAGAAAATATTTTATTTTTTTGAGGACATAAAAGTGGGTATTTCTAAGAAATGTAGTAACTCAAATTAGGTCTCAGTTACTCCTCATTATCTGAATGTTATAAATAATTTACATTTAAGTTTTAGCACAGCTTTATTAGGGAACAGAACAAAACCTCCACAGGAACGTCTCACACCTGCCATAAGCTTTGTCATCAGCTGTCTTTGAAGCATTCGGCACTGCAGACAGCAACCCCACTACAAGAATCCTGGGTCTTATCCAGTACAACTATCACTATTTTTCTCACCTAAATTTGGTCATAAAATTTGCTATTTAAAAACAAACGTGGAAAGGGCTTTCTTGCTTTTTAAAGCAGTCCTACAGAAAGAAAAAGCAAGTAGCACAGTAGTGTAAAGTAGTTAACTAAAGGAGAACAGCTACCAAATAAAACTCATTTCCCATAAACCTACCCTAACCTCAGGGCTGGTAGGCACTGGTTTTTGTTCACTAGGTATATGCTTATCAAGTCTTAGCAAAAATTCAACATCCATTAAAAAACTGTCAGATGTTTCAATGTAGTTCACAGGAGATAAGCCTGAAAGTCACCTTAATGTACTGCTGCACTTGCATAGGTTCAAATCCTGTGAAGAGCACCATTGGTGTCAGCTCAGGAGTGAGTTTCTTAGTAGGTGGAGGCAGGTCTTCAATCCTACAGAAAATGGGAAATACAGCAGAATGTGACATTTGGGGCCAAGGCTGCAGAACTGTAATTCTGAAATTAGACATGCACACTTTTGCAAGTTTCACCAACGGAATGACCCAGATGAGTGAGAATTAGGCACAACTTTTTCTGATAGAAAAAATCACCATGCAGAGAACATGGCGTATTCTCCTCTTCCTGCATGCTCCCAACTCTCTTACTACTTCATTCTCTTAGTTATTGTTTTATTCTTGCCAGCTGAGGAACTGGCAACATCCAAAACCCACTGACAGTTATTTCACTGCGCAGGGCACAGGATGGTGCAGGCTGATGGGCAGCTGACACTTCTGAGGAACAGTCAGTTAAGGACTATGGGCATTGACTGCTCGCTGTTCTTACCTCGCTCTTTTGGAAGACGGCTGAAGACTGGCTTCATTCTGCTTTGGCTTCAAAGGCAACCTCACCCCCTGAAATCACACCAGTTACGTGTTTAGATCTGAATCAAACAGGGAAAATTACTTCTATCCTGAACAAATCACAAATGAAAATTACACTCTGCTGAATACACGGGGCACCTACTACTGACACAATGAGCCCAACAGCAAAGCTGAGCATCAGCCAAAGCTTCTCCAAAAACTTAGGTAACCCTGAAAGTGCACACCAAATAAAATATCGTGGTACTTTTTTTCCATTAACTAATGTTACTAATTATCAATGGAAAAGCCAATGAATTAAATGAGAAGGAGACTGAAAAGCCTGTTCATTTGTTAAGCACATGAAGAATACAACATTCTTCCTGGTGCTAAATTTAGTGGAATGGTAATATCCCAGAAAATGCTGTTTTAAACTCAAGTTCCCTAACTACATAAACAGAAGCTGGACAGAAAGTGGCACCTCCCCAGTACCAGATCAGCCTCCAGAGCATGTGCCCAGGGGTGATCAAATGTAGCCTTTAGGCTCTCCTAGGTCTGAGTAACTTGAAACCACAACTCCCAGGTTGAGGAATGTGTGACATCTATTTCTTTTTAACCTTCAACACCTGAAATGTAATGAAGAATGTGAGAGGCACATGACTAGAAAGACACACAGCACTGCACCAGCCTTGCTGTGAGAATGTTCCTCTGGGAGGAACAAGCCACAGGGGTATGTTCCCTGCTCTCAGACCAGGCATTTTTATGCTAGACAGCCCACAGTATGAGCAGCTGGAAAGAAAAGTGCACACATTCACATTTTGATAGACATTTCAACTATGAAAATGCAAGAGGTAGATGGCATCAACAGCATCTGACAAGACAGCTGTCCTCAGAAGAGGACCCCAAACCCCAAGACAAATAGAAATTCCTCCCGTGAAGGCAGTGAAGTACCTTGTCCTCCCTGACACTTCCACATGCCCAGCATTTTCTATTACCAAACCATATTCCTGTGTGGGCACCCAGAGGGCAGCTGGATGAGACTGTCTCCAGAAGCTTCTTTCAATCTAAGTGACAAAACTCCCACCTCACACGGGCAAGAAAGGTCCCCATATAAATACAGAAGGGGAGGTACTTAGTTACCCTTCCAACCCCTGAGGTCTCCATTTGCTACACAAGACAAAACATGGACAAAAACCTGGTGTGACTGACCGACACAAAGAATTTATCCAGTTTTAAGATGTCAACCGCTATGTGGATGCAAAGGGTGGTGGCAAGAAAACCAAAACTGAGTTAGTCAAAAGCAATTTTAAGTACTAATACTGCATACTGAATCTTTTCAAGGACTTTTTTATTTTTTAACAGCAGAATATTTTCCATCTTCAGGAAAATATGAAAAATTTTTAAAAGCATTTAGTTTTCTAAATGAGAGTTTCCTACAGGCCCACGAAACAAATCCACAAGGGTCTATCAGAAGAATGTTTCAAACTTAGGGTCAGGAAAAAAGTAGCGCCTATTTCTAGAGCTATAAGGTATTCAAGCCACAGTGCCCACAAGACCCATTTAAAACATTGCTACAAATTGCATTTTGAGAGTTACTAAGCAGCCTTTTTCTGAAGAGTTTACAAAGTGACTGAGATACAAATGTTCCAAATAGAAGAGGTGAGGCAAAATGTTTTTGTGTGGCACAAAATGTTATCTGAGAGCCCCCTGTAGTACAAATTTACCTACATCAAGACATACTGTGAACATTATCGAGTATAAATCTGAAATGGGAAGAAAATTTACAATACAAAAACATGAGACAGGTCCAAAAGCTGACAGGGAAACTGCAGCTTATTCTGAATACGCAGAAAACTTCTATTTTGCATGGTTCACAGAATACCCTTCATGACAAAAATTTATTTCAAGGTACAATTCTTCATTGTTCATTCCCATTGATATTTCAGGGTTATCAACTACACTTTTTAGCATGTTTCATATATTTTTAGATTTTAAAATACATGGTATATATGCCCATGGTTTTAGTTCTTAATATATATCAGAGAGATGATATGAAGTAGTAACACCCTTAACTTACATTATGTATCATACTTAAAATCCAGTCAATACTCAAACAAAATTCCTACTGATTTTGGGTGTTGTCTTAAAAACCCTTATGTGGTCTCACATACAGAGTGTTAGGTACTGATTTAGAAAGTACTAAGGTCTGATGTAGAAACTGAAGAGTGAAATATCTAGCCCAAGGTGTGCCAACAGCAACTTATTACTGCATATCTCACTAAAATTCCTTAATTCTGCAAAAGATTATTTCTCAGATTCCTCAAAGTAAAATAGAACATTAGCAAAAAGTACAACCAGGAGCTTCAGCACAGGCATGGAGTGATCTTACCAAAACAGCTGTATATATACAATAATTCAACATACCATTAGAAGTTCTGGTGACACCTTTAATGGGACTCTCCAAGCATCTAGAGAACGGAGAACAGAACAAAAATGACACCATTGCCAAGTTATTTACACCAGAGGAAACACACTCCTGCTGAACCAGGCGCATACAAATGGTCAGAACAGAGGGTTTTGTAACTCTCACCCAGCAGGTTGAGCACCAGGTGCTGGCTGGGAGACAGCGGGTCCTGGAGGTTGAAGACGGTGTAGCGGCTGTGCTGGATCTGCCGCAGCGCCTCGAAGTTGCCCAGCAGGATGTCACAGAGCCACTGCGCGTTCACGCACGGGATCCGCCACTCCTTGGCCTTCTCGTACTTCAACCCGCTGGCCCTTGGTGGGCAGAGAGGAAGAAAAAGAATTTGGATTGCAAAGAAATGGGTGAAAATAGCAATTTCTAATCATAAACCTAAAATACCAGTGGTTTTTATTGGTCTATTGTTTAACTGTGACAGAGGAGATACTCCAAAAAAATGCTTTTGTTCTGTGTCAGAACAAAATGGAATCTTTAGACCTGGATTTAAATTTTCCCTCCTCCAACGTTTTAGAACAATTTTTTAAAAAAAGGTATTATAGTTTTTGATGATCTAAGAGCATCACTTAGGAATATTATAAAATAGGAAAGTTAGAAATTACTTCTGTTTTGCCCGTGTTCAGAAGGCCAAATTTATCACTGAATATGTGCTGCAATTTAGTTCAAGAAACACCACCACTAAGTTTATTGGTATCAAACTGCAGAACTGATTACAGTTAACAGTCTTATAACAAACCACACCTAGCACCTCACATTCAGAGAGGCACTACCGGGGAAGGGGCTGCTGAGAAAGCAAGGACTGTGGAGTGCACACTTACTCTTTACAGATGAGAACTGTATTGCTGCGACACAGGTAGCCCGTGTATTTGGCACCTGCTAGGTAGGCCATCAGCTTGAGGTCATCTCTGTCACTATCAACAAATCCTGTCACAGAGATTATCTGCAGACAGAAAGACAGTTTTAAGTAACTGAACATTGATGGCACTTACAAAACACTCCCATGCAAAATATTTTTCCATGACTAACTTTTTACATTACAATGAAATGCACAGCATGGTGTATAAAGCACTCAATTAAAGCGTGGCTTGTAGGATACCAACAGTACAATTTAAAAGTTATTTGTTTATACATAAAAAATTCAGGCTTCTAGCAGCAGCTCTGACTCAGGAAGAATCATTTTCATTCTTCTGGTCAGCTTTTTCTTATTTAGAGAGACCACAGCTAATTTGTTTCTCACATGTCTGCCATCTTCCTTCTGCTGTGATTTACATAGAGGCACACACCAAAAAATGCTTACACTTACTTGCTCTGCTCTAAAAATCTGAAAACTCTGCTCTACTCTGCAATGAAGCCAAATAAACTGTGCCAGCTGATCATATAGGTGGTGAACTGTAATTCCACATCTTCCATTATTATCTTTAATCCTGACAGGTGTTTGTTTTTGTCATTCTCACCTTTTCAATAGGGAAAGGCAACAGTACTTTTGTTTAAAACTGTGTTTATTACATTTACTACTAACCACTGAGTAGACACACATGTTGTTATACTCTGATTTTCCCAACTCTGTATTTCTTTTTATGACAGTCAGGACAGGCTATTAGCAAGGCCATCATCCCATATGTCTGCATCCAGCACAAAGAAATCCAGTGCCAAGACATACTTTGGCATCTTGGTTTATACAGCACAGTACATTCCAAGATGCCTCTCAATGAACTGAAGTTATTCAATTCCACAAAATTCCACTTTCACAGCTCTTCATTGCACAGGCAATGGAACTGTGACCTCCTATCCTCTGATTAGCAGCATAGGCTTCCTTTTTAGGTATTTGCTAAGCACTGACTAAGAAAAACCCTCAAAAATCCTCTTAAAATCCTGGGTTATGGTAAGGAAGCACATGCTGTTCGATGTGCTGCTGCTCTGCTGCTATAAACTGTGCAGCCTGGATTGCTGCTACCTCGCTATGAGTAAGTCAGGCAATCTTTGCCCCTCAGTGTCTGAGAGAGTAACTCACAAAGGCAGGTGTTACTCCTCACCACTCTGAACTCAGGGAGACTTGGAAAGCATTGAGAAACACCTGGCAGCAGCACCACATCAACACAGCACCTTCAGATTAACAGCTTTTCTTCCAAGGCAAAAGAAATGTGTAAAGCACATTCTAGCTCTGTTTTAATACTGCTCAAGCAATGAAGCAAGCATTCTCTCAAAGTAAGCTTTTCCTTCTTACATGTTGAGAACATGGCTTTCCTCCTGGTGGAAATGCCACTGGAAAATGAAGGGCTCGATGAGGTGGGACCATCTTCTTCTTTTTCAAAATTGCATTCAGCCAGTGTGCTGTAATACATCTCTTCCTTTCCCTCAAAGCCTAGGAATACAGGCACAAACAGCTTTTAAAACCCAAAATACGTGGGGGTTTTTTAATACTTTTTCTAATAAACAAAACTTAGATTTTAATTGTTTTTCTCTACATTTTAGACTCCTCTTTCTCATAGCATCTTCCTTAGTGCTCTCTGGAACAAGTCTACTGTATGCACTGTGAAAGTTTGTGCCCCAAAAAACCACAAATCACAAAAAAACAAATAATGAGAAACTTTGTATTTGCTGTCTAAGCGTGAAGCACACAGGGCAAAGCCCTGCCTTTCCAGGGATAAAATGAAAGCATGCACCCAGCAGGCTCCCAGCTGGCTCACCTGAGCATACATGTTACTGACTTGGCTTTCACAGAGAAGGTGAGTACATCTGCTCGTGAGAGTTGGGTCCACTGTCCCACCATGTGCTTGGATGATCTGGTGAGAGAGTAAGTGCAGAACTTCTAGGATATAACCATTTTTACATTACATTAAGAAACAAAAAGTCTGACATGAAAGTCCACCCTTTAGGACACTGCCACCATTAGCACCACTTCACTGAAGAGTTACCCCCCAAAACTAGGTTTGTTATCTAGCTTTAGAACAATTTTGAAAACAAAAAAGAAAATTAAATATGCAGCTTTTCACCGAACAAAAAGTCTATTTTTTAGAAGAAATGGAAAAAAATAAACAAAATAAAGATATATAAACAAAAATAACCCTTCTCATGTTTTTTATGTTTTGCAGTATAACTATTAAACAATTTTTCATGAACTATTCAATTCTATCTCAGCAATAAACACAAGTGCTGTTAAAAATGTCAACAGCTTACTTGATTATGCAAAATTGTAGGGAAAATTCAACTATAAAATCCATCAGAAGTTTCTGAAGAACATCAAAGTCCTCTTATTTAGGAAAGGATACAATCAGATTTTTCTGAAAAATAGAAGTTGGCAAAAAAATAGAAACACTCTATTCTTCCATCTTATTCACTCAGGTGGATACCTCACAGGCTACTAAATGCCAGAATTATATGCAAAAAAGAATGGTTTTATACAATCAAGTTAAAGCTAGACAGCGATGCTATATTACATTTGCTGTACTACAGCTGCCTGATTCAAAGCATAAATAACTGGGAAATAGTTAAGGCTGCAACTTATTTAGATCATGTTCTGATCGAAGACTTAATTCAACCAGGCTGCACACCTAAAGTATTTCTATTACTTTTTCTGGTCAGCAGCAGTTGAGTAATTTTCTTTCAGTTTGTAACAGAAGAATTACACAAAAGGATGCCTAAAGAAGAGTGAACAGTGCTGAAGTACTTCCAATGTTTTCTTTTAGAATTTAGGGACTATGACATTATGTTATAGTTTCTCAGAAATACTGCACAATCTTACCCGTTTCCAGGTTGCTAGCAGCTGCTTGTCAGACATCTGCTCTGGGTAATCAGCAATTGCAAAGACACAGCCCAGGAGGAAATACTCTTCTGGAACTGCAACAGTTTGGCACATAAAAAACAAACAATTAAATACTTAAAAGTCTGAAGAGCTCATCTCAAAACACATTTGCTACACTGACCTCCTCCTATTACCAGGTTATAAACCTCCTAGGTGCACTTCCTTGGAAAAAGTAGGATCCAAAATTCCAAGTTGAAAGCCTTTAAGGCACAGCTCAACCCAGTCTGATTTTGTTAAGGGTAGTTTTGGTTTTTTTTTTCCTGGATGAAGAGGGGCTAAAGGGGCAAAAGGAAGGGTCACCAAAAAGAAAACATAAGACCGCTTCCTCTTTTACAAAGACAAGCTATGAACAGCCAAAACAATCAAAAAGCTTTCAGTTCTACTGTAATTCAAAGCAAGGAGTGACAACCTTCCAATACTGAATCTTCAATAATTTACTGGTATTTCTGGAATTGTAGCTGTTTGAAAGTTTCCCCCTCCCTCTCTTCCAAAGGAAAAAAAGTTTTTAAACAACTGTGCCACGCATTTACTAACACTGTTCTGAAAATATAGGTTGTGTGCTTGTGGTATCACCTGTACATTTGGAAAGAGAATGTTCTCAGCACTCTCATGCTTTTCAGATTGTGGGATCATCATTAGCTATTATTTGAATAAAATAATATTATAAGTATTAGTATAATATCATAATTATAATAATATTATAATATTATTATATAAGTAATATTATTTAAATATTTGCCTAAAAATCAGAATAAACAGTTCTGAGCCAGGAGTGGTGTTTCTTATAATCCCATCCTGTAAACACAGCATTACTTTTTGATATTCTACCCCACTTCATGTCATTAGCTACTTTTTTCCAGGATCAGAAGGCAATAATTACTAACTCTCCACTGCTGGATCGTGCCCAAAAAGCGGCTGCTGCTGCAGTTGCTGCTGTTGCTGCTGGTGGTGTTGTGGCTGCTGGGCTGCAACTGGAAGCTGTAGTGCTTGAGGTGTCTGAGTTAAGTGCTGCGCTGCCTGATTCTGCATTTGCTGTTGCTGGTGCTGCTGGTGCAGTCGCTGTAAGTGCTGCTGCTGCAGCTGCTGCTGCTGATGTTGCAGCTGTTGCTGTTGCAGCTGTTGCTGTTGCAGGTTCTGCTGCTGCAGCTGTTGCAGCTGTTGCTGCTGCTGCTGCAGCTGTTGCAGCTGCTGCTGCAGCACATGCTGCTGCTGGAACTGGAGCGGCTGCGGAGGGCGGTGCAGCTGCTGCTGCGCGTGGAGCGGCTGCTGCGGGAACTGGAGCTGCTGCTGGGAGAACTGGTGCTGCTGATGGACTTGCTGCTGCTGCTGCTGGGGAAACTGGTGAGGCTGCTGCTGCTGGAAAGACTGCTGGGAGATCTGGGGTTGCTGCTGCTGCTGCTGGAGCTGCATAAGTTGCTGAGGTTGAAGGTGCAAAAGAGGATGGTGCTGTTGCTGCTGTGCTTGATGTGACTGCTGCAATAAATGTGTCTCTGGTGTTAGTTTCACTTGACTAAACAGCACCACATTTGGATGTCCCTGTTGGCTATGATTTACTTGTTGTTCTAAACTTTTTGTAGGTGCTGAAAGTGATTGTAATATCTAGAAAACAAAGATTATTTTCGTGACCTTTAGGTTGTCATTCGGTTTAAAAAATATTTAAAGAACTACTGGGAAAATACAATTCCTAAAAGAAAAGAACCCTACACCTAAATACCTTGTGAGCTAAACAAAAATCTTTAACTGCCTAATAGCAAAATGAAAAGACAGGACTTACACAGAGAGAAGTGTGGAGCTGCATGTGACTCCTAATAAACAGCAATGCACATTTTAGTTAAATTTAAGATTAAAGCCCATCCCTGTATTATTAATAATTTTTCCAACAGCATTATGACTATTAACACTATATTAATAATTACATTGATCAACTGCAATATTACTTTTAAAATCCCGCTGGCCCATTAAATTCAGAGTTTAGTTCCATAGTCCTATTTTCACTTAAAAATTGCTAATGAAACCTTCATTAATTAGTGCTGTTTGAAACGTTCATTAATTAGTGCTGTTTTGAACCAGTTCAGGAATATATAGCTTGTTTTTTAATCTCAATACCAAAAAACAAAGACATTGATCTGCTGAGCACTAAGGGTTTCTTGTGAAAAAACCCCAAAACAACCTAACCTCCCTACTTCAGAATACTAGATTTTAGGTTTATAGAGTGCTGACGTAATCTAGAATTTAATTTTATTTTTAAATGTATGACCCACTGTTAAGAGAAAACTCATTTCACACTAAGCAGACATAAGTTAGGAAGCGAATTTTTATGCATCAGAAAAGGGAAAATTAGACAAAGTTCTAATAGATTAGGATGAGTTCTACATATGTATTAAAATATTTTAATATAAACTACCTATTAGAAATGAGAAGGAGCAATAGGAAATTCTAGACTTGCCATTCATGAAGTCTTTTAAACATGAAATCAGCTTTGATGAATCCTGCAAAGCTTGTTTCCTTCACCCTCACTACTTCAACACACACAGTGTCACCTTCAGCGACGTACGTGTGCGAGAGGAATCAAAGCCCATCACTAGAGCACAAAGCCAGCCAATTACTGCATCCTCTCAACCATCCATCAACTCTCCACCAGAGGTGGCTCAAGTGTTTTTACAATGCACATCAAAACATCTCAGGTGTCATCTAAATAATTCTGATGTGGCTGGTAGTGCTGATGTGGCTGGTAGTGCACACATGAACTAAGCAGCCATGACTATCAATGCATCACCCATCACTCATGTCTCGGCAGCACAACACTAGAAACATTCAATAACTAAAAATAACACACACAAAAAATGTTTCCGTGGCTCAGTGTGAGGAGCTTCTCTTCACAAGAAGTAGCAAAAGCCAAAATTACAGAAGCTTCAAGACATGTATTTCAAAATAAAGGGCTAAAACCTTCAAAAGCATTCTGTGGCTATATTCAGAAAGTAACTATGTATCTGTAAACACCTGATTTATGACAGATTTTGCTACTGAGCTTCAAACTAAACACCAACTTTCCAGTAATGTTCACTAAGACTTGCACTCATTCAGGGCAGAAAGTAAAAGAGAAGTTATAGGGGGAAATGGCAGAACAGGTATTCCTCCCCCCAGGAAGCAGATTCACAATTCTGGGATGCAGAGCCTTTCTGCACATGCTGGAGCTGGCCCAGCAGCCTGAGGGTGCTTGGTACAGCCCTCACACATCACAGTCCAGCCCCTGCTCCAGCAGACTTTGGGTGAACAGAGTCAAGCCAAAGCACACAACCACCAGTGCCCTGTAGCTCTGCAAATACTGCTGACAGAGAAATACTTCCACAGGGACACCACTGATGTGTATCTGACAGCACAGTGACCGGGCTGGAGAGGATGTGGTGGCCAACTTACCCATGCTGGCCAACTGAGCAAATGGCCAGCAGCTCTGCTCAGGCCTTGCCCTAAAGTCTCAGCCCTTAAACAATTCAAGGCACTGAGAAGAGGAATCTCACCAGATTTAAAATAAAGCCCGTATTTCCATTTTGTATTCAGATGTCATATAATCAGCACAGAATCAACATTACTGAGTGACTCCACGCTGTGTGTTTAAGTACTGGCTATACTACTCTGGCACCTTTCAAAGTTTTACCATCAGATGGACATGAAGAAAGGCACCAATGCAATTATTTAAATGAAAGAAATGCCTATCATGTACCAGTACCTACTTTACTCACGCTCCCTTCCCACAAACATCTAAGAATTTCAATGTTGCAGGTGCAGCATGCTCACTTGCTTTTTATTATCTTGTAGAAATACATTCAACACAAGAGCTGCAATTATTTCAACTACACAAGTGGCATAAGAAAGTGTAAGTTAGGACTTCTTTATCATAATATGCATACTATATAACAATCTAATGATGCCCAGCAGAACAATGCAGTATAAAACTGAAGGTACTGTGGGAACAATCAATTCCACAATTTCATGTGCTTATGGCATAAATAATTCCTTGCACTGACTGAGAATCTAGAAGGATAGGAAACCAGGTTTCCTGAACCAGCAAAATAATTCTAAATTCATGTTTTTCCCTCTCACCAAGAAGTCCTTACTGAAAATCTAAACCATGCTGTAGTTATATACAGCTTTACTCTTTCATATGTTTTTTTCAAACGCATTCTGTGAACCTGCTAGAAATTAAGTTACTTATTACGGGGAAATTACGAATTTGGCTACAATTTAAAGTAATAAGGGGAAGTATTAACTTTGGGTATTTTAAGAACAGCAAAAGGAAACTGAAGTTCTTGGACACTATAGCTCCTAAGAAAAAGTCCAATAGCTTATAAATTAAAAATCCAACACTTACATGTGCTACATTTGATGGTCTATTAATCTGCTGAATATCAGCACTATTAGTAATATTCCTTAACGTCCGCACGGCTGGACTCCACGTGGCCATCATTTCCTGGCGGTCAGAACTTTGGGCACCTTGCACTGAAGCCATGAGGTTGCCTCTCATATCAGGAGGCAAAATGTTACCTGGCACTGGTGGGACATTGGCACACAAATTAATCAACCCGGAGTCCTTCCCTTGAGGCAACCTACGCTTTGCTGCAGATGCCTGTGGGACTTCAGCTGGTGTCCAGTTCAAATTCCTTTCTTGCTTTTCTGGAGAGGAATCGGAAGAATCATCGAACATCAGTTCCCCTTTTGCCTTATCAGCAGGAGTAGATTTTGGTGAAAAAGCTTGATCACCCAAAGGTGATCCTTCTCGAGAAGATGCTGGGCTTGATAATTTTTCATCAGTACTAGCCTCATTTTGTGAATCTTGTTCTTCATTTTCTGCTTCTTCCTCCTCTTCCTCCTCCTCCTCCTCTTCCTCCTCGTATATAATTAAACGAGGATGATAAGGAGTCTCTTCTTTTTTACTTTTATCAGCTATAGAATCCAGTACCCAGTCTGGGGTCACAATTTTAATGCTGTCCCGTTTATAAGCACATTCATATTTTTCCTAGGGGGGAAAAAAAGTTATTTAAAGACAAAAACAATCACAAGTTCTTTGAGATCAAGTATAGAGCATGGAGGGGGAGATTACAAGGAAGCTGTCCAATACCAGAGAGTGATCTCGCCCAGATCCAACAGGACTTATACTGTGCAGAACTACAAGGTCCAACAGATTAAAAAAAAAAACCAAAAAAACCCAAAAAAACCAAAAAATTCTCCACATTTACACTATAAAGGATTCAGAAGGCACAACTGTAGATGATGAATGTCTTCACTTGCAAAATTCTTTTCTAACCCAATCACCAAAATATTCCAACCCGGCAGCGAGGAACATAATGGTCAAGACTAAAATGCACGTGATTTCAGGAGGACATTAGGGCAAGTCTGAATACAGTTTATGTTTTATCCACTATAAAAAAAAAGTAAAAAAAAACCAAAACAGTCCCACTATGAAAAAGCATTTGGGGGAAAAAGTCAGAATTCCATAATAAAGCAGAGACAAATATTTAAAAGTTGATCACTGTTAAAAAAGCACTTCAGCAGGAATACAGCTTAAATCTTACAGCTTCACTGTTTCCTTTCATAATAAATAAAACAGACACAGTATCAGTGTCCTATTTATTCGAATATCCTCTTTAATGGAAGCCCCTCACACACATCAGAACAGTACAGAAAAAAACTTTCTTTCAAATATTTGAAACTTATTTCAGATCTAATATTTAGAAATGATTGAGCTGGTATTTTCTTTTATGTTAAACAACATAAATTAACAACAAGCATATTCAGAGGAAATTAATGTAGTGATTCTCTGAAGTTATTTCCTACAATGAAAGTGTCATTGACACACAATAAAGAGATGGGAGTTGAAATCAAGTTTATTTGCCAACACAAGATTTTACTCTTTCATTCTGGTGAGAATTATTAACAATCTTGTTTTATCATCCTGTATCTAGTCAGAGCAATCATGTAAGTTTTCCTAGTGACAGAACTTTTCTTGTTACAAACTGCTGCAGTTTCCATTCTAGTGTATCAGAGCAGCAGGACTTGAAGCAAAAAGTAATAATCCCATAAAATTGTTCCTATTCAATGATTGTGGGCATTAAAATATTTGTATCCTACAGACAGAGAATGCTAAAACTTCTCTAAGTTTCTTGACTGGCAAGCTAAAGACAACATCCTTTGTTCTAAAAAGCTTATTACTTAAGCTTTTAAGGAAGCTATTAAGGTATGATTCTTCATGTATTTCATTGGTTCTTACAAAATTTTAGGTAATAAAGTTTTACCCAAGCATTTTATTTTATTGTGATGAAATAGAATGGTGTTCAATACGCCCTTCTAAACAGTCCACAGAAGAAATATCAAGCACTTAATAAAAAAAAAACCAAAACCAAAAACCAACACACACAAACATTCACCAAAAAGAACCCAGCCCTACAAAGGTTCCTCTTTTAAAGTAGGAAAAGCATTCATTTTCCATAGCCACACTTTCTCTTCTCCTAGTGCCAGCCCATGTTTTATTCTTCAATATTTCAATTTTGTCCTTTGTTTTTCTTCACTGATTCTCTATCTGTGGATTTATAACATAATCACAATCACTAATGACTGTGACATATCAAAGGCTAAGACAAACAAGATAAAGAATAAAATTCTTTATTCAAACTGGAATTCAAATACCAGTGTGAAATTGGACATCTTTTAAATTAATCAGGCTTAAAGCCATGCAGAAAATAAGTGCAAACTGAATAGCTGCAATGCTTAATTTTGCTGAATTAAGTTGTTAATCAACAGTGTTAAGAATTCTAACTTCAGGCAGATGGAAAATTTTTGACTATTTGAAAGCAAATGAGAGCTACAACAAGAAGAACTGTACATGTAATAAACTCTTACCCCCTTTGGCTCAGGCACAATCAAGTGAGTACATTTCTTATTGAGGCTCAGCTGGCAATTCCCTCCATAAAACGTAATCAAAGCCCACAGCGTACTTCGGTCTTCAGATGAAACCTAAAAGGAAGGTGGAAAAGCCTTTCAGCTCTGTGCACCCAGCTGTCTTCAGCTGGAAGAATTTTAGTAATCCACAGCACACCATTTACAAGGCTGGCTAATGTATTACCTATCACTTTAAAATACCAAATTAGCAAGAAAGTAAGAGAGACAAAAAAGGGTGACAAAAACACACAACAAGAAAAACCACTAAAGAGTAATTTTTAACCTGCACAGAGACAGAGAAAGCAAAGAGGGAAAAAGAAGTCACAGCACAGCAGAAAAACTGGTGTCTCTCCTCAAAAAAAGCAAACATCCCACATATAATGCACACTGGAGTAGACTGAAACATGGTTCACTTCTTACCTGAGAGAGACAAGCAGTGACTCCAAAAAAGATCTGACATGATTCTGGAGAAAAGCCATTTACACTGGAATGCAGGTGTCAAGGATGCAAAATAATTAGATGAGTTTCCTGAGGGACATTAGAAGGAAACTAAACCATCTGTGCAGTACTTCTCAGACACCAAGTATCTGACCATTCAGAAACTTCCATCTTTGAAAGCACATTGTCTGTTTGCAATAAATGTTTATGCATCAAGAAAAAAAAAAACTGATGTACAAACTAAATCAGAACACCTGCAATATTATGATCAATTTTGGTAACACTCTAAATCAGAACTGACCTGGGAAAGACAGATGGACCATCAGACTTCTGCAACTTGCCCCCCTTTTCCACACTTTCATATGAACTTGTGTTTAAGATCCATGCACATTTGTCAGAAAAAAACGACTACAGAAACAGGTGTACATTGTTTCATTTAAAAAATCTCGGTGTCTGCATGTGACACAAAATTATTTTCCCAGTGATGCTGACAGATGCACCAGCAAGACTCATGTTTTCAGGCCCAGAAAAGACAGCACACAGCAAGCTGATGACAAAGCTGAGAGCACTTTAAAACTTAAGAATAAATTACTGCCATAACCCAGAACACCTCGAGAAGTTCAAGCCTGACAAACATCCTGAATTGTTCTCCATTTCATCCGAGGTAGGGATTCAGTACTGGATCTTTCAAAAGTGTCCATGTGTCTACTCCCTGCCCGAGTACCTACTGCTAGTGCATAAAGCAGAGACAGTCAGTATTTAACTTTTAAGAGGTCCATCAGTTTGCCTGGAGCTTGCACTCTCTAAAGAACAGGAGTGAAAGAGATTCTCTTTTAAAAGTTACAAGCAGCATAACAATAAAACAAAACAGAGGGAATACAGCAAAACTCACTTTTCTTCCTGCCATCAACAAAAGCTCAGAAGTGCTCTGACTCTTTTATCTATACAAGACCATTGAAAAATACACCCTCCTCACTCTTGCTTTTGCTGCAATAGAAATTGCCAGCCCTCTTTACGGCATTATAGCCACGGTTTTCACACATGAAACTCTCTTTCCTTTTTCACAGGGTCTGCTTCCAGCTTCATTTTTCTGCTACTTCCCTTCAACTGCAGGTTAGTCAGACTTTGCACACGTCAGTGAGCAGAGCACAGGAGAACATTCTGCCATCTTAAGTTCCCTCTGGTGAAAACAACTTCCACTAAGAAACAGACAAAATTACTGCGCTTTTACATTGTATTAAATCTTTCTATATTAAACTTTACCTTTAGCAACTGACAGGCAAATGCCCATCAAATAAGCACCGGAACTGGTGAAACAACATAAAATCCATAGATCCATATGTTTAACTGACACATGATGTTTCTAGGACTGGGTTCTTCAGAAATTCAATGACCACTTCAAGCATTACCAAATTAAAACATAAACTAAAGACAAAGATGCAGAATCTCAAACTTCTGCCTGAACAGTGTCCAAAAGCAATCAGCTGGAAAAACTAAGCCATTCCTATTAATGACTGTATTTTTTTCATTATGGCAGTACCTAAATCCCTAATGAAAGGCCAGATGTCACTGCACTAGAAGTCATAAAGAGACTGAAACAGGATAAAACGAAGTAAAGACTTAACAACCCATTTTAGTGAGCACAATAAGGCTCAGACTAAATCCTAAACCCACCATGTTCTAAGGACATGAAGTGCTAGAAAGTCAAAGGTCCAAGGACACATTTATTGCTCACAGGTGTACAAAAATTCCTTCCTCCATGCAACTGAAGAGCAAGTCACTACTGAGACCTGGTCTTTTCATTTGGCCATTGCAATGTTCCCACAATAAAGACTTCCTGAGCAATAGCCCTTGAGAGCTACATTCCCACATTTATAGCTACAATTTAGTTATGGACCGCATCATTCCGTTGTTTCATCTGTTTTATTTCTCTTCTGGGTTCTCAAAAACGTCAGCTCTCCGAGTACCCTTTTAAAAAACCCTGGTTGTAGATGGAAAACAAATTTTTTAATAGTGCAACTTCTTCATGTGAAAAAACATCAATAAAGAAATGCTAGGTTACTTAAGCCTGAAAATGTAGCTAATTCCAAGCTTTTTTTTTTGTGAACACTCCTCATCAACAGGGATAAGGTTGAGAGACATGTATCATAATCAACTGAACACTCATCCTGAGGATGAAAGCACAGTAAACACATCTATTATGTCCAGACACATATGACCAAAATCACTAGCCTAGAGCACACCACAGAAACACAGCGAGTTGCAAAGGCACACACCTTAAACTATGGGGTATAAAACAGGAATTCTGAACCTCTGAAGCACATTAAGGCCTGAATTCCCAGTATGAACACCTGGATTCTTGCACCTACCAGCTCTTGTTTTCCATTTGATAACAGTTGTCCTGTAAGTGCCTTTGAAGTACAAAATAGGCAGAGGGACAGGAAAACTGAGGACAAATAAGCTCCAAGCACACTGCAACCTTGGCAGGCAAAGCACAAGAGACCATTTTAGAAGTTTAAGCAGTACCTATTTGAAACAGTCTTGAATCGTTCAATGGTATCCATTTTAACATGTTTGCTACAGAATTTTGAACTTAAAAGGATACGGCAGAAGAGCTCCACAGCGAACAGACAAGATCACCCAGGAAGGCTGAAAAAAACAAAAACCTGGTTTTAGACATTAAAATCCTTGCTCTACATGCACAAAATATGAATTACCTTACAAGTTCATGCTATAGCTAGTTTTCATATACATTTCCCAGCTTTGGAAGTCTAAGTGTTTCACAGGCATTGCACTTAGTCTGCAAAAAAAGACTTTTCATTTATTTGTAAGACTTCACATAAAGACAGCTGAAAGGCTGTGAAGCAACCCCCTTCTCTCATGCCCTTTACAGTATTTATTCATCCTTTTTGCAGTTCTTACTTGTAAGAAAAAATTATTCAGATAATCCTATCCTACACTCGTCACCAAGGAGTGAAGAACCATAGCCTTACACAGAATGAGTTTTCTAAAGACAGAACAATGCAGGCTGCTGAGCAGTGATAGCCCCCATCCCACAGTATTCTGGGACAGAAGGGCTCCAAGGGACACAGGGAGGTGGCAGTGAATGGAGGAGATGTAGGACACTCGTCCCAGTGCAGCAGGTAAGGAAGAATGGGCAAAGAGTGACATCACATTCAGTATGGAATTACTCTTCCTCAAAAGACAAACAAAAGAACATATTGTGGCAGCTGTGTTTATGGTGTCCCAGCTCTTGTTATTGTCCTTCCCCTATAGGGCATAATACAAAAAACAGCTAAAAACACTTAACTTCTAACTCCTCCGTCCTCAGAAAAAAACAAAAAGGATCTTTTCCTTCCTTTAAGTTTTTAATCTTCCTTTTTCCCTATAACCAACTACTTTTGCCTCTGACTTCCAGTCCCTTTAATACCTAATCTGATCTTCTTGATTACAGATCATGCTGTGATGTTTTCAGGTCAAGCCAAGTGACATTAGTGAAAGATTTGCTCCAGCAAATGAGTTGGCAGTTATGAAGCAAATTAAATTATTTAAGTGGCATTAGAAAGCAGGAAGTGCTCTCTACAGTGTTGATATCCTTCCTTCTCATGAAAATGGCAGCATTTCCTTGTTTATGAAGTTAAAATTACACCAAAAACCACTTCAGAGAAAGGAACTACTAATTAACCAGCACACCCCATATAACCATAAGGGTCCCTAGCCAAGCAGCTTTCATTTTTTGGAGTCAATTCACAGTTCTACACTGTCAGGTGAGCTCTCATGACAAAACCTATCAAAATTCTCTACTGCCACCTGCACCTGTATGGAAAAAATAACCCAAAATCATGTACTCAAAGGTATCAGCAGTGAAATTCTAGTGTTATTTCTTCCAATCTCTCTCATGACTTCCAGAGTGACAAGTTCACATATTCAAAGACGAAGCCCATAATTTTTCACTGAAAAATACCCTGCTATTGGAAGGTAGTAACAAAATACTGGAAGTTCCAGTGTAAGAAAGAAAAAAAAAAAAGACTAAAAACACTTAAAAACTAAAATAAAGAGGAAAAAACACCCTAATTTTCTACAAGTTCCTGTAGTCCATAATTAGCATAGTACATATATGAAGAATGAACAAAATCATTTTGCACTTTGCCAATTTTTGTTTTAAAAAAACCTTTAGCAATCTACTACTTATTCTAAATTGAAGTTTTCCACTGCCAGAAGCTTGTAAGAACCTTTCCTTCAGAAACACTTCTAAAGTAGAACTAACAGGACATCATCTCCCAGATGACTGAAAGAAAAATCTGAAAAAAAATACAAAGCAGAACACTAAAAATTACCCACACAACTGATACAGAGCAACAAGCAGAAGGAGAGAACAGAACTGTAACAGAATCTGCAAGTCAGGATAAAAGTTTGTGTAACAAGAATGTAAGATTTTTAAAGACATGTTTTATTTGGTCAGCATCCAAAGATGATTATTTTGTCATAAGAATAAAGCACCTATGCTTCATAATACTAAATACTTTGACAATATCATGGATGAGTCACTCACCTTTACCACAGGGAGATCAAAAACTTCTCGAGATTCTCCAACTTCTGGATTGTCCCCATCTTCTGAAATAATATGTGAGGCCAGGGCATTGTAAGAAACTTCCTTTGCTTTCCCAGCTTTCAGAAGTTGGATAACCTAAAGCCAAAAGAGGACGGGGAGAAGTTAACAAATTTTAGCAACTTTTATTTGAGAAAAACATTACTGCAAAAAGACACTAACACTGGATGGATGGATGAATGAATATGACCTTCTCTCTTCGCTATCCTCCTGTAGGTGGCCAGAACTTTTCCTGAAGTTGCCAAACCCATTTAAAACCAAAGGTTTACACCTCTTCTATATTTTCATCATTGCATCTGAAGAGCTACTTCTCAAAATAATTAATGATGGGGTAGGAATTAGGGAAATGTCAAATTTCCAAAACATATATTCCTCAAAAAACATATTAAAACAATTTTCCTTCAGGCAGGGAAAGAAAGCTCTTCTAAGTGTTTGTTTTTGTATAAAGTAGCTCTGGAAGTGTTTGAATATACTTTAAAATAAGAGGTTGAATTCTAAGGACTAAGGGATTTTGATGAAATACAGAAGAAAAAAACAACTAGTAGAACTCATGCTCCCTAAATTAGTACCTTCAGGAGCTGGAACTGAAGTGCCTCACTCCACTGCTCTGCCCTGAGAATGGAAAACACCTCCCAACTACCAAAGCACAGCCCACTGCCAGTTTTGCAAGGCCCAAAAAGCAGGTGCTGCTTCAAGAGCTCAGCGTTCTCTCAGTTCTGCTGTAGATATCTGTGCTGAGCCCAGCCCCACGCCCCAAAATCAGGACTTTCATTTCAACTAAGAAGGTAACAGAGAGGTAGTGGGGTGTTGAGTGGAGGAAGAGAAAAATGTTTTAAAACATTATGGTCTAAAAGAGCTCAAAAGTTAAAAATGCCATTTAGGATCATTGTTTCATTTCTCTTTGATTTAGAACAAAACTGCTGTGATGTTCATCTTCCAAAACCTGCCAGGGACAGATGCCTGTCCCTGCAAACCAGCTGGGGCCATTCCCTTCAAAAGAGGATGCTCTGCCTGCAACAGTGAACAGCAGAGAGCAAGGCAATGCATTCATCAAACAAAGTATTAATTAATTAATTGGCCCTTAAGCAATTACTCCCTACCCTGTACACTCACCAGGACAAAGCAGCGCTGAAAAACAGACTCTTAAAGCATCAAGCTATTTTATAAAGCATTTTTGCCAAGCAGAAAAACAGGGATAGAAAAATCACCACTTACTGAGGAGGCAATTTTGGTACTTCCTGACTGAAGTACCTGACTTTAAAACTCCATTTAAGAAAACAAAAGTCAACTTTTTTTTCTGCAATGGATGAATATTACCAAATTAATTCCTCTAAAATAACCAAGAAAATCGATCATGAGCTTGCTGTTCTTCTCACCGGTGCCAGAAACAGGAGTGAATGTTTCCATTCTGCACACCAATCCCCTAAATCATGATACACCTTCCTTCAGAAAATCCAGTTAACCATAAAGACACACAGGATGCTATCATTCCAAAGGGAGAAACTAAATCCAAATAAAGCACTTTTGAAGCCAGAAGGTATTCAAGAACAGTCTCAGCACATGAGCTCACTGTCTCACACAGTTCTCTCTGAGTTACAATCCCATTCAACTGCTCATTTAGGGGAAGGCTAAAAAAAGGAGTGAACGTCATGAAAACTGAGAACCCAAATCTGACAGCATCACAAAGCAGCTCTGAATAATGTGCTAAAAGTATTATTTTTTATATCAAAACAACATTGCATTACAGAACTTGTGCAAAGCATCTGCTTATACAAAAAGTTAACTAAATTCATGTAGTTTAAACACCATAAATACGATACATAATAATGCATTTGATTATTTATGTGTCATGAAAAAGGACTTTTCCTAATTTAGCTCACATCAACTTCAAAACTCCTCTCAGAATACACAACTTCTTCAGATTAAGTAGTGCCTGGACTGAAAAGTTGTATTGGCACAACTAAAGAACTCACATTAATATCAACCATATACCTGTAACTAGAAAACATAATGTTGAAAAGCTTTAATGTGAGCACTGTAAAAACCCTTCATTTTCAGTATTGGTTTATACCCATTAAATTAATTTTTGTGGGGAGGGGGCAGAAAATAAAAATTTTATCTTTCTCTCTCCCACTAAAAACTGTGTTGGAAGAAACAAGAGAAGTAGTTCAAAATTAAGAAGTAAGACAATGGGCATATAAAAATAAATTAAACAAGATAACCAAACCCCAAATATACTGTTCAAAGAGCTTGTGCTGCATTGCATTACTTTCAATCTCTTTCTGAATGAAATATTGATTTTAACAGGTGTTTCCAAAACATGATGGTTTGGGTTTTTATGTTTGAGGAAAGCAGGAGGAGCATTTATTAAGACAAAGAGAGGAGTTGACATCTACTGATCACCCTCAGTAAGGTGTGAGGAGCAAAATGCACCCAATGGAAGGGGATGGATTTGAAGTTGAGAGCCAGCCTAACTCTCCTTCATTTGCCAGAGAACACCTCGGCAGAATTCCCAACTTTTGCTCCCCTTCCAATTTATGCTGCACATGCTTTAAAAGGCAGTAGGTACGCAGTTATTCACCTGGAAAAAAATTACCTTTTTTTCTCTTACTCTTGGATTTCCTCTTACTCTTTTGATTAGCATACTCACTTGTGCTAGGTCTGTTTTAATATTTATTACAGTAACCGGTTTTCTGTGAAACCATTTAGAAATTTAAGTTGATCAAAGTGTGCTCCTCCCCACAAAATGAAGGAGGAAATTCTTTGCAAAATCAAGCTGGCATCCACTGGTATATGAAGTAGTCAAAAGTGCCAAAGATATTTGCATTTTTATATCAGTAATGGGACAAATTCACTCTAAGAACTGTTTGAGTTGACAGTTCCTGCATTCTGCCTTGGCTCAAAACACAGCTGATAAATGCTCCTCACACTCGGGTGCCCCAGGGTACCACAGAGGACACCCACAGGAGGGTGTCCCGGTCTCAGCAAGAGTTAATTTATTCTCAGTAGCTGCTACAGTTCTGTGTTTTGGATTCAGAACGGGAGTAATGCTGATACACGCTGATGTTTTGGTTTTTGCTAAGTAGTGTTTATCCTAAGTCAAGGACTATTTTTCTGTGTCATGCTCTGCCAGTGAGGAGGTACAAAAAAGGCCGGGAGGGAGCACAGCCTGGACAGGTGACCCAAACTGGCCAAAGGGACACCAAAGCATGTCATGCCCAGTATATAAACTGGGGGAGTTACCCGCAAGAAGGGCTGATCTGGAGTCAGGAATGAAGTCTGGCATCTGTCAGTGCACGGTGAGCAACTGTATTGCACATCACTTGCTTGGGGCTTCCTTTCTTTCCCTTTTTCTCACCTTCATTATTTACTACCACCATTGTACCTCACCTGGTTTTCAATTATTAAACTGTTTTTATATCTCAACCTGTAAATTTTTGAATCTCCTCCCCATTACACTGCACAGGGGTGAGGGTGAGAGAGCTGCTGTGCTGTGCTTAGTTGCCAGCTGGGCTTAAGCTGGTACAGAGGGTTCTCCCAGGAGCTGGCCCTGAGCTCAGCCCAGCCCAGCTCACCTCCTCACCCTGACACCTCTGCCTCCCAAGCCAGGCAGAGGAAAAGTCAGTGCACCAAATCTGGAGCAAATCAAAGCCCTATGACAATGACTCTGACTGCAAAGAAGAATAAAATTTAACATGAGAAAGAAAACCAGTTTAAGAGAATGCTTGTCTACTTGGGAAATCTGCTCATTGTCCTCCCATGTCAACACACAACTAAGGAGAGGCTTTTCAGGACACTGCTCCTATGACAAATGATGTGCAAGAGTGCTACAGGATTTTAGCACTCATCCTCATACACACAATACTAACATTACTGCTGTAGGGTTTTTTGGTAAGTACAGGAATCTGTTGTTAGAGTGCTAAGCCACTATTAAAAATTTTATGTCTAAAGACTTAATGCCTAAAGAGCTAAATTTTATATCTAGACACCTGTCTAAAGAAATTTTCATCCTGATCTTTAACTGTATTCTTCCTAGATTGTATTTTTTTAGCACACTAGAAATGAAAACCATCTGAAGGCTATGACTGTGTCTCCAGGTCACTTACAGGCATACGAGGCTCAGTGAGTGCCAGGACAGGATGCTAAAGGAACCCAACGCTGAACCAAGACTTTACTGCAGCAAATACCAGAGAGGCAAAGACCTTAACTTTAGCGTGAAGCATGCAGTAACCTGCTCGCAGGGAGCTGCTGCCCTAAAGCTCCGTACGGTGCACTTCAAACACCTGTCTAATTGGACACGCCACAAAAACTTTGTTTCAACCACCTTCGCCCACCACGGGTGTTACTCACGGCCAGGCCACCGGCATTACCCAGGGCACGGCCAGAGGGGCGGGCGGCCCCTGGCCTGAACTACCCCAGCAGCGCGCCGGGCGGCCCGGGGCGGTACCAGGGCCGTGCTCGGGGCCGCGCCAAGGCGGGAAGGTCTGGGCGGGAGAGAAGAGCCAGTCCGGCCCCCCGTGACGAACCTTCCCCATGGCCTGTCCCTGTGTACCCGGTACGGAACCGGGCACAGGGAGGGGCCGGGCCTGCGGAGCGCTCGAGTCGGGCGGAGCGGCGGCCACTGCCCCCGCTGCCCGCCCGGCCCGGCCCGGCACAGGAAGTCCCTCCGCCCGCTCCTCCTCCGCTCAGGCGGCTCCGGCGGGGCCTGCGCGGCGGGGCCGCGGCTCCCATGGCGGCGGCAGCGGCGCTTCCCGCGGGCGCAGCCGGGATCGGGGCCGGGATCGGGGCCGGGATCTGGACCGGCCGCCTCCCCTCCCCCCCAGCCATCCCTCACGGTCCCTCAGGCGCGCGCTCCCCCCACTCCCGCCCTTTCCCCGTGAGGCGGCGCGAGCCTCGAGCCCGCGCGCGGTAGCCGGACGATTCCACAGTGCCCCCCGCGTCGGGATGGGGGGGGAGACGGAGGGGAAGGCGGGAATGATCTGAAGGGATGACCCGGTACCTTGGGGTCGATGTCTCCCACCACGAAGAACTTGACGTCTTTGAACATCTCCTCCGGGACTTTCAGCTCCTCCTCGTCGTCCGCCAACATGGTCCCGGCCGGCAGCAGCGGGCGCTCCCCGCCCGCCCGCTATTCCCCCGCGCTCACTGCAAAACCCGCCGGGGCCCGGGTCTCTCCCGTCCCCCTCCCCCCGCAGAGCCGCCGAACCGCGCGAGCAAGGCGCGCGCTGCGGGACACACCATCCCCCGCCGGGACGTAGGGGGGGTGGAAGGGGGAGGGGAGAGCCGCCCCCACAAAGCGGCTCCCCCCGCCCGATCAGCCACCACGGCTGCTGCAGGGCCGCGCCCGCTCCTGATCCACAGGCGCTATCCCTGCTCCTCCCTCTTTCCCCGAACCGGACCGGTAGACAGCATCCGGGTCCGGAGCTCCCCCCGCGCGGGATGCAATGGACTCGCCCCGAACGACAGAGGCGGGCAGCGGGGATACCCGGTCCCGCCCATTGGCGGGGGGAGGGAAGGCAACAGCCCCTGGCCCCGCCCCTCGGGTCGCCAGGCCCCGCCCCCTCGGGCCCCGCCCCTCGGCTCCGCCGTGAGGGGACGCGGGCGATGGCGGCGGGGTCGCTCCGCCGTGAGGGGCCGCTGATAGTGGTGGTGTGTATTCCAGCAGCCAGCTCTTCAGTGAGCGTACTGACTGCTCCCGAAATCATTGCACACAACCGCTACGGTGCGAAAAGACCTATAAGGTCATCGAGCCCAACCGAAATAAAGCATTTTCTCTCAGAAACTGCACAGCATGCGTCTACGTTGATAGTGAAGCGTTCCCACCTAGAGGGGGATGTATCTTACCTAACTATTTTAGATAACAGAAAACAATAATTATCACTCTCTGTAAGTTAGAGTCAACAGAAAGAAATGAGCACTTTCAGAGTCTGCTATATGTCATATATTTTAAACATCGCTGCATTGCCAAGGATGTTAAATATATAAATATTACATCATGTAATTGTATCTATATAATGACTGTTCTGCTTTCCAAAGTTTTGAGCCTCCTCATAACACTTTGATGTGGACAATGATTCCCTCCCATACTCAGAGCAATGTTAAGAGATGGCATTGCAAGACTTAGTGAAATAAAAATACAGGGCACCTACTATTTCCCTCCTGCCTGCAAGGCCTGTCTCACTTTCCCAGGAGAAAACTATTTTTCTTACCTGTATTATTCTTGAAACTATGGTAGAAACTATAAATGGGTTTACAAGTCATTTATTTATTTTTACTGGATAAAATCTTACTGGATAAGGCTTCACCCAGGTCCTCTGGATCTCCACATGACACTGTCTCCTTTCTACTCCAACCATGTAAGGGATACCCAACCTATCACCTGTTCTTTTTCCACTCCAGAAAGAACATTTGGTTGAAAGTTTTACTCTTTTGCCCACCCCCCCAAATGAAATTTACTTTTTAAAGTGAAAATCGAATTTAAAAGTCCTTACGTTTTATATGGTGCACTTTTTTTGTTGTGGGGCAGGAAAAAAAAAAGTAGAAATAACCATCTGCTTTTAAATCCATTTAGCCCTTTCTTTCAACAATTCATATTCTCATCTCACTTTCTATCTTCTCTAATAATCCTTGTTTAGAGTAATTTTCTTTTGTGCCATGTATGTCTTGGGCTGTCTTTGAAAAGATTTCTCTGAGCTCTGCTTTCCTTTGTAGCCACTCTCCAGGCTGCCATGTCCAGCCTTTTCTTCCTTAATTCCATAATTTTCACTCTTTCCAACTCTATCTTTGATCCATTTTGACTTCTTCACACTAAACTGAACTGCTTTGACTAAATCTTCCTTCACCTGCAGCAAAATATATTTTGTATTCATCTTGATCTACCAGATTTCATTAACACCACCGCTTCCCGAGCTTCCTTTCCTGTTGGATTTCATTGCCTCTGCAATCATCTGCATCTTCCAGCACTGGTAATTTTCACTTCTTTTCTTTGATAAATATAGCTATCTCTCAGGTTTCTATTCCACATTCTTCTCTCAGTTCTTTCCCCTTCCTGATGCCATTCATTACTTAGATTCATGTTTCTCAGTGTGATCACTGAGAAATTGCCCTTTCCCACAGGAATACTTTCCTTGTATTGAAGCCCCTACACTATCACATATTCCCTCTCCACACAAAGAAAACCAAAGTTTTGTCCTCCAAGGGTTTCTCCTCTTGATTTCCCTTCTCTGCCTATTATTTTTTTAATTATTTGGATTTTTTTTCCAGAGTCTCGTAATTTTTGGTTCTTCATACAACTCCAAGATTACAAGTGTTTCAAAACAGAAGTTATGCTAATACTGGCAAAAAAAACCCCATAATGCAAACAACCTGCACACATTTTTCATCACGTTGCCCCTTCCCAAACTTTCAGCCGGAGTTGCAGCTATTGCAGCATCGGGTGGGACCATCTTGGATCTCCCATTTGTTCACCTAGTCAAATCAGAAGAATATGAGATGAATTTGCTATTTTAAATCGCTAAAATTTAAAAATTCTCCAGAAATAGAAGGTCAGGTTACTGTCAAATCATTGAAATTCACTGCAAAATCAATTTTTCACTAATGAAAGGTACCAATTCATAAGGGTAATTTTAATTATCCTTAAGGGAAAATCGTTGCTTTTAACTAATTGTGATAAAAATCCAAGAATAAAGTGTGGTTCCATCCACAGAATGGAAGTGTAATGAAATGTGAAAAAGAGGAAGGTTAAGAATTAACTATAATAGGTTTACCAGAAGAAAACTGTTTTATAAATTTGGTCCTGTATAGCAAAGAGAAAGTTGTTGTTGCCCTGACTTGGGATGTGAGACACAGACTTTTGGGTCTGTCCTCCTCTTCCTGAATGGAGTAAAAGTAAATTCACTGAGGCACAAAGTAGGGATGGCCATGGGATGCCTAAATCCTCTGGATGTTCTTTAACCACAGAGCTTTCTATAGAAAAGAGAAAAATGCAACCATCCCACCCTCCCTCCCCCAAATCAATAAGCACTGGAATCAGCTCTGGGACAAAGCTCCAGGAAAAAAGCAGGTGAAAGCAGGAGGACTTGGGAAATCCTGCCCAACAGGAGCAGATGCCAGCTGTGCAGCACAGCCAAAACAGGGCAGTTTCCATTATGTGCCATGAAACAATGCACACTACAGAAAATCTGCCTGGTAGCACTTTAAACAGTTCTAATGGCCCCAATAAGAAATTTTGTAGATCTCAGTACTGGATTGTACAGAGAGGTTGTTGTGTTATCAGCAGTGCTACTTATCTTCTCACACAGAAATAGCTTTCTTTATTCAAAATTTTGTTGTCTTCAAAATGACCCCTTCCAGAAGAAAAGACTACTCCCATGAGTCACAAGTTTTTCCCTTTAAGTACCTTCGAAATAAGCAGTGGAATTAAATTAATGAACGTATTTTTTACTTCTTTATGTATTTCATGAGTCACCTGTCAAGATTTTTTTTAATTCTAGTAATTAGATTATTTCTAACAAAAATGAATAGTTCCAGTTTTGCATCATGTGTGTGATCTTGTTTCCAGACCATAAGAGCAGAAAACAAGATGGGAAAAGTATGGTTTTGAAAAAGAAAAATATGTTATTGAAGAAGAAAAATATCCCCTGAATTTGCCAGAAATAAATTCTGGCTTCTGCTCACATGTCAGCAGACAGAATAAGCCAGATTAGGGGGCTGGTCTCACTGCCCAGGTGTAGAGCAAAGTGCATAAATATGCACTTTGTATTAGCCTCAATCGCATTGTTCAGGTTATGAGGTAAAGCTCATCTGCACGAGCTGATGACAAAGGGACAATGGAAGGAGGGGGAGCCCAACTCCTCTGCAAGCTGCTTCCAGCCCATCCCGGGACCATCGGCCCACCAAAGGTCCATCTCTGCAAGCCGAAGGAGCTCAGGGGCAGACATGGGGGTGGGAACCCAAACCAAGCTGCCACACAGGACCTCCAAAGTGTCCACAGAGGGAGAGCAGGGTGAGGCCATTGGAGCTGTCCCCGTTGCTGGGAGTGCTCTGAGATGATGTGACCCTGGCCGCATACAGGTGTATGTCCTCACCAGAGTCCACAACGATGTCAACAGTACATTATCTGTGCTAGAAACGCTCCTCTGATCTCTTAACTACAAGAGCTCTGCACAGAGAACTTCATGAGCATGTTTCCAGAGGAACTATGATCTAAATTTTGTGCTGGGTGTTGTTTGCAGGAGGTGAAAGCCCACCAAGCTGACAAGACTTGTGCATGCTTACATAAATGCCTTATTTGTGTGCACAAATGATTATATGAAAAATTCATATGCACCTACAATATCATATTTAGGTGTAATTGCTTGTGAAAAAACAACAGCTTGTTTTTTAATCTTGTAGTTAATTAAATTTGAAGCTTAGATTAAATTGTATACTTGTTTTACTCCTGTGAGCAGAAGGCTTTCTGAGTCCTTTGTTAATAATACATACTTGTTTGGTAGCAGCTGGCTCTCTAGATGTTACTTTTCCAACAAAATATATCTTCACAAAGTACCCAGTGCTTTAGAGAAGCTGATGTTAGTTTCAGTGTGCCTGGAAAGTTGTTGAAAATCCCAAAAGGCATGCTGCCTGCATTATCTCCATTCCCATTTCCTAACATGAATAAGATCTGCTTTTTAATCAGAATCAAAATGTGCAAAACAGGTACACAGAGGGCTCTGTTTTGGCTTGAGCTGTCTATGCATTTTTCCTCCTTCCTTCAGTGGGACTGCTTGCAATGGCAAATATGATTTATAATTAAAAACTTTCTTATTATCTGTACAGCAACACTGAATCCTAAAAGGCTCCCTTGGAACTGGTAGTTTCATTTTTGATTCTCTTCTAATTCCAGAACTGCACTGAGAATCCCTTGTCATTTGCTTGACAGTTTTCTTTTTTAATATAATAGTTACTTTTTTTTTTTTTTTTTTTTTGCAAGTGCCAAGTAGCAAGTTCTACCTTTACTATAACTGAGCATAAAGGAACCGGGGGGAAAATGTTTTGATTAGCACATCTTAATGTAAGGATATTTTTTGTCAGAAGTGAGACATAGTGGTAAAAGAGGGGATATACTCCTTTGTGTTACCTGCTAAGGAATGTGAAAGGTTCATTCACCTTTACAAATAAATTCTATCTTTTCCTCGGACTGGTCAGGTGGCCAGTGGCTCAGGTGGCCAATAACCACCTCTATATAAATTACATATAATTAGTACATATAATTACATACATACTTTATATATATATATATATATATATATATAAAAAATAACATTATAATTATAATTATAATTATAATATTATTTATATAATATAAATATTATATATATATATATATATATATATATATATATATATATATATATATATATATAATAACACTGAGATTTGGACCTGATTGTATTGCAGCAGGAAAGAAGAATGCAAGTCTTCCCGGTGATCTGGGAAAGAACAAATAATTTGCCACAAATAAAATGTGATACTATAATTTATAGACTCCATTCTTTGCCCCTCATGAGAAGTCCTTGCTTCTGCTCCAGCTAAGGCACCTACCAATTTCTGTGTATTTCCTGAGTTTGAGAAATATGGTGGGTAATTATCCCTGTAGCCCTTCTTTGTAGCTTGTCAAGATTGACTTCATTTACAGGCCTTCCATTGGGTAAATTAGTATCAGGAAAACAATAGAGAATGCAAATTTTCCTTTGAGCCTGGGCTTTCATTCATGCAGGCTTGAAAAAAAGCTAATGAAACACAAAGTAACCAAAATGAATTTTTCTAGAAATGAGAAAATTTGGCATTATTTGTGCCAAATCCTTTTTTTTTTTGTTTTGTTATTCAAATAACACTAACACTTGTATTTATTTTTACATTATTAAAACATAAATGCAGAAAAAGGCAACTAAAGTTGGTGGCATTGCAGAGCATATTACAGAACAGTGTGAAGAATGAGCCTGGGTACTGCTCTGAGGTGATCTCCAGGATTCATTTATGGCTTTGTACTTCTGAGTAGAGTGAAAGCCCTAAATTTGTGCTGATAAAACTTTGACATCCCATCTCTCTCTTTCTGTATGTTGTCCAGATTGTTAAATATTCCCTTTACTCATCCAGAAAGAGGAATGGCCAGACGACCCTTGCCTGAGGATACACCACTCAGAAGCTCCAGTGTCTCGGGGGTGACCCGTGCTGATCTTTCTGGGAAGAGCCTGTTAAAAGTGGCTGGTTTTACACAGGTTCTCCTGACTCAGTTTACCCAGAGCTGGCTGGGAGCATGCAGTGACTCAGGGTTCCTCTTCTGGAGCAGAGACAGAGGGCAGCAGCTCCACCAGCCCAACTGTGCCACCAGGGAATTTCATATGTAGCCATGGGGTCTTAGTGCTAAAACCTATTGAAAAAGATTTCATGGCTGATGTATTTTCACAGCAACTTCATCATCTTCAGAGCAGTTCCTCCAGCTTACTGAGTGTAAGGCCAGAAGGCCACTTAGATTAACCTTCCACATGGGGCACTGGGAGCAGAATTGACCATTCCATTGTTTGTCCCTAAAAGCAGCCCCAGCCTGGGAGCACATTTCTGCTTTATGGCCTTCCCAAATGCTGCAGCTTAGAGAAGCATTTTCAGTGTGGCTGAAAGACAGGTGCCTGCACATGTTTAAATGCAGACACAGGTAGGCAAATTATCTGCCTGTGATACAGTACAAACAGAGAAGCTGAATGTATTTGTCACATGTTCGTGGCTGCAGCTTTGGGAAGCTCTCAGTGCTTAGACAAGGATGTGACTGCACTATGCAGACAACAAGTTATTGCTGCTGGATTGAACTCCTACTTTCCTTTCCTGCAGAAGGAACCTGATTTCTATTTCTCATGTATTTTCAAATGAAATTAAGAATTTAAACTGACATTCTTGAAAAATGTGTTCTGACAGCATTCTGGCCTCAAGGCCAGAAGAAAGCAGTAGGTCTACCAGTCAGTTTTCCTTATAATTTGCCCTTAAATTTCACCCCAAATACTCCAGCTCTGAGCTAAGGTAAAATTGAGTCCTAATCTGAAGACATCAAGAGATGAATCCACTTCTGCTCTTAGCTGATCAATCTTAACAGGACCTCGGTGCCACCTTAATTACAGAGTGAGTATGCCATGCAAGAAACATTATGAAATGAGACGTTTTTTACTTAAGTACCTAATTGTCTGTCACTCTTGAATGCAAAAAAAAAAAAACAGTTATTGATGTGGTATCTAGAATATGTCTATTATATTGATTTCAACTATTGAGTACTAAGCAGGAGTTGGGATTCAGACAAAATGGTGTCACTGTCAGGACTTTCTCATTAGAGCCTAAGCTGAGGACAAATGCAGGTAAACTGCTTGTACTCTTAGGCCAGTTCTGGCTCTCATCCTCTTTTTTGGCTTACAGGAAGCTTTCAGGGAAATAAGGGCTCTGTAAGCATCCAGATGTTTTGGTTAGCTGAAAGATGTGCTGTGTGATATGCTAGAGCTCCCTCAATAGGAGCAGATAGATCTCTGAATCAGGAAAGCCTACAAGCCATTTGTGTCTCCAGGTCTAATTCCTCTGGGAACTGGATGAGGCCAAGGAAGGTTTTAGTTCACAGGGTGGCTCCTTCAATGTCTGGTAAGGTCTTTCACCTCTACCTTATCCCTGATACCTCTACAGCCCGGTCAGATATGGTTAAAAATGCCCAGTATTGAGAAAACAGGACAAGTGCCATACCACACACAAGACTGTGATCGCACTGAAGCCCCTCAAGACACCAGGCTACAAAGTAGTTGTTTCTCTTTATTTTGGCCTATTACAGCCAAACTTGTTACTTCCCCTGTTTGCTTAAAGGACCATCCTCCTTCATCACTGAGGCTCCTGCCACATCCATGTCAATGTTGGTAATTTTTAATCTTTGACGTTGTGGCAGATACTCACATATATCTGCTTAATCTTTGAAGAAGACACCAAAAGATCTCTGGGTTTATTTAGAGCTGGCTCTATTCCCTACATAATCTCTCAGGATCCCAGGACTTCCCACATCTGAATTCTCAGTGCTGCAAATGGAAGAAGAAATCGTGGCATGAGGCAGCAAGCACCAAAGCTGTAATGATCTTCCTTCAGGGAGTCAATTACATTTGCTGCTTGCCTTATGGCACACGTAGGTGATTACTGTGTGAGGGCCAGGGTGCATTTGTTTAATGTATCCTTGAACTCTTATTACATTTTCCACTCATCTTGCTAGAGCCTTATCTTCAATTACACTCCCTTCCATATGCCCCAAGCTGTTATTTCTTAGAAGGCCAACCTGACCCTCTTGTATCCAAAATGTCACTGAATTAAATCAAATTTTTATACTTTTCAACATGAACAATTATCTCTCGATGCACATAACAAACAGATAATGAGATCTGCATTTTATTAGACACAGTGGAGCTCACTGATGTTTAACTATTAGGCAGAACCATTTTGCTGCTCAGTTACAATTACATTATTTTTTCTCTGTGGTTGGATAGCTGTCAATTGATTTAATTCATTCTAAATGTGTACTATAGTATATTCCTTAATGTTGTCTGCATTCAGAGAACTGGATACATTTTCCCAAAAGGAAATGTATCCCCCTCCTAAAAGGGAGGGGACTTCCCTGTAGTTACCTTTCTCTACAGTCTAATCTTTTTGCCTTCAAATTTTGTGAAAATTTTCCCATGCTTTGCCTTTGAGTCAGGGATACTTCAAAACCCCATTCTTAGCTTTAAGCATATACTCAAACTCTGCTCATTGGGATAGGACTAAAGCACACACTTGGAATGAAACACTCATGAGTCAGGATAGGTTCCTGAAATAAGTCCAGCTTAAAAAGGACCCACTGGCCACGTTCCAAAGGCTGACATGCCCACCTCAAGCTGTAGTGCCCTGCACATCCTGTGCTGTATAGTACATGCTCATAATTTATGATTCACACAGTGCTCATAATGATGAAATAACAGCATCAAAGTGGGATCTAATCAATGCAAATATTTACGTCCATCTCAGGCCACAAGAAGATCTGCTCTCCCAGAAGGGCCCAGCTTCCACGTGACTCTCCTGCGTGGTGGGAGCCAACTCACAGAGTCATAAATAATCCAGTTGGTAAATATCAGAAGGTTACATACCCTCTCTGGTTCTGTGTGCTGACCCCTGCTCTGGCTCAGTGCAAAGAAAGGAAGAGAGCCATGCAGAGAGCTGGGTCTAACCCTCTTTGCATTTTACGCTGACAAGAACAGAAGGATATATGTCATCTTTTACTGTATCTAAATTTGTGGAGGGTAATTTCTCATAATAGGCTGCCTTAATTGCTTACTGAACATACCTTGGAGAGTGGTCTTGCTTTTGTACAGCAAAAGCATGTCTCTCTTCACTTGAAATGATAAAGGATATAAGAGATAGTAGAGGAGTATTATTATTCAGCTAAAGAAAAGAAAGCTTGTTTCAGATAGGGATGTCTTTCTGAGATTTACTAAGCAGTCCACAGGATTTAGATATCTACATTTTAGACATCTCAGTTTAATATAGGAAAAAATCTTATTACATTTCAGAATAATAATTCTTCTTGAAATGAATGGGAGAGATTCATCTAGAGCCATAGATTGCTTCAAAAAATCTATTTCCTCACCTATTTCTCTGACTTTCACAGAAAGCAGCTGCCATAAATTTTTATAATAAATGCTAGGCATATGGATGGCTAACTCTGTTTGCACAGCCTCAGCCTGTACTGTAAACCTCACTCACAGCTGTAAACCCACAACCAGCTGTTGTTGGACAGTTGTTTGTTGGTAATTGCTGTTGTTTGTTGGTAATTGCTTGCAAGATGCACCCTTAGGAAGCTTCTGTGGCTCTGCATGGCCTGTGGTGCTCTTTGGTAACACTTGTCATTAATCTGAGGCTGTAATGTGCTGTTTAATGGGGCAGGCATCTCACTGGGCAGGAGGGATCACCTGGGACAAGGACTCCAGGATTTATGGTTCCTTACAGTCACAGCTGTCAGAAAAACAGAAAACCTCCTTGAAATGAAGAACAGGCACTGTGGAGAGACCATTTGCCTTTGTGCAACTCAAGCCCAGGACTCCACTTGCAGCCTCCCATCAAGACATGGCCATACTGCAGAAGGGAAGATGGCAGGAGAAGGACTGAGCACCCACAGCCAGACTGGCTGGAGTGATACCAAAACTGGAGGGATGGGAAGCACATGTCTGCGTGGGCAGCTCTGCAAGACTGGGACTACTGCTAGGAGTCAAAGCAAGGGACAGGAGATGTCATATGTGTGAAGGTGGATGTTGGCTTTAAAGTTGGATGTTGGATAGAAGGCTTTAAAACATGAAAATGTTGGTGGGGTTTGGAGTTTTAGTCCATTGAATCCTTGGTTGTGGTTATGCAGTTGCATTTATAACTCCAGCCAAGTCAGTGATGATGTAGTAAGAGGTGGTGATGTAGTAAAAGCTGCTTATATTAATTACTCTAGTGCTCAGGAAAACAGAGGAGAATGGAGAGACAGGAGCATACAATGAAGATGCTGAAATGTGGAGAGCAGGAAGGACACTGAGAGTCTGCCCAGAAGGTGCTAAGTTGTATCAGGTCAAATGAGGAGCCCTTTTAAAAAACAGTGATTTCTTTATTTCCAAAATGAGATTCAGATTTTAACTACATAAGCTGCCTTCTGTGCAGATGACTTTAATGAAGACACACCATTAAGTATGCTCCTATCAGACCCTGAATAATTCAGTAGTGTCAGCATGGAAGATTTTTTTACTAGATTTACACCAAAATCCTGATAAAATCAGAAAAAAAGCTTCAGTCAAAATCTGAAAGCAGAAAATACCCAGAGAAGAGGTGGATAAATTAACTACAAAAGATGAGCTTAGAGAAGCCACCAGTTGACCAAGTCCAAGCAGATCCCTTGCCTCAGGTAATCTCTGCAGGGACAAGAATTGCATCATCCATTGTATCTACCTGGAGGCACCTGAAGAAAGGGAGGGGATGGCTCTGAAAGGAAAGGAGAAACTCACTGGTGGCAGATGCCAGCAGCCTGGTGGCTTCACTGTGTGACAAAGCACAGGTGGGCACACATATGTACCCCAGGGGGCCTCAGAGATGCTGGCCTCAGTCCCTCCGGCTGGATAGGTTTTCCCGCCTGCAGCTCTTGTGTGAACATCATGTCCCCAAAGTGGGAGCTGAGCATGAAGCACAGGGAGATGCTGCAGCTCACACACCACTGGGCCACCACCTTTGAGCCACAATCTACCAACCTTGACTCACAGATCAGCAGCCAGAAGAAAAATCTGCTGGTTTTAATAAAATGCAGTGCTAGACAATTAAGAAAGGTCTGGCAACATTTTGCTGTTGTAGCAGTGAATACTGGCTGTTAAAAATAATGATGCTACTAATAAAAAACCTTGTGAAAAACAGAGAGACATTTAGACACATTTATACAACCCCTTCCATCCCAAGGGTTCAGAAAATTTTATAGCAGTAGCAAGTACATTGCTCGATCAGGTGCTTGCTGTGGTAGAAGAGGCCAAAACAAGATATTTCTAATATGATACTGTCAAATTCTACAAGAGAAATTATGTTTGGGGACCATTAAAATGGTTGTCTTTGTTCAAATAGCTGGGAAAGTTTGCTGTCATGCCCATGATCCAGGAGCAAGGTCTTTATCAGCCTGCAGAAGACATCTGCAAGTACTTTTCTTGCAGAGACATGGGAGCAGACTCATTTAGGCTGCAGACGGAAAGTGTGTGGTCACTACCTGCCATTTGACTTTTTCAAACTTGTAAATAGTTCCTCTCATTTGTATGAGCCTCTCACTCACCCAGCAACACAGATGTGAAATACAAAGAAGCAAAATTCCACAGCTTTGGTATTTCTCTAATGACCTGCCATGTTGTATGGCTTGAAAATACTGGGAATTTACCTTACTTAAATTAGGACGTGTTCTGCTGACCTGCATGACCTGGACAGGCTGGGGCAGGGAAACATCCAGCTACACTGAATAATCAGGGGGAAGAAAATATTGGACAGCTGGAAGGAAGCATAACGTGACTATGAATCTGAGACACTGAGATGGTACCCTAGCTGAGAAAGCTGTACAACTGGGCCGGTGCTTCCTTTGGCAGGTAGGGGTGTGGCTGTGGCTGTTCAGGGATCTCCAGGGAAGAAGGCAGCAACCAAAGGCCTATAAGGAAATGAGGCTGTTGGAGTGGGAGAAAAGACATCCCTTGTGAGCGGCACCAGTGGTTTAATTTTTGCACCTATTACCAACTAATTACAACAACAAAACTAGTCCTGGATGTTAAAGTGAGAGGAGGTTTGGGAATAAGGCACTCCAGCCAATGGAAGTGGGTTGCCCAGTGGGCATGGAAACACACTGACAAGAAGTCAAAGGGAATGCAACAGGGATGAAAGTAGGTAAATGAAAAAAAGTTGAAGAACTTCTGGCTCAGAAAACTGTTGAGAGTGATTTATATTCTTAATGTGGTAAACAGATCCTAAAACACTTTGCCTCTTAGCTCAAAAGAACATTTCTAGACTATGGATGGTTTATGTAAATAAGGGTTCACAAACCTGCCACCTGCAAGGCAGCAGAAAGGTAACCTGGAAAACACCAAACAGAAAAACTCATGTTCAGCCTCACACTATAACAGCCCTCCCTATAGCTTCACACCTATGCAAATTATCTGTCACAATGCATAAAGCTCAAGATAAACAAAGCTCTTCCACAACTTGGCATATGGAAAAAGGGTCTGAACTGAAATGGTAATTGAGTTTTAGAGACCCATCCATTTGCTGTCATCGTGCCATCTGTCTCCCTGGCAGAGTCCTGACAGCTTGCATTGGCAGCTTTGATTGCCAAAGCTCATGTATTAAGTTAGATTTACCTAGTCTTCCCACGCACAGTTTCTTATTTTTCTATGGCCCTGCTATTCTGGATGATTCACAGAACTGCAGGATACCCTGTACTCCCAGAAGCATAATATATTTTGGTATTTTTAAACCTTTTTTTTTTTTTTAAATCAGAAATATGGATAATTTTCTGTTGTGGTTTGTAAGCCACCTGTAGACACCAAGTCCACCAGAGTCAAGAGGGAGACTTACTTCTCAGGGACTGACCACGGGTAACAGAGATCACAGGTGCTGTTGTATGTATGTGTGAAGTATTTCTACCACCAGAGTAATAAATGAAAACTGCAGATGCCATATGAGGGCAGGACCCCCCGAGGCAGGCTCCAAGTTATTGCATTACTGTCATAACTGCTCACTGCAAAGCACCTTTGACTAAAAGCTAATATGATGCCTAGCATAACTCTGCTGACTCCCCTGAAATTACACAGATTATTAATGTTGCCCCTTAAGGTATGAAGGAAGAGATAAAATTATTTACATTTAATTTCTTTACCCAGAGTGGAACTTTTAACTGTGGCAGAGAATGATGTGGAAGTTACCCTCAGACTTGATCAAGTTATGTTCCAGCTGGCCCTGTGACCATGAACACGTTTCTTCACTATGCAAGAACAAAGGGTTTAATCAGGAGGAGTTAATTCATCTTGGGCAGAAGACAGATAAGCACTCCTGGCAGTCCATTTACTGAGACATACACAGCAGTGCAAGGTACCAGAGTCCATCCTGCCTGTAGGCCAAAGGAATTGAGGTCACATTCAAAAGACACAAGCACTGAGACACCACTGACTTTACATAGAAAGGACCATGCTCTAGGCAAGGCAAGAGCCAGCTCTGTTGAACAGCTTTTGTTCTTGTTCTGCTTTGTTCCTGCTGCAGAATTAAACAACACCTTAGTTATGTCACTGAAATCATTGTCCTGGTTTTGACTCGACACAGTAATTTTCTTTTTAGTAGCTGGTACAGGGCTGTGTTTTGAATTTAGGATGAGAATGTTGGTAACACACTGATGTTTTAGTTGTTGCTAAGCAGTGCTTACCCTACGTCGAGGAGTTTTTAGCTTCCTGTGCTCTGCCATCAAACAAGTGCACAAGGAGTTGGGAGGGAGCATGGCCAGGAGAGCTGACCCCCACTGGCCAGAGGGACATTCCCCACCACAGAACATTGTGCCCAGTGTATAAACTGGAGGGAGTTGGCTGAGGGCACTGATTGCTGCTCAGGGCTGCGCTGGGCATCCATCAGCAGGTGTTGAGCAATTGTGTTGTGCATCCCATGTGTCTCTTGGATTTCATTCCCCTCTTCCACTCTTTTTTCATTAGTAATAGCAGTAGTATCATTATTATTGTTGTTTCAATTATTAAACTGTTCTTTTTTCAATCCATGAGGTCCACTTTTTTTGCCCCCAGTTCTCCTCCTCACCTGGGAGGGGAGCAAGTGGCTTCAAGGGGTGACAGTCATTCAGTTGGTGCCTTCCTAAAGGAAAGCTTACATGCCCTAAACTGGATTAGACCTGCCTGAGGAACAGTTTTCCAGTCATACAAATAAAAAGTCAACAGGATTTCAACTCATTGTTTTAATTTCTTTCCCAAGACAGAAAGACTTCTCAAAGTTCTTCATAAGCATCCAAACCAAGAGAACCCAAACAGGGAACAAGTAAACAGGCTGGTAAACAGGTCACTCAGTGGGACACTGTGGGGGTCTGGGGCACTCAGGTCCCCCTTGTTCTTGCTCCAAGGTACTCCCACAATCCTACTGAGTCTCCTAGTAACACACAACAGGATTAATCTCTGCTTCTCAGTCAGAGAATTGTTCCACTTTGAAGTTAGTAATTACACGTTACTGGGAGAGAAAGGCTGACTCCAACTGTGGCCCTTGGCTGGCATGTGAGAAAACCTCAAGTCCAAGCTCCATTAAATATGGGATTATTAACCAGCTGCAACATCAGAAACCTGAGAGAGAAACCCACCCAGAAACCTACCCAGAGCAGCCAGCTGCTTGGCTGTGGAAATACTTATGTGAGCTATGAAGCATCATGATCCAAGCACATGGCCTGGGTTTTGAAGCTTTGAACTTTTGTTGCCTTGGTTGGAGCTAGATGATCTTTCACGTCCCTTCTGACCCAAACCATTCGATGATTCTATGCTCTTGGTTTCAGAAGACTAGAGCGACATCAGAGCTGAGGATGGGCTCTGAGGGTGTGAGAGCAGCCTCACATCCTGTGCATTCTCACTGTGGTCATGTTTGGCCATTTTGCAACAGGAGAGGAGTGGGTGGCCTGCAAGTGTGTTCAAAAAGCACGGCTGGATGTGGTGTGAAGCTGGACTGAGGCTGGTTGAAAGTTAAATGAAATTCAAGCGATGAATACCTGAGGTTTAACAGGATGCACACTTACTGAGCAGTCTGGCTGGCAACTGAGCACAGCTTTCAGTAGTGCTGTATATACACAGTGAGAATATGTGTTCCTTTAATCCTTGTATAACCTAGCAGCTCCACCTACCCTGGAGACTGAAATTCTCAGTGATTCATTGAGCATGCCCAGCAAAACCTCCTGAGCCTTCTCCTCTCCCTTTTCTTCCAGTTATAAGGGCAGAGGTTCCAAAGATCTCTCTAGAGATTAACAACATAGATCCACTCACCCTCTTCCCAGAAGCAGGTAATACTTGGATGTGCATTTAGGCAGTGGCACTGATTACATTGTGAATTCCCTCCTAACCTCTAACCACCTGATACATATTTTGAATTGGAAGGTACCTCCAGTAAATGGCATATAGTAGCAAGCATAATTTAATGTCTTAACTGCAGTGGATGCTGCTAAATCCAGGAAAGTCCTGTCACTTTTAATTCCTCTGGCCCCATCAGTGAAGATATGAGATAATCCTGACTTTGTAACATCGATCTTTTTCTCAGAGACTTTCACAGATGTGACCATTCCACAAGCATTATCCACTCACTGAAGATCTTGGCCTTCTGCTCGCTTAATACCAACAGTTCTGAGAAAATGAGTGATCTTGCTAATCTGTGTAAAGTAAACAGCATTCTGTCCTTAAAAACAACAATATTTAGTCACCTCCAGAATCTGGTGCATTCAGCCAACGCACCTAAAGAATGCAGGATCAGAATTGTGGAACGATGCAGGTTGGAAGGGATCTCTGGAGATCACCTGGTCCAACCCCCACTGAAGAGGGGATAACTCCTAAGTCAGATTAGGTCATTCACAGTGATATCCAGCTGAATATTGGACATTGCTAAGGTTGGAGATTTCACAGCTGCTTTAACTGATTTCAGACCATTCTCCAGGTGAATATTTATTTCTTAATTTCTAATTGAAATGTGGAACCATAGAATGGTTTAGGCAGAAAGGACCTGAGACGTCATCTAGTTCCAACCACTCTGCCAAAGGCAGGGACACTTTCCACCTGACCAGAGCCCCGTCCAACCTGTCCCTTAACACTTTCAGGCATGGGGCATCTACAACTTCTCTGAGCAACCTGTTCCAGTGACTCACCACCCGCACAGGAATTAATTCCTTACAATTTAATGCTAGCCTAATCCAATTTAAACCTACCCTCCATCATCCTAATGCTCTTACCTCTTGTTCTATCATTCCATGCCCTTTTAAAAAGTTCCTCTCCAGCTCTCTTGTAGCTCCTTTAGGTACTGCAAGGTGCTATATGGCCTCCCCAGAGCTTTCTCTTCTCTAGGCTGAACAACCCTAACTCTCTGAGCCTGCCTTTACAGCAGAGGTGCTCCAGTGCCTGGATCATCTTCGTGACCCTCCTCTGGACTCCTCCGACAGCTCCATGTCCTTCTCACATTGGGGGACCCAGAGCTCGATGCAGCACTGCAGGTGGGGTCCCACACAGCTGGAGCAGAGAGGCAGGATTCTCTCCCTCCAGCTGCTGATCACGCTGCCTGTGGTGCAGCCCAGGACACAGGTGGCTTTCTGGGCTGCCTGTGCACGTTGCCAGCTCGCGCTGAGCTCCTCATCACCCAACATCCCCAAGTCAGCAGCTGATGTTGTGACTCTCACTCGTTGCATCCCCTCCAATCGCTGTACACCTCGAAGGAGAGTTTGCTTTTACCCTTTCTACATCCACCCCTGAGGTAACTGGAGACAGCAGTAAGATTTTCCCCTTAAACTTCTCTTTTTAGGAGTGATAAACTCAGCTCTTTTTGTCTTTAAACATCATACATGACTCTGCTCGTCACCTTGATTACCTTCTACTGGACTACCCTTGGTGAGGAACCCCAAATAGGACATAAAATTCCAAGGTTTGTTGGATAGAGGGAAATGATTAAAACCCCAAACCTGATGGACACAATCTTGCTCATATAGGCCAGGATGCTCCTGCTCCAGGATGTGTCCAGAGACTCATCAGGTCCTCCTGTCAATAAGGTTGTCTGCCCAATCAGTCCCCAACCTGTACTCTTGGGTGCCTATACAATCCCTATTCCATCCCAGGTGCAGAGCTTTGCATTTCCATATACATACTTATACATATATGGACGCATAAATATTTATATTTTTGTCTGCATTCTGTATTTCCATTTCAGCTCTAGCATCTGCCAATATATATATATTTTTAAGTTGAGTAAGTAAAACAATGGAAGTATTAATGACTTTTCATGAGAACATAATCTAGTTTTACTTTTTAGATTTAATACATTTTATTTTCATTTCCCTTTAAATGTAATTTTTGTCTATTTGTTCCTGAAACAAAAAATAATAATCTATTTTCAGGAGCACATATTTTATCATTTGTGGTTGATTCTATTAATTCTGGGTCATAGGTTTTTTTTTCTGGGAAGAGCCCATGCAACAAAAAGCTCTCAGCCTTGGATCTGCTAAGTGTTTTGATCAATATAATGACAGTCAATAATGTTTTGCACCTTACAAACCAGGAATTTTAAATCAAGAGGCTTTATGAAAGACTGCAAACACTATTTGTCCTTTGAGTTGTGAGTAAAAAAACCTACTCATTCCAAAATTGTCAGTATTCTTGTGTATGAAAGACAAAATAATAATTTCTCCCCCCAAAAGATGGCAGTTTATTTCCAAAAGGATGATGTTGTCTCTAAGGCTACGTTTGTTCCTGTGTTACAATAGGATCCCTGGTTCTGAGAATGGGTAGCACAACACTGAATGAATTCTTATGGGGAAGACCCTGTCTCACCAAAACAAGGTCCTGGACGTGTTTTGGATATGCTGCTTTGCATTTCCCTTGGTAGCACGGGGGAACAAGCAGCAGCAATGGAACACATCTTGTTCATTACCCTTTGTTATTGTTACTTGCTGTTTTCACTTAAAATTCCAGAGAGATTCAGGAGAGGAAGAAGGAAGCACCAGTTTGGCTTTACCCTCCGTATATCACGAGCATGGAATGCATGGGGTACTCCCGGACCATCTCTGTTTGTGTCCTCTCCCAACTCTCTCTCTCAAACTGCAGTTCACCAGCAAATGCCATTGTCACCTGATCTTAACACAGCTGCCCTTCCTTCCTTTCTTCCCCCCCAAGAGATGCAAACTGCGAGCCTCACGTTTGTGCCTCCAGGCTTCTCACCTCACATGTCTGACCCAAAAGCTCTTTGGACCTGTTATCCCAGGACTGTCTGGAGAAGCAGAGTGCCAGCACCAGCACTGCCCTGCCTGGATGCCATCCAAAGCTTGTGGGCTGGAGCTGGCTGGCGTCCCTGCATGGAGCTGGGGCACAGGGAATCCTGCTCGGTGGGGTTAGATTCTGACTTCTGCTAGGAAGCCCAGAATCCCACTACTCATCACAATTTGTGTGCTAAAAACCAGAGGAAATGCCCACGCATTTCATTAATGGCTAATGTTATTAAACAGACAATTAATAAGAGCAGTCAAGTGAATTATTATCTCTAATAAAAACCCCGACAATTGCTAACAAGTTTGGAAATGCCAGCACAGAAGTTCTCAAAGAAATAATTCCCTGCCACATTGCCCCTACACAGAATAACCAGGGTTACTAAGAGGCTTCCTGGGCGCAGACTGTAGCCTATCTGGGAGCAAGGAAATTCCCGCGGCGCCTCACTAACACATTTTTAGAGGAGCCCAGGGACAATTTCACAGGGATGCTAACTTTCTGCGGCTGGCACGGAATACGCCCGGAGGGGGCGAAACCACGCCGAGACAAAGCCGGGGCTGATTCCCGCACGGCGCGGGCAGGGGATGGGCAGCGGGCAGGGCAAGGACAGCGGGCTGCGGGCTGCGGTAGGGGCAGGGACCGGGCAGAGGCGGCACGTACCGGGCAGGGACGGCCGGCTGGGGCAGGGGCCGGCGGCTGTGCCCTCCCGCTCGGCCCGGTGCCGGTTCCGACCCGCGCACGGACATGACTAAGCAGCACCTCTCCCTCCGCGGCCGCTCCCGCCGGGCTGCCCGCCCCGCACCCGCGCACGGCGCGGACTCACCTGCCCGCCCCGGCCCCGCCGGCCCGCGGCGCGGCTCCTCCGCAGGGGCCGCGGCTCCTCCGCCCCGCTCCAGCCGCTCCAGCGCCGCCCCGCTCCAGCCGCTCCGCGCCGCCCCGCAGCCGCCCCGCTCCAGCCGCGCACTCCCCGCGCCCGCGGAGCCGCCGCCTCTCGCCGCCGGGGCGGGCCGGGGGCTGCCGTCAGCCGCGGCTGACGCAGGGCTCTTCCTGCCGGGGATGAAGCCCCCGGCGGCCGCCAGCCGGGAGCCCCCGCGCCCGGCGGCGCTCGGGGCGGCCGGGGACCCCCCGCGCCCGCGGTAGGGCGGCGCTTCCCCCGCTCCCGGCGCGGGCAGCGCAGCGCCTCCCGCCGCCGCCGCGCCCGCCGCAGCCCGGAGGAGCCCGGAGGAGCCCGGAGGAGCCCGGCGCCCCGCAGCCCCGGCATGGAGCGCCCGCTCAACCTCAGCTGCCTCGCCGATACGACGCCGGACAGCGGCAACAGGAGCGGGTCCTCCGCCGGCCCCGAGGGCGGCCAGGCCCCTCTCTCCGTCTTCAGCGTGTTGGTTCTCACCCTGTTGGCCATGCTGGTGGTGGCCACGTTCCTTTGGAACGGGCTGGTCCTGGCCACCATCCTCCGCGTGCGCAGTTTCCACCGGGTGCCCCACAACCTGGTGGCCTCCATGGCCATCTCTGACGTGATGGTGGCAGCCCTCGTCATGCCCCTCAGCTTGGTGCACGAGCTGTCCGGGCGGCGGTGGCGGCTGGGCCGGTCGCTCTGCCAGGTGTGGATCTCCTTCGACGTGCTGTGCTGCACTGCCAGCATCTGGAATGTCACGGCCATTGCCCTCGACCGCTACTGGTCCATCACCCGCCACCTGGAGTACACGCTCCGCACGCGGCGCCGCATCTCCAACATCATGATTGCTCTTACCTGGGCACTCTCTGCCTTCATCTCTCTGGCCCCACTGCTCTTTGGCTGGGGAGAGACTTACTCAGAGGACAGTGAAGAGTGCCAAGTCAGCCAGGAGCCTTCCTACACCATCTTCTCCACCTTTGGAGCTTTCTACCTGCCCCTCTGCGTGGTGCTCTTTGTGTACTGGAAGATCTACAGGGCTGCCAAGTTTCGAATCGGATCTCGCAAGAGCAACTCCATCACCCCCATTACACCAGAAGCACTGGAGGTAGGTCAGCTTGGTTGTGTTTTGCTCGGGTCAAGCACTGGCAGCAGGCAAGCCTTTGTAGAAGTGGGGGAAACTTAAACCAAAAGTGTGCAAATGAACAGTGGTCCACCAAAGCCCTGTGGATCCTGGAGGCTTCCAAGGGAAGGCAGACTGCAAAGCTTGCAAACCCAGTCTGTTGGCTCCTTCCGAGCCCCCAGCTGTGAGCACTCAAGGTGCACCTAAAGCAACTTTGGGACATACTGCGAGCCTGAGCTCCATGTGGGCGAGCGGTGACTCACAGATGTCCCCCCATGGAATGCTGAATCAGTGCTCACCAGCATGAGTAAGGGGTCACTGTCCCTCCCCTGGGGATGCAAGGGGACAGTGGATGGATGGGCAGCTGGGTCTGCTGGGGACGATACCCTGGCAACCAACGGTGGCTTTGGGGACTCTGTGAATTTACCCAGACAGAAAGCACTTGTGCAGAATGTCCTTGGAAATCATTCCTAATCATGACTGCGTCGTGTCAGTTCATCCCAGGCACGGTGACTCTGCACTGTAAAGACTTCTTGCAGGGAGGAAGCAAATGTGTGCTAATTTTCTTTCCTCTCCTACCAAGTATTCTTAAACTCAATGGGTTTAGAGGAAGTGAGCAGACTTCTGTGCACAGCATGTGGGTGTGTGCCTGTTCTGCTGATCTGATTGTAAGCGGGGAAGTAATCTTATTGTGCTGCACTGTGAGTAACCCCAGGTACCCTCAGTACTCTCTCTAGGTTCTAATCTCACTTAAATAGTCTCCATCACCCAGAAGAGGTTATACAGCCACCTTGCCCTCAGCTAGAGTGTGACGTGCACGGCCTGTGTTTCCCCTGGAGCCCTGGTCCTCGCTTGCACTGTTGGGCTCTGTACCTGCCGTGTGGAGTCACCTGACTGGGGTACATATGGTGCAATTTGTGTTTGTGTTTGGCAGGTGAAAGAAGCTGCCCAGCAGCCACAGATGGTCTTCACTGTCCGTCACGCCACTGTTACGTTCCAGACGGACGGAGACACGTGGAGAGAGCAGAAGGAAAAGAAAGCTGCCCTCATGGTGGGCATCCTTATTGGGGTGTTCGTGCTCTGCTGGATCCCCTTCTTCATTACAGAGCTCATCAACCCACTCTGCTCATGTGACATCCCACCCGTTTGGAAGAGCATTTTTCTATGGCTGGGCTATTCAAATTCCTTTTTTAATCCACTCATCTACACTGCTTTCAACAAAAACTACAACAATGCCTTCAGGAACCTATTCTTTAGGCAGCAGTGAGCAGAAAAGGCTTTCCTGCTGCCCCAGGAAGCTGATTTTAAGTGGCAATGATTCTGACCAAATTCCTGAGGAAGTTCAAAGCCACAGATACTGAGGTGATGTTAAAGATCCATCGCCATGGGTTGTACGTCCCAGACCCAGTCCCTAGGCAGGCTCTCCATCCCAGCCTCTTAGCTGCTGTTTTTCCTGCAAGTAGCATGTAAGGGCTTCTCCTGCCAGCAGCCTGGCATCCTCGCTCCAGTGCCCTGCTGCATTCCTCCTGCCTCCCCAGTGATGCTCTGTTTGGTGGCACCAGAGGTGCAGAGGAGTCCACTGGCAAAGAATCTCCCAGCATTAATCACCTTTGTCCCATGCGCAGAGCTGGGACCCTATAACACCAGGAGGTTTTGTGATTACACATGGGAGCACATATTTTATGGCTTGTCTGAACACATGGTTTGTCTTGTCTTTCACAGGTAAAGACTGCAAAGTGTTTGTTTTTTGGGAAATAAAACCCTTGGTAAGGGTGAAGCGCAGACTGCAAGTACCAAGCTTTTTCTCACATACTTTGGGAAGAACAAATTGTGTCTGTTTGCTTTTGGATTCTATGTAGCAGAGTTTTTTAAAAAAAACAAAAAAACCCTAAAAAAACCCAAACTTGTTGTGCAAGCTTAATGCATGGTGTACCCTGGAATGAGAGAGAATGCATGGGAAACTCACCTCTCGTTCCCCAACTGCTACGTGTGAGCATCTGCCTCAGACCTTTATGTTCAGAAATACCAGCTGTAAATGCTAATCTTCCTGTCTGTTGTTTCCCATTTTAAAACATTAATGTATTTTGAGCAGCTGTGGGCAGATTTCCTGTAGTTTCAGGGGATGCAAGGGGTGTATTTCGAGTTGCCTTTCAATGAGGAGCTGTGTTTTACTATTTCTGAATGCAATCCAGAACATGAAACCAAAGCAAAAACCGCACTTTGTTTCCATGAGCCCTGGGTTGCAAGCAAAGGGCAGTTAATGGCAGGTGATATTTCTTTCTGGAAGCATAAAACCATGGAGCTTCTCTTCTGCAAGGACCAGGCTTGAATATTTATTTTTTTGCCCACCTGTCCTTCTCTGCCTGCCCCTCTAAGACTCCATCCCACGTGGTTGTTACCGCTCTGTTGCCTCCCTGCCTTTCCACATTACCAACTTAATTATATTAGTTGGCATTTCACTCCTAGAATTAGGGTTACACACTTTATACTGCCCTGCTGTAGGACTGACAGGTCTGCAGATTAGGAAAGCTTTAGTTTTAACTTGGTTCTGGGACAGCCACTGGAATCAGACCACAATTAAAATGGTGGAAAAAAGTACAAGATGGAAATCAGAACAACCTGATTTCATGTTAGATTTCATGTTAGATATCTCAAGAAGAGATAAAAGGAAAAGATGTCAATAAATGATGGTAAAACTCCCTGGGGTTGGGTAGTATTAATTTTTATCTGTAGTAGATCATGAGACATCCGATGTTAAAATTGTCACTGGTCCTTTGAACCAGACAATAATCCTGGCAGAGTTGGCAATAGAAGCCCTTTTTCTTTTGCTGTCTCTGGACAGGTGAAAATGAAAGCAGAGGTCAAGGTGATATTAAAGTGTTGCAGCCCTTTCAGGACCAGTTACACAAACATCCATTAGCACTGACATGGACATTGCTGATCCTGCCTTTTGGCAAGAAGAGAAATAGGATAGCCCTTGACATCTTCCTTAACACCATCTTATAAAAGTCTGTTAGAAACACTGGGTAAAACCCTGCCCTCATTGAAAGCAAAGGAGAACTTTTTCAGTGATTTCAAATGAATCAGATTTTTATGTGGCATGTCTTGTCCAGTAAAAGCATATTTTTAATGTTAATTAATTCAAGGAGAAGATGTGTGGGTTGGGAGTAATCTTCGAACTCCCATGAAAGAGGCTCTGACCTGCCCCCTAACCGTGGGCCAGTCTTTCCAACTAGTAAAGAGCATTTTCTTTGTTATATATATTAAAATATTATTAGTGACATCTCTGATGTATCAAAAATTGTAATAAACTCTTCAACTGCTTTTTTTACTGAATATATAAAGGCTGTGCTGCTTTCTCTGGACGGTCCATCACTGATGCTGAGTTGCTCCATTTGAGAATTGCTGCTTTTGTTGTCCCAAGGGTTGTTTAGCCAAAAATGACTTGGAAAAAAATGCTTCCTTGTTCAAGCCAGAACTTCAGCTAAGCTTGGTGGTGCTTGAAAGAAGCCTACTTCTTAGGCTCCCAGAATGATACTTTTAAGCATGGATGACTTGGGAAGTTGGATCTTAGATTGCCATTTTCACACCCATCATGTCTGCACAACCCCATGTCAGTCCCAGCTGTGTCCATGCCATTTTTATTTGCTCTTTGATGAGTATTGCAGATTCTCTTGTTGGGTGGGGTCCTTGTGCAGGGTGTGGAATCAGCTGTAAACTCTAATGTCCACTCGAGCACTGTGAGCAGACAGAAGTTAAACTGAAATCAGTGGGAAATTCCCTACTTTTGTTGCAGTTTGGTCCTGGGGTGAAGCTCCCTTTCTTTACACCCTCTGTTTATTCATGCTGTGCCTGAAACAGTGATAGGGAAACAGGAGATCATTTTGAAGTCACACTAGATAATTCCAATTTGCCTGTAGTCATGAGTATTCCACCATCCTGGTGTAAATTAAACTCGCATTTATTTGACAGGCCACATCTGATACAATCATTTTCTGGAAAGAAACAGCTTCCAGTTGGTCGTAAGATTTGTTCTTTTAAATCTTGACAAAATTAGCAGCTTTTGTATTGGCCAATTCCTGCAGCCCATACTTGAGACCACCACGGGCTTTCCTTCTGAAGATCATCCCTGCAATGCAATATGACCAGGCAGGGAAAATGTCATTATTCTGGAGGTTGCACTGCAGAATCATACTGAAGCATGCCACAGTGATCTCAGCACAGGGAAGTGGCACGAAGAGACATGGACATCTGATCCAGGCTCTGAGGCTTTTTACAAACCTCTCATTATTCAAACACAGATGCTGAGTGGGCTCCCAGAGATGCAAATCATGTTTGAAGACATAGGCAACCACAGCTTCAAAAGAGGCATCTTGTACCTTCTTGTTCCCATTTATACACAGAATCAGTGGTGTGAAGAGATCTGCCTCACCGAGGCTTTGTGAGCATTAATTACAAAATGTTGATCATGTACCAGGAAGGTGGAACACTCTGGTTTGAATGCCGAGCAGCATTATAAATGGAGCTTCTATTTAATTCCTCGGAAGAACGTTATTACCCATTATTATTGAGTTTTGTACGCAGTTTAATGGCTATATAATACTTCCAGAACAGATTTAACTAACCTGCTCCCACTTACGATTAATTTAGTTCCCTCTCAATGCCCTGACAATCCAATGAACATCTGTTAGGGAGCTCGGTAGCGAGGGCAGCGTGTGCTGAATCCCAGCTGCTGCTGAGCGTCTCCTCGCGATGCTGAGCGTGCTGGCAGGGTTCAAGGAGCAGCAGCTCTCTGGGCAGTCTCCTCTGGGTTCCTTTTACTTTTTAGGGAAGAGAGAAAAGGTCATTGAAGAATGCCCATGGATTACATGACAGGTTGGCTAAACACCTTCCTCCTTCACCCCCAGCCTGTTGGGCTCTCTTCTCATCGCAGGCAGGTGACTCCCGGACATGCACCAGCCCTATGCAGCCAGAGGTAAGCCACACATGACTTCATCCCCTGGTAATTTTCCAGGGCTTTTCAAAAAAAAATTACTGCTAGGAGATGTGTCCTTTGGACTGTCAGCAGCAGCTGAAAGTGGGAGTTTCCTGGAAGTAGAGTTGTAGGTAATTAAAGAAATTTTACCTGACAAAAGTAATTAATGACTATTCCTTCCAGTGATTGCAGTGGTGAGGTGCGACTGACAAAGTGTCAAAGTGATTTCTGCAAGGCAGTGGTTAGAGCTGCTTTGTTCATCATTTTTAACTCTTGGACCCCTTGTTTTACTGGTAGAGCTCCCCCCTGGGGCTGCAGCAAAGTCATGGTGAACATGGTACAGGCACCATGAATGCTCCACGTGAGAACAGTGGGGTGAAACGTCCATGACAAAATTAGCATCCCCACTGGGATACACGCTACCATGAAAATCATTACTTTGCCAGCATTTCATTAAATTTAGGACATGGCCAAAGAGCTCTTTAAGTCCTCATTTTCAGTTACACCGAGGTGCTGAGGAAGTTGCAGAAGACTGGAAAAGAGCTGGAGCTGTGCCAGTATTTCAAAAAGGCAAATTTGGAGAGCCAAGTATTTCTAAGGCAAATGCTGTTACTGATTTACAGCTTGAAATTGATCCTTGGCAGAAAAGTGGAAGAGCTGATAAATGACTTGGTGAATAAAAAATTACAGGAAATAAATATAATTAAAATAAATCACATTGATGTTTTTGATTGCAGCACATGGTTCATTGCTGATGGTGATATAAAGTGTTCACTCAATAATGAATCCGACTTGACAACATTCAATGCCTCCATTAAAAATTGAAGAAGAAACCAATATGAGGTTCAAACTGTCCAATAATTGCTAATAATTTATGGTCTGGGAAAGGTGTAAATACAGAAAATAAGGTCACTTCTACAGAGAAGTGAGGATGAAAACTGGTTGGGAGCATTTCAGCCTGGCATGAGGGAAAGGCACGTGTCCAGGAGCAGCGGGAGGGGGCCCTGGTTGCAGGAGGAGAGACAAGGCTGTGATGGGATGCATCAGGAGCTGAACATATGGGACTTTTCAGCATTTCAGGAACAAGCAGGCTTACTTCTTGCCTGTGCATGGGCTGTGTCCAGCTGTGGGTTTTATTCTGGTCACTGAAGGAGAGGCTGTGATTTCAGTTCATCGTCTTTTTGCTCCTCCCTCCTCCTTGTCACTGCCAGGCTGTCAGCCTCAGCATTGCCATTCTGTGTCATTTTCCATGCTAGCCAAGTCAAATACTGTCCCTAATCATCCTCAAAAGCAAGACAGATGGGCCCTTTCCCTGGATCCTCCAGTGCATTGTTGTTGTGCTCTGTCTATCCATTTCAGCAGTGGGAACAGCAGCTTCTGTGATGCTGAAGCCCCACTGCTGCCCAAGGACGGGACCAAACAGGGCTGGGTGTAGCTCCAGGGGTAATTCTAGATGGGGAAAGATAAAGCTGGAGCTGTACACTCCCCTTGGTTTTCTGCTGGAGCCATTCCCAACAAAACTGTTCCTAACCAGCTTCTAGTCCCCGCTCTGCTTCTGGTGGGACCAGGCAGCCACTACCATGGATCTGGTCATCTCTGCAGGAAGGAGAAAGAGGGGGTAAAAAACCTTCCACTGCAGCTCTCATTACAGGAAAAAATCTTCCCAGCTCTGATTGCCCACCTGGGAGAGGACACAAAGTCCACGTGGCTGAGATATCCATTCTGACCAGTTCAGTCCCTTCTCACTGGTAGCTGCAGAGGGTGGACTCCTCTATCATTCCAAACTGCCTGCTGCTCACCAGGTCCTGAGTCTGTGCAAGTGTTGAAAACACTGCATTTTTCATCAGTTCAGGGCTGCAGCCTGAGGTCAGTGCTTCTTCCTTGTGCCTTTCCATCCCCAAATCCTGGTTAAGCACAGGTCCCACCAGGCTCAGTTGCTGGCACAGAGAAGGGCAGCCTTTCAAAATTAGCATCTCTGTTGGTGAAGAAGACCTCCTAGTCTCTGGGCTCAAGATGCCAAACCAATAGCTGAGGTGCCACAGAACCCCAAGATCTGCTTCTTCTTGCCCTGTTCAATGTTTGGATCACCTGGTTCTTCACAAGACACCAGGCTGGGCAGTCCCAAAGCTTAAACTATGCCCCCTCAGGTTTGTCTTGCTAAAGTCCATCACGTGTCCCACCTTTTCACTGCTCCCCTCTGGTGCTGTTCTGGAGCTCTGGCTATCAGGAAACTGTTCACACACTGGTCAGGGTGCTGCCTCTACAACATCTCCATGGCATGGCACAGCTGGACCAAACAGGGCTGTTTCCAACCCAAAAGAGCCTGTGTCACATAGATCATGGTGAAAATTAATATGATCACCTTCTAGATCTGCTAACAGCCTGGTATCCTGCCCCACAAGCTACCTGTGCTGCTGTCAGGCAGACTTTGGAGGGGAAAAGCAGAGCCCGTGGTCACGTATTTTCACAGTTTGAGTGGAGACCTGCCTTTGAGGAGGGGGGAGGAATCATTCTGATGCGTTGCCAAATGGCTCTTTTGGTGGGCACTGGAGCATATGGAGCCTCTCTCACAATTGCCCAGGAGCTGCAGATCTGTGATGTTTTTCCTCTCCTCAGCTGCTCACCTGATGCCAAAGTTTCCAGGTGCACTAAGGCAGGATGCTCCTGCCGCGCGCCTTGGACCTTCCACCTGCCCGTCACGGCACTGGGGTGAATATTAAATAGGCAGCAGATGCAAAGTGCAAGCACACTTGCTGGCCCAAGGGGTTACTCAAGATCTAGAATTTGAATGCAAAAAGAGACTGAGAACCCATGGTATTAAGTAATTAAGCTTTTCTGAGAGTTTTAAAAAGGAGGCAGATAGATGCTGAGGAGAGGTGATGCAGCTTCTCTGCTTCCTGCAGCTTTGCAGCACAAACCTCGGCCTTACAGGGGATTTCAGAGCACATTATTCTGACTAAAGCCCCCGGGCTACTTTATAAGCTGTTAATAGTTGCCAACAAAAATGAGTGTCAGGGCTGCTTCTTATTAACGTGAGCATTTAAGGCACCTGGAGAACACTGAAAGTAGCATAAACCCTATAAATTCTTTGCGAAACCATCAAATTGGCCAGTGCTTGCATGCAGAACATAGCAAATAACTTTCAAATGAAATTTATTCACAGCAAATCTGCTGCTGCTCATCAGATCAACTTGTCCACCACTGTTACTCACACATCTCCAAGACACCACATATACACCCACTGTGTGTGCACTACGTTGCCTTCCCCTGGTGATTCCACAGGTGACTGTCCCGCAGGGATTTTGTCCTGGATTCCCCAGCATGAGGTGCAAGGCAGCACCTCCTGCCCCTCCCTGGTCATCTGGCCTTCAGGGTACCCTGATGTGTACATGGTGTGTCTGGGTGTGGAGCAGCTAGGCTGTTTTTTCAGACCCCTGCTCCTCATCCTTCTGTCTGGCAGCCCCATCTGAGCAGCAGCTCCCACTCCACACCGCTTCTCCTGGCTCCCTTCTTGCTCTTGGAGATGCCCAAGAAGTTCTTCCGCAACTTGGTGGAGACTTTTACCCTCTGTAGAGCCGTGGTGGTGCTCCCAGAGTCAGGGCTGCTCCTCAAGGGCCCGTGGAGAAGGTAAACTGAATAAACCTGATGAACTGAATGAATCATGAAGCCCCAGATTAAGTGGGGTGATAAAACGCCGGTGGGCTGCACCGGTATCCCTCTGAAATTGCAGTGAGTTCGGGTACTTCAAAACCATAAAGTAGGCGTGATCCTCACCGAGGGGGATGCTGAGGGGAAAAGGGAATTATCTCACCCCCGTCCCTCATCGCTGTTAAGGGACAGGCGTTGGTTTCTTTCCGGACCCCCGTTCTTGGGGAGGGGCTCGCTCATCCCGTGTGTGCGCTCACGCAGCGGGACACGGAGAGCGCTGTGCTTCCACCCCAGCCCGCACTGACCGTGTGCCCCTGCACAAGCCCAGAGCCTGCCGAGAGGAGAGACCAGAGGCGGCTCTGGAGGCGCAGAGAAGGGCGAGCAGAGAGCCGCTGGGAGCCGGGGGCCGCCGGGGCAGCCGGAGCGCTCTGCCCGCCCCAGCGCCCCCCTGGCAGCGGCACAGAGAGGTGACTGCTCGAGGTGACTGCTCGGCACAGAGAGGTGACTGCTCGAGGTGACTGCTCGGCACAGAGAGGTGACTGCTCGAGGTGACTGCTCGAGGTGACTGCTCGGCACAGCGAGGTGACTGCTCGAGGTGACTGCTCCTCACAGCACCGGGGCACGCAAAAAGCACCTTCAGGCCCGCTCGCCTTCCCGCTCCTCCGCGGCAAGATCGGTTGTCGCTACAGGACCCGAAATAAAACGACGCGGACACGCAGCTCTCCAAGGCAAAAACACAGGGCAGTTTAATTTCTGACTCCAGCATTTACAGATTTCCGAAAGTGACAGTGGATTGGAGGGTGACAGTGACACCTCTGCGATGACACTGGACAAACCAACAGTCCATCAAATTTCTCCTCCTCCATAAAAGAATGCAAAACAATAAGTTGTTTACATCAAGTGCGTGAGAAAGTTCGTTACAAGAATGTAAACATCAGAAGTTAGAAAAACTTAAAAAAAACCAGGGCGAAAGTTAGAATTTTAAGTTAGAAAAACTGAAAAAAATCGCTCTGTGTTCGGCAAGACGTGAGCTGAGTGTGCTCGGTTCTGCTCCAGGGTGGCAGCACAGGGCAGAGAGAGACAAATTGTTGCTCGCTTCCTTCTGCCAGCTGCCATGCAGGGGGGAAACGGAGCAACAGCCCTTTTATCGTCCCCAGATGTAGTCCTGAGAGATGACAGGATGCTTACAGATTTCTTTTTATAACTGCTATTTGAATGATAATGATGCACCTAAATAACCTGGATAATGCAAACCTTAGTGCTGACAGTGGAAGGAGAGGAAAAATGCACTCTGTCGCTGAGCAGGTCCCCTCCAGCTTTGTGAGATGTCTCAACACTGTGCAAAATGAGCAGCGTTCATGGTGTTCAGCATTTGGATGTTCAGCTTCATACAGCCCTTTGTAAGTGGAAAACGTCTCTCTTGCTTACCATGTAGAGCTGCTTTAAGAGCCCTGTGAACTGCACCAAGCCCGGCAGAGTTCAATAAGTGTTTGGACAATGCTCCCAGGCATGTGGTGTGACTCTTGGGGTTGGTTCTTTGCAAGGCCAGGAGCTGGACCCAATGATCCTTGTGGGTCCCTTCCAACCCAGCATATTCTGTGATTCTGTAAATTCCTCTGCCTCTTCTGATTGCCCCGAATTCTGAGATGCCTCAGAGTAGAATTAGCACTGCACATTTCCAGATTTTCTTTATCCAACTTTGCATCCTCTAACACTCCTACTCCTGGCAAAGGCACAGCTACCCAGCCTGGCTCTGGCTGCTGGAGTCCCAAGTGAGGCGTGTCTTCAGCAAAAAGACGTGAAAACCAGAATTACCCACATTGTAGGGTGATGTTATTTCTGAAGAATGACTAGTTTATTTTATAGGGCCAGGATGCAACTTTTTAATGCACAAATGTCTTTATGAGACTTTCTAGACATAGGTGAGTAGGGGATCTTTTGCTCTCCAAGCAGGGCAGCACAGTAGACATGTGGGAACATACACACAGCAATTTCCCAGATTAATTGCTCTGAGTTTTTCCCAACAAGCACACAGCACTGCATAGCTAAACATCCCAGGAACATGTTCTCTTTGGGCACAACGATCAGCCTCCACACACTGGAAAATATCAACACAAACAAACACTTTTCCTACAAAACACACAAACACAAAATCACTCGTGCATTTCTTTTTAGAATCACAGAATGCTTTGTATTGGAAGAGACCTTAAGAATCATCTAGTTCCAAACCCCCTGCCACTGGCAGGGATAATTTCCACTATGTCCCATCCAGCCTGGCTTTGAAAACCTCCAGGGATGGGAAGCAGTCACACTGCATCCACCATTGTAGCTGGTTTTGGTTATTTTGTTCTTGACTAGAAATACTGAATGAATGTGTGAAGGACAAAAAACCCGTCTCAGCAAAATGTTAATTACTAAATCCTCTCTCTGATCAAGGATAAAAGGAAAGGTGAATCAAAGGTAAAATGATTTTCACCAAGGAAAATTCTGATAGCTTGTTGAATTTTTCTATTGCATCAATTATATGTGATTTGAGGAGATAAAACAATTCCTGAGCTCTTCCTGGAGGAGATTAGCAGAATGTTTTGGTAATCCCTCTGATCCCTCAGGAATGAGTGCAATTTCACTAATCATTATGCACGAAGGGTTGATGTTATAGACAGAGACTGCTACAGACAGAGTTAAGAAATGAGACCAAGAGTTCACGGAGTGGCTGAGGTTGGGTGGAAGTCACCTGGTTCACTCCCTGCTCAAGCAGGACCACCCAGAGCTGGTTACCCAGGACCATGTCCAGATGGCTTTTGGATGTCCCCAAGGATGGAACCATCTGGACCATGTCCAGATGGCTTTTGGATGTCCCCAAGGATGGAACTCCACACCTTCCCTAGGCAACCTGTGCAAGTGTTCAGGCACCCTCAGCAAAAACATGCTTCCTGATGTTCAGAGGAAACTACCCGTGTTTTCATTTGCCCCCATTGCCTCTGGCCCTGTCACTGGGCACCACTGGACCTTTCTGAATGGTCTTTAGCTTTGGACTAACAGGAAAAGCTTGCAGGGGCTTCATTCATTAGGACTGCAATATGACAGATAGCTTTATCTCTTCACATCCACATCCTTGCCTGCAATTAAATGAAGTGTATTGTTCCTGTGTCTGATTGCATGTGGGAGGCAGGGATGTAGTCTCTACTCTGACTTACAGTGTTCTAAGAATTAATGAAAAAAAATTCTATATTTCTTTTTAAATAGAGAAAAAATGTTATTGTCTTCTTTTTCCTACTGCCTTGAGGGATCATCAGGAGAATTCTTGTAGCTACATGTCTCTCAAGTATTTAAAGCAGTAAAACATGTAATAGCCTCTTTTTTCCTTCTTCTTTTTCTTCCTTTAGAAAAAACCCTGTGTGAGTTGCTTGGAAGTTGTTTGGTGATGTGTGGGTGTATTATGGCTGTGTCTAACTCGCCGGGGGGAAGCTAAGGAAGAACGAGGAGTCGTGCCTACAACTTACACATCTCTCCTCCAATCACTCATTTGACTGGCATTTCGGGGGAAAGACAGTGGTTTGAGGATTAAAGAGAAGTCAGGAGTCTGGAGGTGACAGACAGTGACGTTCAGCTGGGGCTGATGTGGCAGCACATCTCTGCACTTTCTGCTGTAAGGCTCATCTGTCTGGGGAGGTGAGAAGCTGCCAGTTTGCTGCTCTGTACTCAGACTCCTCTTCCTCTACATGCCCTGTGGGGATCAAAAATGCCCAACCACCCCCGTGCACTGCCAAGGAGGCAGCCCCATGTGCCTGGCAGCTGTGGGGCACCTTCGCTCACAGTTGTGTGGGTGTCATAATGGCTCCTGGAAGTGAAGGAAGATCTGGTCACACAGGAAGAGTTTTTGGCAGCTCCTTGATGTCCTTGTTGCTTGGTGCTTCTGCTTGAGCCAGTTAAAATGGGCTTTGCAGAGACAGAGCCCAGGTGTGGGAAGAGGGGTTATCACTTGAGGATAATCCAGGTGTGAAAATCACTCCACAAACCTGCTAGTGAGAGAGTACGGGAAATAGAAGCATCTCTTCATTTCAGATGAGACTTAGATGCTATAAATCATGGTTCTGAGAAAAACTCAGGAATGAATTATGTGGGTTTCTTTTTATTTGGTGAAATGAGAGAGAGCACAGTGGGACTTTCTTCTTTAGCTCATTAACTTGTTACCCAAATACCTCCTTGGAGCTGGATCATGAAATCCGTGCACAATAGCAGATCACAACAGCTACATTGCCAGAAAATGGGGAAATATATGGTTTTTTAACAAGTTTACAAAGAAGCACTGGTTTTTAACAGGTTTACAAAGAAACACTGTTTCTTTGACTACTGGCCAGTCTTTGTAAATAAGAACATGAATGTCCAAAGGCAAAAATATTGGTGCTGTTTCAAGTGCTGGCTCCTGTGGTCTCCAAAGGAAATCACTCTCTTGCAGTTAGGTGTTACATCAAAAGCTTTACCACTGGCAACTGCAAGTGTTACACTTACTTTCAATCCTGGAGACAAAGCATCAGGCTGAACTTCTAACCCACAGCTTCATGCCAAAAGCACCCACACTAAAAATGCCAGAGCCACTGCTTTTTAGCCCTTCAATATTCACTGGAAATGATGTTGGATTCACTAGCTGGATTTCTGAGAAGGTGCTCAAGAAGTGAAACATGGATGCACATGGCTCATGAACAGCACTTCAAAACATACCTGTAACTGGTGAGTTTTAAACAGGTCCCATGTGGTTCTTATTTGGTTTTTCAAAATCCTTCAGGCAAGCGGCAAGAAGCCACCACTCAGATAAGTGTTGTTCTTTTGGCAGCACTTTGCATTTCCTAATTACTGTCGGGTTATTTCCAAGCAATTCTGCACTGCAAGAAGGTAGAAGATGCCTGGCTTGAGCAAGGACCATCTTATTGCCCAATGCTGTGCTCACAAAGCATGACACTGTCCTTTGAGTTGATGCTGTTCCTGTGGTGCTGCCCTGCTCTTACCTGTCCACAGGCTCTGTATGGGTCCCCATCCCAACCCTGACCTGCCTGGCCTTGGCTCACCCCTGTCCCCATTCCCACAGAGATACCCAACATCACTGAGCTGCTGCTGAACAGGCACTTGCTTGGGAATGCTGTTGAAAGAGGGCAGAGGTTGTTTCTCACTTTCCATGAGGTTAATACATAAAATATTTATATGTAGCTTCAAGTGCCAGGTTCCTGGCCACGACTTGCTCTTCAGCAGGTTCCTGGAGGCTCTGCTGTTCCCCTCTGGCCATTGACGTGGGCTGCTCCCCTGAGCTCCCTTCCATTGCTGCTGAGCCAGACATGGATACTCCAGACAATCCCAGGCAGCAGCCCATGTTTAAGCATTGCAGATAGATGCCCAAGGCGTGCAGACAGGCAGTGTGGATCTTGCCTTTGATCTGTGCACACACACCCCATCCCCTTTATCTTTTACTACCTGTTGTAAAATCCTTCCCTCCAAAGGACTGTGATCCCAGCGCGGGTTTTTTGCTGCTCCCCAGCTGCAGATTCCAAAAGGATTTATGGGAGGTGCAAGATGAAAGAAAGACTGAGAGGAAGAGCTCTCAGTGCAGACGGTTTCTGGTGAGCAGGGTGGGACCAGCAGTGCTGGAGAACAAAACACTCTTGGCATTTGCAGCTCAGGTTTCCACGCAGAGAGAGCCGGGAGCTTCCCTGCCAGCACTCATCCCAGCACTCACCGTGCTGTAACCTCCCCTCGGTGCTGCCTCACACCTGTCTCTGAGTCAGACCAGCAGGAAAGGGGCACAGCAACACCACAGAGTAATGGAAATGGTGAGTTCCTGCTGCCCAAAGGTCGCAGTTGGCACTCTGTGCCTCTCTGAAGCACATGCTGACACCAAGCAGTGACACCTCGGTGCAGGGCAGGGTCACTCTTGCAAGATGTTTTCTGTCCTGTGCTTTGGAAGTTGGAAGTGATGCTCCAGCGAGCTCTGCAGTCTTACAGAATATGAATTGTCCTCTTTTGACCCACTTATCAGATGACCTTTTGTATTTCTGAAGACAATTTTTGCACGTTAGCTATGTTGCTCATCTCCATGGGAAGCACTGTTTGGCTGAACAAAGCACCAAAACAAGAAGAGCTCTGAGCATGGCTGGTCCCACACTCCTATTCCATGGGCTGCTCTGGGGTCATCCTTCCACGTATTATTGTACATATTCTTTTGGAACCCACTCATCCCCAAAGCCTTTTCAAGTGGGGAAAAATGGCAAAAGTTGGCAGTGGGCAAAAAAAAAAGTGAGAAGCTGTAAGGGTTGACAAGATTTGCCCCATGAAACACAGAGGAGGGCAGAGAAGTGGTGGCTTTGTGGGATGTAAATAACTTGCCAGTTCGTGGTGGCTTTGTGGGATGTCAATAACTTGATCCCAGCTTGGACACTCACCCTGGTGGAGCCTGGTCCTACTCACACTTCAGAAAGAAACAGCAGACACACAGTGAGTGAGTCTGAGTGCCAGGGCGCCTGAATGCTTAGAGATGTGGGGGGCTCCTCATCCAAGCTTGGAAACATTGGTTTTAGACCCATTTATACACTGTGAGGAGGCACAGCTCTGTAGGTAGCCCTGCAAGATGGTCATGGTGAATGGTGGAGGAGAGGTGAGAGCTTTGGTCAGGTGCTGTGCCTGACTCCCTTGAAATCAGCACACCACAAAAAGCTCTGCTGTGAGAAGTCAGAGAAATGTAGTCAGAGCTCCTGGAATGGTCTTCTGGTTTCTGAGGCTACATCAACAGAAAAAGAAATATTGGCAGCAGTGACAGAAGCACTAAAAAGTTGTTCTGAGCTCAGTATTTACATTTTCAAAAAGCAGAAAAAGACAGAATTTGGAGGGACCTGAATACCTGGGCTCATACTTTCAAAGCATCTTAAAAAGGAAATGTCCAATTGAATTTCTTTAATTTCTCTGAGATTTCAAAGCATTCTCCAGATATCAGAGATAAGGGTGCAAAAAACCTCTCCTGCCAATTTGTGAGTCCAACTGGAAAAGTGCTGGGACAAGAAAACAGCCCTGAGTCGGCATTCAGAGCAGAGCATCTTTGCAGCAGGTAAAACAGCTGTGGGCATTGCTTGTGCAAGGACATCACCTTTGGGCTGAATGGAAAAGGAAGTCCCCGTAACTGAGCAGGTTCACAAAAACTTTTCTTAGGAGAAAACTTTGGGAGGTTAAGTGAGTTTGCAGCAGTTTTAGTTCTGAGTTCAGAACTCTGGGGAGGGCACACCTGGAGTGCTGTGCCCAGCTCTGGCCCCCCAGTTTGGGAAGGACGTTGAGACACTTGAGCACATCCAGAGGAGGCAACGAGGCTGGAGAGGGGCTGGGAACACAAACCCTGAGAGGAACCGCTGAGGGAGCTGGGGGTGTTCAGGCTGGAGAAAAGGAGACTCAGGGGTGACCTTATCACCCTCTACAGCTCCCTGAAAGGCGGTTGTGCTTAGGTGGGGTTGGTCTCTTTCTCCAGGCAGCATTGACAGAGCCAGAGGACACAGCCTCAAGCTGCACCAAGGAAATATAGGTGGGATATTAGGAAAAAGGTTTTCACAGAAAGAGTGATAAAGTTATCTAAGTGATAAAGGAATGGCTGCCTGGGGAGGTGGTGGAGTCACCATCCCTGGATGTGTTTAAAAACAGACTGGATGTGGCACTGGGTGCCAGGGTTTGGTTGAGGTGTTGGGGCTGGGTTGGACTCTATGATCTTTAAGGTCTCTTCCAACCTGGTCATTCTGTGAATTCAGAGTTCAGTGCTGAGTTTGTTGCTGCTCTGGGCTGGTGCTGGGTTTCAGTGGGACATGAGCTGATGGCTTGGTATGGAGACAAATCACTGCACGTGTGCTGCAGTGGTAGTGTTGAACTGTTTACATCTCCTCAAATTACATGAAGTGGAGTCACTAAACTCACAATTTCTTCCCAGCAAGTAATGCCCAAGTGTAGCACCATGGAGCAGCACATTCCCTGCCTCCTGAGCACCTTTATTGCCCTCCCTGCTGTGTCTCCCATGATTGTTTGCATGCCACAAGATCTGGGTTTGAATGGGTGATTCAGTGCTGTGCTGTGATTCAGAAGCTGTGTTTGCATGTCAAGAGATAAAGTGGGTAGAGGAAAAAAATCTCCTCCCTGAGGAACTCACTGGAGCTCCATGAGGCTCTTGCCATCACTTTCCTGTAGGAAACCATGGATCAGAACTTCTCCCACTGCCTGCTTTCCATCCTCCAATTCCTGTCTCACACGGACACTTGGACAATGTATGTCCCTCCTTAGCAGGGACCAAAGTGAAATTCAGCCACATACCAAGAAGCTAAATTTTTCCAAAGCTGGTAACTGTAGGAAGAGCTAACCAAGCAGCTTACCATTACTTGCAAGCAAGAATCTGGGGTTTTTTTTCTGAAGTATTCTGTCCAGAAGTAGCAGAAGGCCTGAGGCTGCTGAACAAAACAAGGGTAGAAACCTACAGAAATTATAATTAGAGGGCACATTGTGGTATGGTGCCAACAGCCACTCAGAGATCTGGGATTATTTCTCCAGCTTCTGCCTGAGTTCTGAGTTTAGCTGCCTCAAATACTTCGATCCTCCCTCTTCCTCATGTTTAAAAATTACTGCCCTGAAGCCAAAATCTGAGATGCTGACATTAACATTAATGCAGTCTCAGACTCCCAGCCTGGTAATCCAAAAAAAACCCACAGCAAACCACTCTCTGATCCAAATGGTCAATGATAGGCACTGAGAAAACTGCAGTGAGTACAAGAAGTGCCCAGAGGCATGTTAATTGCAGCAGGAAAAAAAGAACACATTACACCAGTACTTGGATTTGGGCAGTGCTTGAGCCTGGTATTAAAGATCTGAAGACTTCCAGGATCTCACCTACTCTTGGAACATCACTTCAAGGCCCAGAAAAAACCCTCCTTGGTCCTCAAACTTTCCCTTATCCTAGTAGGAAAGTTACTGAAGTGATACTAATCTAAATCCAGATGTCAGAAGGTAGATTGCTCCTAAAATTTAGCTGTGCTTGAGAAAATTACCAGAAAAAAATCCAACTCAAAGATTTGGGGATGCTCATTGCAAAGCAGGAGCCAAGAAAACTTGTTTACAGCTTGCTCTCCATTTAGAACTATTAATCACTGAGCCTTGGCTGCACTTCTCAAAAATTACCAAAAGGATGCCTATCAGGTTGGATTAATCCAAAGTGCCCTGATAGAGTCAGTAACTACCTGGGATATGGATCAAAACTGGCAGGTCAACTCACTGATTTACCCAAAAAAACCCCAAAAAACCAAAACAAAAACAAACAAACAAAAAAAAACCCACCAAAAAACCTCCCAAACAACAAAAAAAGGCAGAAACTACCTACTGAGGTAACAGGGACCACCTCTTTCCTCCCTCAACTGCTTCCTGATACCAGGCTGATTCATAACCAAGGAGGTGTATCTGAGATGCTCCTGGACCTCCCCATTTGTGGGGTCTTTCTAGCCATGAAGTCATAAAATTCACTAAGTGTGCTGAAGATAAAAGAAATGAGAGAGAAAAATGAAGTTTTTGAAAAAGTTGCAATTCCCTCCACTTTTCTTTGGAAGAGCTACCATCCTGAGGAAGCAGCAGCAGGTGTGTCCTCAACAATAGCTGGACAACACCAGGAAATATGAGTTTTTGTGAGAGACACATCCCCAAGGTGAGTCTGCATTTGTAAACCCTCAGCTTTTCCCTGGCCAGGGGCTCAGTGAGGGACACGGGATCTGCAGCTTCCTCTCCAGCCATGGCTATTATCCCAGGCTGACCCACACCTTGCCATGGCTTGGTCATGGACCTGCCTGGACACTGGGAATGTGCCTGGAGATCTGGCTGGTGGCCACAATTTTATCTGCATGCAGGATCTACGTGGCTGGTTCTGACTGCCAGAATCTGTCACCAGTTAGAAAAGAGATGAGAATTATAAATATCTCATTCATCAGATATTAAGTAAGTTACACAGTAAAGGAACCACAAGCTGGATTTTATGTGAGAGCAAGAAAGTATCTTGATCTGAAATGGGGCTTTTTTTGTTTAAATTAGGGAAAAAGTCAAGATGGATGTGTGCTATGTTCCCAGACTGTCCATGAAGAAGCATGAACTTCACAGATTCATAGTCCTACCTGGAAATATTCAGCAGCATTCACTTAGGTCATTATCAGACCTACATCCAACCAAGTGTAGAATTCTAATTACTTTTACAAATAATGAAGTATCTAGAACATCATTTCTTGGCATTTTCAATTGCATTTTTCCTCTAAATTGCCGAGATAAAGTGGTCACTGATGCCTAAGAAGCACCAATAGAGGCATCAGATATTAGGAAGTCTCTTATTTATACACTATATCTACAAAAGGAATGCTTTTCTTCAGTTAAGCAGTGAGTTGCTGTTGTACTCTGGGTCTCCAGGTCTCCTTTCCTGTTCCAATATAAAATTTTCATCAAGAAGAGTTTTCCATTTAGGAGATCCTGTCTATAACATCTTCCTCAATACCTTAGCAATTATTTTGTCTTCAAGTGAACTCATTTGCATTTTGTAATGCCTTCCAATTCCACAGCATATTTCAGAAAAATTAAACACCAAAGAGATACTCCAGAGTACATTTCAGCTGACTTTTCCTTAAAGTAGTAGTTATTAATCATGAAAGTTTCTTCTTTCTTGAATTATCACGCTCTAAAATTAACAGCAATAAGCAACCATTTGAGGTGTTTAGAATGCTGCTAATCAGATTGAAATGAAAGCACCAAATTATTTAGTTGAATAGTCAGGGAAGTCACCTTAGAAAGCCAGTCTGGGCCACCCAAATACAGCTGGGATGGTGCTGGTTACACTCTGAGCCAGTAGTGGAGCAGTAGTGGAGCTAGGGAACATTTCAGAATCTCCATTTCTTCTTTTTTTCTTTCTGAATCTGAACTTTCAGACCACCGCTGCAATGTTTTAGACAAATGGCAAGGCTATCTCCAGGTCCCTCTGAGGAGATCAGCAAACTTGGAGTTATGCAAGTGCATTAATCGGAATCTGCAAAGGATGAAGAGGAACGAGGGGCAGAGAACCTCTGGTGCAGGACAGAGGACACTGCTTCATAACTTACTCTCCTGTGAAAGGCGTGCCTTTGGCTGTGGATCCTCAGAAGTGCAGTAGGTGCTGGGTGTAGCTCTCACCGTGGTCACTCGGAGCGAAGAAGCGCCGGCTGGCAGCTGCCTGAGTGACCGGAGGGGGCCACAAGGACGGCCGCTCCCAGGCTCTCTCCGAGACCACCGGGGTAGCGGTGAAGGCTGCGGCGTGGGTGACCCACGCCAGAGTACGCTACGAGGTCCCAAGGCGAAGGAAGGAGAGAAGGGACACTTGTGTGGGTGCCAGGGAAGCTTTGTTCCAAGACAGACCCAGGGACAAGCACAAAGCAGAGGAGTGTGCGAGGTTCATATAAAGGGAGAGGGTGCAGGGGGTGGGAGCACAGGGCAACCAGTAGGCTAAGGTAAAGGGAGGAGTATCACATACAATGGAACCAATGGGGACAGCATGGGGGAGGGAGGAAGCCTTGGAGACAACCATACAAGTAAGGGATGATTGGCATGGAAACTTCTGGAAAGAAAGCGGGGGGTGGTTATAATGACAGGCAGGGGCAGTGGGCAGCACCTCAGGGATTGACATGATCACATAAGGGCATAAGGGGAGGAGCCCGGTATCTGAGGGACATTCTGAGGGACAATGCAATGGCGGGAAAACAGAGGGTAAACAACTTGGGGAGAAACCATCATGAGGGACTTAACATGGGGTGAACAAGGGATCAAACCATTTCTGAAACTAACAGAGAATAATTAAGTTTCCATAACAGAGTCAATTATAACTTTAAAAGCACACAATGCCACAGTTGGGAAGCATTTCTGTACAGAGAGGGTGGTTGGACAGGGGGGCAGGCTGGTAAAGAGATGGTTCTCACAGGCTGTCAGTGTTTAAGAGGTATTTGGACAACGCCTTTCACAATTTCCTTCAAACCAGTGAGGACCCTGACCCCTGAGAGGGTCCGGCAGTTGGACTGGATGATCTGTAGGTCCCATGCCCTTGGTGCTGTCCTTAGGACCAACACTTTGGCAAAACATAGCCCACGATTTGTTCTCATCCAGCCTGTGCCTTACAGGACTGCCCAGGAATGGGACTCCTCCTGCTTGCAAAGTGTCCTGAGATCCACACTCTGCTGCATTGCCTTTTCACAGCAGCAACCCCCAACACACACCAGCAATTCTGGGGCCATAACATTTACTGGGGTTTTATCCCATTAATTTGAAAAATATTGTTTTAAAAAAGAAAAATGGGCTAACAAATCAGTTTTAACACAAACATGACCAAGCAGTGCACACTGGAGCAGAGTAGCTTGTCAGTGCTGGGGTTTTCAGTCCAAATCCCAGTCCTGGCAGAGGTGGGAAAGGCCCTTCAGAGACACCTCTTGCCTTGCAAGTTGTTTGGTGTTTCTCAGCTGCACTCTGCTTTTGCAAAGCAGCTTCCTAACAGCAACAACCAAATTTGTTGCCTGAGGAGGGACAGAAGCAATTCCCACTACTCATTCTCCTAAAGAACAATCTTTTTTTAAACACATTTATGATGTCTCTTTCCTTGGTAAGAAATGTGCAGAGTAAGAACAGCACAAAGCTGTTTAGGGTGCCTTGGCTGAGCTCTCAGAGGAAGGCACCAGCAGGTTCCTCTGCCTGATTCCACAAGGAAAAGCAGCTCCTGTGCAGGGAAAAGACTGACCGCAGGAGGGGCACTGTAGCAGGCACAGGCCCTGCGAACCTGCCTTGGCGTTCAGAGACAGAATGCTGAGTCAGGATGACTGGACAAAAGGAGCCCCTCTCTCCCGCTTTCGGACCCTTGCTTATCTCTCTGTAAGGCTATAGGTCACTTTCCTTTTACCCTTACCATTGGACAATTCTCAATCCTCCCTAACCCTATATAAACCCCTGTTTCTGCCCGGCTCATCGGAGCCGCTGTCCCTGAGACCCTTCGAGACACCCCGTGGAAGAGCTACGAAGAAGACCAATAAAGACATCGTCTTGGAACCTCATACAGCGCTCTCCTCTCTTTCCTGGTCTTCCGAATGCCTGCTGCGTGCCCCAGCCAAGCCTAGCAAGCCCAAAGAGCTGAAATCACTCATGAGCTGATAATCACTGAGCTGAAATCACTAAAGGCTTGCTAAGGCATAGGCTGGTGGCACTGCCAGAGCTTGGGCTGACCAGCCCCCCTCAGAGCTATGCTATCCGGCTTTGATGCAGCTCCTGGGTACACCCCGTATCCCAGCCAGCGGCATTAGGGCACAGCCCGTGTTTGTGTGCCACAAACACAACCTGGGCTGGGGGGGCTGTTCCCATAGAAGATGTGCCAGGCAGCTTTGCCTCCTGCTCTGCAGGGTTGTTCTCCAGGGAAACCCAGGGATCCAGCAGCTCCTGCTGCAGCAGCAGAGGGCAGAAGCAGGGCTGGTTCAGCTGGAAGGAGCCTTGTGGACTCAGGTTGTGGCCCTATATGTGTCCTGCCTGGCTTTAAGGGCAAGGAAATCTGCACAGACCTGCAGCTGTTTTCATTCTGGCTTGCTTGTCTATATACACAAGCTTGAGGCAAATGAAGCATTTTTTTCCTTTTTTTCCCTTGCATCTCAGTGTTATTCCTGTTTGCAAATGGCACATCCCACAGCAAGGGGTGTGTGGTATATTGCTCCCACTCCTCTAGCCCACCTGGAGAATGAGAGGTATCGCTGCAGGAGGGGATTGCTGAGACCCCCTTGAAAGGGTAGGGGGCACGTGAAAGAGCCCCTCCACACCACAGCAGCCCCTTTAACAGGTCCAGTTAGGCTCCACAAAGCATTTTGGAGAGGTTGGATCAGTGTCACAAAGTGAGATCACTCCACACATTGCACTCAACTTGTCCTGGTATCCCACTGCTTGCTTCAGGGCTGTGATTTCTTGCCCTGAACTGCTCATAGTAGTAGTTATCTTTTGACAGAAAAGGCATGAAATCCTCTGTAGTAAGGAATGTGTGGGTTTTCACATGCTGTCTCCATTTTGTTCACAGTTTGCAGGCAATTTAAAAGCAGCTACTGAAGATATCAAGACAGGCTCTGCCTGTTATGTGAAAAGCTTTTATGAAAAAACCTTGGATAAGATTGGCTGGGGGGTATTTCAGAGCGCTGAACATCCATAATTTTAACCAACTGTACTTTAAATAATACCTTTTTTTAACCTGTCACATGAAGCAGTGCCTGAGAATATTCCCTGCACTTCAGAAACCTGGTGCAGCATTTAACTCCTCTCTTCTGAATGGCTCTTTCAGAACATTTTTTTCAAAGAACAACTTTGATTCCCCAAATCTGGTTTTTTCTTTTTTCTTTTTCTTTTTTTTTTTTTTTAACAGAAGAGCTGCCTTGAAAGCAGTGCAAAGTACATAAACCTCAGAACAAGATATATGGTAGTGCCCATTACTGCTCCCATGCAGCACTGCCCTGCTGCCCAGGGAGCTCTTCACTTTGTGGTTCTGAAAACACTTCCATGCTATTGACACTTGTAAATAATAGAAACCAGCTGTGTGTGTGCAGCCTGGTGATGTGCGGATGGGTTTTTGTCTGGGTTGTGGGGTTCCAAATTCAACTGTTTTCAAAGTGAAGGAGCCATTGAAAAGCAGCAAAGTTCAGTTTGGGAAAACAAGCCAAATTTCAAGCTTACAGCCAGTGAAGGCCTGGAGGATACTTCTGGCTGTGAATGTTTGCATCTGTCCTAGTGCAAAAATCAAACTCACTCAGGAGAGCATGGACACGTGGCCTTTCAAGAACTGGGAACACAATATATGGCTTGAGAAGGATAAAAAAATGCTAATTACAGATGAAAATGTGGAATCACAGAATAGCTTGGGTTGGAAGGAACTTCAGACCATTTCCAAACCTCAGCTGGGGGCAGGGACACCTTCCACTAGACCAGGGTGCTCAGAGTCCCATCCAGCCTGCTCTTGAACACTGCCAGGGATGGGGCATCCACAGCTTCTCTGGGCAACCTGTACCAGTGCCTCACCACCCTCTGACTGAAGAATTTCTTCTGAACATCTAATCTAAATTGCTTGTCTTTTGTTTTAAAACCATCCCCCCTTGTCCTATCACTCTCTGCCCATGTAAAATCAATGAAGGGAATAAAAGTCTCATTTGTTAAACCAAGCAGGCAGTGATCATTTAGAAAATACCCACCACTGGAGCTGAAATCTCCACTTTGGGGAATACGTTTGGATTATACCCATTGGATCTGTGACTGTCTTAGTGTCACTGTTATCTCTCTATCGAAATTTCTGTTTGCATTGCCTCTCAGATGATCCTGTCAGGTATTTCTGTGCTGGTTTTGCATGCTGAGACACTTATTCAATCCCCTCCAAAGCACTCAAATCCTGCACATCAAAGCATCCAACAGGCAAATCCAGTCACTTCCAACTAGTGTTCCTATAACTAGGTGTTACAGAGGGTTCAATATGCAGAAAAGGTAGAAGATATATTCAATGAATAAATTGTGATGGATTTAGGTGCTTTATATTTATTTGAAATTCAGTAGGCATGCTTTGTTATGCTTTCTCCACGAGCTCCCCAAATGTGCCAGGAACAATGCACAGGCTCAGAGCCATCATTTCAAGGAGCTGCAGGCTTTGTTCTGCCCCAAAGGCAATTTCCCCTCATCCTCTGGATTTACTTCTACTTGCAATGTTCAAATTTTAATACAGGAAAACCAAAACCCAACCTGCTACAGTCTCCAGGGAGTTATATGTCTGTGCTAATGGATAAGAATCTTAAAAGTGACTTAATTTTGTTTGCTGCCATCTGCTTCCTCCCAGTGTAATTTTTTTTGGCTGAACCAGCACAGTGCAACTTGTATTGAACAAAGTTGTATCCACATCAAAGAGCATCTCCCAAATTCTGATCAAAACGTGTCTCGGACCTGAGGATCCTTAGCAAGTGCTGAACACATTTCAAGTGTTTGATGGTAACAGTTGGAGCTCAGCTTCATCCTTACCCCATTTCTTCTCCCACCAACCTGATTTCACCCACAATCAACACTGAGCTCATGGTCCCTGCCCTGCCTCACATGCAGACAGATCCAAGCACTTCCTCTCTTCCCAAAATGCAGCTTCAGGTTCTTGCATCATCTTCTGCAAAAACCTTCCCTGCAAAGCAGCCAGGCCCCATCTCAAAATGCAAATGCCACAGACAAACCTTCAGGGCACCTCTCAAACCTCCCATATTGACCTGAATGAAATCCAGGTCCTTGTTGAATCCCCAGATCTTTTGGAGTGGCAGACCTGTCCCTCATATCACCTGTGGACACCACAGAGGTGCCCGTTGGATCTGTTCACTGACCTCCATGGCTCATCTCATCTCAGAGATGGCTCAGCTGGGATCCACCACACATCTGATTATGAAAGGAACCAAATTTCTGTTGTTTTTAACCCACACAGATGGAAATGACATGTGGAGATATTACATTTCTCCCACCACCATCAGCTCCTTGAGTTCACTGTCCATCTTTCAGAGAATTGAGGAGTACTTTCAGTTTTTAACTAAATATTTAATTTTTCCTGGATAATCTTTCGTTTGTGGTAGCCCTTTTTCTTGCCATTTTTTCCATTGTACCTGCAGTTAACAGAACTGCCTGCCTATTTTTTTTCCCATTATCACTTATTTCCCTGGTCTTGCAGGTTGGATTTATGACTTTTACTCAGAATCCCATAATGCCACAAGGCAGCTGAGGGTGATTTTTTTCCTCATGCATATTAAACCCAGCTGCACAGGGAGCTCATGCTCCACCAACTTCTTGCTTTCTAGCAAAGGTCAGAGTAAGAAAATGGAAAGAAACACCTCCTGCTGTGCTTCCTCCAAACTCTGGGAGATCCTGCATTATCCAAATGGGAGTGGGGAGAAGTTGGAGGAAACCTGACCTGACTTCTAATTGCTGGAGGTCCTTTCCAGCCCAAAGCTTTCTCCAGCCCCACAGAGCTGCTGTGAATGTCACACCTCTGCCAATGACACCAACTGGCCCAACTGCATTGCCCAGCCCCTGGGTCACACTGAGGCTTCTTCTGATGATAGATTTTTGCCTCCTGTGCTGCCCTGCATGTCTGTAAGTCCTAGATTAGCCCATATTTCTATGCTTTCCTCTGTTCCATGGGAAAAGCTCTATAGCAGGTTGTGTGTCATTTTTTTTTTTGAGCTGGTTTGCTGTTTCAGAAGGTGAGATTTGCTCATGGGCTCCCAACATGTTCAGGATTTGCTGGTCATGGAAAGGTGCTGCCCAGATGTTTTGTGTTTCAAGGAAAACTGGCTCCTCTTGACAGAGACCTGATTTTATCTCCTTTGGCAAAGTCTCTGGGCTTTAAATCCTTTTTAGCCACGCCCAAGTTTGTGACCTTTTCTATTTCATGCTCCGCCTTGGCTAGCACACAATTCTCCTCAAAAACTGGCTACTTCTGCTGTCTTACCCATGACCTCTCTTTATTTAAGACATCTGTACCTGAGGGGTCCTGCCTGGGGTGCAAGGCAGAAGCGGAGGCTCAGTCCCTGATGTCACCACGTTGATGCACAGAGACATCCAGAGCACAGCTTTGCTGAGTGTAGGATGAACCAGCAAGCACAAAGAACTTCACTGCTTCCTGTCCAGCCAGCACTGGGTCCCAAACTGCAGTCTCAGAGGCACACAGGATGGCAGGGGACATTAAAGATTTCTTTACTACCTGAATTGCTTCTCATCACCCACTCATACTCCCTCCTGTACCATGCTCTACAAATCCTCCCAAACTGCTGGCACTCCTGAGTAATTTCACATTTGCTTTTATGAATACAAGCTCCTGCTTAAGCATCTGTAACATCGCCTCGCATTAAAGGTGCTCATTAAACATCTCACTTCCAAAGAGGTTTCATCCACCTCAGAGAAAATCACCCCCAAGCCTGTGCTCTACCACGGGAACTATCATGGCACAGTGCTGGCAGCCTTGGCTTTCCTCTCCAGAGAAATCCATCCTATCTGTAACATCCTGCCTGGATTTGTTCCTTTATTGAGCAGCCTTCTTCCACTAAATCCCTTCAGCCACTCTGCCACCAGGAGAAAAATGCCAATGATGTGAGCAGAAATCAGCAAGGGACAGAACTGGGGTGAAGTTGCAGTATTTTATGGTGTAACATAGGTAACAGCTGTAGCAACTTCTCATGGTGATTCTTCTGAAATTAGGAGTCCTATAAGGGAATCTAGAAAAAAAACCCAAAAAACCTCAAAAAACACCAAAAAACTCCCCCCAAAAAAACCCCAAAACAAAAACAAAACAAAACAAAACAAACTCAAAACAAAAGAAAAAAAAAAAAAAAAACAAACCTTGGGCAAAATCTGATTGGTTTTTTCATCACAAAAATCATGGACATAGCAGTGAAGTTCCCAACCCTCTCTGCAGTGATTCTTCCCAACACACCTCCACAGCAAAGGAGATCTGTTTGCCACCTTACACTGCTCATGGGATGCCCAAAGTAACAAGTGACAGGGTGAGAGAAAATGGTCACAAGTTGCACCAGGGGAGGTTTAGGTTGGATGTTAGGAAAAATTTCTTCACCAAGGAGGTTGTCAAGCATTGGAACAGGCTGCTCAGGGCAGTGGTAGTCACCAGCCCCGGAAGTGTTCCAAAAACATGAACATGTGTCCCTTAGGGACGTGGTTTGGTGGTGGACTTGGCAATGCTGAGTTAGAGCTTGGACTCAATGATCTTAAAGGTCTTTTCCAACCTAAACAATTTTGTGTTTCTAAGTTTGACTTCACTTCCACCTACAATCCAATTCACAATACACAGATCACTTCTGCAAGGAGTTTTCTGTCCTGCCCTGGCTGAGGTGGAAAGCACTGAACTAAACACTAAATACAGAGTTTGGGAGCCTCAAAGCCATAATATCATTCCACTTTTCTCTCATGGCTACACTCTTGCATCTCACTTCTCTCACAGAAATCTATAAGACAGAGGGTCAAAGGACAAAAAAATTTAATTTCCTGCCCTTCACAAAACAACCTTCCTGCTTACAGTAGTGAAAAAATTGACCAGATAGAACTAGTAAGTCTTATTTTTCCCTCTGTCTGATCTTCCTGGTACCATCAAGTCTTGTTGAAATATTTGACCAGCTGACCTCCCTCAGTGCCATGATGACAAAGAGCCTTTCCCTTTCCCTTTCCAGCAGGGCTGTGGCAGGCAGGCAGCCTCTGATCACACAAGCCCAAGATGTGTTTTATTATGCCTGGGTTGCTTTTAAAGAGTTCCCTTCTCTCTCATTGATGTTGGAAGAGCAGCTCCACCACTTCTTGTGCTGATAAGGGAAACAGGGTCTGGACAGTCAACAGGGAAAAGAAATTTCTCGAGGGAAGAGTTGGAGGATTTGAGTGGCATTCTACCAGGCAGCCCCAGATGAATCCTGAACCCATAAATATTCCTTGTGAAGTGCTATATACTTCAGGGACGGCTGAGGGTGGCTTACCAGAATGGGCAATGCCTCAGCTGTTGTCACCTGAACCTGTCACCTCCTGCCCACTCCCAGGGGAGGCCTTTGCTCATGATGGGGTGAAGGGCGAGGCCAGGCAGTTGTGAGGTTTTGTGGCACTCACATTCTCTGAAAAAATTCCTTTGCCCAGGATTTTTCTCCTGGGAAGCTGAAAGGCATCGAGAGACCTCAGAGAAAAGGAAAACAATTTTTATCTCATTTGCTTCTCCTGTGTTGTGCTCACGTGTGGGGATGTGTTTGGAGATTGTTTACCCACAGGTGATTGTTCCATTGGATTCTGCTGTGAGTTGTTTTGACTCTTTGGCCAATCAGGGCCAAGTTGTGTTTGGACTCTGGAAAGAGTCACGAGTTTTCCTTATTAGCTTTTAGCATTCTGTAAGAGTCCTTTCTGTATTCTTTAGTATAGTATAGTATTCTTTAATATAATATATTATAAAGTAATAAATTAGCCTTCTGAGAGCATGGAGTCAGATGCATCATTCCCTCCTTCATTGGGGGTGCCCAGCAAACACAATAAAGTTTCTGTTCCATGTGGTCACACTGAGGATCCTCAGCTCTATGTGCAGGACTATAAATCACCAGCACACCTCACAGCACCAGGACTGGCCCCAGGGTCAGGGTTGGAGGGGATGGCAAAGCTTTGTGAACAGCTGATGTGGCTGGAGAGTGAATTGGAAGGGAAAATCTCCCCTTCATTTTCTAAAATAGAGAGATAAATTTCTTTGCTTTGCAGTGTTCAAAATGTCACCCTCGTATTTTGCAGTTCTAAATGGCATTTCTAAATTTTATTTCAGCTTCATTATAAAAACCCCAAGAAATTAATGGAGCTGTTATTTCTCTTCTCTCTGTAGACATTTTTCAGTGTTTCCATTCAACTTTAAATGATTTTTCCTTCAAACCCTTGGTGCATCTAATGAACTAGTATACCCAATAGGAGTTTGAAGCTGTTCACCACCTGGCCTCTGGGCTTTTGTCATGGCAGATCTCAGCATGACACCACAGGATATCAAACTCAGGACTTCCCGGTGTCAGCAACAGCCCAGTTCCACTCTGAGTACAAGTACTGCCCATAACTATCTCAAGAAGCCAGAAATCATAGCACCAACTTAAAACAAGTTTTAAAATAAAATCCAGCATATAAATACTTTGAGTCAAGGACCATCTTTCTATTCTGCACGTGGTTCATGATGGGGGACTCAAGCCCAGTGTAATGCTACACTCAGGCACTGCACTTTACTGAGCTGCCACAGGTATTCACTAACTTTTATCAATTTTGGTTGTAGGTAGTTCCTCCTTTTTGAATTTCAGGCTGTATTTTGACCTATGAAGCTTTCCTGTATGTATATTAAAGTGAGATTTTTCCAGCTGGGAGAGAGTACACTGCCACTGCTCCAAAATCTGGCATTTAAGAAACACTAAATGTTATGGGACTTGCAGAAAAGATGCCAGCTCTGGACAGTGGCTGGGATCTCCTCCCATGGATTGCTAACACTGCATCTTTTCCAACTTTAATGATTCTGTGAGGTACTGACTGAGAGCCAAGCACTGCACAGCTCTCTCAGAAAGCACACAGTGTGTTCAGCTGTGCAGGAAACTCATTCAGCTGAAATATAGCCAGCCACGGGTACAAATTTCATCAAGATGGGTTTTTTTAACCTCTTAAATCCCTTCTGATATGTTTTAGGGAACTAAAAAGATATGGTGATAATGAGCTGTCTATATGGAGATGTTGTCTATATGCCTATATGGAGAACATCTTGCAGAAAAAAGGGACACATCTCCAGTATCCAGACAACCTGTGGAAGAACAAATACAAATATCCACTGAAACTCATCAGGAAATGTTGTTCTTGCACTTGCAGGTAGAGATTCAGCTCTCTACAGTCTCAGTGGGGAAATTCAGAATAATAACCCAGGCCAGCCTCCCCCTCTATAAACCATGGAAACCAAACCATGTTTGTGTCCACAATGTCCTGGGGATGATCCATAACTACACACATCCCATGGACTTGGTAATGGGACCTGCAACCCTGCAAAGCCCTGATGAAGCACAGACAATGCTGCAGAGTCAGCCTCTCTAAAAGCTCTCAGAGCTGAAGAAGTTGCCTGGGTTACAGCTCAAAATCACACAAGTGCAAAAAAGAATGTAGAAAAGAACTCATCAGGTCCAAAAGTTTACAGAATCGGGAAGAAATGGGGATCAAAAGCTAAAAGGATGAGGTAAAAAAGCAGTGTTTCAGTTTCCTGCTGCAGAAACCAAGGAATGAGTGATGACTCAGGCAAAGCAGGCAGGGCACAGCCTTGCTCTGGCCAGGCAGCCCGTGGCAAAGGGATGGAGACACGCAGATCTGGTGGTCACAAATTCATGCCATGGCTAGGGAGGACAGTCCAGCAACAAGGCAGCTCCCACACTCCTTCATTTTTCCAGCAACATGGACAGTAAGTGCAAGGCTCACCCCTCCTGCATCCCCAGCTGTGGGACTCACTCGGCTGAGAGTGCTGCATTCACCACTGACCCTTCTGCTGCTGCTCCCTCCACCCAGCAAGGAAAACCCCTCCCTGGGGGAGCTCCTGGGGAGCTAAGGCTGCTCCATCCCAGCCCCTGAGATTTTTGTGCAGCCACCAAGAGGAATGGTGGGTCACAGTGGTCTGCAGGTTTCCTGCAGAGCTGCAGGATGGAAGGTGGAAAGGCTGCACAAGCCTGGAAGACATCAAAACTGAATTCTCCTGTTAATCAACACCTGCTCTTCCACCAACACATAAAATGCAACTGAAAGTGGCATGAGAGCTGCTCCTCACAAAAAAACACCCTAAGCTGTCCACTGAGCCATGGCTCTGTGCCATGTTCTAAATGCCTGGGGGTGGGAAAAAAGACAATAAGCAAACCATTCAAAAAGCAACAGTCTCTAGAGAAAATCCCCAAGGCAAAGCCTTGTCAAAGATTATAGTTTCTATGTGCATCTCAGTTTCCCACATCTCTGAGTTTCCAAACTACAAATTCCCTCTTTCTTAATTCAGACAAAAACAAACAAGAGACCTGAAAGGTTTTTATGAGTGGACTTCAGGCCATAACATGTGATAACATGAACAAGACTCCCCTTGTTTTTTTGGAGTTTAACTCTACACTATCCCAAATACCCAGTAGCACTCCTTCCAGCTCCCATCCCAGCCTTGCCTTCAGGAATTCAGCTATGGACAGTGACAATCCTGTTGGAAAGAGCTCCCCTTCTGAGGAGTCTAGAGGAAACCCTTCTTGTTCCTCCTACCAGCCCCATCTGGATGGGGCTGCAGGTCTGGAGGGTGAAGCTATAGCTGCAACCTCCAAAATGTCAGATAAAATTGCATGCCATTGGATGCCGTGCAGACCCAAGCATGTCATTATTAACTCTTTTTTATTTTGACGAGGAAACTTTTTATTTTCACAAGGAAAAGGCTGTGAAAAGCCTTGATGAAAAGCACTAACATGGGAAAAATGAGGAATCTCGCCAAAGAGGAAATGCTTTGGTCCTCTTCTGCATTCAGCAGGTGGTACTAGAACACTTCAAATGACAACAGTGCTAAAGGGGAAAGTCTCAGTCATCTGTCATCACATTATTCTGTTAATCCTCATCCACATTCTGCTGCAAACATGAAGGGGTACAAGGTCTGTGCTCAGAAATCCAGCTCCTGTTGCTGAATTTGTGCTGGTACCCAAGGGGTGCCATAAAGAATCGTGTCTGATAGCACCCAGCTGAGTTCAGACTCAGGGCTGGGATTTGCATTACAGTTCTCACCAGTTGTTCCAAAGACTGGTTCAGTCATTAGCTGATGTTTTTTGCCTGATAATCACTGCACAGCTCTACCTGTTTAACAGGGATGCTGTTTGGTGGATGACAATGCAGAAACCTCCCTGCTCAAAGGGCACAGGAGAGGTGTCATGTTTATTAATGCCTGGTGGCTGCCACAGTAAGTGCCTCTGCAGACAATACCCACATTTGCTCTGCAAGAATGTATAACTAATGCATTTCTGGAAGGGATCTCATGAAGCAGAAACCATGAAGCCAAGAACAGATGGGAACCAAACTTTCACTCACAGCTGCATTTTGAAATTAGGAATAATTTCTAAAAAAGAACTCAAATGAACAAAGAGATTGCAGAAGTGGAAGTGCACAGTTTGTGGTTCTCCTGGTCATTAGTTTGGAACATTCAAGACTTCCCAGAATTGCCTTTAATTTCAGTGATTACCTGTTTCTTTTTTTTTTTCCTTAATGAAAAGTGTGTAATTGTGAGAAAATAATTACAGCAGAGTTAATGAGAAGTACTTGGTCAATCTTCTGTGTATCATTAAATATGCTGAAGCAAATTCTGGATTTTTATCAATTACAAATGGGAGAAATTTAGCCACAGTGCACCAGTACAGACAGCTCAAGGAGCAAGAGGAAGAAGAGTTTTCTCCTGGAAAGCAGGGAACATCTTTTCCACATCCTGTTAGGTTCAGCCAAAGAAAATGTTGAAAGGAAATTCATCACACACAGGAGGGAAGGTAAAGGTGGATGGAAGTGTTGACAAGAAAACAGGGAAATTCTTCCGGAGAAAATAATGAAAAAAAAATTAAGCATGGTGGGAGGACTGAGGGAACCAGTTGTGAGTCTGATGAATCTGCAGAAAGCAGGTAGGCATTGTTTTATTTGCATTTTTTAACATCTGAGAAATAACTTTTGTAGCTAGATTAGTTTCTCTCCCTCCTTGTGAACTTTTCCTGCTTGCAGAACATGAAGTAAAATTTTTAAAATAAGATTCAAGCCTTGAATTTCACCCTACAGATGTGCCTTGAGCATGATCAATGAGCAGTGGCTCACACAGCTGACGTCCAAGCACAGATTTCAGGGAAGAGATTGCCTTTGCACCAGTCTCTCCCCTGTGTGCTGCTTGAGGAACATGAAAACACCCTGCAAGAGAAATAAACAGCATGCCTAGGGCTGGAGCAAGATGGAAGGATCATCCTGCTGATAAGAATTACATCCTAAATTGCCATTTTGGATGGCTGAAGGAAAGAGATGTTGGAAAGTGCTGGTTCTGCCCTCCATGAAAAGAACCCTTGGGGCAGTTCTGTGTCACCCTGACCTCAGGGTGGACCTGTGGTCACTCTGGCTTCTGCACTCTCAGGGCTGAGCTGCTGCCAGAACCACGAGCAGGGGAGAGATAACCAGGAGTGAGAATGCTGGAGAATGTCACAGTGATGGAAAATCACTGCCTGAGCAAGCAGGAGTCTGCTCTTCATGCAGACCTGGAGAGAAAAAGGCCATTTCAGTACATCTCATATGCACTACAGAGCAATAAAGCTGCCTGGGCTCTAAGAAGAGATAAGAGCTCATCTTCTGGCTTGTTATTGAATGATTGTGGGCTAATAGAGGGAAAATAATGGTAAAGGAACCAAAGAGAATGTGTGTTAAGTAACCAGGTAACACTTCTAATGGAGATAAAAATGGCAGGGACTAAAAGGGTTAATTGGCTAGGGGTTTTTTCGGGGTTTGGGTTTTTTTTTTTTTAATATATGCTCTTTAATAAAAATACAATAATAAAAGACATGTAGCACCTTTAAAAAATGAGTGGCTGAAGTGCAAGAAACACAAGTTACACAATACTTTCTGTAGAGAGAAGGGACTTCTGTGCAGAGGAACAGCCATGCTTCATCTTCCTGGCTCCTCTGAGGTCCTGCCTGCACCTCTCAGACATCTCTCTTAGAGGGAACAGAAGCAGTTCTTAACCCTTTTGAACAGATTAAGGACAGGTGCTTGGCCTTGGGTCTGTCTGTACCTGTAGGTCTTCAGAAAGAGTAGACATTATGCTTTTCTTTATCTCTGGTCATTAATTCTTCTTCTATCTATATCTCTAGGATCTTTTGAAGTTCCTGGGAGGAGGTCTCTGGAGCAACTCTGATCTTTCACAGACTGTGACAAAAACACCTCTTCCCTGACATGCTTTAGTGGTGAGTTGGCAGTGCTGGGCTAATGCTTGGAGCCGAAGATCTTGAAGGACTTTTCCAACTTAAACAATTCTATGATTCTATGGAAAGCAAGGAGATCCTTATGGTCAAAAGCTCAGCTCCAGCCTGCACACTTCTTGTGCAAATATTTCTCGGATGAGCTCACACTGCTACAAACTTCCCTCAACATCCCAGTCTTTCATCCTGCACCATCAGGGGTAGGTTAAAAAGAGCACAGGGCCACAAGATACTACAGGATGAACTGTTTTGTGTCACTTTCTTGTCAGAAGGGGAAATTGCAAATTCTGATTTAAAAAATACATTGGACAAAATGCACTGGAGAGGATGTCATGAGCCCACCCAAGCTGCTCCATCAGTCCCCTCCTCAAATGGACAGGGAGGGAGAAAAATGTAGCAAAGAATGGAGGTAAGTACAGGGAGCCGTGGACAAAACAGACTCTGCTCGGGGAAATCCATTTAATTTGTGACAATTAATCAGAGTATGATAACAGGAAATGAGGAAAAATCTAAAAGCACCTTCCTTCCACCAGTCCTTTCTCCCTGGACTCAACTTCAGTCTCCAGTGTTCAAACTCCTCCCCCCAAGCAGCACAGGGGAGCAGGGGCTGGGGATGGTGTTCTCCTCACATCACTTTGTCAGGAAGATTAATCCACAAACATCAGATGTTTATGTCCAAAAAGGAGACAGAGGAGTCCCTTTACTTTATTTGAATAAAGGGAGAGGCCATGGGCCTCATGGGTCTCTCAAATTTTTGGAGGGTGCAGCCTCCCTTTTTATCCTAATTTCCCAGCCACATTTCCCTTTTCTCTGTGGCTGAGGTACTTGAGAGGTACAGACTTCACAAAACACCTGATACCAACGATTTCCCTCTAATGTATAACCCTCCCTTTTTATTTTTAATTCTTATGGAATTTCAGGGTTTTCCCTATTGTTTCTTTCATCTTTCAATATCCAGCTTCATTTATCAGCAAACCTAAAGTTCATCGGTAAAAGCAAATCCCTTTTTCCATTCATCAATCAGTGGAATCCCTTCCTATTGTTTCTTGTATCTCTCAGTGCTAGTTTTATCTACCAGCAGACCAGATGCATTTGTAAAGACAAATGCATCATTCCTCTCCACTTCATCTCCACTGTTCCACCCCCCTGCTGTAGCACAGGGTCCCCCCATGGCAGACACTCCTTCATGGTCTCCAGTGTGAGTCCTTCCCATGGGCTGCAGCTCTCCATGGCCTCCCTTGGGGTCAGTCCTTCGGGCACAGCCTGTCCCAGCCTGGGTCACCCACAGGGTCACAAAGTCCTGCCAGCAAACCTGGGTCACCCACAGGGTCACAAAGTCCTGACAGAAAACCTGGGTCACCTACAGGGTCACAAAGTCCTGCCAGCAAACCTGCCCCACCCTCAGCTCCTCTCCGCACAGGTCCTGCCAGCAGCCTGCCCGAGCCTGAGCTTCCCACGGAGTCACAGCCTCCTTCCAGCACACCCAGCTCTGCCTGGGGTTCTCCAGGGGCTTTAGGTGGGTCTCTGCTCCCCCACAGACCCCCATGGGCTGCAGGGGCTCAGCTGCCTCACCACAGGCTGCAGAGGAGCCTCCTGCTTGTCCTTCTGCCCTGACCCTGGGGTTTGCAGAGCTGCTCCTCTCACTTGTTCTCACTCCTCTCCCCCAGCTGTTGTTGCACAGCAGTTTTTTGCCCTTCTGAAATGTGTTATCACACAGGCACAACCACCTCTGCTGATTGCCTCAGCCTGGCCAGTATGGCTGAGAAGGGGCAGGTGTGAGAGAGGAGGGATGGAAAAGCAAAGGAAGATAAGAGCCCTGGCTCAATGCAAACCAGGAAAGGGAAAATACCCTTGGTATGGAATAACAATCACAATATGAAGGGAGACAAAATATTACCTGTTACTGTAATACATGGATTTGTTTGCTTTCTGCTTTGCATTGATTTTGGATTGTGTGAATCCAGTGACTTTAATATAGTAACTATTGATTTGTTGCGGTGAAAGAGCAGAGAACCTGACCACATCTGTCAGAAACAAACAAGGATCCTTTGGGGTTTACAGAAAAGATTTTGCTTCAGCCTAATTACAAACGAAACTACAAGTTCCAGTCCAGGTTTGGAATGCAGAATTTCCTTTCAGGGGGTGACAAAGGCAGTTCAGCTAGTGTACAGCAGCATCAAGGAAACTGGAAAGTCACTTCCAAGATGCAGAGGAGTTGTTTCATTGAAGCAAAGAATAGTTTGGGTGGGAAGGGACCTTTAGAGCACCCCTGGTCCAACCCCCCTGCAACAGGCAGGGACATCTCCAATGGGATCAGGTTGCTCAGCATGGCTGCGCTTCTGCTCCTTGGGGTGGTGGCAGTGATCAGAAGATGACCTCCAAACAAAGCCCTTGAGCTCTGTTTTGCCCCTCAAACCCACAAACTCAGCCTGCAGCACTCACACCCTGGTAGCTGCAGTGGCCCAGCCTCTGCTGCCCTGTCCCTGCTCCTACTGACCCTGGACCCTTTCTGCCTCCTCAGTTCCCTCCACAGCTCCAGTGCCCACCTGGAAGCACCACGGTCGTTCCTGAGGTGAGGGAAGGCAGGTGTGTACCCCTGCCAGGAGCCAGCTGCACTCTGCTCTGCCCAGACACCCCCAGCATCCAACACCTACCTCCAGACACCTCATTCACCTTCTCCATCCAATCCCAGCTAAGCGGATTTACCGACTCACTGCCAATCAATCAGAAATTGGGTTTGTGGACAGCCATAAAGGCAGAAATGCCCATCTCTGGGTTTCAGACACCATGTCTGACCATTCCTTCCTCCTAGGTCTTTTTGGTTTTAGCTTTTCCTGGTGCAATTTGGAGCTAGTGAAATATTCTCTAGGTAATAAGACCCAGGATTGTCACCATCAAACCCAAGCTGATAAATGCCCTCAGTCTGCAGGGGAATGTGAGTCATTTGGAGGTTTGAGGCTGTGAATCTGTCCTCAGCTGACATCACTTACTAAGCTTCTCACTGAAGCCCACAGCAGCTCTAAGGAAGCCCATTGGCCTTTCCATGATCCTTGATTCACTCAAAAATGAGCGAGATGATTCTGGTGGAGCCTGGGAGCATTTTGAGCATCTGTGAGGATCTCCAGCTGGAGCTGAGTTATCCTAAATAGCTGAAATACCCAAACTAATCCCCAGGAAAAGAGCAAGATGACAGCGTGACTCTCGATTTTGGAGAGAAGTCCAAGCAACCAGCAGCTGCCTGGAGACTGCAGACATCCCTCATTTAGGGATTGCTCCCATGGCAAGATGATTCTCCTGGAACTGAGCAGCATGTGCCAGCCAACCTGAGCTATGGAACTGCACTGAGCTTTTCAGGTGTGACACCAAAAATAAAACCTGGCTGTGCCCCCAGGCCAATCCCTGCTGGCAGCTCTGGCAGCCCATGATGGAACCTCTGTGGCCCCATTGGCAGTGCTGGGCCAAGGAAAGGTGGTGGTGGATGCATCATCCTGGCAAAACTGTGTTCCCTGGGATGAGACTTCACTCCCTGGTGAATGGAGCTTTTCCTGTGCCTGCATAAAACACAGCCCTGTGAATTGTTGTGTGCTCTTTGCAGGCACAAAGCTGCACAAACCAGGTGAGGGGGGGTGTTTGGAGCAGTGCAGCCCCGGTGCCAAGCAGAAGGAGGGAGAGTTTTCTGTGTTGTGTGTAGCTGAGGAAATTTATCATATTGAAAGTGCCACACAAACGAGTTCAGTCTCTCATGAAAAGGAGAAGCCACTTCCAAACAAAGCAGCTGTGAAGCTTTTTGGTCTCCAGAAAGCTCATGGTGGGTTCTAAATGTCACTGTCAGTGTTTCTATGGTGTACAGGAGCTGCAGTGGGGAGAGCACAGAGTTCCTATAAAACAAGATCTCAGGGAAAGCCTGGAGACAGAAGCTGAACGTGAGGAATGATCTGGCCCCTCACAGCAAAGAGGAAATGATGGACTTTGTCTCTCACCTGCCTTCTCAGGTGGATGGTGCAAAACAATGCCATTGCCTGCACATCCTCAAAGCTCAAGCTGATGTTGCAGAACAAACCTTTGCGTGGCTGCCCACGTGGGCTGCTGTGTTACAGGGACATTCCAGGGGAGATAAATGATTAAGGAAGAAGAAAATGGGTTTAATCTCAGTGCAGGATAGCTGGAATGTGCTTTAGGAAGACATTGACTCAGCTACATCCAGGAACACATCTGTCAGCCCAAAACACTGAGCACTTGTGCTGCTGACCAGGAATTACCTTCTGCACTGATGCCTGGAAAAACATTAGTCCACTTATGTCCCATGGTGCTGGAGGACTTCTGATTGATTGAGTAAATTAAAGCTGGCTGAATAATTCATTAAATAAATCATTTATTTGAAGAATTTCTCTCCTGTTTCATTTGCAGATTGGAGTGTGGCACAAACAGCATCACACTGATTTGACATTATTTCTCAGCTACTTCCTACCCATAATTGTAGCTCAGTCAGCAGTGCTGACAGCTCGTTTCCCAAGCTCAATAGCTGCAGTGCTGTCAGCAGGGAGCATTTCTGGCTGGTTCCTGACAGTCTCAGCCCCAATGGAAGAGGAATTGAGGTTTCACCCAAGCCAAGGTCAATATGATGACATAAAGAGCAGAGGAGAGGGATGAGGACAACAGCGCCAGTTCCCCACTGTCTGTAGGGTAAAGAAACCCTGTGACAGCTCTGTCCTTTGAAGCAAGGTTTTTCAGGGTCCTGATTGCACTATGGAAATCCACTATGGGCTTTTGCACCCAAATAAGCTGTTGACAAGGAGGACAGCCAGCAAAGCACTCATGAGCCCCTTCTCCTGTGCCTGCACAGACCAGATTTGTGGGTCACTGCTGGAGAGCTGGAGGCCAAGGCCAGTCCTTGTCCACTTCCCCTCTGGCCCTGACTCATTTGCAGGTGGAAAACCATCCTCCTTGCCATAACCCTTGAGGAGCAGTGAGCCAAACTCTTATCATGGCCAAGGAGAAATTTGGTTTCCCATGGAAATTGTTGCGCAAATTCCCTTAAATCAACTATTTCCAAATATTGTCCTGTTTATTCTTAAATACTGCTGGCTCTTGAACATTCCTGTGAGCTTTCAGTGCCTGAAATATCCATGCAAAAGGTAGCAACACAACCTGCTTTATAACAATGCACGTTTGTTCAAGTCTTTAACTCTGCAGCATTTTTCTAGGGTTTCCTTTTTCCATCTAGAATTAAGATGGAAAGAGACCAAAGCAGGTGGAAATGGAAAAAAAAAAACCCATCCCCAAATGCAGGATGTCTCCTGACTGTTGCTCTGCTCCTTTGTAAAAAGACTAAAAAAGGAAATTAGGTGTCCACTAATTAACATTTCTTTGGCCTTTCTATCTGAAAAGGATCATGAGTTTTACAATATGGGATACATGTTGAGGACATTTGCCATCATTTGTGTACCGTCTCTTGGAGGTTTTATATCCTGGAGTATCCAAATTACACTGACATAAATGTCAGGATCCTTTCAGTTCAGTTCCCAATGACACATGACAAAGTCTTCAGCTCATCAGTGGTTTTGACTTCCTTTGTGTACTTATTGTTGTATCTTGTTATTTTAAAAGAAGAAAAATCCACTTTTAAAATAATGTTTCAATATTGATGGAACCTCAGGCACAGCTTTGTTGAGCTGGTTTCTGCCTAAGAATATTCAGTGCATTTTTTCAAGAATTAGCTTGATGGATTTCCCATCCCCCCCCAGCCTTGGCATCAATGGGATCACAGAAGTAGAAGGCAGAACTTCAAGGTGGTGCAGAATATTTGGCACCTTTGTTATGAACACAGACTTGCCAGCCACAAAAGACTCATTCTGAAATTCAAAGCATGTGGGTTTGCTGGCTAGGGGTGGAAGGAATATTGGAATATTGACTCTGTTTACTAATACATGAAGATCATCTGCACTGCAGGATAAAAGCACAGAAGATAGGATGGGAGTTAGTCTTCAGAATTACCCAGATTCTCTTGAAAATCTACTTAGATTTTCCCAATATGCAGTTTCTATGGCTGCGACTGAATTTTGACTTGTGAGAGCACAAGAAAGGTAGAATAGAATCTTATGTTTTGGGGGGGAAAAACCTTAGTTCGAGTGTAGATCTGAAGGAGTTGAAAGCCCATCCTAACAAAAGCTTCTTGGAATCCAGATCTTTTCTATCATCTCACCATAAACTCATTTACACTTTTTTAGGAGCTGGGGCTTGCTACTGATACTGAGCTTTCCTCTCAACACACAAAGTGAACATTCTCAGAAATCTAGCTAAGCATTAATCAACCATTCAGTGGGACAGATGTGCTTTCTAGTAATAATAGTAATTACCTGTAAAAGTCCTTGAAAGTACCTTGGACTGGTGCTTAGCAGGAATAAACAGAAATAGGAGTTTTTTCAAGTTATAAAGCCAGGCTGCTGCTGTGCTCATAGAACCAGCAAAGTTCTGCAATGGTTCTTTTATTGGTCACAGCTCCCAAAAAGATTACTTAACTGAGGATATTTCTACAAGACACAGGGAAGAAGAAGGATGGCAGGTGTAGAAATATAAGCCTTTGAAAAGTGGATAAATTGATAATGAACCACTACTAAATAGCTCATGGCTATTTAGATTTTGTTACGTGGGTAGAGAAATAGCTTAGACTCTGTCATCCCTGATGGCCTTGGGAAATAAACTACCAATGCATCCATAGATTAACCCCAGAATGAGTTATGCAGCAACAGCATAACCATATTTTCCTCCTTCTCAGGCACAAACAAATGTGGTCTGACACCTCCATTCTCTCCCCCACAAACCTGGTACATATAAATACAGAAAATGGGTGCTCCAAAGCGGGGTGCAAAGCCAACCTAAACATCAATCATTACCAGAAATATGTACTAAGCTTTCTTTAATTCAAATGAAGTGAAGGAGTGTATCCCGGGGAGCTGCAGATACACCATGGCAGGGCTTTCCAATGCAAACACTCGGTGCGGCTGAAATCTCAGCACAGCTCAGATTTATAGCCAAAAAGGGCTGCTTACACTCCAGGCTCAGGAAGGGTGTGTTGAAGAAAGCCAACTTCTGTTACATCTAAGCCATTCAGTTCCTCAGTCTTTAGGATTCCAAGGGCAAAATAGAAATAAACTTCCTCAACCATCCTCAAACCCAGACCTGCTTCTATACAGGCTACACAGCGAAGATCCCTAAACCTTAAATCCCAATCCCACCCTTCCCTTTCTTCCTTCTATTACCTGGTTTTAGTCACTCTGGGCCCTCCCAGAAGCACCATCATCCATCCCAGACTCCATCCTACCAAGTGCTTTATACACACAAACAAGAATGGGGGAAAGAAATGTTATCTTGGGTAAAAAAAACCCAAACCCAGTAAAAGAAGCAATTATTAAGAACTACACAAATAAATTAACATGTGAATAGACAGCGTTAAGACCCACTGTATAAAAATGTACAGTCCAATCCAGGTCACTTGAAACCAGTAGAATCTTTTTCATTGGTGTGCATTGGATACAAAGGTTCTGTTTCTGACATGGTTCTGCTGCCCTGAAGACAGTGGTAAAATTTTCAGTGGTAAAACTGGTGGGCTCAGTTGGGTTGTAGTCATTGCTGTAAATAATTCGTCATATAGATGTTAAAAAAAAAAGAAAAAAGAACCTTTTTTTGTGAAAGTTTTTTGGACATCTGAAAGCTATAATCAATGTTTCTAATCTCTGGCAATGGGTGGCAGAGGTAAAATAAACACAAGTCTGAGTTACAGCATAGCATCTGCCTTGGCTGCTGCACCTCTGGCCTAAGTCCATTCCCTGAAAGAAGGGCAGGAGAGAGAAGTGAAAATGAGGGCTCCAGACTGGGGCTCTGCAGTCCCTGGAGTTCAGCTCTGCTGGAAAACGTGCCGCAGTTTGTTGTGCCAAACCTCCTCCTACTCCCCACTTATTTCCCATTCCATTCCCAGCAACGCTCAATCGCGATAATCCATTCTGTGGGGAGAAAAAGGAAAATACAAGAATTTTAAAAATACGGCCCTTGTGCCTTGTCTTTGGCTGAAAACTCCTCTGAGTGGCCCTTTGGCTTGGCAGTGCCACAGCTTTGTGCATTTCCTGCCCAAGACAGCTCTGTTTGGGAAGCATGGGGATGAGGTTGGAGGATATTAAGCAGAGATTTGCATGTCACTGTGAATTTGAACTTTTTTGGGCTTGCAGGCACATTCAGGGGGCTGTGGGAGGAATTTTTTTTTTCCAGTGAGAAGTAAACACAGAGGTGTTAGCCTCTTGGGAGGTGGAAAGCAGTTAACTTCAGAGCTAATTATGGGGAGGCAGAGGGATGCTGACAGATGTATTGTCCTGGAGAAGGGCCTGCTGCTGGTTCTGCCACGAGACAGGGAGCAAAGCCTCTCTCCTCCTCTCAGCAGGCCCATGGCACCAGGGAGGAAGGAGACAAGGATGTCAGGACTTTTAATTATACACCAGGAACCTGTGAAATTGGAGCATTAGAAGTGTGAGTTAAAAATGATGCCCCAAGGTGCTGAAGTGGAGCAGCAGGAGGAGGAAGAGCACAATGCTGGGAATGAGGGGCTGGAGAGGAGATCTCCTGCTTGTCCTCATGTGATGGGGTCTGGAGGGGCTTTTTCCAGGGATGCACAAAACACATGTGCAGTTATGTATCTATCAAAGCCCTGCCTGCATTGTAATTTGAGGTGTGTTTCCAAAAGCAGTTTTAAAACCAGCTCAAAGTCACTTCTGTTGAAAATGTTGCCAGTGTGGTCTGTCAGTCAGTCATCTTCCAGCCTGGAGAGAGCTGCTTATTGTATTTGCAGGGACCCTTGTGGCAGGGAGGAAGGATGAATCTGACTCCATGTTCTCAGAAGGCTAATTTATTACTTTATGATACTATATGATATTAAAGAATACTAAACTATACTATACTAAAGAATACAGAACGGATACTAACTGAATGCTAAGAAGATAATAATGAAAACTCGTGACTCTTTCCAGAGTCGTGACACAGCTTGGCCCCGACTGGCCAAAGAGTCAAAACAGCTCACAGCAGAATCCAATGGAACAATCACCTGTGGGTAAACAATCTCCACACACATTCCACTTGAGCACAGCACAGGAGAAGTAAATGATATAAGAATTGTTTTCCTTTTCTCTGAGGCTTCTCAGCCTCCCTGGAGAAAAATCCCTTCCCTGGGCAAAGGGATTTTTCAGAGAATGTGAATTCTACAGCTGCTTTCCTATAAAAAATGGAATGGACATTTTCTCAGTTCCCAGCTGTGCCACAGACAGAACAAGGGAAGAAGACACCTCTGGAGTTAAATGTTATTGCAGATTCACTTGAAATCTTCTGCATGAAAAAGGAACTTTTGCACATTGAGCTTCAGTCCAAAAATCAGCTGGAATGTTAATAAAAGTCATTCACACCAGCTTGGAGGAATGTTTACTGAAACTCTCACTGAGGGAGGTGCAGTTATGACAGATAATGGGATGTACCTTGTCCCTGGAGCAGGACTGGTGGGCAGTTCAATAGCAGAGGCAATGTCCACCAGGATCCTATTGTATTTGGGTTGCCCCCAGACGAAGGGAGGAATGATGAATCTGACTACATGTTCTCAGAAGGCTAATTTATTATTTTATGATACTATATGATATTAAAGAATACTATACTAAAGAATACAGAAAGGATACTTACAGAAGGATAAAAAGATAATAATGAAAACTCGTGACTCTCTCCAGAGTCCCAACACAGCTTGGCTCCAATTGGCCAAAGAGCCAAAACAACTCACAGCAGAGTCCAATGAAACAATCACCTGTGGGTAAACAATCTCCAAACACATTCCACACATGAGCACAGCACAGGAGAAGCAAATGAGATAAGAATTGTTTTCCTTTCCTCTGAGGCTTCTCAGCTTCCCAGGAGAAAAATCCTGGTCAAAGGGATTTTTCAGAGAATGTGAATGGGACAAGGATCCAGCTGTGGCTGCAGCACAGCTGGGCTGTGCAGTGCCCTGGAGAGGCAGAGCTGGGGCAGGAACTGCCCCGTGCAGGGGTGCTCTGAGGAGCTGGGAACAGCAGGTGTGGCTGCATTTTGTGGGTTCTCTCATTCATCTGCAGAGTCACATTTTCATTGTTCTGGTGGCCTGTAAGGCACACTCCCTGTAATTATTGGATATTAATGGGACAAGCAGAGTTGCTGTGCAGGGGGATGACCTAACCATCAGCCACATTCTCACGTCTGGTTCAAGGTACTGAAAGCATCTGACAGCAGTGGGGAGGACAGAGAAACTCTAAACCCACCAAAATGGCAGCCTGAGGTGGGACCCCCTTTCCAGGCCACTGTCCATGTCTCAAGCAGCTCTGGGTCCAACTGAGCACCTCTGTGCACACTGGACACCTTCCCTCACCACCACCACCCCAGAGAGCTGATGTGAGGCAAAGTACCCAATGGAGCTCTGAACCCACTCAGAGCAGCCCAAACTGGACAATTTTACAAACTTGTGGGGCCATGGCTTTCTGATCACTTTGCAAACTGGAGGCATCACAAAGGCTAAAATATGCTGACCTGCCCATAGGAAAAGCACTTTTCTTAGAGCAGTAGATCCCAAAATGAAGAAGGGCTCCTATCATATATCTGGATCCTTATTTCTTATGTGCCCACAGCTCCTAACAAAAATAAAGTATTAGAAGGTAGAATACCTCCATATATTTCTCACAGGCACTTGGGAAAAGAAAACAAATTTAGGGAGGACCACAGGGAATTCCTCTCATGCTCTAGCATTGCCTGTATATATTAAACCAAATAAATAAGAGAGATGGGGATAAAAAGCCATTCAGAAGCAGTCATTGGCCTCAGCACAGCTGTGCCTTGACCCTGCAGCTCATGGCTCCTTTCCCCTTTGAAGAAGGGTGCCTGTTGGAGACACCAGCACAACTCCCCTTGTCTGATGGATGCTGGGCACTCTGAAGAGAAAATAATAGGGAATTAAGTTGTGGGTTTTTTTGTTTTTCTTTTTCTTTTTTTTTTTTCCTGAGGGATTTCACACATTTTAACATCTTCTGAGGATGCAGCCCAAGGTGTGCAGACAAACCAGTCTGCCACCCCCTGAAGAAATGATGCATCATCAGTTACAGAAGTCTCATCATCCTGGTTACACTACTTCAGCCTATTCATAGTCATCACTTGAAGGATCACAGAATTTGCCCCATGCATTTCCAGAGGCAGCTTTGAAAAGGCCAGCTGGCAGGGAAGGAAAAGAGAGAATGGTTTTGTTTGAATATGAGCCCTTGGAGAGTGGGATCTGGAAAAAGAAAATACCAACCTGGAACAGTAAATGCTGCCTTCTGTGCTGTGAAGAGACTCCAGATCCCTTGATCATGGTGTGCATTGTGCCCATCATTTCACAGGGAGGCATTGAAAAGCGTTAGCTGGACAATGGTACAGAACTGAAAACCTGTGCAAAACCAGAAAAAAATTTCCAAGAAAAACCTGAAATGCCAAGTGAGGACAAAAATGGGCTCTGTGTGTCTCTGGAAGAACTAGCAAATGGCAAGGGCAACTCTGGAGGGCAATGTGTGCCTGGGGGCAGTGGAGCCTTCCCCTTTGGACAGATGTGGGGACAGCTGCCAGGATTTTCTATGTAGCTGATCCATTTCCAGGGCAGTGGGATTAATTCTGTGCTCTCTTGAAGAGCTTCCAAGCCCTGAGACCCACACCTCAGCATCACACACTGCCCTTACATGGGTTATTACACCTCCAGTGGCTCTGTTTCTGTGCTTTCCAGGGAGGGATCACCTTCCCCACAGCAGAAGGGCCTTGAGGATGCAAAATCAAGACCATTTTCAATAGACTCAGTCACTAGTTTATTGAGAGTTATTGATACCATTGCTGGAGTGGTGTGCATCTCCCACAGGACTTTTGGTTCTTACAGTCATTTGTTTCCCAACTCTGCACACACACTGCATCCACACACAGGCAAGAGCAATCTCCAGGGTGTGCCCAGCTTCAGGAAAATGAGATTCAGCACAAGCTCATGCTCTGACCATGGAGCAGAAGGACTTGTTCCTGCAAGCTCAGAGCTGCAGGGTGAAACAGGGCCTTGTAATGAAATTGTCATTATGCATGGAAGGACAGAGGATGAGAAATCACAATAGAAATTGTCTATTCCAATGAGAAAAGGGTTGCATGGTGATGGGCAAGGAAAGGCATTTGAAAGGAAGGAAAACAATACCTTGTGCAAATTGCATGAGGCTGCTCTTTGCTTAGAGGGAGCAGAGGCCAAGGCCTGACAGTTTCATCAGAGATACCAGTTAGGAAATGACCAGGGGAACATAATTCACTGTTCAAATGTCAAGTTGCTCATATCTAGAGAGAGAAAAGCGTGCTTTTATCAGCAGCAGTAGTACACACCTCAAAATAATATAAGAGAAACCAAAAAATTCATCCCAGATCTGCCATGACCCAGATACCCCCGGTGCTCGGGCTGAGGATGCACAGGAGAGGAAGATTCATCTTCCATTTCCCAGGAAAGTGGTGAGATGGGCAAATGCTGGGTGTGATACAAGCCTGGCAGAGGAGAAAACAAAGCTTTTCCCAGCCACTGGGCTGTGCATGATCTCAGCACAGCAGGGATGCATCTGTACTAACTGGAGATATTGAACTGGGGCAGCCTCGAGCAGACAGGAGGATTCAATCTAAGGGGTCAGGGAAATACTGCCAAAGTAGTTTCTTTTGCAGGCAACAATAGATTAAGACAGGTTTGCAGGGGAAAAAAATTCTATTGAAAGTATCTTTTCTTTAAAAGAACAGGTACCAGCTTTTAGGTAGAAAACAAACACAGCTAAGGGAATAATGGGAAAATTCGTGCTGTGTCAAATATAATGTGTTTGTTGTGATGTGTCTAGAGGAAAGCAGAAGAGGAGGGGAATTGCTGCAGCAGAATTGCACACAAGGTTGGTAGGAACAATTCTGGGTAAGAAAAGACTTCTTGCACAGCATGCCTTTTGGTTCAAGCCTCTTGTTGTTTTATATTATTGTCTAAAAGCCACATGTTGAGCACAGGAATCTTGTTCACATCAGGGAATGCTGAAGTAGAAGCCCAAAGCTAGAGTGTCAGAGGTGAGGTACAAATCTTAGATTTAGAGGCTTTTAATTTTTCCTTCGAACCAGTGTAATTGCTGAACAGACCCATCTTTGTTCTGCTTTATCAGACCTGCCACACCCAGACTAAACTACTTTGAGTATTTATCAATGGAACCTTAGAAAGTCAATCCAGGCCAAGAACTAGGAGGACAACTCCAGGCTAGTAGACACGAGTTGACAGAAAAATTGCAAAAGCACTGTGTGCCACTAGGTGTCCAAGCAATGAAATGGCACATGAAAGTCTGTGGAGATTAACATGAATTGAAGTACATGGAAAATAACCCTCGTTTTGCTTGTGTAATGATGGGCTGTGAGCTATTATCAACCAGGAGGAAAATCTTGGGGTTATAATATGAGGTTACATGAGAATACCAGCTTGGTACGAAGAGTACATTGATAAGAAAGGGTTAGAAAAGGAGCAAAGAACACAAACAAGCTGTGCTAGTACAACAAAAACAGATCTGATCTTCTGGCACTACTGAAAATTAGTATCACATAAATTTAATATTGTAGAAATTGAAGAATTAAAGAAAAGAGTGTTGGGATGATCAAATATGTAGTGAGATCCCTGTAGAAATTTTTTTTCAACAGAAAAATCAGGGGGTGAAATGACTGAGAGAATCTATGACCATCATCTCAAAAATAATTAGCAATATTCATTAAGGTCATTATCTCTGGTCCAGCAGTTCCATGAGACACAAGTAACTGGAGCCTAGGACAGCATCCTGGGGGAGCCTTGGTGCAGTTCCTGAGGTGCTCACAATTGGCCTCTGTTGGACGTAAATTTCTGGGCTGGGTGGTCTAACCTGACTTAGCTTCCCTCACATTTTTAGGATCCTTAGGTCATGAATAGATTTTTTTATCTCACATATCATCAAGCAGCATTGGCACTTATCTCCCGTAACGCCTCCTGCAGAAACCACACAGCTCCTCTCCCTCCTCTTTGTCAGGATCAACAGCCTGAAGAGCTCCCAAACACCCTGATTTTTATATTACTTCCAGGTGGAAGTGCCCTGGGTGTCACAATGTGAACAAGCTCCAGCAAATGCCCGTGGCACAGCGGATCCCAAGCCACCTGCCACCTGTCTCCTTGCTCCTTCTCACGTGCCACCCCCCAACTTTCTCTGGAAGGTTTGTCCACACTGGGAAAGACTGACATTCCAAACCCACCTGGATGTGTCCCTGTGTCACCTGCTCCAGGTGACCCTGCCTTGACATCTCCAGAGATCCCTTCCAGCCTCAAAAATTCTGTGATTCTCTGGCATAGCCCAGCCAATTCTGTAATACAGATATATGCAGGGTACAGAATAACTGGCTGGACCCAAACACCTCAGCACTGTGGTTTGGTTTGACCCAGAGGCTACAAAAATGAGAATTTCTCTGCTTGCTGGTGGTAATTTTGTTTGGATCCTGTAAACCAAGGCACATGGAGCTTACAGCTCAGCCTGCAGTGAAAAGGCAGCAACTCTACTCCTGCTACCTTCAGAATATACTTGCCTGTTCTACACACTGCTCTGATCAGCCTTTAATTCATGCATGCAAATCTTCAATCATCTTTTGGCCCTTCAAGTTTTCAGGTCAATGGGGCAAAAAAGTCAATAAGTCAACACAAACTAATTTAATTTATGCACCCTACAGATGAAGAATAGAGGGGTGCAATGGGTTCTGAGCAGGAATGAAAATTCAGAGAGGAAAATGACAGCAAAGCATTGGAGATGTACACAGTTTTGTATTTATGGCCACCCAAGGTGAAGCCAGGTAGGTGAGTTCTGAACAGGAACTGGGCAAAGCTGCTCCATGCAGCTGCTGGGAGCTGATGATATGGTGACAGGAGCCACATCAGAAACCATTTCATATATAAAACCCATGGAACTTTCACCTCCTTTGCCTCTCACAGGCACTGTTTCAATGCCCTCAGTGCCCTGCCTGAGCTCCCCCTGGAAGGGCACAGGACTGTCTAGGAGCTGTGCTCCATCTGCCATTCCTGGCCTTGGACACTTCCAGGGATGGGAATGCTCAGTCAGGCTGGAAGGACTCTCCAAACCTCTGCCTTGGGTCAAAACAAACTGAATTAGTGGCTTGTTTGCTTGAAAGAGGATGATGTGCCCAAGAGTTCCTGTCTCCAACTATAAACAAAGAATTATTGAAATAATTCTCAATATTTCTCAAGGATTTGAGATAGTCATTAAAAGATGAGTGATTGTCACAAGCTGCAGCCCAGCTGCTTCCCAGACAAGTGTGGGGAAGCTCCTTGGCTGGGATGTGGCTGTGATTGCAAATGATCATGGCTAAGGCTGCAGATACAAGAGGATTCCCAGGCATCCCTCTCTGAGGCAGCTGCACATTTCCATGCTCAGGGAATGGAGCTGCTCTGTGACAGACGCTGCACCTGGAGCTGTGCAGAGGGGACAGCAGCAGTGGTAAACAGTGCCTGGGTCCAGAGCAAAAATAGGGTGTGGATGGACCTGTCAAACCAAACATGGCAGGAATGGGGCGCCTTTCCCCTGTCCTTTCTGCAGATCCCGCTGGGTAAATGCAGAATTCCCCACTGAGAGAGTGGATGTAAAATTGTTCTTGTCGGGTTTCACCCCCGGATTGGGGTGACCCCGAAAGATGGAAAAGTCTCTCCTCCAACCCGTGCTTTCAAAGAAAGACTCAGTAGTCCTCTGTTATCCGGTCTCAAGGTTGTTTATTGTTGTTTATCTAAAAGATTCTTCTCCTGAACTGCTGTGGCTCGTTCAGCAGGTCAGACAAAGGCACACTGCCCTCCCAGGGGGCTGGTGCCATCTTTTATATCACACATTACGTGTTACATGTTTATACTTTTTCCCCAATGCCTACTATCTATATCGAATGGTGACTTTCTACTCTAGACCAATCTGTGAGTGCCAACATCACCAAAGACATGGAGGCTAGGAAGGAGAAAGGAAGAGGACAGGGCACACCCAAATCCCTCCATCTTAGAACCCCTGACCCCCATGTACAAAACTTGGACCCCTGCGTACAAGGCTTAAAACCCCCCTGTACAGCACTCAAAAATCCTTCCTTTCACTTTGTGATTATCTCTACTACAATACCTAAACTTGTGTGTGTGGCTTGTAATTCTTCATACAGAGTTGGTAATTTGCTCCATGGGCTAAGATCAAAACCCCACGTGTGTCTTTGGCTGCATGCCAGGGTCTCAGAGCCCCCTGCCAGCGGCTCTGGCCATCCAGGACACCCAGAGGAGTATCCTGGGTTCCCACAGTTCTTAGGGAGGAAGGAGTTGTGGAGGGCAGCCAGCTCCAGAAGTTGTTCACTGGCAACAGCCAAGTTAACAAGAAAGTCCTTTTTTAAAACTCTGGAAAAGTTCTCTTCTCTTTCTTAGATGGAATTTGTTGTGTCTTTCTTAAACAGAGTCTGCTTAGTGCAAGTTAATCCCTCGGCTCATTTGTAAGGAAAATAGTGGTATAAATGGCTAAAGCTCTCAACATAGCTGCTAACAGTCATGTTCCAAGCCAGTTTTCTGCTTCACTAATACTCTGAAGCTAATCAGCATTTTTCTAAATGATCTCTGCATCCTACTTGATTTTTCTGCCCCCAAAATATTTACTCAGAAACATTTATGTCGTCACACATCTTGTCACTTACTTGTACTTACCAGTTAAAATAACATTTTGTAGAAATAATTTCACCAGCTGCAGCCCCCAAAGATGAGTGACCTTCTCCCAGAGCAGGGGTTTCCCTGAGATCCACAGCTGAAGGGGTCTGTGTGTGAGGTGAAGGATGGAAGCAGGGTGGAAGTAGGGTGCCAGATCAGATGCTGCTGCAGCAGGTGGAACAGGGCAGCAGATGGCCAAGAACTGAGAAGGTGGAGGAGCATCACCAAACCCTGATACTGCAGACAAACTGAGGGGCTTGAGCTTGTTTTTCCTGGAATCCAGAAGAGGATCTGCAGGTGGCTCTGAAAAGATACACAGGTGTGTGGTCTTTGCTGGGTCCCCAGGACAAGGGAAGAGATGAGAATCCGATTCCATATTCTCAGAAGGCTGGTATATTATATTATATTATATTATATTATATTATATTATATTATATTATATTATATTATATTATATTATATTATATTATATTATATTATATTATATTATATTATATTATATTATATTATATTATATTATATTATATTATATTATATTATATTTTGCTATACTAAAACTATACTAAATAGTAGAGAAAAGATACAGACAGAAGGCTTAACAAGAATGCTAATCAAAGCTTGTGACTGACTCCTCAGAGTCCAACACAGCAGCTGTGATTGGTCATTAAGTACAAACAATTCACAGGGGACCAATCCAAGATGCACCTGTTGGGAAACCATCTCCAGACCACATTCCAAAGCAATCAGATAATTATTGTTTTCATTCTTTTCTGATGTTTCTCAGCTTCCCAGGAGAAGAAAGCCTGGCGAATGGATTTTTCAGAAAATATGACTGTGACACAGGTGATGTTCCTGCCCTTCAGGGCACATCAGGCATTGTAAGCTTCTATTAAATTTCACCAGGATTTGAACTTCCTATAGCATTGCTCTCCCCAGCCATTTTTATAGAAGTTGGTAGTAAATTCAGCACCTCTCTGTTGTCTGATAATGAAACATATTTAAGGAGCAAAATACACCACTGGTAATGGTTCAGCTGATTCTTCCTTGGCTTCACAATGATAAGTAGCTCCCAGTCCTGAGTGTAACTCTGCACTTTCTAGACTTTCTTCCATAAGCTGTTCTACCAGCACTTCATTTTGACATGAAGCTTCTTTTGAATGCTCCCCAGGACACATTGAGGGGAACATTGACCAAAAAAAATTCAATTTTTTTCTCCTGTGACCTCATCCCAGCTCTTCCATATCTCAGTCTCATATGGGCTTTACCACTTTTGGGCAAGCCTCCTGCCCTGAAGTATTTTTTTTTTTTAAATGTTACACTTTATTGTTATTTTGGTGCATTTTGCAAGCTGTTCACCAAACTCTTTTTTAAACAAGCAGAGTTTCAACTCACCACCATGTGGAGAGAGCTGAGGCTTCCAGGTCCTTGTAGGATGCCCAGCAAAAGTCATCTCTAAACATGCATCTACTGTTTCCAAAATGGTCTGTGATCTCAGGAGAGCAAGACTGAGCCATGTAGACTACAGAAATAGTAGGTGGTTTCTGAAAAAAAACCCAAAAAACAGAGAGAGTTAAAGCTATGGGCCGTCTGCTTTGTCTGAAATGTTGGATCATTTTTGGTTGAATTTTAGTTTGAATATAATTTTTTTTCATACCTCCATGTGAAAAAAAAATTAATCAACTTCTGCATTCAGCACAGGTCTGTTGCTTATCTGGAGTCTGCCTGAAGGTAATGACTCCATTAAACAGCACCTTGTGCTACTAAATGTTATTGAAATACTGAAAAGGGTCAGGGAAATTAATGCTGACTATTTCCTAAGAAACCTGCAAGGAGGAGGAAAACCATGTGGGCTGTGATGATTCCATAGGAATCAAAGAGGAATGGGTTCAAAAAGCTCTATAATAGGTGAGATATGGAAATAATATTGAAATTGGCAGGTAGCTCAATTTAAGAGAAGTATTTGTGAATATAACTGAAGCATTTACTATTTAAATCTTCCCATTGACAGCAGAATTCATGATTTTCACAATTTGTTCAACCCCATTATTTCCTTTTTTGTTCAGCTTCAATTCTGTTCTCATCTGAATGAGATTCACTCCCACAAACTGAAATCAATGAAAGCCTCTACAACCCCCTGCAAATGGCATCCATCAAAAGCTGCTTCCCACTGCCTTCACTTCAAGCAAATCCTTCCCAAATATTTCTGTGACACCACAGAAGACTCACAAGTTCTGTGAGCCACAAAAATAATTGATTTAATTTATGCATTCAACTTACTTTCTCACTGGAGCAGAGAAGTAGATGTATAAGAACAAGTGAAACATTTGGTCACTTATTTATGTTTACAGCCTGAGAGAGTTAAATACTGGATTTTCTCCTGTATAAAAAAAAAGTTGCAACTTTTGATTTTTTTTTTGATCCACATAGCAGATGAATTTTCAAATTTTCTCTCTAGATAAGAAATACTAAAAAAAAAATTAAGTTCAAACAAACAAGAACAACAAAAAAAACCCCAAGGAATGTCAGATCATTTTTACCATTACGAAGCAAGGAAATGGACTCTGTGGACTCTCCAGACTGCCCTGTAGAACACAGATCTTACAAGTCCTGTATGTCCCACTTTGCAGAGACAATTAAGAGCCTTCCTACATCACGAAGCTTTTTCACCCAGAGCCATGGCAACCTTGTCTCCAGATCAGTTTAGCAAACCAATCTACCCCAAAAGCATTTGGTACTGTTCTACTGGGAATGCTGTGGGAGCATTACAGTCCTGATAATTAGAAACTTCCAATTAATTTGCAGGTTCAAATGTACTTGTGGTCATTTGATACCCATATTTTCTCCTGCCAGCACTGCCTGCAGCTGAGAGCTGCAGCCCCTGTGAGCCCCAGGATGCCAGGCAGCAGCTCTGGGCTGGCTTTTTTCTCAGCTGCACTTCAAAGTGCACCAAAATCAACATGTGCCACAGAAACTGCCCCACTAACTCCAGCTGCCAACATCTGCTGATCCACCACTAATGCAAACCAAAGGGCTTCACCTCTGGGAGATTTTGGGGGAGATTCAGCTGAACAAACACGCAGAGGGAATTCGGTTGTCAATTTGTGAGCATCTGCTGCCATTTCAGGCTCCTGTGAGGTCTGGGTGGTGCAGGCAGAGTGGAACAGGATCTGAAAGGCTCTTACTGGCCAGGCAGGGCATGTTAGGGCACCCCAAAACCTTTAGACAGCTCTGTGAGAAGCCTGAATCCCAGCTGGGTGCTCAATGGAGCTGGAGAGCTCTCTGGGATCCTGCCATGGGATCTCAGCCACGGTGCTCACAAAGGAATACAGGTGTGCAGGCACCTGAGGATAGGCGTCTTAGCTTTTGACCTGAATCCCACTTGATCTTAAAATATCATCTAGATAAATACTATTTTTCTGTGCATCATCAATGTTATTGATGATTTCCTGGATTCCACATATGGAGGGCAGCATTAGAGAATACATTATTATTATTATTATTATTATTATTATTATTAATTTTATTATTATTATTGTTATTGTTATTACTACTATTTCTGTTATTATAATAATGACTTCTATATTAATAGAAGTTATTATAAATAGGCAAAGGGGAATAAAAAAATCAAGCATAGACACACGTTTTCCTCTTGCTTCCCCCAAAGGGGTCACAGTGGTACAAGAGAACTCCTAAATGTAGTGTGAATGTGTAGGGGAGCCTAGATTTTCAAAGTCAGAGAATTCAACTTTTTATAGCTGGATTTTATGCTCTCCTAAGGTGAAAGAATAAAAACCACAAGGAGTCTAATAGAAAACCTGGGCTGACCTAATTTCAATTATCCTTAGAAGGAGTTTGGTAGAAAAGATGACACTGCAGTGAACGCTTTGTACTCTAGAGCTGAGATTTCTCAATACTGTTACCTGGTGTTCTTGTGCTGGAGTCAGAAAAAGGGAAGTAGAGGAGAGCACTGCAAGGGTTTGTGCTGGTTGTGGCTGAGGTAGAGTTACTTTTCCTCCCAGTGGCTGGTGTAGGGCTGGCTTTTGGGGTCCTGCTGAGCCCAGGGTTGATAATGTTAAGATATTTTTGTTATTGCTGAGCAGAGCTTACACAGAGGGATAAAGCAGAAGAAGATTGAAGCTGAATTTCATTATTTTCAGAGGACATTTCATTATTTTCAGAGGACATCTCTAAAAAGTTAGGATGGGCTGCTCAGAGAAGTGAAAGGAGCATCTGAGACAACTTTACTATGGCGAAGAGGATGAACATGGAAACAAGAGGAGGAATCAGACTGACCCCAAGCTCCAGGAGTTTTACATCCACCAGACTGAAGGATCAGCTTCCCCTCCTGAATCCCATGTGACACCTCTGGGCAGCAGCAAGCCTTTAAAGCTCATCTGTCCAGCCAAAAATGGCATCACAGGGCTGAAAACAGCAAGTTTAAAGGAAAGAGAAGAAAGAAAAAGAGTAAAATATCTCAAATCTGACCTCAAAGACATGCAAGGTTTAAGATGAAATTAGAAAAGCATAATGGAGATAAATGATATAACTTATATGTAAGATGTAATAATTTAACAGTATGGACTTATCAAAGTTAGCCCAGGAACATAATTTTTCATCAGGGTTTCTAGATGCAGGGAGTGCAGTAGAGCTCATCCACAGTGTCTGGAAGAAAGCACTTGATTAAACAGCATCTGAGACATCAGCACACATGGCAAGGTGGAAACCAAATGAACTGCAAACACGCTGCAGCATGAAGAGGAGATAGAAACATGCACTGCTGTAGAGGTAGGGATCAGGAGGGAGGGAAATTATTACTAAAGTTCTTTAAGAGACAGTTTTGACACAATATTTTTGTTAATTACTCGGGCACAGAAAATGCCTGACAAAATCTGCTAATGGCAAAATTCAGAGCAATGTTAATATGTAAACAGAGAGAGAATAAAAGAGGAGCTCATGATCCTGAGGACTGAGGTAAGCAGGGAGAGATAAAACTCACTGGTGTGAAATGCAAGGCAGTGAATCTGGGAACCCAATAAAAATGCAGCTTTCTGATACCTGTGCACCTCCCCTCCTAGAAATGACTGAACTGGAAGCGTGATGGAGTTATGAAAGTGAGAAATGTGGTCACAGTCTCAGCAGGGACTGGGTTGAGCCCCCCTCAGCTGGGCTGGAGAGGGTGTCTGCAGCAGAGATGGGAAACAAAGCCTTGGCACCCCCTCACCTGAGTGCTGCTCACCTCTGTCACCACCCAGGCTCAAGTGACAGGCAGGTGCAGCCATGAGTGGGGCTGGGCAAGGGTCATTAAGAGCAACTGGGAGGCAATCACACAAAATCACACAAAAAGAGAAGATGCCCTGCTGCTGTTGGGGTTCCAGAGAGGGACAATGTCCCCCAATGGCCAAATAGACGTGGTGGTCCCAGGGTCCCCAGCCTTGGCCCTTCCGTCAGCCCCTCCCCTGGTGAGCCTGGCCAGCCCTGCACTGCTTCACTTCCTCCTGGCTCTTGGCAAGCAGCTCCATCTGCTGCTGGTGAGCCAGGAGATGCTCAGGAGAGTGCAAGTCAGAACAAGATCATCCTCAGTTTTCCCTTTGGACTGGGAAGGGCAAGTTTCCCCCCTCTGGACAATGGGATCTGATTAGGGCAGTGTCTTCCATGGGCAGAGTTTCTCTTTGGGGGGATTCACCCTCCAGAACCAGCTGTGGGTCTCTTTTTCTCACCTCAGAGGGAAGAAGGAACCAAAGTTACAAGAAGTCTGTGGAGGAGCCAAGATCCAACCCAAGCTCTCAAGAGAAGTACATAAATGCCTCCTCTGCAAGACTCTCCTTCCTTGGGGGGGAAAAAACCCCAAACAAAACCACAACCATTGTTCTACTGCTTTCAATGTTCTTATAACAGTTCACTTATTCCACTTCCTTCTACAAACAAGCTCATAGTAGCAAACAATATAGCAATCAGCTCTAGCTTAAGCATCTAATCATCATTAACCTATCATCCACCTAACTTACATCCTGATCACTGTGAATTGCTTCTAACCCTCAGCTGAAATCTTAACTTTTTGAAATCATGCTTCATCACAAGCATTTGTAACAGTCATTATCCAGACTTTCTGAAAGCCACTGAAACTTATCAAAATTCTGGATCTCATGCCGAAAACTGGGCAGGGATGTACTAAGAAAGGGGAAAACCATCCACCTGCTGCTTGGATGTACAGCCACATCCCTCTGTCACATTACACATTACCTCTGTCAGGTGGAATTTAGGCTCCCATTCTTCTTCTCTCCTACCACTATTTCTATATATTAAGTTCCATCCTAATTTAATTATCCTTATTGCAGCATTTCTTAATTCAAAACAAACAGCTTCTAGGAATGGTGCTTTCAGGGGAACACAGTGGGCTGGTTTTTTTGGGGTTTTTTTTGGCACTGGCAATTGGCATTTGCAGTAAGCATGGGGAAATCCCAATTCCCAATGCCTTGGGGAAGATAATGAAGTTCTGAGACATTAGAAGGGAACTGGAAGTGTAAAACAGCTTTTACAAAAGAAAACCAGGAAACATGTTAGTTTATGTTACAGGCAGCAAACGGGAGGCTCACAGACAAGCTAAACCCTTATAAAGTCATTAATTGCCCATGTTAATGTTATTTAGGGGCCACACAGCAGCAGCAGAAGACTCCAACCAAGGCTGGCACCCCTTGCTCTAGTACTGTCCAGTGGGTTACATTAAACCATCCACACCACCCATACAAGAGCTCCATGAAAACTGCCCCTAGGACCACGTTTTTCTGCTAGAAATTGAAATATCCATAAATCATCTGGTTGAACCCAGCTCTGATTATTTCAGATGAGGGATGAGCCCAGACAGTTTGTGCCCTGTGCACACCTGCCCTCCAGCTGCTGGGAAATGCCCTCTGGTTTGGATTTAAGGGCTCTGTGGACCTCCCTGGACATTCTGAATGTGTTTGCTGGGCAAGGACAGAGTTTGATGCTCTGAAACCTGTTGGACCTGCTGCAGCCTTCAAAGAATCTGTCCACATGCATCCAAACTCTCCTGTGTGCAGAGCTCCCAGGTAGCACATGGACAAAGACAATTTCTGCTGGAAAAGCCAGCGTGGCACATCTTGGGGTACAACCCCTTCTCAAGCATTTTGCCAATGTTGAAATACAAAGCAAGTGATGCAGGATTTTCCAAAAGGGACCTGAAGCCCACCAAAAGTGATTAAGTCAAGATTACAGAGATGATAGCAAGACTAAGAAACTTCTAACTGAAAGGTTAGCCTTGGGTTTTTTCTTCTCTAAGAATAAAAATTTTTGCAGATTTTGTATATACCATGAATTTTTGATCGAAAGAAGTACTGGATAATGTGAGCAGACTCAGAGAAAAAGGCTAAAGGACAGCGTTCTTGGGAAGCTCAAGCCAAATACATTTTGTTCTCAATCCTAAATCTAAAGCTACTCATTACTTTAGTGTTTCCCTTTTAGACATCCATGTAGATTATTGGTTGAAAATTTATGTTTGGCAGCTCTTGTCAAAACACTTCTTTTAACAGATTTTAGTTCAGCAGCCAAAAATCAAGGCACACAAATCTCCAGTTGCTTTTGGAAACTGAGTATTTTGCATAAAGACCAAAAACTTCACACCATTCTCCCCACATCTTTTTTTTTTTTTTTTTTTTTCCCCAATGCAGGTGTGGTGAATTCTCTCTTAATACAACATTTTCCAGTGTCTTTAATGCTTTATATTACCCCAGGAACTTGGCAAAGGAGCTCATGGCACAGTGCTTTGTGCCTGCACTTTCTGGGCTACTTGGATTTGAGGCTGTGCCACACCAACACCTTCCAGAGAGAGGACTGGGGTTCAGACCCCCAGTTCAGATGTTTTTACCGATGAAATAACTGCAAAGAGTCGCAGCTATATTTTGTTATCCACACAAGGAACAGCAAAATGTGGTTCCTCAGGCTCTGTCCCTGAATGTTGCTGGCATCAGCCAGCCATGAGCTCCATCAGCACCCTGCTAAGCCACATTCCTGGCATGTGGAATACAGGAACACATCCAGTTACTGCTATTTCCCCCATTATCCAGCCTCTTGACAAGGTAATCCATCAGGAGAGTGGGAGCAGATCACTTTTTGGGAGCACACTGCATTCCTGTGTTTGGTTTCCTTTCTGCTTAAGCCCACTTGCTGCTCCCATTGTATTGCTGCCTGTAATTTGATTTTTCCATCTTTAATCACATTGTGCACAACTAACTCTCGCACAAAAGGCTTCCACAATAGCAATATACAGTCAAAGGCACATAATTGCTCCTACGAAAGGAAAAGAAATCACACCAAGGAACATAAACCTCAGCTGCTGTGTACTGCAGTTTGAAATAGATTGTGTCCTATGGCTGATAAATCAGTTATAATCATTATGAGTCTACTAAATAAGAGAGCAACTATTGTTCTAACAAGGCCTTCATTAGCAATCTGGACATGATATAGATTGTATGTAATGGCTGGAGGTGCCAAAGGAAAGCAGGAGAGGGAAGGGATGAAGGCACAGGTGTAATAAATAGAGCTGCAGCCTTTCCCAGGACCTGGCTTTAATTAGGAAGAGCAGCCTGCCATCAGCAATGCATGCTCCATCCTGCTGGCTTTCTGATGAGCGCTGTGCTTTCCCAAGCCTTTAATGTGGGAAGAAAACAAATATCACAGCTCCAGAAAAGCCACTGCTGTGGCCAGCATGACCTGGGCTCTGCCCTGCAGCCCAGGCCTGCCTCAGCTGATTGCCCTTGGCCAAGTGTGGGCTGTGCTAGGGAATGAGCTCCATGGGTATGGGACAGGCCATGTGAGAGCCATTTCAGTGTGGATGCATCCAGGGAGCTTGATGGAGGAAATTCCCTCATTGGGGAATTTTATTTTATTGCTTTTATTGCTTCTACTCAGGCCAGGAGCACAAAGTTTGGTATAAGGCAGGAGAGAAATCCTCTCTCTGTGTTAGGGCAGTGACAAAGCTCTCCAGCAAGCAGGGGCTGCTCTTGAGATGCCTTCAGGTCAAGAGAAATCTCTGTGGCACTGGCACGTGGGTGACAGTGGCAATGACGCCTGAGATTGCATGGCAGTCATCATCAGGCACGTGGGTAAGGCTGGAAATGGACAGAAGAGCAGGTCCAGTGGGGATTCTGCAGAGGGATGGACGAATGGATGGACGGACGGATGGACGGATGGAAAGCCCTCAGCCAGGCAGGAGAGATGGTCTTTGCCTCGACTGCAGGTCCCAGCAGCCCCCTGAGGCCAGTGCCTGGCACAGCGTGTGCTCACAGTGACCACCTCCAGGGCCACAGGGAGGCTGGCAGTGATAGAGCCAGACCTTGGCTGCCTCCACCAGGTGCAGGATGCACATGTCAGGCCATCCCAAAGGCTGTCCCAAGGCTTGGTCCTGCCTGTGAGGTGAGACCCAGCTCCCCAGGCCTGGTGAACACGTGATTGTGGCTGGGATGGATGAAGGCTCTGTGGTGGAAACTGAGAGCAGCAGAGGATGGACCACATGTGTTTCCTGACATCAGTAATGCCTCTCTGCCTGATGGTCCTGCCTCTCCCCCATTCCTGGAGCAGTGGCTCCTGTGCCAGTAGCGAAACCCTTGTCCTGAAAGCAGCCTTCCAGCTGCACCAAAGGGGAAAGCTCTCCTGCTCTCTGGGTAACAGCTGGCACACCAACATATCCATGCAAGTGTCAAACACTCCCCCTTTGGTCTTTATTTCACATGTAGCAGCTCTGGCTTGCCTTCACACTGCTTAGGGAAGGGAAAGGGAACGGAAGGTGCAGAGGATGGAAGCCCAGAGATGCACAGGACACTCTGCACAGCTTTGGTACACCCTTAAGCCCTCCTGTGTCTCACTTTCCCAACACAATGACCCAGAGTTCAGCATCCCCCTTGCCAGTGATCTTAGTCCAGATTTGCTATTTGTGGGGTTGCTGGAGAGGAGATGAAGGGCTCAACATCAGTGCAGAGTAAATTGTTATTAAACGAGAGCTAATGAATGATCACGTAAATCCCAAACTGGAGCAATTAGCCACTCTGCTGCTGCCAGAGGGTATTATCCCTGTGCCACAGTTGCCTCTAGGTGGCTGATGTTTAAATTACTCTTTTCTCATTGCTTCAAGACGTTTTCTTGGGAATCAATCAAGCTTCTTTCTTTCCAAGTATGCCTAAGAACTCATTTACACCCAAGAGTTGCTCTCCTGCTGCAGCTCAGGTGGGGCTGACCTCTCACTCGGGATGCAGTTTATTCCTGCTGAAAAAATCTCATTTTCTTGCAGGGAGGACAAATTCTGAGTGGTAACAAAGCACCTTTGCACACACACAGCTGCATGAGGAACCACCAGAGTAGGGGCTACAGCACACACCTAGTCCAAGGAGCATGGGCAACCACTGGCTTTGTCTGTGCAGGAAAATCTGCTTCATTTCCTGCAGCAGAGCCCACACCAAAGCAAAACAGTGACTACCATGATTTCCACAGGTACCCTGGCCACGTGCTGTGACAGGACTCAGTATCTCTGAGCTTATTAATATTGTTATCCCTTGGTGTGAGGAAGACGGAAACTGAGGCAGGACAGGCAAAGAAGTCTCCCAAGTCCCTCAGGAAGCAGCAACAGGGTCCCTCGAGTTGTGCAATGAGTTCGAGTCACACAGCTGCCAGCAGTGGCTGCTTCAAAATACCAACAGCCACCAGGCAAGGGACCCAGCTTTGGCAGGAGATAGGCTTGAAGAAGTCCAGGCTTAAAAAAAAAAATTCTTGGGAGTCCTGAATTCTCCCATTTTCATCAGCTTTTTTTCAGGTGTGGGTGTGGGGATTTCTACACCCAGACAAGCTTAGCCCCCAGGTCTGAGGTGGGGCAGACACCCAGAGGCACAAATCACAGTCACTGATGCCTGTAGCTCTGGGCATTTTGCCTGAATATTTGTATCTCACCCACTTTGGGTGTGCAAGATCTCATGGCCCAGCTGGCGAGTGTGACAAAAGAGGTGTAGAAAACTGGGTTTTTTCATCACAGACCTGGTAAATGGCAGCTGCAAGGCACATCACTCCTGCATCCCTCTCAAAGGCACATCTCATAAACATCTTTATGGCTCCTGTAGTTATTTTGCTGGCCTGTAATTAATGCCCTTCTGCTCCCTGCAAGCTGGGTAAGATGGCTCTCACCACCCACAGCAACGTGGCTGTGGCTCCTGTCTAAGGCTCTGCAGAGCCCCTGCCCTGGCTGGGGTCTGGTCTTTGAGCAAACCCAGGAGGGCTGGTGGGATCTCAGCCATGAGCAAATGGTAACAAGATCCCTTCAGCCTGTTATTTCTTGATTGACTGCACCTTTTTAAGCACCTACCTCAGTCTGTCATCACTGGTGTCAGTGCTGGGACCTGGCCATGCTCAGAGACCTCTTTTTGGTTGGCTGGAAGGGGAGATGAGGCAGAATTTGGCAGCGAACTGGGCTGGAGCTGTAGCCAGCTGGAGCTTTAGCCAGCCCTGACATGTTTTCCCTTCCCTTACAGAGAGTTCAGCTGAGCACATCCAGCTGTTGGTATTTCATTGACACAAAAAAGTGATTTTGTCACCATGGAGACAGCGATGATTCGCATCTTAATTAGGCAATGACAGATGCCCTACTGATAAAGGTAATCTTTAGCTTTGGATACTCATCACCTTCCAGTTCCAGCATTGCCATTTATTAGCAGGTCCTTCTGAAATCAAAATTTTACCAGGTGATTAATTCTTTTGCTGTGTTGATGTCCTGATGGGAACAAATATTTCTCACTGGTGAGATGGTCAAATATTTTGGGATAAAGCAGAGTGGAACTGGCAGGACAGGGGCCTGTTCTGTACATCATAAACCCTGTTCTGTACATCATAAACCCCACTGTCCAAAGAAGGGGGATTCAGGGAGGCACCAAGAGATCAGCAAGAGAGTGGCCATGGAGATATGTATGACAGTGCACCACAAGCTACTCCAAAGGGCTTCAAAGGCTGGAGAGTTGGGCACTCACAGGGCAGGCAATGCCCATAATGGATTTCCAGCCCTGGCGGATTTCTTTCCTATTGTTGGGTGCTGAAATTTCATTTTCCCCTCCTCTGTGCTGAAGGGATGTTGCTGCTGGCCTCAGCACGTGGTATAAAACAGCGCCAGGAGCAAGGGTGTAAGGAGCTGATCGGGCCCTTGGGCAGGGAGGAGCAGAGCAACCCCAGTGAGGTGGAGCTAAGCCAGGCACAGAGGTGTCCCAGGGATTTGGCACAGCCCACGGCACTGCACAAATCCTGCTCTGACTGAAAACTGCTCTTGGGCTCAGGGCTGTGCCCACAGCCCTCTCAGAACTGCACTGCCAGTATTGGAGTCAACAGCCCAGCACTTACCACCTTCAGCAGCTTTATCATCCTCCTCTTGTGCAGGGAGCACGGGGGCAGACAGAGATTCTGTAATTGCCAGCAGTACCCACTGATTTGGAGAGCCTGAGGACTGAGGCTGGAAAAATCCATCTTGAGCTGGAAAAAACACGATCCCAGAGATGGTTCTTGTTCAATGATCACAGATTGGTTTCAGAGAGCACATGGCTCAGAGCCAAGCCAGGCAGATCAGATCCTTAGAAACAAGGCTGGTAGATCATCTCCTCCTGGTGAAGAGCATCAGCTAAACACTTAGGGACACACAGACCCTCACAACAGGAGGTAATTGAGTCACAGGGAGGGCAGAGGTGGGTTCCTGTCCTTTAGGTGAGAGTTAACTTTTCCTTGAGAGGTGTAAAGGTGAGCACCAGAGCTTCCAGAGCCTCAAGCCCTTTGGGTTTTATCCCATTGCTTGTTTGATGGCTTTAGAGAAGAACTGAGCTTAAATCCAAGCTTATCACACTTCAGTGGGCTTCATTCACATTTCATTCACAAATACAAGGGCTTTTTGCCTTGTGAATTTGCTGGCACTTGGTATGGTCTCAGCACCCGTTGTCACTCTCTCTTTGGCAAAGGTCTGCAGTGCATCTTTCTCCTGTCTCTGGCCACCCATTTTCATTTAGCCCAATTCAGACAAAGTTACTTATCTTTACAACTCCTTCTCACCTGCAGAAGCCTGACCAAAGCCTCAGGAGGAACGGTGAAAGTGAGGATAGGCAGGTAGAGACTGACAACTCTGCAGGTTATAGGAAACCCATACAGGTCAAAAATTGCTTATGGAATTTCAATCCAAACGGTCATTCCTTTGCAGGCATATTTTGGGGATACTGAATGCAGTGTTCTGTCCTACAAAAGATGGTACTCCTACATCAGAGGCATGGATTGGGCCAAGCAGAAAACAAGCTGGGAAGGGATGGAAGTGCAGATGATGACAGAAAATGGAGCTGCTTCACTGTGGTGGTATCTCTGCAGAAAGTAGTGAGGGCATTTCTCCTTTCTGCCATGTAAAACCAGACTTAGCAGTCAGGTCAGGTTCCTCCCAGGAGGATTGTTTAGCCTCCTGTTCTCCTTTGAGCTCTATGGCATGCTGAGAAGCTCCTGCTTGAAGGGCAGCAGACCCCCACCTGAGAACACCAAAAAGTTAATTGGAAAGAGCAGCCGTGAAAAAAGCCTGACCTTTTCCTGAATCACAGCCCAGTGCTGGGTAGCAGAGGTCGTCCAATTAATGGGGGAAAGTATGCTGGAAGAAAACTTTCAGCCTTGAAGGAGTGATGTTGTTAGCAGGGCCCCGACACAGCGTGCTCACTGTCCAGGCGGGATGCCTTCACAACAAGAAATCAGAGATTCCAGCCCTCGGATGTGGAGGGTTGTCACCAACAAGGACATGGTTCTGTGAGCTCCAGCAGCTTTGCCAGAGGTTGGCCATGGTCCTAAAAGCCCGCTAAAATCGTGCTCCTGGCACCAGAGGTTTTTGCTGTTGGTAAAGCTGAACTCGGTTCCAAGGGAAGCGGCCAGGTAAGAGGAAGATTTCAGATTTGGCTGTTCTCCATGCTGACAGGAAAGAGGGAAGACTGCTTCTGTATCTCATGCTCTTAGCATGTCTAAACCCTAGCAGGTTTCCTGCTCTCCAGGGACTCCATTAGATTTAAAAAGAAACTCCTCCCTTGACAATTTTTACAGCATTCCCAAGGTTATTCTCTGGACTCCAGCAGACTGAACCAGCAGGACTCCTTCAGGCTGGTGCAATGTGTCACCACCTCATATCCACTGGGATGTCTCTCGTTTCACTGGCTAACAAAGGTGTTCCTCCTCTGTTTTCTGATGAAGGAAGGCAATCACTGCTCAGTGCCACAGGTTGTTAGCCAAAAGTGTCACTGCCTTATGCAGACAAACTCCACTCCTTTGGGCTTCAAAACACTCAGAAATCGTGTCATTTGGAACAAGGTGCTGTAAGTAGTTTATTCAGGTGCATATTAAAAGCAGGTGAATTGGGATACTTGACCTTTCCTCCACACTGGCTTTCTGTACAGGACATAAACACTGAGAACCAGCCTGATTCCCAGGGCTTGTCCGTCTGTGGGTGTGATGAGATATCTGGTACCCAGGTCATTCTCCACACTGTACTCATCAGACAGAATTTAAAAGTCATGAGAAGTGCAAGGGAGAGAAACAGTTCCACTTTTTCACCTTCTATAACCCCATTAAAGAGTCAAAGACAAGGCTAATAGAAGGAAATCAGTCAGGATGGATCAAATTGCATGTTCTCTGGACCAGAACAGTCTTTTGCTTAGTCAGGGCTTCAAAAGAAAGCAGCCAGAGAAAGCATAAACTCAAAATAATGAAAAGACCTGTTAACTTCACAGTGATTTCCCCACCAGCCATTACCAGCCACTCCAGAAAATATGAAACCTGGTGTAAAAACCCTCCAAAACTCATTGGTGCTGACTGACAGCACTTAAGAGGAACACAAGAGGAAAAGTGTGTAAAAAAAGAAGTATTTTATGAACTAAGAGATGGAAGCAAATGAGGACAGGTAAATGGACAGGGGACAGCTGTTCAGGGGACTGTGGAAAAACCAGACAGCTGGAATTTCGGATCACAGAAACACAATTTAAATAATACTTCTTGGAGTGCTTTCTCCAAAGAGGTCTGCCATTCTCTTACCTATTTTATTTAATGTGGTCATAAAGAGTAAAACTAATACATGTAAAAGTAAAAATCAAGCAGGGATTACCAGAGCAGTACAGCAGAGATGTGTCAGATTTACTACAGCACCTGCTTAGCATGTTTAAAATCAATTTTTTAAAAATCTGATTGTCTTATATTTTAAATAAGTCATCGATTACAGCTATTTGCTTTGAGGAGAAATACAAGCAGGTGTTACCACCTCAGATTACAGATTTACTCCCTTTGGCAAGGGTTTTACTTGTTTCTCTAACAGCAGCATATGAGCCCTGTGTGAGGAAGGCACGGGGGGTCCTCTCTTCCAGTTTAAGGCAGGAGAGATATTTGTAAATAAATGCTGTAATTAAAACTGACATATTTTTGCTTGACTGCTAACAGTGACCACGAGGATGAAAATGACATTAGTTCCACCAGGGGCAGGGCCAGCTCTCGTTGTAAGAGATTAGGGAGAGCATTAAGGAGAGATGAAGTGGCTTGTAAGGCCTTTGCCAGGGACGCTGGATGGTTCCTGTGATCCACAGTGCCATTCCCAGCATGATGACTGGCACTGGGGGAGAGGAGAGGTGCCAGCTTTCAGGAGAGCTGTTGTTTGCAAATATTCTCCATGCCTGAGGTGCAGAGAGAAAAACTCTGTTCTCAGTGAAGGCAGAGAGGGGTGATGTGACAGTGAGAGGGTGGTGAGGACAGCTGGGTGGTTTAAAGGGACAAACAAATCAGCAATTCAAATACTGTTGGCATAGAAACTCCATTACCAAACACTCTGCATCCTCTGTGTGCGTTGTAGACCTAGGGTCAGGGCAAGCACAGAAGTCAGAGGCTGCAGTTGGGTGACACAACCAGATTTTTCAGGAGCACCTCTGGGCACTCACCTTCCACCACAGCTTCCCAAGGGCTGCATAAACTTCAGCCAGGCCAGATTCCTGGGGCCAAGGGGGTGACAGGGCACAGGAGAGGAGTCCTGTGGACTCCTGGGGGGCTCTGGAGATGTGGGAACCCCAAGGAAGGTGACACAAAGATGTGATGTGTGCTCAGGGTGCGTGGGACACTCAGTTTTCTATCCACCAGTGCACACTCCCCTCTGGGAGGAGTTCTGCCAGGAGAGGCAAGGTGGGGCCCTCAGCTGACCTTGTGTGTAGCCATGGTGCCCAGGGCCATCCCCAGCATCCTGCTCAGAGCTCCTCTCCTCCAAACAGAGAGCCCCAGACCCTGCCCTTGGCAGCCACATTGCCACTCATTTGTGGAGGAATTAAAAAAAAAAAAAAAAAAAACAAACAAAAAAAACCAAGAGATGTGGCAATGTCACAACTCTGTGACAGAATCAGGATCCATAGGCAGCTTCCTGAAACATCACACCTGGAAACTATGCTGTGTCTTGCTGGTGATTAGATGCCAATGATTAATAAAGTGTGGCTGATTCAGCTTTGTGGTTTTTTCTTCTGTTCTTGCTGTCTCTTGCAGTGGAAATTTAGCTAATTTATTCTGGCCAACACAGCAGCATAAGAGCTTGGGTGTAACTATTCAATTTTTTTTTCTGAAAACAGGCTCAGGTGGCTCGAATCCAACGCCACCTATTAAACAACCTGGTACTTTTGCTTCAACTTCTGCTTGAACTTTGTGAGTGCCACCTCTACAATTGTGTGCTCTTCCTTTTGCCTGAAATGAAACACAGAGTTTCATTTACAGCCCACAGCCTGTAAAAATCACATTTTATTATCTCTAAAAAAATAGCTAAAAGTGCATTAAAATACACGCTCAGCAGAGGGTTGATCAAAACAACTTAATTAGAGACATGAGGCTATTTACACTGGCTTTTGCTGTTTTCATTTAGCCTTAATTTTCATGCTTGAGAGTAACCAAGCTAAACAAAACTCACGTGGCTTCATGGAAACTCATGTCATGAACAAAAGCTGCTCTCACCCTGTGCAGGGAAGTAGCAAAGGAGATGAGTGGGAAATGGCAATGCAGGCTGATCCAGAAATGCCCCAGGTGAGTGGGCACCAGCAGGTGTGCCTGGCTCTCTGCAGCAGTGCCTGATTCTCGCTCCAGCACAGGGATCTCCTGTCCATGCCCCTCCTGGAGATTCTCAGAGCAGGTCCCACACCCCCAGGGACGTCCCATGGTGTCCCTGCTCCCTGTCCCCTGCCTGTGCATGCAGCACCAAAGGTGGCCTCTGCCACCAAGCACCTGAGTGGAGCCATGAGGGGTCCAGCACCCCTGCCCAGGCCTCAGGTGGGATTCAAGTTTAGACTGGACCTAATTTCTTATAGGAGCACATTCTGCAACCTCTCAAAATGCCTGTGCTTTACCTCTGCTGGTGTTGGCTGAGAAATGGCTTTACACTGTAGAAAAACATTTTCATCCCTCTAAACCAAACTTTTCCTCCTGTACCAGCAGGTTCCTCTATTGTTTGGAAAGGATGCAAAATACAGAAGTACACATTGGAATATGTCATCTGGAAAATGGGAAAACACACAAGGAAGGGTCCAGAATGGTTTAAAAGTCCCAGACAGATGCAAAACTTCCAGAAAGATTTTAAAATTTCACTGGTCAGTTTGACACAGCCAGAGGCTCAGTCCACAGTGGAAGCTCCACTCAGCAGCAGCCCACACCTGTGGGGTATCCCTCTGCTTTCACTGCCTGTGCAGCACCAGGCTGGCACCTCTGGGGACTACAGCCCTAGAGATTTTCATTTAAAAAAATAAAATTTAATGGGTTTTTTTTTCTTTTCTGGCAGAGCTATTACACATTGCAGCACTGGACTGAGTGACTGGGTAACAAGGCAGGCATCAAAGTCCAATGGGACATGAAAGGAGCAGAGTCTCCTGAGAGCCTGGTTGAACCTACAGGCTGCATCCCACCCATCCTCACCATACAGCTCTGACAGAACTTGGGATGCCAGAGGAAACTGGAAAATCCCAGAGGTTTTCTTCTGCCTGCAGAACAAAAAAGCAGAGGAAAAGATGGGTCAAGGACCATTCCCCTCAGTGACCAATTCTCTCCTGATAAATTCAATATGAACAAAATTATGTTGCTGGTTTGGAAAGAAGAAAGAAAAGGAAATGAGCTGGCCAGGATCCAGCTATCAGAGCACAGACAGCAGGGTGTTCAGAAGTTCTAGACACCTAACAAGACGGACAGTCTGCTCCTGTTTGAATACCACAGTTTTAAACTACTTGACCTTTATTAAAGAATGGCCAAAATACAAAAACTGAAACTGGGTAAGGGCCAAACTCTCCCGTTTCCTGGGCAGTCAGTGTTTTTTCCTAGCAGGACCAGCAGCCTTGTCTGCCTTCCTTCCTTCCTTCCTTCCTTCCTTCCTTCCTTCCTTCCTTCCTTCCTTCCTTCCTTCCTTCCTTCCTTCCTTCCTTCCTTCCTTCCTTCCTTCCTTCCGCCACTTCCGCCACTTCCTTCCTTCCTTCCTTCCTTCCTTCCTTCCTTCCTTCCTTCCTTCCTTCCTTCCTTCCTTCCTTCCTTCCTTCCTTCCTTCCTTCCTTCCGCCACTTCCTTCCGCCACTTCCTTCCGCCACTTCCTTCCGCCACTTCCTTCCGCCACTTCCTTCCTTCCTTCCTTCCTTCCTTCCTTCCTTCCTTCCTTCCTTCCTTCCTTCCTTCCTTCCTTCCTTCCTTCCTTCCTTCCTTCCGCCACTTCCTTCCGCCACTTCCTTCCTTCCTTCCTTCCTTCCACCACTTCCTTCCACCACTTCCTTCCTTCCTGCCTGCCTCCCTCCCTCCCTCCCTCCCTGGATTTGAGCCTGGAGGGCAGACAGGAAAACCTGCGTTTACAGTACACAATAAATATGACTGAGAGAATTCCAGGCTGATCTAAGGAATGAAAGGAAGGTAAGAAGGCAATTCTACATCAGCATGAACATGGCACAAGTGAGCAGAGAGGGACTAATAAATTATAGACTGGAAACAAAATCTTGTTAGATGGGCAACTTGGAGCTAGAAAAGTCTTTGTCAGTGAAATACAGAGGCCTCGATTCTTGTTTCAAGTGTTACCTGTAAAAGGTTACACCTACACTGCCTCTGGTTCTGTTACCAAGTCTATGTGTTCTTTCATTTTTTATTCCCACCTTCCCCATTCCATAATTTTCTTGCTTCTAAGGATGAAAAATATATGTAATCAATTTCTGAATTTCTCTTGCCTTTTACTCTCAACAGACTTTGTCAGAAATTTGAAAGAAAATAGCAAAAAGGAGGGTTTGAAGCAATTACGTTAAGAATTCCTTCTGTTCAGGGTCTGATTAACACTTGGCAATCAAACCAGCAGGGATTGCAAACACCTGACTGCATGATCTGCCACTAGAAGGAAAATGCAAGAATCATAAAAGTTTATTGGAAACACTTCCAGCTTTCCCCGGGTGGGCAGCTCCCTCTCCCTGCCCCTTCCACCCCACATCCCATTCCCAGGAGGATGAGAAGGAGCTGGCCAGGGTGTGGGGGTGATCAGAGCCTGCTCTTGTGGGGCTCTCTGAAGTCACCCCACCTGGCCCATGAGGCTCCCTGAGCAGCTTGGCTACAGGCACCTGAGTCAAAATGCTCTTTGTGTTTCCTGCTTCTCCTTCACCCTTTCCTATGGATTTCCCCTCTTGTGGAACAACTGCTGCTCATGCTGTGTGCACCTGGATTGGCCTTTCACACCTGTCTTAGGTTGGAAATAGGGGCATTCTGTTCCCATCTGTCAGAGCTGGGGCAGCTCTCTGCTGTTCTTTGGGCAGGTTTCTTTATCTCTCCCACAGCCAATCCTCCCTCCAGGAGATCTCTGCTGTCCATGGCCACTGAGTGTCCCTGCATGGCTGATCAAATTCCATCATCCCATGGGGAGATGCTGCGCCCAGGGGAGGAGCCAAGCATTCCTACCTGGATACAATCTGAGCCTGGCAACAGCACAGCAGCCTTTGCCCACTGCATTCCCGGGGGAAGAGCAGGCCCATCTCCAGCAGCCCTGGAGCTTCAGAGGAAAACTCCCCCCTTGTCCAGGATCCCTGCTCCAGCAGAACCACAGCTGGCACTGCAGGGGGGTGCAGCCACCATGGAATGGCACTGCTGCCACCACCCTGACCCACAGGGTGACAGGGCATGTTTTCAGTCATGAAGTCATACTCTTATTTTGTATTACTGCATTGGTCTGTGGGGTTTTTTGGCTTTTTTGGTTTGGTTTGGTTGGTTTTGCTGTTTTGGTTTTTTTTTTTTAATTTTCTTCCCTAGTAAAGAACTGTTTTTCCTGCTCCCATATCTTTGCCTGAGAGCCCCTTAATCTCATAATTCTAACAATTCAGAGGGAGGGAGTTTACATTTTCCATTTCAGGGGAGGCTCCTGCCTTCCTTAGCAGACACCTGTCTTTTCAAACCAAAAGGACACCAAGGGCAGGCTTTGAGCTTTAGGCACACCCTGAGCTGCTGAGCTCCCCTGTGCCTTTGGGGCTGTGCTGTAACACCTCATTGACCATCCAGGCCCAGAGATCTCTCAACTCCTTTTGCAAATGCCTCCTACACACTTCCTCATCACTTTAATGGTGTCACAGTTATTTAATTTAGCTCCTTGGAGTTTCATTTTCATTTTAATTTCCCCAAGGTTCTCTTACTTATTTCTTCTTTTTTACTGTCTCTATTTCAATGTTTGCTCTCAGCTCTAACTGAGGCTCTTTCTGGGCCAAGCCAAGATGTGTAGCTGGAGAACATTGTCTAAAACTGCTTTTTTAATTCTGCAATTAAAGATATTGTATTATTTGAAGCAATTTTCTGGAGATTTCTTGATGAACAGCAACACGAGTGTTGTGTAGCCACTGATTCCAGGTTCATGAATGGTCACAGGCATGTCTGTGCAGCCATTTGTTTTAAGTTTAACAAGATGCCAGCTGCTCACCCTTGGCTGATTTTGCTGTGACAAAGCCTGGAGGAAAATGAACAAGGGGTTATGACCCAAAATATGTAGTCAATGACTCAGACAAGAAGTTTCTCCTGGGTACCACAGGGCAAACTCCAGAAAGCCTGGTGGATCTGAGACATTTTCTCTCTGGAAATTATTAAGCCCCAGAGAACCAAGATAATGCTGAAGCAAAATACGATCTGTTATCTTTGAAGCGTTGTTTCTAATTTAATTTTAATGATGCTTATGAGAAATATGACGCCTGTGTCTCTGCTTTATAATTGCTGCATATTCTATCTCCAAGGCTCTAATGTCGTTTTCCAGGGGTCTTGTTGATTTCCTGTTGTGTATATCACAATGCAGCTTCAGACTGTTTAGTAGATTTTCTGGAAATTGCAAATTATAACTTCCCTCCTCTGACATGGGTTATGTGGCAAACATGAGTTTATGAGCTCTGTCATAAAAGGCAACAGTGTTTTTTCTGCTGTAGCTGAGGCTGAATTATGGATCTGAAAGTATTAGGTCTCTTATGAAAGTGTATAAAGAAATGTTATACCAATAAGATATCCAAAATTAATGGAAAAAATGGAGCTCTTGAGAGTTTCTGACTTTTTCTCATTCATTGTCCCAGCAGTCACATTATCTGTACTTAATTTGAGATTGCTGGATTAATTCACCTTTTTTGGTTTTTTTTTTCCTGTGGGTTGCCAGGCAATCAGATCTCTCTTTTGCCATTTCAGCCTTGCTCTCTGAATGAATCAGGATCTAGCAGCACATTTTCAGAGATTATTCATTACTCCCTTCTGTTCCAGCAGCTCCTCTTTCTGGACAAGAGGACATGCTGATTTTAGCCTTCATCTCTCCACCTTCTTTAGACACACCAAGTATTTTATTACAACAGATTTTTCAAGCACCATAAGTGTTCATTGAAAACATTTGTCAGTGTTTTTGGAGGCACTTCCAACAACTATTGTATTTCCCAATTTCAGGTGCTCTTCTCAGCCTTGACTGCTGATCTCTCTCCTTACCTGTGCAGGCAGTAAAGCTACAGAAGAACCAAAGCAACATCTTAGAACTTGGCATTCAAGTTCAGATCTGAGTTTTTTGCAGCCAGGTGTTCATCTTGAAATGGAATGGAAACAGGATCACAGAATCGCGGAATTGTTTGGGTTGGGAGGGACCTCTGGAGATCATCCAGTCCAACCCCCTGCCAGGACAGGGTCACCTGGAGCAGCTGACACAGAAACACATCCAGGTGGAATGTCTCCAGAGAGGAACACTCTGTGACCTCCCTGGGCATCCTGTTCCAGGTTTTCTACATCGTCTGAAATGGAATGTGGGAAATCTTGAGCAGATGTAAGGAAGAAAAGGGTTCTCAGTGGAGGTGTCAAGGGGAATCTTGGTGGCACAAAGCAAGCCACTGGGTCCAGGTGTGTCCTGGGGGACCTCCAGAGGTCCCTTCCAACTGTGATCCTACACCTTCCCTGTCTTCCCTGCCCAAATAAACCAGGAAAAACATGTGTGACTGACAAAACAGCAAACACAAGGCAGCTGTTTTTCATTCCATAGGTACACCAGTAGAATAGACACCTAACACCTCTTTGCCTGACAAGCAGTTTTATGCCCATCAAACACCAGAAAAAACATCCTCATCAGCCCCATTTCTCACTGCTCTTCACACCAACATTTTGAGCTATTAGGGCTGTAATACATAACTAATGCTTTCTTATTTGGCAGCCTTATTAAACCCTGGAGACTGACTTAAGTTCACAGTTTGTTACATTATTAAGCTTGTCATTCATTATTAGATCAATCTGGCTTTATTGCAGCTCTGAGCTACAGACTATTAAATGCCAAAATCTGCATGTATGCAACATTAAGAGAGCAGAGGCCCACAGAAAGTTGGGAAAAGCAAAATTTTAAGCTGGCACCTCATCATTCATGTTGATCAGAGAGGAAGAAGCACTCCAGCAAGAATTACAATGACAGAGCCTGGTTCTTCACAGCCTTCCTCCCATGAGGAAGGGCTGTAGCACAGCCTTTGGGGTGATGGATGAGGTTGTGTTTGATGGCTGGGGTACTCCAGGCCCTGAGGGAGGTGGTGGCCACAGAGCAGCTGGGCTGTCCAAGGGGAGCTGGAGCAGTTTCTGTCTTCTTGGCAGGAGCAGCTTCATTCTGTTTTTCTTAGGGAGTTTCCTGTCTGCCGCCTGTCTGATGCTGGTTCAGATCTTAACCTTGCAATAGCAAGAAAGTTATGGCAACCAATCCAAATTACATTATTTAAGGTGAAGTTTAACCAGTCCTTCAGTCTCATCATGGTGTTGGTATCTCCTGAAGGACAGAGAGGAGGTGTCCATACCAACACCCAACATTTGTTTTGTGCTTGGCAGGGTCTGCTGTGCACAGAGCATTCATGTCTCTCTGCTGGTGGACTTTACCTCATTTTAAGAGGCAACTTGGTGGGCAAATTAGTCAGTTTTTGAATTTTTCTTATGTAACTTCAAGTTTTATAACAGGAAAAGTAGTTTTTGTCTCTCTCTCAGAATACTGATCTTGCATTTTTCATTTTGGATCTTACAAGTTTCTTTTCTCTTCCCCTATAATTCTAAATCCTCTGATGCATTTCTTGAAAGGGCCCTGCAAAGACTGAAATCCCCACGTTTAAGGGAGCAGATATTTATGTAATACAGGTGGGTGTTGTTTTTTTTTGCAGAACACCCCTTTGATCTTCATCCATATTTCATTTCCTTGCCACAACAAGGATTTACTATTTGATGTTAATAAGGGATATTTTTCCATTCTTTTCATAAACTGTTTTCCTTTACAGTTTGTCAGGATCAAAGAGCAAACATTATAGCTTCTGATTAAACATGCATTTGTTTTGTGGCTCTCATCTTCTCCTTTAATTATCTGGCCATTCAGAGAACGTCTGACGTGCTCCTGGTGGGGTTTTCAGTTGCTTCATCGCCCTGTTCAGTACTTCTGGTCATGTGATCGTCCTATTCTTTAATTCCTCTAATGATCTGAGAAAGAGAAAAGGTTGGTGAATAAATCCAAGTGGTAGGGAAACATCCACATACCCTTTAGGAAGTCAAGGAGGCTCAGAAGTCTGGTAAGCCTGTACAGCAGTGACTCAGCCTCAAGAGTGAGCACATCAACATCAAAACCACCTTTTGCTCAGCCTCTCAGGACTCATTCACAGTCCTATCAGCTTTTCCTGGCAGAGATCCCAACAGGACCATGCTGGCTGCTGATGGCATCTAAAGGTCAAGTCCCTGTGTGTGAGCACTGCTTGACCTGTTTGCCAGGGGATGGGACCTGGGACTTGAGCCACCCATTTTCCCCTACTGTGGGACAGACAGTTATGAAGTACTGGGTGACCACATGGGTTTTTTCAGTTATTTTATCAACAGGTGACATTGAAGCCTCCAGCATTTGTATTCAGAAATTCTCCCATCAGCCCTCATGCTCAGGTTGGAATTCAATCGACGACCCCCAGGGTTTTGTTGGGTCTCTTCCCAATCTTTATTCCCAGATTGCTCTGAAATTGACAAGGCTGTACCAGATGAAGGAATGAGCCAGGCTCACATTTGCCTTTCACTAGGTACCAGGAGATTTGAACAGAGAACAAATCAATGACAAAAAGCTGAGATACTTTTGAGACTCTAAATAAAAAATCAAAGCTGGGCCCGTGTGGAGCTTCTCCAAACCAAAGCTGTGTGAGGAAAAACGCCCTGTGCTTCAACAAGACAGTTGCTAGAGGGGTTTCTCAGGTTTAACACCACATCCCAAGGACACTAGACGTTTTGCTAACACCCAGATGACCTGTGTTCAAATCCATCATGCATCTCAATGTAAACGACAGCAGTGTTGGCATAGCTGTCAACTGTGGAGGTTGCTGCTTTATTTCTTATTTGACATACAGTCTGCACCTGAGAGCTTTTTGGTTTTCAACACCTTTTTCACTTGGTCTGAACTTAATGTGCCTTGTCAGGAAGGGTTTTGAAAGGCCTTGGGTTCACCCTGACAGAGAACAGCTCGACCCTGTAGTGAAATGTCGCACTCTCCTTTCAACTCTGTCAAAAACAAGAGTCCTTAAAAACACCCAAGAGCAGTTTATTGGCATCACTGCAGCTAAAGCAGCTTGTTTGGTGCTGGAGACACCATCCTCTATGTGATTCTCTGAAACACTTCCCCTGTAAATATTTCATCCCACAGGGGAACTATCTCAACAAATGATTCTGGGTATTGAACACCCCTTTGCACACCTTCTCTTCAGCAGAAAGGAACCTTTCTTAAAAACATGCACTACATCACTAGGCAAAGAGAAGTGTTTCATAAACATGAGCCACTTAAATATATCTTAAGTGTTATCCTGACTTGAAGTAACGAGTTTTTTTAATGAGGAGTTTAAACCTGTTTATGAATTGTTGCTGTCAGTGCCTTTAGCAAATCCTGTCACTGAACTTGATTTAAAAATTTAGCACTTGAAGTCTGTTTAGAACTATGCATAGAGTTAGAATATTCAAAATCTCAATACATAAAAAATGAGGAGAATTACAGAATTGTTAACTTTCACATGCTCTCTCATTTGGCAGTCTGACTGAAAGAAAGACAACAATAAAAAAATCAGTGTTATGTGACGGTTAGTCAGCTCTGTGGCAGGAGAAGAGCAGGTCCAGCCCACAAAAACTTCATTATTTATTTTCTGCATTTTCCAAATAATATACTCTCTTGTAATTTTATGTCATTCTTCATATTCCTGGCTTGAAAATGTTTACATGCAAGATCATATCCACTTCATTTGAAGGTGGGAATCCAATTGTTTTTAGCAACCTTGGTGATACTTTCCTACTAGGAAAATCTTTAGGCAAAAGCATTAAAAATTAAAAGGAAAGGGAAGGGAAAGGGAAAGGGAAAGGGAAAGGGAAAGGGAAGGGGAAGGGGAAGGGGAAGGGGAAGGGGAAGGGGAAGGGGAAGGGAGGGAAGGGGAAGGGGAAGGGGAAGGGGAAGGGGAAGGGGAAGGGGAAGGGGAAGGGGAAGGGGAAGGGGAAGGGGAAGGGGAAGGGGAAGGGGAAGGGGAAGGGGAAGGGGAAGGGGAAGGGGAAGGGGAAGGGGAAGGGAAAGGGAAAGGGAAAGGGAAAGGGAAAGGGAAAGGGAAAGGGGAAGGGGAAGGGGAAGGGGAAGGGAAAGGGAAAGGGAAAGGGAAAGGGAAAGGGAAAGGGAAAGGGAAAGGGAAAGGGAAAGGGAAAGGGAAAGGGAAAGGGAAAGGGAAAGGGAAAGGGAAAGGGAAAGGGAAAGGGAAAGGGAAAGGGAAAGGGAAAGGGAAAGGGAAAGGAAAGGGAAGGGAAGGGAAGGGAAGGGAAGGGAAGGGAAGGGAAGGGAAGGGAAGGAAAGGAAAGGAAAGGAAAGGAAAGGAAAGGAAAGGAAAGGAAAGGAAAGGAAAGGAAAGGAAAGGAAAGGAAAGGAAAGGAAAGGAAAGGAAAGGAAAGGAAAGGAAAGGAAAGGAAAGGAAAGGAAAGGAAAGGAAAGGAAAGGAAAGGAAAGGAAAGGAAAGGAAAGGAAAGGAAAGGAAAGGAAAGGAAAGGAAAGGAAAGGAAAGGAAAGGAAAGGAAAGGAAAGGAAAGGAAAGGCTGAAAATATGTCTCATAAACAATGTTATTCATTTATTTTCCCAACTCCCTCTCCCAGTCATGTTGACACATTCCTCAGGGCATTTTTCCCTTGCTTGTTCCTCTCAAGTGCATGACTTTCAGAAACTTTCTCATTTTAATCACATCCTGCAATGAAGTTCTGAATGGAAAATGAGAAGCTCTGCAAGAGACAATGTCACTGAAAAGTGACAGAACTGAAAGACCTTGCTGTGAAATTCAGGAGACAGAATTATTGATGCCACCAGGCCCACGGAGTCCTTGCTCATCCAGCTCATGGTTACCAACAAAATTGGCCCACAACATATGGCTCAAGATGTTCATGTGCATCCCGATGGACTCCACAGAAGTAAATGTGCTCTGAGTTGCTTCATGACCCAACACCAGAGATTTTGGGTACTCTGAGCTTCCCAGGCTGCACCATCTCACTGCCACAGGACACTATGTAAGTGGCTCCTACCTCAAGTGACTTTAGAACAGCTGCTTTGAGACCTTCAGCTTTCCAGCATTCCTCACCGGAGGTGGATGCTCCTGCAGAGTACAAACACTGGTGCTTGGACATGTCCCCAAGGGCCACATGACTGACAGGTGTCATGCTTGTCTCTGCCTTTCCTGAGGTGACAGGCACAGGGGGGCTGCAGGGAGGGGTGTCCTTCAGGAGATCCCTGCAGCAGTGAAAGGCAGAAGCTCATGTCCCTTGCTCCTGCACGATGCAGTGACGTGGATTTGAAATACTAGCACAGTTGTTGAGCAGAACACATTCAGAGGCTCGGTGATGAGGGTTATCCCATGAGCCAGGCACTGGGAGTTCTGCACACCAGGGAGGAGTGGAAAGATATTGGGAAGTATTTTTATGAAGAGACCTTGTGTGGGTAAAGGGTTTGAGCATGAGGCCGGGGGCGGAGGGGAAGGATGGAAGGAGGAAGCTGGAGCTTGGTTTTCCATTGCTGCTGGTAGGTCCATCACTAGAGGGAGACCAAGATCTACCCTATGGCTGGTGGGCCTCCACCTCAGACTGGAATATAGCAAGGAAACTTTGGCTTACCGTTCTCTTCTTTTCCCAGAAATATTTGGGGTCCAGCTCAGGGAAATAGTTTGGTGTGATTGTTGCCATCAAACAGCACAGTCTGCATGGATGGTGCATTGTATCCTCAGGATTTCCTCCCATTTTTATGCCATGAACCTGGTTCAAACTTACCAAGCATTACCCTTTGCCTGTTTTTATTATATTTAGAGAGGAGGATTTGGTCTGGTGTCAGGGGAGAAATATCTACCTCTGAAGTACCTCTGAAGTTTACATCTGAAGTTGGGCTTCAAACACTGTTTGGAGCTTTGCCACTGGGAAAACTCTGTTGTTGCTCTGTTTCAAACAAAGCACAATTCAAAATGTTATACAATAGGCTTGGAATTTCTCATGGTGGTCAAGACGATATTTACTCATGAAAATCATCTTTTGCTTTTGTGTCAGCAGTGAGCTGGAGAAGAGGCTCTGCTGAAACTTGCTGGAGGTGTGTTCCAGGGTGGGGGGCACGGCCAGTGCTCTGCCCCTCTGTACCCTCAGCCCTGGGGACACCGGAGAGGGGCTGTGCCAGGGTGGTGCCCCTCTCAGCCCTCACCTACAGGTCTCACCCAAAGAAGGCATCCATGAAACTGCAGTGCAATTCAACCAGAGCAGGATGACCACACCTGCGCAACAGGTGACACAAGCTCCTTGCTGCCTGAGTAACAAGCCAGTGGGGAAGGACCTCAGACAAAATCTCATGCCAGCTGGTTGGTTCCCTTTCCTAAGTGAGGTGCTACTTCTGCAACAGAAGCAGTAGAAACACTGCCTAGTTTGAAGCCTACATTATTGTAATTGCCAGGATATTCTGGTTGTAGAAGTTTCTTGCTAAAGTCTTCAAGCTTCTTCACCTATTTCCTGACAAAACTATGTTTCCTGGCTCCTTTCTGGAGGAAAGTTCATGTGTGTGAACTGAAATTTGTTTGCAGCCTGTGTTTGCTGGGTGCTTATGGCCTCTCCTCCTTCTGGGAGCAGCTGATGCAGAAACATTTGCATTGCAACCTGATGAGGCTCATCAAGCACTGTTAGTGTAAACACGATCAGATTTACAAAACAGCTTGTGTCCAACAGCAACTGGGGGCTGCTACCGATGGAGACAGTGACAGTCCCCATCCATCATCTGGGAGAAGGGCACAGCTCATGTCTCAGCCCAGCCCTCATTCTTATGCAGCTGGTGGGATGTCTGTCCTGCTGGGATGCAGCCAAAGCTGTGAGGGAGAGGGCCTGCTGGAGGGATGCCAACCAGCTCTGCTGCTCTGGTGTGGGCAGGGAAGCAGCAGAGGATGGTGTGGGGCTGGGGGCAGGAAAGCTCTGCCTTGGCGCTGTCTCCACTCCAGTGTGCCAGACCCTGGGGAGAAAAGGTATTGACTGACTGCCTTTTGCATCAGGTTTCAGTGCTGCAGCTGGTCTCTGCTCCCGTGGTCTCTGGGGTCTGTCCTCCCGTGCACTCAGAGCTGCTGAAGGTTTGTGTCCCTCACTTTTTCACACTTTGGCTGTTTTGTCATTTTTTTCCCTGGCGCTGCAATATGTTACCTGTCAGACGGGATTCACGGGCACACAGCTCTGCCTGGCAGGTGGGGTGTGCCCAAAGACCTCTGCACTGATGCTGTTTTCTCCTGCATAAAGTAACTGGCAACCCAACCCTGTGTCACCTTTTTCATCATCACCACATAAAGCTGAACTGTTGGCCTATTAATCAATCCACTGTGCAGCTCTTAGGATGTGTTTTCAAGGGGAAGAGTAGAGAATCAAGGGTTGAAAACAGTATCAGGATTCGTGCACATAGTCCCTTGCAGAGTGGTTTTCAAATGCACCCTACAAATTACACTGTGGCTCCCAGCAAAATCTAATCAGTTTGTTGTGTCACAAGGTAACTTCATCAGCCAAAGAAACTTGTGATGGATTCATTTAGTCACAGTATTAGTTAATCAAAACACAGCCTCACTCCACACCAACATCCTCCCAAGCCCCAAAAGGAGTCACAGAGGCAACACCCATCTCCTTCCAGCCTCAGTGGGCTTGTGGAAATACCTGCTTGTCCATGAAAGACTCAACATGACAGCAGCCAGTCCAGCCATCTACCCACCCCACCTATGTGCCCTGGGCTGAACAGCCCCCTGGAGAAGGGCAGGAAATGCTGGGAAGGCTTATTTCAAATAGCTCCTTCATTTAAGTTGCTTCTTTGGTGTGCAGAGCAAACTCTTCTGCAGTAGGTCATGGTTGGGTTCTGCCAAATGTGTTGGTCATCACTGCTGGCCTGGACTTCTCAAGCTGGAGGAGCTCCTGGGGCATCACTTTGCCATCAGGCGTGTGTCCCAGCAGTGCTGCTGGCTCTTGGGATGGTCCTTGAGGGATCTTATCTCCATGGTCCTCCTCACAAGCCATGTGGAAAGCCAAGGTGCCCTGCCATGGTAAAAGCAGTCTGATTGCATTTGGAGCTGTGGGGATCTCTCAGGTCTCTCACTTCAGGCCAGTAACACCAGAGCAGTATTTATGGATCTGGAGGAAGCACAGGGTCTTCCTTCGAGCCAGCCTGGGACTCCTCTGCTGAACCAGGGAGGGATTTCCTTGCTCTGAAGAGCAAACCCTCCCCAAACCAAGCATTGTACATTGCATCAGATAGGTATGGAAGAGCAGATCTGAAAAATATTTTTCAACAAATAGAAAGGCTTATGAAGGACCTGGGTGAAGAAAAAACACCCTGAGGAGACACCCTGAGAGAGTCCAGGGCCAGCTCAGCTGCTGCAGCCCACAGTGTGACAGCTCACCATGCAAAGTTTGTTTCTTGTCTATATCTGCTGTCAGGCCAGGTAACACACATCACATCACATCACATCACATCTGGCTTCTCGGGATGTTTAAAGATGCCCAAGGAGGTTCATGCCACTCGTTTCAGAGGGGTACCTGCTGGCTCAGATCTACATCAGTCTAGATCAAGTAGCTGGCATGTATGGACAAAACTCCCTTGAAAATGATTTTATATCTTAAAATAAATAACAGTTTGTTTTATTAATGTTTAAAATAAATGAGAGTCAGAGGGTTGTCCACAGATTTAGCTTAGCAGTAATTTCCCTGGAAGTCCAACTCCAAGCTTCAGTTCCTTTGAATTTCATCTGCATGTTGCTGCTGCAGCAAAATTGCAGGAGCTGCTGATGGAGCAGTGCTGTACTGCTGTCAACCAAAACAAGAGCTCTGAACATGCTTCTTGCTGCCCTCTTTGTAACAATCAAGTTTATACATCAAAGCTACCTAAATACTGCTGTGGTCTGCCTCAAAGAAGCTACCAAAAGGATAAATTTCCCTGACTGCCTGGAAATAAAAATATAGCCCAGCAGCACTATTTGCTGTCATTTTAAATCTACACAGACACTGCTGCTTTATCTGTTGGGCAGGTGAGGATGAAGAACAGCAGCCAGAGCTAATAGATCAGCTGTTTGCTTGTTTCCTGTGTGTGCTTGAGAAGAAGCTGTTGACATCAGTCAGTTGTGCTTGAAGGACTCCCAGAGAAATAAAGTCCTTTAATGAAGCCATGTTACCATAAAGCCATCCTGCAAGGCCTCCTTTGGAACATTTGCTCCTGCTCAGGGACCACTTAAAGGTCGTCCTTGGCCTGGTTAACCACAAATGCCATCTTTGCCCTTCTCTCACAGCGTGGTGCTCACAGCAGAATTACTGCTGTTGAAGTGGCTACCAGCAGCTGGGATGGGTGTCCCAGTGCATGCTAAGAACAAGCCCTCAAGGAATCACTTCTCTGGGGGCATCATGGGGGGTAAGTGCTGTTGATGTGCAGAATTGCCTTCACTCTTCAGGGTCCCTCCTCAGCTCTGCAAGTGTTCAAGGCCAGGTGGGATGGGGCTTTAAGCAGCCTGGTCTAGTGGAAGGTGTCCCTGCCCACGGCATGAGGATTAGGTCATGTCTGAGGTCCCTTCTAACCCAAAGAATTCTATGAAGTGATGAATCCCAACACCAGGATTGCAGAAGAGAGCAGGAACAGGTCTGTGAGCACACACAGAGCCAGAACAACTCCTCCCATGTGAGACCTGTGACTGGTTGAACTCAACCAGCAGACAGCAGGCTGTTATTTAGGGAGGTTGTTGTTTATGCAGAAATCATTAAGCTGTGCATGGCCACAGGATGTGGCATTCACCTGAAGTTTCCAAGGGCAAGCAGACACAAGCATGGCAGAAAACCCTGTGCAGATTTTTTGACACGAAGACACTCTTGGCTTTGGGAAGGTCCCAAACCACAGATCACTGCAAGGCTGGGAGGACTCTGGGGAAGTGTCACTGGAAGGATCTCCTCTGGAGATGAGGTACAGGCCTGGGGGATGCTTTGCCTGACACTTCTGATCTTCTATTGTCACATTATAACAGTTCTTGTCTTTAAGACAGAAAGTAAAGAACTCCAGAAGTTCCTGAAGTGTTGCTCAGCTAAATGCTGAGGAGGGCAGTCAGAGCTGCAGTTTCCTACTCAGAGACCCAAATTCTTTCTGTGTCAAACCTTACACTGCTTACTGATTAGGGAATCAGGAGACTTCACCTGCCCTCTTATGTTTATGGGAACCTGTCTTCTCCAGGATTGCCCCTCATTTTGGTACCATGGTATGCACTCCTCAATCCTAAATTTATGAGCTTACTTTTATCACCTTAAAATATCTTCTTAATTATGGTCAGGCTACTGAGTGGTTAAGGTCATGCTGTGTAAATGATATGTCTGCTCCATCCTCATGCCAGCAATCACTGGATCATCTGGATGTTTTTCACCCCTCACTCATATTTTCCCCTCAATTTATGACAGACCTATGATCTTACAGTGAATACACAGATATCTCTTGGGCAAATAAACAATTCCTGAAAGGAAAAATTGTCTAATAATTCCTAACTTAAAATATTCATTTAATATTAATATTAATTTACTTCTTTTTGAGATTAGCCAGTTTTGAATCCATTTAAAGCGTTGGACCATTTTTATGCAAAGTTTTAACAAAGTTAGATCACACCATAGGTTGTAAACCCTTTAAAAAGCAGAAGTTCAGTGCATTCAATTGACCTGTATCAGCTAAACTTGTTAGCTCACTGAGGAAGTCTATCAAACTAATTTAAGAAAGAACTATTCTCTATGTAAGCATCTTGACTGTTGACAGCATCTTTCAGCTCATAAATTCAAATGATCAGCTCATATTCAGGAGGGACAAGAAGAGTGGCTGCTGCTGGGAAATCAGGGAAGAATGCAACAGCAGCTGCAATTCTAACAGCATGTGGAGGTGTCAGGATTTCTTGGCAAGGTGTATCTATTTATAAAAAAAAACCACCTGCTTTATAGAAATACAAATAAATAAAAATAACTGCATAAAGATTGGAACACAGCTATCAGCAAACTTAAAGACTAGGTGATTGTATCCTCTAAAACTGCAACTTGCCGTGAATAAATAGCTCAACATTATATTTCTTAAGCAATGTGAAAAAATACTCACAAAAGGATGGGGAAACATTGTAAGAAAACACCAGAGAGGTAATTTTTACCTGCATAAGTACACCACTGGTGAGATGACGTAGGGAAACTAAAATACTGAATGTAGTTCTAACTGGCAACATTTTAGAACAGATTTTTAATGATGGAGTAGGTTTTAGTAAGAAACCACAGAAATATCTGAGAAGTGAAAAGGATGCCTAACAAACACAAAAACTGAGAAGTTCCGTCTGTTTGCTTCATGAAAAAGACCAAAAACTGGTTTGATCACAGAGCATAAATACATTTAAAGGAAGGAATTCCTTAAAAGACAGGAAACCAGAAGCAGTGGCTGAAAGGTAGAGCCAAACAATTACCAATGAACCATAGAACACTTTTTTTTTTTTCATGTGAAAGGTGATTAGCCACCAAGGCACACTAAGTAAAGAAACCACCATACTTTGGTGGTTTTCTGAGGAGTGAGAACCATCACCACCATTTCCTGCAGTCAGTGTGATAATCATGTGGATTCCAGTTCAGAAACTCATTTCTTCTACCCTTTAAGTGTTCTGAATCACAGGCCCATCTGTGCCTCCCCTCTAAAAGCAATGGAAGAATGTTATCTCCACTTCCCAGGCACCACTGGCCCTGCTAAAGCACTGCTGCCTCTTCTGGCAGCCTCTCACAAAGGAGCTGGAGTTTGCAGCCACCAACATCAACATCATCAACATCAACATCGACATCAATTGGTGCTGCAGGAGCTGTGCAAGGGAGCTCAACAGCAAGTGAGGCTCTGGGAGATCTCACCAGGAGCCCAGGCAGGACTCTGCAGCCTGTGCTGGGATTCAGCAAAGTGAACATCTCCACAGAGGAAAATGAAATTCCTCACGCTCAAAGAACCAGGGCTGCAGCTTGCAATAGTATTTGAGGTCTTGCCAAGCAGCCCTAGTGAGCAGCACAGGGGATGGGTTACTGGAGCCATGCTCCACATGAGAAAGGAGTGATGCACCTTCATGTGAGAGGCACAGCTGATGGTTTTTGTATTAGTTCCACTGAGACATGTTCCCTCAGCACACTCCTCCCCTTGTACCCAGGAATTCACATCTCATCCTGCCTTTTTCCCATGATAAATCCTGTTATTTTTTTAGTGTACAGAGCAAAATGTATAGAGCTTTTGGAGATGCCTGCACTTTATCTTCACAGCTGCCAAATCCACTGCCTGCAAAGCAGGTGTTATTTTTACCACATGCTCTCAAGGAAACAGCTTCCCCGAGCTACGGTTTTCAAGAAAGCAGCCATAATATTTCAAATATGTGTACTATCATCATGACAAATCTGTCAGTCAGTCTGTCTTGGGAGCAGCTTTATTTTTCCTGCATTAGCTGTGCTGTGATCAGACCTGAGAGGCTCAATGTGGCAGACACTGAGTATAAAAAAAAAATAATTAAAAAAAAGCAGTGAAAAATCAATTCTTGCCAAGTTTCCTTGCATTCATCACAGCTCCTTTGGAAAGAGGGGCTCTCACAAAAAAAAAAAAAAAAAAAATCTGTTCTTGTGATTAGAGAGGCTTCATTACCATGGTAGCCCTGCATAAGATCTTTTTCAGTGGATAGGTGAGAGAAGAAAAGGATTTTTGCATGGATAGGATGGGATATGTGTGTAGGGGCAGGAAACTTGTAAGGATCAAACATCAGCCTCCCTGGTGAAGTCATTTGTGGCCATGCAAAGAAAACACAAGCTGCTCCTGAATGAAAGCATTTGTATTTTTCACCCATTTCTTCATTTTACAATTCAAAGCCTGACACAGGGGACAGCAAGTCCAGTTTCACATTGGAGTGAAACCTGAGATCCTGCAGCAGCCAGGACTTTCCTTCCCTCCACAATGTCACCAGGACAAACATCCAGCCTGCAAACTGATGGAAAACTGGCAAGAAAGTCTGCAGCCACCTTCCAGCCTGCCCCCCACTAGTCAGGAGCCCATATCACAGAGAGAGGGGGAAACCCTAGCAGAGATTAACAGATTCCTTTTCCATGCAGGCACTTTTAAAGAAAGATCCTTCCTGGAAACCTCTAAAAACAAGGTTATGAATTGTTTCAGATTTTGGGAGATTGATACAGCCTCTGTTCAGGACTGAAAGGCACAATGAGCCTGTTGCTGTCCCCACTCTCCCCTGACATGTTCAGGATGCAGTAGTCCATTAATTCTGCTCATCTCCAGCATTTGTATCCCAAATCAGCACTCCTCACTGTTCTCTGCTGGTATCACCTTGGAATAACCCCAGGAGTGTCATTCATCATGGAACCAGCCAGGCAAGGTTGCAACACTGGTTCATAACATAAATATATTCATGCTGACAGGAGGAAAAACTACACTCACACTGTCCACGTGGGACTGGGGATGCTGAGAGTGCTCAGCTCTGGCTGAATGGGGAAGGACTGCCCGTGACTGATCTCACAGCTCTGACAGCACAGGATTAGGGCAAAGCAGAACTCAATTAGGGGCTGCAGTAGCCCTTGTCATTCTCAGGAGAACAAACCATAACTCTGATCCAGTATGCACAGGGACCTGGCGATATGGACAGCTCACTGTGCTTGGCTGATGGAAGCTGTGTCAGGCATGTCAGACAACTCCCTCTGGCTGCCTGCAGGCACAGAGGAGCTGGGTTGTCCCTACAGCAAACCACTTTTTATCATTAAACTCTCCCACAGAGGCATGGGCTCAGCAGACACAGCAGCTGTGCCAGAGAGCTCTCAGGGATGCAGAGTAACAAACACTGCAGCTCTGAGCTCAGCTCAGATGTTGTCCTGGTTTTGGCTGGGATAGAGTTAATTTTCTTCCTAATACCTGGTACAAATTTATGTTGTGAATGTAATGTGGAAATAAATTTGGTAACACGCTGATGTTTTAGCTGATGCTCAGTAGTGCTTACCCCAAGTCAAGGAATTTTCAGTTTCCCATCCTCTAACAAGAGCTGGGAGGGAGCAAAGCTAGGACAGCTGACCCCAACTGCTCAGGGGGATATTCCATCCCACAGATCCTCATGCCCAGTTATATAAGCAGGGGGGTGTTGGCTAGGAGCCACCAACTGCTGCTCAGGGACAGGAGGGACATCAGACAGCAGGAGGTGAGGAGCTGTCCTGTGCATCTCTTGTTTGTCTTAGGGCTTACTCCTCTCTCTCTCTCACCTTTCCATTACAATTACTATTATTATTGTTGTTGTTATTATTATATTATAATTTATTTTGTTTCAATTATTAACCTGTTTTCATCTCAACCCCAGATTTTTACTTTGTTTTTCTTCCAAAAATGGTGCAAGAGGAGGGGAAGGGTGTGAGCGAACCCAGTTGCCAGCTGGGGTTAAATCACAACAGATGTCTTAATGGAAAAAAAACTATCTTTAGTCCTTGTATGTGGAACACATGTTACATCCCACTATGAGCAGCTGGAATGAAGACGTTCATTGGTATCCACTGGCTGATAAAAAATATCCACACTGGCTGATAAAAATGGCCTCATGAAAGCCTGGTGCATCAAAAGGCAGAATGATAACCTAGCTCACCCTTTTATTTTCGGGACACAAAACCAAGACAAAGACAGGGGGGCAAATGCCAGGCTATAGTATTTGTGTTGCCCCCAGACGAAGGGAGGAATGATGAATCTGACTCCATGTTCTCAGAAGGCTAATTAATTATTTTATGATACTATATTATATTAAAGGATACTAAACTATACTATACTAAAGAATACAGAATGGATACTAACTGAATGCTAAAAAGATAATAATGAAAACTCATGACTCTTTCCAGAGTCCCAACACAGCTTGGCCCCGATTGGCCAAAGAGTGAAAACAACTCACAGCAGAATCCAATGGAACAATCACCTGTGGGTAAACAATCTCCAAACACATCCCACATGAGCACAGCACAGGAGAAGCAAATGAGATAAGAATTGTTTTCCTTTTCCTCTGAGGCTTCTCAGCTTCCCAGGAGAAAAATTCTGGGCAAAGGGATTTTTCATAAAATGTGAATGTGACACCAAGCCACTCAATTGGGCTTCCACTGAATTCATTTCTCTTGGCTCCAAGTAGCTGAGCACAAAATTCAGATGTGAATGTTGCCACAATCACTTCAAACTAATATTTTTACCTGTGCAGAAGCAAAATTTATTTTTGTGGTTCAGCTTTGTGAAAGGGATTGAGTGATGAGCAGCAGAGCCAGGGAGCCCCTTCCAGTGCTGGCCGTGCTTTTCTGGGAGCTGCAGGGAGGGAAGGCTTCACCCCCCTGCCCACAGGTGCACTGGGCTGTCACTTCCCCAACACTCTTGGCTAACATCTCCACTCAACCTTCTCCCTTGATCCCGTTACACCCCTTCCAGGATGAAAACACAATCAGTCCCTGCAGCAGGACTGTACTGCCGTCCCGTTATCCCACCAAAGCCACAGACTGCCATCCCCTGCTTGCCCAGCTCTCCCCAGACGGTGCCAACGCTGCATCAGTGGGTGCTTTGGCACCAAGCAGGGCCAGCCACAGGCAGCAAAAGGAGGCTAAACACAAAGCATGACCCTGGGCTGTAAGGGCTCATGCAACTCCAGGCAAAGACCAGCGAGCAGAGCACGACATGGAGATGTCACATGGAGACTGAGGTGCCCCTGCAAAGGAGCGACGGTGAGGGCAGGGGCGGGAGGTGTCTGTGAACAATCCCAGGTTTTTATTCTCTCCCAGCAAATCCAGAGTGTCACAAAACAACCCAAGCAGTGGAGAGCTTTATCTGCCTTGTGCAGCTGGCAGGCAGAGTGTGTGTAGCAACATTACCCCCTACAGTTCAACACAAGGCTCCCACCTTCTCCAGGCTCTGCACAGCACCGGCTTTGGTTGATTTTAAACCACCGAGGAAACTTCTTACTTTAGCTTGCATCTATTAAACCTGTGCAGGTGTGGGAAAGTCGTGGAGGAGGCAAAAGGAGCAGGCAAGTCAGCAATCTGCAAAGATTAATTACTGCAAATAAATCCTGAAAAAACATTGATAGCTGAAGTGACTTCCCATTTGTGCTTTCTCCTTACTTACGGATTTTTGTTCACACATTTTCTAGAAAAAATGGTGATTTTTTTTCCACCTTACCTAATGTTTTCATCTGCTATTTGAGAAAGACATAAAATGTCTTATAAGATGGAAAAAGTAGTTGAAACTTTAGATTTGGGAACTTTATTGGGAAAAAGATACATTTTTACACAGAAAATTGATTCGAACATTTTTTAATTAATTTATTTTTTAATTTTTTTTATTTTTATCAAACTTTAAAAGAGAAACTACAGTGTTGCTGGCTGTTGGGCATGATGTCCCACACTTTCTGCAAGTCTCAGGGGTTCCATTCCTGTGTCCCTTGCAGGGCTTGAAGTATTCCTGAGTGGCTATTCTCAACCTGTTTTCCTTTTTTTGCATTTTCTTAAACATGAGGAAACACAATAGAGGCTTTTTTTTTTTTTTAATACCATAAATCTTGTGAAAACCACAGCACCTTTAAAATGGGATGGAAATACCTTTAAATGTTAATGGGTATTAAATTCAAGGCAACACTTCGGGCAGTGGTGTCTTTAAACGTGGACGATGCAGTACAGACACCTGACTCTGTAAAAGCTGAATTTGACATTTTTGGGGGTCATTTGCACCCCTGGGTAGAATTACAGCAAAGCTATGGCAGCCAGGGCACACACGGTTACCTTCCCACTCCTCATAGTTTATAATTTACTGCTGTAAAATGCTTGAGCTTATTTATTATCTATAAAACTGCAAGAGATTTTGAAAGGTTCAGCACCCAGGCACCAGTCCTGGAGTGACACAAAAGTGCAGAGGAGGAGGAGGCTAAGTATCCAATCCCTGTTCCCAAGAGCCTGCCCTGATGCCCCAGTGATGTGCAGGGAGTGCATCCCGGTCCATCCCACATGGAAACCTGCACTGGTGAAGCCACTTTCCTTCCCACCCTGAGCAGGTAAGGGACTCCCTCATCTCCCCTCTGGTGATGGAGAAGGGAAGCAGCTCTGTATAAACACCCCTTGGGGGTTGTGGCAGCATCAGAGAGGAGCCAGTGTTGCATTTTGCAGTGCATCACACACAAATTGCAGCTCATATGACTAGCAGGCAAGAGTTTTCCTCAGCCAAGAGTGACAACTTCACATCTACTTCCCACAAAAACAGAGGCTTGCAAGATTATTAAACAGAAACCCTGAAATTTCAATCAGAAACCTGAACGTATGCTATGTCAAGAGTAGTAAATTTAGCACTGACCACTCTGTGTTTTGCCCTTTGCTGCTATTAAAAGTGTATTTAAGAATCTCAGAGAATTCAGTTTCTGGGATAATTTCTTGTGTCTTGCCCCCATAACCATACTTAGAATAATCAGCACAGATCAGATGACACCTGTAAGCATTTTCTTGCTGGGAGTGGAAAGGTACAGACAAAGCCAGTGCAGACACAGCTTTTAATGGATCTTCTTAGATCACTGCAGCCCTCTGCTCGGGGCTCTCTGATTTTTGCGTTAAAAGCATCTTATCTTGACTTAGCAGCGAGGAATCAATTTTGGCTGCAGGTTGCTTTCAGCCATGGCATCAGACTCTGCAGTATTTTGTCTGGAAGGAAGGACAAATTCTTTGTCCAGAACAGGAAGACAGATTCTGCAAGGTGCTGCATTTGGAGGTTCACGGGGCAGATAACAGCATCTGCTGTGCAAACAGCCCTGCTTAAAGCAAGTACTCTGCTCCAAAAAAAAAATAAAAAATTAAAAAATAAAAATTAAGGTAATAGATCAGAATTCAAAAAGTTTAAACTCATCTGGTTTTGTCTTCCATTATGAATCCCTGGTAGCAATGCCCAGGTGCAATTTATCTGAACATATGGTTGCAAGGAATCCCATGTTTCTCCATCATGCTTTTGACTTGCAGGGCAGAGCTGGAAGGAGGAGCACAGAGTTAAGACCTGTATGGGCACATCTGTGCCTTCATAGATTAATCCTTTAAGAAAGGCTCAGGGCCAAGAGAGCCAAGCACTGTATCACAAACCAGGATTCCAGTCCCAGCAGGAGTTCTGCAACTCAGGCTGCAACTGTCTCACTTCCCGGACTGGGGTAAGCATCAAGCTATTCAGATCCCAGGAAGAGCAAAAAGAAACATTTGAACACTTTTAATTTGAGCTTGAGAGGCTTTTTCTTGGGTTTGCTGTTGTTGCTGCTATTTATATTTCCTTTTCCACCTAAACTGCTGTAATTCTGATTATTACTGTGATGAGGTGAAGGTGAAATGCCAGCGTCCCCCAGGGCTGACACAGCCGTTTTCACACAGCTCTTGCAAGGTTGGATACCTGGACTGGGCTCTTCCGGCACAGCACTGAAGACCAGCGCTCAAAAAAATTTGGATTGAACTCTGGGTGGGATCATAATGTCCTAGCAGACCAAGGAGGAGCAAGTTGTGCCTCGGTGTTCAGCTGATCCTCAAATCACTGCCATTTCCAGCCCACCTGCTTCCCTGTGCAGAGTGTGAGCATGAGCAATGGTTTCTGAGCAGTGGCAGAGCATCCCAGACACCTCAGATTTATGTTACATATCAGCACTAACTAATAACGCTAAAAATGAGGTCTTGGGGCAGCAATAACAGTGCAAGAAATGAGTCTTGCTACAAACCCTTACCAAAGAAATCTGAAACTCTGTGTTTTAAAGAAACCAAAGCTTCAAAGCTCTGAAATCCTGCTCAGCTTCACTAGACCCGCATAAAAAGAGCACAGAATCACAGATTAAGCCAAGATAGAAGGGTCCCACAAGGATCATTGTAGTCCAACTCCTGGCCCTGCCCCCAGGAGTCACACCATGTGCCTGAGACATTGTGCAAACACTTCTTGAGCTCTGCCAGCCTTGGGGCTGTGACCACTGCCCTGGGGAGCCTCTTCACTGCCCAACCACCCTCTGGGTGAAGAACTTTTTTCTGATATCTGACCTAAATCTGGCCTGACACAGCCTCACGTCATTCCCTTCAAAACCAATTTCAAATGCCAAAGCCATGCCAAGTAATTATGGTGAGACACAGTGGCACAGCTGCCCCAAGATCCTGTGTGATCACATATCTTAAGGAGAGTTTTGCAGTGCTGTTCCTGGATGTTGCAATCACAGGAGAGCCTTGGGGACACGCAGTACACCTCCTGCCACAGCTGGGCTCCACCATCTCCTTCTCAGTGTGGGAGCCCCTCGCTTGCAGCAGCTCTGGGATGGTTCAGAACTGGGATGGTTCAGGATCTGTTCCCTGCCTGTTCTCACTCCACCTTCCATCAAGAGCCCCACAGTAGCAGCTCTTCTGTAGAACATGGGCAAATAGGGTCACATTCTGCTCGTGCTTGTGCTGGGGAGGGCAATTCCACCACAGAGTACCCAAGCCCAGTGCTGCAGCCGTGTGGATCAACCCCCTGGCTATAACCAGTTTTGGTGGAGCCTGAAGGTGTCTGCTCAGATGTGCAGAACTGGAGGCAGCTGCCAAAGCACAGGGCTGTAGAGCCCTTTGAGAGACCTTGGGGTATCCAAGACATTTTCTTAGACCTTTTTAATGAAAAGCTGCAGGAGACCTATAATTTTCTGGGTCAACATCTGGAAGCTGGGCAAGGTACCTTAGGGCACCTCAAATGCATGCCCAGGTTTAGGTGAGCTAATCCTTCATGAAGGATGAGATTCATCTTGAAGCTCAAGAGACCTGAGTCAAAGAATCTTCATGCAGGTGCTGAGGCGGGCAGGGTCCCTCATTCCCTCCACTGTCAGGGGTGTGACTCCGCTGCCCAAATGCAGGAGTCTGGTGTACCCTGAAATGCTGTAGGGTGTCCCTTCTGGACTTCAGCTGGCACCCAGAAGCTCAAGGCTCTCACATGGGTTATACGTGGAAGTCTCAGATATCCTGGGATGTATTGGATGGGAATAGATGCCTAATAAGGACACTGGATTGAGTGTCAGCAACTCAACGTTTCCCTCACCAACACCCACACACAGACACCGAGGTGAGCGTGCCTTCATGCATGAGCCAGATCCCACCCTGAGGTTTTTTGTTGCCCTGCAGATCACAAGTAATGCTCCTTTGCTGCTTGTGCCATGGTTTCCCTGCACTGCACTTACAAGTGCACAATGGGCTGCACCTCAGCCTGGAGGAGGTTTCACACTGATGTTCACAGGAGCAGGAACATGGCTCATGCAAATAGCAACTATAAGCCTCTGACCTCGGCACCCAGAGGCAAAACAGCATTAATCACTGTAGAAACGCACATAAGTTCTATACTGATACAATGATGTCAAATAAATGATACAGAAAAAAAATAGTTTTGTTGCCTATTGTTTTGAATTTATAGAAGACATCGAACAAATCACCCTAAAACACTGACAATTAAATATGTCTAAAATATGTGCTTGGAGCTTTTCAGAACCTACATAAACACGAGAATAAAAGGCTTTTCTTCCTCAAAACAAACATAAAATGCTATCTAGTGTTGACTCTTTGCTACTGCAGTCTCACATAACTGTTTCTGAATTAAACAAAACGAGCTGTGAATTATTAAGGGGCTCAGCACGCTCAGGATGCAGGAGCTTTGTCCCGTTTCAATGTCCACTCTGAATTTCAATAGGCCATATAAAGATGGCATATTGCTGGATTTCCTCCTCACAGAGGAAAACTGGAGCAGGGAAGTAAGTCTGGGAAGAGAGATGCAGAATGAAAGGTCCAACCAGCTGCTGAGCCAGGCACCAGAGCTGGCTCAGCTGCACGCTCTCTTCTGACTTAGCACAGGATCACCTCTAGCTAGAAAACATCTATCATTTTTAATATATTCTAGCTGCGTGCATTGTAACATTGAATTGCATGAACTGTTTGTATTAAAGCACTGAAATACATATTTAACAACAAATTTCTGCATTTAAAGCAGAAGAGATTGGATCGCAATGGACTGAAGAACTATGAGGTTCAGATCCATACTTAATATTTATCTTATGTGTTACTTGTTTTTTGGGTTTGTTTTTTTTTTAATCATCTTGCTAGTATTTGTGGTTTCCATTCTGATATCTGAGTTAATTAAAGATCAGCTCCTGCCTCCACAGCCTCTCTCTTGCAAGAGAGCTCCTATATGAGGCTGCTTTTCCACCAGCAGCTTTTCTGCCCATCAGCCCAGCACTCTGACATCTCAGCACGTACAAAAACACTTTCTTTAAATTGCCATCAGCCTTGCCTAGGATGGATCAAAACACCTCAGCATCCCCTGTGTGCTGTGGCTCAGAAATGTCACTTTTATCTTCAGCAGGTGACTCCCCAACTAACAGTTTCCATGTCCTTCCAGGGGGAGGGAGCAGAGGGAGGGAAGGGGGAGAGGAGATTCCGGCAGCCATGAACATGACTGCTCACGTGCTGAATTTGCTTTCTGAAGCCAAATCTTCCTTTGCTGACTCTGTGAGACATACCCTGTTTGTGTCACGAGTAGCTGTCACTGCCTGTGAGCTCAGAAGGGCTCACGGGATTTGGGGTTTTTGCACAAGAGATCATGAGCTCAAGCTTTGGCCATAACACTTTTTTTTATGGCTTTTTGTTGTGCTTCGTGGAAGTGTATTTGTTTTCAGTCAGACCACTGCAAGTAAAGGCTCAGAAATACTTTTCTTCCAAAGTCCTGATGTAAAGGCAGAATGGACTGTGCACGACAGACATTGGTCAGCTTTCTATTGTTATCCTGAAGACACAAATGGAGACACAAATGTGTGGTGAGAAGTGTAAACACCCGTGGGTCCAAGACCCCTCTCCTACCCCAGAAATGGATCAGTGAAAGAGCCAGTGGATCCTAGCAGAGAAAATGCCCCATTCTACAGCTGCAGGGGGGAATATTCAAAGTTCTTGGAGAAGACCAAAGGGTTTGGGAAAAGTTCCTGGCCAACAGGAGGGAATGCAGACAGGCAGCAGGAGCCTGCCAGGGCACACTCTGGCCAGCCCTGGCGTGCCAGCAGCACACAGTGTCCAGCATCTCTCACTTCAGAGAATTAATTCTTCTCCAGAACGTGGTGTTCTGTAAGCTTTGGGCACAGATGCCACACCACAGGCAGAGGGCAAGGATAACCCACAGCCTGAGCTGGGGCTGTGGTACCAGCACAGGAGCATAAGGGGAGATGTTGTTTCACTTCTGTCTGAAAAAAGGAAGATTAACTGGGACAACCAGGATATATTTTGTGTCAGAGTGGTAAAGTGGGAGCAGCCAGTCATCACAATGTGATTTCACTGCTACTTGTTCCAGATCCTGGGGTCATGCGGCTCTGGACAAATGTCAGCTACTGCTGAAAAATGAGCTCCAAGATCTGGCCCCTGCAGAAAACAGTCTTTTAAAGGGTAACCCCAAAAGGCTGGAAAACAAAAAACAAATAAAAACTGTTGTGCAAGCCATAGCACGCATCCTCTCTTTTTTGTCTTGGTGACCAATGGTGAGATCCATGACATTCTGACTCTGTGGGTTGGCACTATGAGACAAAAAGCCATTGGGGCTGAGAAGGCTGGCTGGGGAAGAATGTTACAAACCCTGGCTCTGGTTGTTGCAGCTCTTGTTGGAGACATGCTCCAGCATGAGATAAAAAGACACATTACAGTGAATGGTTAATAAAAATGCATGTGATAGTCCCCCCTGCATGGAAAGCCAGAGAGCTGCAGTGGCATTTCAAGGGATCCTTCACTGCAGTGGCACGTTCCAGGCTCTTGGAAGCTGATGTAAAAGCAACAAACTGTCTTGTCACAGGGTGTGATCTCCCACTGAGAATCCCTGGGGTGAGTATGGGGAAGGAAATATCCTGAGCAATAATAATAATATAGGCTTGCCAGAGACCCAGGCAGTGCCTCAATATGTGTGAACTGATCCCCTGACCTGTGATTCTGAGCCTTTCCAGGACAGAAAGACACCATGGGAAAAGTCTCTTTGAGCTGCAGACTTGCACATTTTCTACGGGGAGGGAGGCAGTGAAAAATGAAGATCCGTGCCAAGGTCTCAGTCTTCCCCTCATCAGTGTGGTCCCGGTTTCTGGTAGGTCTGTGCAGCACACAGACACCCACTCTGGTTTCCAGGGATGGAATCAAAGGATCAAAGCATTGTTAAGGGTGGAAAAGAGCTTTAGGATCAGCAAGTCCAACCATTAACCCAGCACTGTCATGTTACCGCTAACTCACGACCCTGAGTGCCACAATCACACAATTTTTGAATGCTTCAGGGCATGGTGCATCCACCACATCCCTGAGGAGCTTATTCTAATTCCTGACCACCTTTTCAGTGAAGAAATATTTCCTAATATCTAATCTAAACCTCACCTGGTGCAACTTGAGGCCATTTGAGATGCTTTGCAAAGAAACAGCTCCTGGAGCATGCCCACCACGGGCAAGCACTGACTTTTTTAATTCCTGAGCTTCTGCTGAGTCTATGCCACACACAGTGACTGCTGCTGGTGCAGATACAGGTCTCACCTGGTTGATGCAGTCTGATATTGCACCTACACCAGGAGTTTTCCAGCTTAGATAGGTCAATCAAATATATGATGTCCTTAACCAGTGAAGGTATGGTGGCAAACATGGGACAAAGTGACCTTGGAAGGGGCTCTGAATTGCCCACTGACAAGATGAACCTCCCAAGCTGACATCCTCCAGCTCTTTCCCTACTTTTGTGCTTTTTCTCCATTCATTTACTGTTCTCCTCCTCCTCTTTCATTTCTGAGAAATCCCAAAGGTCTGGCAGCAAACCTGCTGCTCCTGAGAGCTTTGCTTTTCCTGCATTTCTGCCACCAGGGAAGCTCATCCCATTTGGGCAAAAACTGAAATACTGACACATGAAATGCTCTAAAGGAACTACCTCAAATGCCTGTGGGAAGTACCCTGAGCTCAAGAGCTTTATTCTGAGAGATGTTTTACAGCACTTTTAAACCCTCCCTTGCTAACAAAAAGGTCAAAAGCCAACCCGAAAATACCTTTATGCAGAGGTAACACAACCTGAGGGTGATTTATATCACCTTGAGACCAGAGCAGAGTTCCCAAACGCCTTCACTCGGAATTAAGGTCTTTAGCTGGGCCTTGGGTACCTCACTGACAGCATGTCAAAGACAAAGAGAAGAATTGAAACAGCTCTTCCTCATCCCAGGCTGACACTGCACAACGGTGCTGAGCATCCTGACTCCTCAGTTCCACTGGTTTTTCTGCTAATTTTAGACCATTTTAGCACCTTTCCCCCTTAGGAAGCCCTTTCTTCTGACTGCTTTTTCTGCTATGTAATTGGCTTTTTAAGCTTGTCACTGATACACTGCACTGGAGGAGAACCAAAGCTCATTATGGAAGGTTTAGGAGGAGGGAAGCACAACAAAGGTATGATCCTGCCCAGGAATTTTCATTCCTAATTGGCTACCTAATCTGCAGTGGTCTGGAGGCAGAAACTGGCTGCTCACAGCTCACATCCTGCTGCTTTTTGGGTGCAGGTTTTATAACGGAAAAAATCCTGCAAATAACAAAACCTCGGGAAGGCAGCTACTTACTGAAAGAGAATGAGTCACTGTGTTTACCCTGCAGACTGTGATGTGAAAGACAAGAAGCCACAAAAGGTCACGGAGGAGTTGTCTCCTTGCCACTTATTTTGTCTGTTCCCCCAACAAAGGCAAAGCCATCTGCGGTACAAGCAATGAAGCAGTGGCGACCAAAAGATTTCAAAAGGACACATGAAGAGTGCCAAACACTCTGGATAAAAAAGCCAGTGAACAAGGGGAGTCTCAGAGCTCTTTGTGTAACCTTTACTCCGCTGTTAAGTGCACCAGTTTATAGCAATTATGGAAAAGCCACTGATTGTATTAGAAATGCAATGACATTAGCAGGACCGTCGCTGCGTTTGGAGCAACAGTTGCGAAATTAATTTTTTTTCTTCATTAAGGAGATCCTTATTTGCATGATTAAAATGTCAGCCCAGATAAATGCATGTGCTGGAGAATGAATCACTGAGCAAAAATGCCACCTGCCAAGCCCAGAGAATAGGACAAATAAACAAGCAGCGAGGAGCAGCTCCAAACTTGATCCAGCTCCCAGTGGGAGCCGTTCCATCATCCTCGGGAGCAGCAACAGGCTCGGAGCGAGCGCCAAGGCCAGGGGCTCAGCCAAGAAACAGCTCAAATGCTTGGGATTTTTGCTTTGGCCACACTCAGCTATTACAGAAGGCAAAACTAAAGCCTAATAAAACCAGACAGTCTCTGCTGCGGTTTAGATGGTACAAAAATCTACTCCCGTGCAGAGGGTAAAATATATGCTGTCCAAACTCACTCCTTTCTGACTGTTTCCTAAATCAAAAGCCCAGCCATGACCCCTCCAATGTGGCTGAAACCCATCAACTCTACCTGCTACTGGGAATCAGCAATATTTCCTATTTACCTTCAAGCTCCACTCAAATACTTCCCAAATGAGATGAATCCACACCAAAATATGTGCCCTTGAAAGAAGTTCCAGGCTCGGAAATTGACTTACAGCTGTCCCCAAAAGTGCTGGATCCCAAAAGACAAAATTGAGAATAACTGTGTGAAGATCACTAAGTTGTTTGCCTTTTTGCCTGAAGCTGGGAAGGGAAGCTGAAAAGATAACAGTGTCAAGGAGATAGAAATTTATCTGGTTTAAATAGCTCCTGATCCTGCAAGAGTATTATTTTCACTGATAATTAATGCAAAGAAAAAAAAAAGGATAAGAAAAAGGTACTATTTTAAACTGAGTTACTCCTTTTAAAGTTCATAGACATTCTAATATCTGGGTTTTTTCTGTTTCTCATGGCAAATTGAATGATTTGGACTTTTGTCATTTTCATTTTAGAAAATACAACAAAGAAAGTAAATTCGGTATTCCCTTTAAATTCCAGGGAAATGTGTTTGTTATTCAAAATTCTGGACTTCACTATGGCGAAAAAATCCAAATTTGCTTTATATTTTGTTCCATATCACTTGAAAACATTAAAAGCTGAAATGTAAAGTCATCTAGAAAAACAGAACATTTTGCTCTGGAAAGGTAAGAACCAAAAACTTTGGAGGCAATGCAAGTCTATGTCCTTGAGGAGCCATGGGCACAACCTAAAGAAGATTTCTTAAACCAGTGCATTTCAGTGAAATTCTATTTGAAAATTAACATCTCCTCAAAATAACCTGTCAGACATCACCTGACCAGCTCATCACGCCCATCCTGGGGAGCAGAACTGCCCTGCAGAGTGACTCAGTGGCAGGACAGGCAGGACAGGCAGGACAGGCAGCTGCCAGCTGCAGATGAGCTGCCAGCTGATCACAGCTGAGCTGAGGAGGCACCAGTCCCCTGGAAATCTGTATTGTCCCCTCAGCCTCCTCATTTTCCTCAGCAGATCAATACTGCTGGCATAAAATCCTTCTTCTGATCTTCTTCAGAGCAGAATATTCCCATCAATGCCAGTCTATATTGTGTTTGAGTTAAAAAGAATATGCTCCAAATGTACTTTAACACAGAAGCTTTTTTGTTCTTAATTACTCCACTGAATCACGTCTTTGTGTGCTAGAAAAATGCTGAGGATATTTCCAATATACCTCAGTCTAGTACAAACCATGCAAATCATCTGTACCAGGTATCTCTTAAGATTCTATAAGAAAATTGGCTGTTTTTTGTAAAAGTCAGGAAAGAACTGGCAATTTCGAGTCCTGAATACTGATTTGCATGTACCAGTTTATTTCTAAAAAGACAAACTTCCATCCACCACCACACAACACCACTCACGGGATGGAATAAAAATAAGGCAGAAGGGGACACAAATCACAGAATATAGATCAGATCTCAGGTTTTCATGAGGATGAAATGCAATAGGTAGACTGGGAGGAGACAAGGGTTTTGCCATTTCTTCATTTCCAAGATGACAGAGAGACTTCAGTCAGCCTCATCAGGCTTTTGTGAACCTTGGTTGCAGAAAGAGGAGTGGACAGGAAACTGGAAAAAAAGTGGGGGGAAAAAAAGTGGAAAAAACGGGAAACAAAGTGGCTGTAAAACCAAGACTGACATGGCTTTATCCAAGACCTTTATCCTGTTTAACTTCTGCTGCTGCCCTTGCTTTCCATGAGGAATGGGTGGGGAAGGGTCAGCCTTCACAAACACAGCTCCCATTGACTTGTTGCCCAGGAGCTGTACAGGTCAAACATGTCTCAATTCAGCACATTTGTGGATCATGGACTGTCTTTCCTGTAATTTCATGAAGTCTTTAGATGAGACCCTGTGCACGGGCAGGTGTAGCAGAGGCAAAGTAAGGTAAAAATGTCAGGGGAAAAGGAAAATGGCAATTTTTTGGCCAGACTTTTGGAGTTTCATATTGAATTTCACATGCTGCTATCACTGCAGCCGAGCTCCAGCTGCTGCACCAAGAGCCTCTCCCATGGGAACCAGGGCATGGGGCTGGCACAGGGAGGGAGAGGAGGTAGGATGGAAGGTGCATGGTCACATTTCACCCCCTGATGGGGTCATCACATCACCAGGGAGCTGGGGAAAGCCTTTTTGGCCCAGATGTTCAATACAGAGAAAACCCTGCTTCACACAAGGCAAAGCTGAGGGACCTTTGCTCTTACATATAGGAACAAGGTCTTGCTGTGCAGCCAAACAGCCTTTCCACAAAGACTTCAGGGATTTTGGGGAGCTGTTGCCTTTCCAGCTGCATTAACTCTGTTCTTTCCTCTACGGGCAGTGGCTCTCACTGAGTTCTTGTAGGGTTTTGACTGAAGCTCTGCAATGGTGCTGTCAGGGCTGAATGGAAAATACAAGAACCAGCCCAGCTTGCCACAGGCCTGAAGTGCCAAACAAGAGGGCTTTGCCAGCTTTTCTATCATTTCTGCAACATCATGGCTTTGCACTCTGAATCCTGCTGGATCCAGTTTTCAACCTCTGCTTCTTCCTCTGCTTCAAGCCCCGCTGCTGCTGCTGAACCAACTGATGCTGCAGCCAGGATCTCCCTGTGTGATAAAGAGAAGGTTTTTGCCTCTGCAGGAAACAAAAAGAGCTCCAGATGAGGACTTCACCAGTGTTAGACTTGGTGCCACTCAACATCAGCACATGGCTCTGGAAGATTCCACCCTTGACCTACCAAAGTGAACTTCTCTCAGCAAAATCTGATTGCAAAACTCACCACAGAGTGCATGAGGAAAAATTCTTGAGTCTGAGGAAATACTTCTGACAATATGAGCTCCACAAAAGGCTTGCTCTCTCTTTCCTCTGCCCTTTCCAGCAGAATTTGATTCCTGGCTTTGGATCTTGACTTTGGTGCTTCCTGCCAAAGACAACGTCTGAATCCTCGCGTGCCCTGTGGCTCCTCTTGGCATCCTGGACCACGGGCTTGCCTGCTGGAGAGACATGAGCTCATCCTCCTCCCCTGCCTTCACAATGGGATTCTGAGAGCTGCAGACCAGTTTGCATCATCTTACACCGAGATGACTCTGACAGACATCCAAGAACTGCTCTGCACTGTCAGGGGCTCCAAGTGCATTTCCCAGCTCTGCAGGATCCTGGATGTACCTTTAACCACTACCAGTCACTTTTAACCTGAATGTTATTTTTAACAGAATGTTCCAGGATGTGAGATTTGATACTATCTTCTTCTGCTGTCATACAAAGTGGTAGGAAAGCCAACAAATCCTTATTACTTATTGGTTTTCAGCTAAGTTGAAATCAATTTGTATTACAGAATGCTGGACATATGTTTAATTATTGCATCCTTCCTGACACCAGAGGGATGGAGGGATTTTTATTAGTATTGTGCCTTTTATGCTGAAAAGTTTTGCAGCAACTTTGCAAAGGAAGGAAGAATGATGGAGTGATATGCAGGACATCAAATGATGGAAACAAAAGCAACAATGCAGAATAAAAAACAATTGGTTGAACTGCACAATATAAGAAGGAAAAAAGGCATAAACACTCAATATGCAAGTTATTACCACTGCCAGCCGTGGGTCTCTGTGAGGATGGGCCCAAGCTGTGAAGCTATTTGCAAAACCCCAGTGAAGTCAGTAAGAATTCATGAGCAAAAGCAGCATCTCTCCCAGGTGTGGCACTGCTGCCTGGGCTCCTTGGGAAGCCCCTGTTCCATCCACACCTCCTATTTCCCTGGTTCCCAGGAAGTGCCTTTTCTGCATTTTAAACTGTGCACTTTGCAGTCACAGAGTTCTTCCTCCACTGTTGCCACAATGTGAGGCCCATGAGCACGTTCTCTAAAACTAGCTATGTTAGAGGGAAAAAAACTGTAATAACATAAAAGCTTTCCTTGACCTTGCTGAATACTTGGATCGACATCTAATTGCTAAATGTTGCATGTTTCCCTAGAGACAAAACAAACAGGAAGAAAAGCCACTGGGTTGTGAAGGCTGGCAAAGCTATCTGCCATCTGCAGAAATTCAGCTGGGCCTCCAGCAGATAACAGCAGAAGACAATACCTTGATTTTCCTTGTTTTTCTCTCCTCTTACACAATGGAATATCTTCTCCACTTAGAACCTGGGTCCCCGTTAGTCTGACTGAGGACATATTTTCCTGGGACCCTGCTATTGTGAAATGCTGAAACAGATCTCTTCTGTGTATTTGTGGTAAAAGTCAACACCATCTTGAAATTCCAGACCAGAATAATTGCCTCTGGTGCTAAAAATGATCCTCCTGCTGCTTCAACTGGAAAAAGTGTTTGCAAAGCTCGTGCTGCACACAGTAGAGGTCAGGTTGAGTGTCTAGTTTTTTGTAAAATCTCTTGATTTGGGACTCTTGAAATGCATGGATCCCAGAGTGCACGGCAAGGCCATCTCTCACCTGGTCCATGTGAGGGTCACAGGGCACAGGATGAAGGAGAGCTCCACAGGAATGACTTTGCTTTTGCATTTTAAGAACAAGCTCAGAGTACTTTCTGTGCCTGGTGCTGGGATAGATTCAGGCAGTTCTGCTCTGGAAATAAATGTCACAGCTAGAAGCATGTCCATGTGCTCCAGGGACCTCAGTGGGATTCAGCCCTGTGCTGCCTGTGTGCCTCTCACAGGCTCCTTCCCCCACCGAGGCGTTTAGACACTGGCTTAGGTTGGAAGATGTGGCAGGGGGTGTGGATTCTATCAGCAGCTGTCAGAGCTGGGGCAGCTCTCTGCTGTTCATGGGGCAGGTTTCTTTATCTCTCCCACAGCCAATCCTCCCTCCAGGAGATCTCTGCTGTCCATGGCCACTGAGTGTCCCTGCATGGCTGATCAAATTCCATCATCCCATGGGGAGATGCTCTGCCCAGGGGAGGAGCCAAGCATTCCTACCTGGATACAATCTGAGCCTGGCAACAGCACAGCAGCCTTTGCCCACTGCATTCCCGGGGGAAAAGCAGGCCCATCTCCAGCAGCCCTGGAGCTTCAGAGGAAAACTCCACCCTTGTCCAGGATCCCTGCTCCAGCAGAACCACAGCTGGCACTGCAGGGGGGTGCAGCCACCATGGAATGGCACTGCTGCCACCACCCTGACCCACAGGGTGACAGGTCATGTTCTCAGTCTGTCACTCTTATTTTGTATTACTGCATTTTTTATTTTATTTTTATTTTCTTCCCTAATAAAAAACTGTTATTCCTGCTCCCACATCTTTGCCTGAGAGCCCCTTGATCTCAAAATTATAATAATTTAGAGGTAAGGGGTTTACATTTTCAATTTCAGGGGAGGCTCCTGCCTTCCTTAGCAGACACCTGTCTTTTCAAACCAAGACAACCACTTAGATCCTTCTGCTTTGGTACAAAGAAAATCCACGGCCAATAGATTATCCTGGCCCTTGGGTTCCCAGGTTGCTGCCTTCTCCATAATGAACGAATGGCCTCACCCCACCCAGACAGAAGATGCTGCTGTGACAGGATGCTCATTCAGCTGGTGGCAGCAGCCAGCACCCCTAGTCATGGAGCAGAGATCCCTGATGTTCCCCACATGACACCACTGCTTTCAAAGTGATTTGCTTTTCTTTTTCAATTTATGCCTCTAATTTGCTATCTAAATTTAAGCTTGTCTCTTGAGTATTTCTTCTCTACAGTCAAAGGTCAATATTTAGGGGGGGCAACTGTTTCTAAAACAAGTGGCTGAAGTCAGGTTGGCAGTGTTATAATTGCATGAGTTTGTATTATGCAGACTCAATTCCCTTTGTGTCATCCTCTAGACTGTGGCAGATGATGGCAATGGAGAATATGCTGCTGTATTAGATCCTAAAATTTCAGTTTCCTGTTTTGGAATCTCACATGTCTCATGTATTCCCCTCTGGTAAATCCCTGTGCTCTGGGGAGCTGCCCCCTGCCCACGTGCTAATGAGCACTTGCTATCATCAGACCCAGCAATCATCACTGACTAATCAAAATGGGTTACTGAGCAATTAAGAGGGGAAAAAAGCTCTTAAGAAGAATGCTGATGGTGTTCAGAAGCAGCTCCCACTTTCCAGCTGCCACCTGACGTGGGGCTTAGAGGGGAAAGCATGCAAAGCCTGTCCTGCAGTGCTGCCTGTCTCCCAGCCTGGACTGACCCCACCCCACAGACACAGGATGGACAAAGCACAGCCCAGGGCAGCCACCAACCCCAGAGGCTCTCACCCCAGAGCCCCTTACACCAGAGGAGCTCAGCAGTGCAGGGAGGGATGCAATGGCTCAGCTTCCTCCACAGCAGAACCCAAACCTGGACAGCTGTGCCCAAAAGGGAGCCTGAGGCGGGTGGCTCAGCTCTAGGTCTCTGTTGAAGTGAGTAAACTTTAGCTGAGATTTTATCCTCACTTTAAAGTTTTGAAGCTGTTTGGAGGATAATGGCAGAACTGAGAATTTTATTATTTTTTGCCTCCTTGCTTTCCTAACTGAGGCAGTGTTTTAGTGGTAAAGCTGCCACTGCACCCAAGGAAAAAATATCAAAAAATAAATTAGCTAAACCCTCCACCCCAGAGCTAAAAGGAATGAAACACAAGGGCTTACTGTACTATCAAGTACTTAATATCAGCCATGCACTTATTCCTACAGAAATACCCCCTGAGTAGGGTGCTTGTTCACATGCATCTGATTCATAGAGGACAAAGACAACCATAGTGGGTAAGAGTCTCAGTTCACTGCCAATCTACACCAGCATCCCTGGGAGCAGGCTGTGGTTCTGTTCAGACCAGGAACAGTGCTTGAGTCTTCTCTGATCAGAAACAAACACATGTGGTTTAAGTACAGCCAGGAAAACAGGATTTCAAGTGACTTGCTCTAGGCCAGAAAAAAAAAAAAGAAATTATGAGAAAATTTGGAATGAAACCTTGAGTATCTCAGCTTCACATACACACCACCACCAAGGAATTCTCTTTCCTCTCCCTCAGCCAGGGTGAATGCATAAACCAGGATTGGATTCAAGCTGGCCTGTGGTTCAAGCAAGTTCTGTGCCCGTGGCTGGAAACCAGCCCTGCCTGGGCCCCCATCCTGGCAGCCCTCACCAGGAACCTGCATGTGCCCCGAGACAAAGGACATGGGTTTAACATGCACAGGACACTTGGCATGATTCATCCTTCCACACTGGCCTACATAGTCATTTATGCCAGAGCAGGATGAAACAAAGCCCTTTTGAGAGTAAGGCCCTAATTTGGGAGTAAGGGCCAGCTTCCTTCTCAGCTCCAACTGTGCGTGCCACGAGGCAGGGACGGGCTGGAGGCACATGGCATCCACACACAGCATCCTTTCCCTTGTCTGCTGGCCTAAAGTGCAGAGAATTTCCCTGGTTTGGAAGTCAAAACTCCAGTGTTTGAAAGAGAAAAGAAGAGGAGCAGCTTAAAGCCGTAAGAGCCCAGCAGAAGGATGAGGAGCAGAGGGCCCTGTGCTGGAGGAGCAGCAGTGCTGGGGCAGCACTGGCAGAGCTCTGTGAGGACACTGGCAGAAGCACTCACAGCACACAGGACACTGTCAAGGCTTTCAGCCTCCTGTTTAATGAGGGTTCTGTTTCTCCCATGGGCTTCATGGACATGGAGGATTTTCTGAAATCTCACTGAAGCGAAGCTCCACCAGCACCAGCAGTAGTGGTGCTTTGTAACTAACCCTGCTTGAGCAAGGTTACACAAAAATGAATATGGAGAGGAACCAAAGCATACTCTGTTTTATTAAACCAATGATTTTTATTTGATATTCCTGGTGGGGAAAAGGATAAAAGCTGTTGGAGACAAAAAGTTGTCAATGAAACCTATTAGACTAATGAATCCAAGTTTAGCCTCTGTATAAACCAGCTGAAGTGAAGAATGTCACTCTCTGTCTACTCTAGGTAGCCAAGTAGAAGGAAAAACCTTGGAAAGAGGTAAAAGCAAATTTGTTGAAGGACTTGGTTGAAGAAGACTGCCCCTATACCAACAGAGGTAGTGTGGAGAGGCATTTTGAATGGAGAAGCTGCTCCCACAAGGTGCCAAACATCCCTCAAGTCCTGCTCTAAAGCATTAAGCCTGGTGTGTCAGAGCCACAAGCTGGGAAAACAGTGGAAAGCTTCCTGATTTATTGGTGTGCTGGAAGACAGGGCAGAGAGCCAGCTGATGGAAAGCAGACAGTCCTGCAGCAAGAGGCTAAATCCCAGGCAGAATCCAAATAGGGTTCACACACGGGGAAGAGATTCATCATTGCCAGTAGCTGGCAGGATTGGTTATTGATCATGTCCTCTAAGAGTGTCTGACACTTCCACACTGCACAGGGACAGCACTGATGGAGCAACATGTCACCCCACTCTGCAGTGGTGCTGCTGTTGGAGGGGTGAGGCGGCTCTGCCCAGCACACTGTCACACCCTGCATGTGTCACACAGGAAAGCCTCACATCTGGGACGTTGCTCTGCTTGAAAGATGAAAGGGTAAGAGGCTTGATTCTTTGATTAATAGCTAGGAGCTTTCTGGCCACCAGCTTATCTGTAAGGTGATAGTTTAACTCTCTGCCTTTTTAGCTGATTGCTGCTGGTGTGTTTTAAATGTGTGAGTTAAGAAAACACTCCCTGTTCAGACTGCAGCTCTTTCCCAAACTGAAAAAAGCACTAACACCCTCTCAAGGAATCCTTGCTCTGAGTAAGACTCAAAATGAGCAAACAGTTGTAGTTTTACCAGAGAAGGAGCAAAATTCCTGCAAGTAAAGCTTCTTGGCAGCGTTAAATGTGCTTCAGCACTGGCAGCACTGCTCTAACAGCACCAGGCTTTGCAAATGGAGTACAAGTTATCACCACGCTGAAATGAGAATTAAATGGGGTTGCTTTAGCAAATGTCAAGTTAATGTGATGTTGGGAAATATGCTCCAACTGATATGCCAAGCCCTCCTCTCCCCATGTGAAATCCTCTCTCTAGTGTGTGTTTCACCCAGGTTGAGCAGAGATCACACCTCCCTGTGGGTGAGCAGCAGCTGCCTCTGCCTGTGAGCCCTGTGCCACACCGCCAGACACGGAATTGCTTTCACCCATATGTGATGCCAGGAGAAAGAGGTTTTGTGGCATTTTGCTGAATATGTCATATTTTCCTCTCAAAAATCCACTTCCTCAGTGATTTTCACTTCTCCTCAACTTTTGCATTACTGGCTTTTTTCTAAAGTTAGCAAGGGAGCTTGGCTGTGGCTTAACTCTTTCCAGCCCTTTCCCACCCCCAACCAAATGTGTGAGATAAAGGTTTGTGGAGCTAAAGCAGTGGATCCCTACTTCCCTGGAAGTGTTCAAGGCCAGGCTGGATGGGGCTCAGAACAACCTGGTCTAGGGGAAGGGGTCCCTACCCATGGCAAGAGGGTGGAACTGGATGATCTTTAAGGTCCCTTCCAACCCCAAAACATTCTGTGGTCCTGTGATTCTATGTTTTAACACCAGTACAAACACACATCTTGTTTTGACAGCTGAGTTGCAATGGATTTTAACAAACAACCTAGGATACTTCTTCCAAGGGTTTTCTATATGCTTCAAAGCAGATTGCAAGTATTAAAATAATCTTAGAGCTAAGAAATCAATAAGTAATTGAAATCACATCAGCTCTCACCCTGCATATGCAGACCCCAGAAGCTTTTGCCTGCATCCCTGCAACTGAAAGATGCTGTGTCACTTACTTCAGGGTTTTCACTTTTCAATGCCCATGATAAATGGTGCCAGTGAAAAACAGGGCAAAGAACTGTGGTGAACTTTGGGATGTATCAGGAATACAGCTTGAGTCTTCTGACTGATTTAAAAAATCTCTAAGCAACACAGACGGCAATTACAGCTGTGCTAGAAACTTCATTCCGACACCAGAAGAAATCTGCAGTACCAATACCATTTTTGAAAGCTTGTCAAATCATTTCCTTAGTTTTTAATTAGCTTCTGCAAGAGGTTGTGGCTTAGAGCTTGGAACAGAGAGCTGGGAATAACAACATCCAAAGCCTATTCCCAGCTGTGGAAGTGACAGGAGAGGTGGCTCTGGGCCACTGGCTGCAGCCCCCTGGCCCAACTTCCACGACTGTAAAATGGGTAAAATCATACTTACTGCTCAGGGACAGTGTGAGACCTAATTAGAAGTTTGCAAGGAGCCCACTGGTCCTCCAATGAATTGTGTGGGGGAAATGAACAGTATTATCATATGGGTAATGAGCTCTCACAAGACAGCGACTCCTTTGTTCAAAGAAAGCAGCTTTTGCAGCAGCAGCCAAGATCCAGCAGAAGTTTATTAGAGAAAAATAAGTGTTGCTCATCTCTGTGTAACTGAGAATTTATTGCTTTATATTAGGAGGATTTATCTGCAACATATTGCATTCCTCAGAGTTTTTACCTGTAGGGAATGACTTAGGAATAACTCCTTAATGCCTAGTTTTGTAATGAAAATTAACTTTAGCTATCTTATGAATTGTTTATCTTAAGTCTGCACAATCAGTCTGATTATAAAAGTCTAGTGTTATTCAAAAGACTGCAGAATCTCAGGTGAGTAGATGAATATTGAAAAGATATCAGGGACGTTCTGCTTTTCTGATTCTCTTCCACTCATGTGCCCATTTCTCATATGAAGAAGAACAAGAGCGTAATTGTATTGCAGCTTATTATTGTCTCACAGAAGAAGCAATTACTATATATGTACTAAAAGATCATTAAATATTTCCACTGGTAGCCATGAATCATGCCAGAAATATATTACTATCATATTGTATTTTCATCACATTCCCCACAAGAAACTTGGTCAACAATTAATTCCTGCAACAGCATAAGAATAGCAAATAGCAAATTACATAGTAAATAGCAAATAGAATATAATTTTTTCAGTCATCCTTACTTGCAGACTGAAATGAAAAATGATGGGACAAGAGGCAGCTGAAAGATTGGAATTTCTTAGTTAGCAGAATAATCTGTGCAGAGCTGAGTGACTATAGGGGTGCAGCCACCTGAGTGAAATGTGGGGCTGTGTTGGTGCAGCAATGAGCCCCTGCAGGCTGAAAAGGTGAAGCAATCAGTCCAACCCTCTGGTTTTCATGGCTGGGAAAAAAAATAAACACTGACATCCCTCCTCCCACCCACACAATGCCACCTGTACCAGCTGCTCAAGGCAAAAGCCCCAACAGCTCCAACACATTGGGATAGAGCCCTGTGTGCTCACAGTCCTGGCCAGGACACAAATGCCCCTGAAATATTTGGGGCTGGTGTTAAATGGTTCAGTCACTCACTGCTTTGTGTCTCTCTGCTTAAACTGTATTTTCCCTGTTTTTTATGCCTTCAGCAGTGACGACAGGAAATACCAACAGGTTTTCTGTGTAACAAGAAGCTACACGCAGCATTCCTACGCCATCCCAGCCTCAAGAGCAAATTGCACAAACAGTGCCAGTGTATGACATTTATGAATTATGTATGAACTTTCTGTTGCCACAGGGCCAGGGCAGCCACCAGCCCAGCAACATCAGCCTTGTGTCCTTCCTGCAGCACCTTGCATCAGCTCACTGGACTGGACTGCCCTGTCTGCCCACTCCTGCTGGCCTCTGCCCACACTGCCCCACCACTGAGACCACGGAGAGGAGGGAGCTGGAAAGAAACCACGGTGGCCATGGAGAGGCTGGAGAGCAGCCACACTCTGCCTCAGCTCCTTTCCCAGCAAGGCAGAGAATCTTGCCTTCCCAGAAAGGGCTACTTCAGAACAAAATGCCTGTGGGGTCAGTGGCTGCACCAGATGAGTGCGAGGCAAAGGGAGTCCCGAATTCCAAGGTGGGTGGTAGAGTAAAAGAGGAGAGAACAGCACCAAAGAAACCCCTGAGTCTCAGAAGGAGAGGAGGATCAGCAGACCCATAGCAATGTCTTGTGCTGCAGCATCCAAGAGGCAGCAAAGTCTCCCAGGCCCCAGTCTGCCAGAGAGGGCTGCTGTGGCTCGGGGGAGAGGCAAAGAGCAGGAGAGGCACTCAGGACATTTAGGAGAGAGGCTGTTGTAGTTAATCAGTGGAGAATTTCATTATCACACCCAGTGACAATGCCCACTTGGTTGCAAGATGTAAATCTCCACCACTTTTGTAATAGACAATGGGAAAACACTATATTTTTTTCTCCTCTGAAATGTTAAGAGAAGCAGGACAGCTTTGTAACTCTCACAGCCAGATTACTTAACAAGAAACTGCAGGCAGTTAGGAAATAGGTATAACACAGTGTGCCAGGGCTCCCAGGGTTCCACATGCATTAATCAAAGACAAGTCAGAACGATGATAGCAGCAGAGCCATCGAGGGAGCTTTGCCTGCAGTTGAAGACACATGTGGCAGTAAAGTTTTCCCTTCCCACTGTTGATTTCCAGCTGTTCTGCAGTTTGCCATAACTATAAAGCTGGTGGCCTTTCCCTGACCTTCCAGGCTATGTAACCACTCCAACAAAACTCTGAACATGAGGCTAGTTTGGCATTAGCATTTCAGCAGAGTTCAGCTGTGATCTTCCTTATTTTTGTATGTGCATTTACAGCTGAATTCAGCACCTGCAGTGCCTGCAGCCCTCTAGCAGGGTGTTTTACCTTGTGTATGTCCATCTGGTGTACATAACACGCACACCTGATAGAGGGAAAGCTGGCCTGAATTGCTCCTTTAGTCTTCCTCTGGAAGGAATCACAAGACAATCAGAGGGGTGTCAGCTTGTTGCCACTGCGATGACAAAATCTGCCACTTCAATGTGGATAACAAATGGAATACCTTTCTAAGTGAGTTGTAGAAACTGGAGGTGAAAATTTCCGGATCTACCTCTTATTTTTATCATTCATTCATGGAATGTATCCTGTTTGTCCCCAAATTAAGACAGCAATATCCACTCCGTGTAGCAGAGAATGCAGAACAACTCTCCTGTATGACCAGTACTTAAATTTCATGTAATCTTGTTTAGATTCAGGTCAATGCAATGGGATCTATTCCAGATTAACACAGGCATAAACACAGAACTGGAGCTTAAGCTGAAGGCCTCAGGGTCCTTCTTTCTGGATCTCTACAGCTGTTTTACACCTCAGTCTGGAAGATGTGATGAAAGTCACCTACAAAGCCAAAAAAAGTTTCCTCTTTGTGAGCAGTTACTGCAAACACTTCAGCAGGCAAATATTGGGTAATCCCTATGACTCTGCTGATGTTCTAGCACATCTCTGCTTGGAAAACAGACAAGTCAGCATCAGAATGATTTCTGCTCTGACAAACAAAACAAAACAAAACAAAAAAACCCCCACCAGATTATTTGCAGAACAGTTCTTGTAACAAATGCTTTAAAGAAAAAATAAAAAATTAGCAGGTCAACAGATGAAAATGTGAGAACATTTATTTTGCAGCATTTGCTAGCCTTCCAGTTAGTCTGCTTTTGAAACTAAATTATATTCATCCCTGGAGATCTTTCTTACTACACTCTAGATCTTGAGAAATACATATTTTCTGTTACTAATAATTTTTGCCTTTCCTTGAACTTCCATCCTCTGTTCTTCTGGCATTAATCACGTCCTCATGCAATGTTTACCTGGTGCTTTTTTTTATTACATATTTTTGGGACAATCTGGAACACCCACTGTCTGTTCTTCTGATCTGATGCAACTGCTTGGGGTGTTCAAAGCACATGGAGAGTGCTGACGACAGCCACCCTAGATCAAATCAAAGCTCCTGCTACTCCAGGGTCTGACAACAGCCAATGGGTCAAGAACAGCACAAGCTTGCATGGTTTTCCCTCTAGAATATTTTTCCAGCTTCTAACAACATCTGCTTTAGGAATTTCATTAGCAGAAATGCTGTTTTCATATTTTGGGTGTACGTTTCTTTTCTATTTTTTTATCCTTTTCTCAGTCCTTATAAACAACACACTGCAATAGATTGTAGGTTCCAGATTCTGAGGTAGAAAACTAAAACAAGTAATATTTTAACTGTTCTGTAAGTGGCGTCTCATCATCTATGGTTATTTCATGCCTAATGAAAAGAACACGACTATGCTTAATTATATTCAGATTTACAGAAAGCAGTTGGGCTCTTCAGGTTTGGATACTGGTGATTCAGTAGTCAGCTTCTTCCCCTGAGTCATTGAAAACATTGTCTCAGCATGTGAATATTGCTGGAAGTACCAGTCTTAACACTGAATAAAAACACAAAGTTCTCAGCACTTTGAAAAAGAACCAATCTAGCTGGAGTGTTGCTAGCTTTAATTTCCTTTGCCTGCACTGCTGAACTGATCTCACTGAGGGTCCCTTAAATGCTCAGGGTTTTGTCCTCAGCTGGACTTGCCCTGTTTGGTGACTGCACTGTTCCATCCAAGGGGAAGCCATTTATGAGGAAGCTCTACAGAGCTGTACTTGCAGACAAATTACTGTGTTCATTGAGGCCTCACTCCATACTCTGTTTTATGACTTCAGCACCAGCTCTAATTACTGAATGGATTGAACAAGCTAAGCACTCTAGCAACCTGTTATTAAGATTACCTGAAAACACAGCTGAGTCTGGCTAATAGAGGTGTGACCAATTTTGTTACAGAAGAAAAAAAAAATCTAAATGAGAGCAACTCCTCCCCTTCCATCCAGTCTCACCTGACCTCTGCTGATCTGTCACACCCTTAACAATTTTAGCTGAGGAAGATGAAACTACAGAGAAAACCATGAGTTATACGTGATTCAGTACCAGGTCAGTAGGACAAGAGGAGGGTGTCCAAGCTCCTTTATTGGTGTGGTCTGCTCAGAAGCTCCTCATTTCTGGCACCACGCTGGCCATGCTCACTAGTTAGCCTTGGAGCTGGTTCTGCCAATGGAAAACACGTCTTCATGAGCCCATCCCCTCCTGCTAGAAAGTGACTGGCATAAAAGCTGCTGCAAAGCTGGCAGGAGATCAGTTTGCTCAGCCAGGACTTGCAGTGTCACTGACCATGAGCACTCTCACTGCAGTGGTGTCAGCCCAGCAAGGGCCAATAAAATGCTGCTGCCACGGGCATTTGATGCTTGCAAAAACAGGTCATCCAGGAATACAGGCTGCCAGAAGCACACACGGGCAAGTAAACAGCTTGTGGATGTGCATGGCAGAGTGAGGAAATGTCCTGAGAACCAGGGCCAGTAATTCAGTGGGACAAAGAACCCTGCTACCCCAGGATTGCCACGGCTGCACTGAAGTCACTGTGGATGTGACCAATGGCATCAATACAGGGCTGGACTCCTGGGACTTGATTCTGCAAGGCATCAAGCACTCACGTACATGGCTGAGAGTGCTGGCCTTCCTGAGGAAGCTCAGGAATTTCGAAGAGTCTGAAATTTAAAAAAAAACCTGCTAGTGCAGGTACTTTCTGAAAATGAAAGGCCCGCAAAGACAAGGATGCAATACACGAGTTAATTACTTCTCATCTCCTTTCAACAGAAACATAAATTACTGGTTTGACGAATTGCAAGATTGCAAGAGCACAGCTAAAGATGAGATAACATCTCTATTCAGAATCTCTTTGGAATAATAAAAGATAGAGATAACAAGGCAAATACAAATCTGCAATTTTTTTTTCCAATTAAACAAAACAAATTAGATCCTTTTTGTTGATATCATTTTAATGAGGAGTCTATTATTTAAGCACCTAAACATTTAAAATTTAACTGATGACCTGCATTAAGACCTAAACTCAGCACATTCTAATTATTTAAAGTAAATACAAGTTCAAGCAGTCCGTGTTTGCTGCTGAAGGTGAAAAGGAAAACCATTTTCCAGGGAAACACATGGAACAGGATTTTGCTGTAGCCATGACCAGGTTTCAGAAAGAGAAGCCTTGCCTACAAGCACAGTGTATCAATCTCCCCCAGTTCTGTACAAACTCAATTACACTTACTAGCAACAAACTGGTTTATTTAAAGTTGGGAATCTCTGCTGGTGGTCTGAGAAAAGAAGGTTGTTTCCTCAGCTTCTGACAGCTGAGAGGCTGCCACCATGGGTCCAGGAGCACAGTTTATACCAAGTCAGTGTGGAAGGTAGTGGTGTATCTCCCTGCTGCCGTAGGACTGGCCGTGGCAGCAGCCCACAGAGGCTGTGGAGGGGCCTCCACACAGCTGGGAGTGACAGAGATGATCTGCTGATGGGCTGGAGGGAGCCCTGGAACTGACAGATGTGCAGGCAGCGCTGCTGGGATCAATACAGTCTCCTGGTCCAAAGTCAACTCTGCACGTGGTGAATGAACTGAGGTCAGTGCATCCCCAGCCTGGTTAATCCTCAAGCCAGACAAGCCAAGCATAGATAACTGAGAATTGATTTCCCCATTGAAGGGACAGACAAATGGCTGCAGGCTCTCCATTCAGTTTATGATCTACAAGAAAAAGTACAGCTTTGAATTATTGTCAGTGATAAAGAATTATTTATGTTTTTGTGAGAAAAAAAAAATATTCCACAAAAACAATCAACACAAAAGATAATGAAGTGGCCTGTTCAGGACGTGGCTTCTTGTTTGCTGATTTGAAAAGCAAAGCAGTGCTACTGTGACAGATAAAGAAGCCTCAGCTGTCTCTCAGAATAGCATATCCAGCATAACTTGGCACAGATTAATGGGTAAGCAGAGAAAAGTGAATTTACAGTAGCTTTGAATCCTCCCCTTTTCAGTCCTCTCAGGAGATGAAATAATGTCTGGTGGCATTATCAGATGGACTAAATGAGGAAAAGAAATAGGAAAAAAGTTTGGAAAAATTATGGTTCAGGAAGTTTGGGGGAAAAAAAATGTGCTTACCAGCAGACTAGGTCACTAGTGACACTGATATTTGGGTTTGTTGTATTTGCTCTTGGTCTTTAGTTATATGTTGAAAACCTACTCCATGGAACTGTGGATGTAGGAAGAAGAGAAGTTTTATGTGTGTTAGTTTGCAATAAAATACCCAATTCCGAGGGTTGCTGTCTGGAGCAGTTGAGTCAGTGGATCTGTCCCTTACAGCTGTCCAGAGGAGGATCAAGCTTTGTTTGCCTTCCTTGAGGTGCTACACAACAAACTGTAAAGCAACTGCAGGAGACAAATCAAACAGGATTTTGGCTATTGGGACCAAATCTTTGTAAAAGACCTAATCTACAAATTTTATACCTTAGTAAAAATTCAGATTTTCCCAAAAGAGAGGATTGGTCAAATCTACAGCTGTGAGTTTGCACACAACAGAACCTAGGCACATCCATGTAGGTCAGCATCAGTCTGGGCAGTAAAAAAAGCCTTTGCAGCTGCTTTGCCAAACATCATCACCTCAAGCCTAGGTCCAAATTATTTTATTAATGCTTGGTTTAAGCAGAAGATCTCATCCAGCCATTTCTCTAGGGCAAAAGGCCAACCGTGCTTTCCCTGGTCATAAATACTCCCTGTTCTTGCACTGCTGCCAGTCTTTTTTCCATGCTGCAGAGCAGCCTTTCAAAAAGATTGAGTAAAGTTGCTTGATGGACAGTATTACAGAAAATTAAGTTTTTAATTATTTTTCAGCCAGTCCATATCTGTTCCCGAGGAATGGTTTATTGCAAAAGCAATGACACGCTCCACTGCTTGGGAAGAGTTCAAGACAAGCTGCTGTGCAAGTTTGCTCCCCACGAGGAGTGTGCGTGCCAAACCACCTTCTCCCAAGCCTTGTTCTCTCTATTCCCCTGGGAAAGACATTGACGGACACTCTTCACCTTCAACATGAAATAACAGCAGGCTTTATTTCTGCAGAGAATCCAGATACGTTATGCAGGCAAGAACATTAAAGACATGCCACTAATTCTTACATTATTTATTATAGTGTTACATCAGTTGAATTAAAATTGAGTTGAATTATCTGAAAAATGTACACTTAGCCTAGACTAAAGCATTCATTCCAGATAGAGGAAGTCTTTAAAAAAATTGTATATTTCCTTTCTCATTCAGCAGAATTTTTCATGAATGAATCTTTTGGAACAAACCCAAGTCATTGCTTTTCCCATTGAAATTCATTGGTAAAAGGTATTTCCTAATACGAAGCTAAATGTTAATGACCTCTCTGAGCAAATCAAGATTAGGACTTTACACGTGATTGAAAATTTCAAGTGCAAATTTACCTTTTTCTTGTGGGGAAAGTCACTGGGCAGATAGACATTTCTGACTGGCTGCCAGTCCTAACGCCAGACATTCAGTACAGAATTTCTCTTGTGAATGGACACCACTTTGCTTTAGCAGATCCAGGCAGGTGAGCAGAAGCACAAAATGACACATTCCTTCCCCAGCCTCATGAAAGCTTCTCTGCTACTCTAATGAGTCTTCAGTAACATCCCAAAACCAAACAACAGAACAAGTTCTTCCTGTCCAGCTCAGATAAGCATTTACAGGACAGTCAAGGAAATACACAGATAATCCACGTTAGAAAGCTTTGTCCAAATTCCAACAAAACCAGATGCAAGTATTCAGAAAACACAGTGTTGGTGTGATAAAGGTCTGATGGAGAGTCAGAAATATTTTGGGATAGGCACACAGAGATCACCAGTTTCACTAAATGCAGGACGCAGAGAAAAGGCAAGAGTTGAAGGAGGAAGTAATTTCCAGGGGCGGCTGCCAGAAGATGAGGCCTGGGTGTCATGGTGTTATGATTACAGTCTGTTTACACACAAGGAACAGGAAAAACACTGTAGAGAAATAGAATTGGTGATCACAACATCACAAGGAAGACTGTCTGTATGTATTTAGTTTGCTTACCAGTTTCAAACTGGGGAAGGGAAGTGGTACTGGTTTTAGACTGTTTTCTTAATGAAAGGAGCTTTATTCAGCCTTGCTATCTTGACTAATATTCACTTTCCTACTTGTCCTGTGCCTTTCAAACCACTGGACAATTTTAAAAGTTTTTAGAGCTGGAAAAAGGTCACTATGAAATAAAGTTCAAGATGTTTTCAGAATGAAGACAGAAAGGAAAAACACAGAATCATTTGTATTTTTATGAATTCCAGTTATGCGTGACTGAGAAACATACTCAACATGAGCTTACAAGAATCCACAACAGCAAGGGAAAAGATGTCAACAACATGAAAATTTATACTCAGTTTGCCATCAGTTGACAAAAATCCAGGGTGAGTGAGCTCATAGGAAAGTACTGAGCACATTCCTGGTGCAAGGGCTGGGTGGTGAGCTGCACTGAGACACGCTTTCCACGCAGGGAGGGCAAAACAGGCAGTGGCACCACTGACCTCAGCAGGCTCCACACCTCTACAGCTGCTCTTCCTCACAGGGATGGATGAGAAGCGGATTAGACAAGGGAATGGATACAGCCAAAACCTGCAAGGCAACCTGTGCTGCCTGGGTCACAGCCTCCTGCTTCCCAGAATGGTGACATGGGGAGATCCGTGAGCACGCAATGGGATTAACTCTGCAGGAGCAGAGATGTGGCTGAGCACCCGCTCAATGAATGCTTGCTCAGAGGCAACCTGAGCCTCAATACTCATGTCATAAAGGCAGGGAAAAAGCTGTGACTTGCAGTAAAGGACGGGGAGGAGTAGAGGAGGAGGTGGCTGCACTGTGGTGATCAAAGGCTTTGGCACCACAGCTGGTATCAATGAACCCAGTGGAACTGATGACTGAGCAAGATACCAGATGATGTAAGAGTATCAGAGCCTGGCCTGATGGAGGTGAAACTCTAAATTATCCTTATTTGTTTTTTGAAGACAAGAGGAAATAGTTGAACCTTGAAGAAATATAGTGAGAATTTCAAGCAAGACAAATAATTGTTAATAAAGTAAAACCCTCATGTACTAAAGTTTTTTCTTAGTCCTGCAGACAGACTCATGTTCTGTTCAGGTGTGTGTGAAGCAATGGCTTTATGAGACTCTGCAAGTCTTTCAAGACTAGCCAGAGTAAATCCATTCCCAATAAGGTCCAGGCTTGACAGCAACAGATAAAAAGAAGCTGAACTAGGTCGACACAACACCTCAACTGTAGAGTTCAAGTTCCCTTCTCCTCATGCCACAACCATTTTTAGTAACCTTTGCTCAAAGAAAGGCTCAATTACCTATTAACAGCCTCTTCAATGATAAATCTTTAGAATCTGTTTACATGTGCATGGATATTTATTGTGTACTTTGGAGCTAATGATAACTTATGCAATAGTCACCCCATAAGGTATTTATTTTATATATACAAACGCACCTTCCATGAGCACCACAAGCCTGCAATTTTCAAAACACCTTTAGGTATTTGGACCTACTAAGGTTCACATAGGCAATTTCTGCATCTGAGAAAAACTCACCCTTGATATCCAAAGGCATTCTGGTAAAAAAATACCATTTTATTAACAGGGCTAAGACCCCAACAGTTTTGACCTTGCAATCAGTGAATAAGGCAGAGTAAATAACCCTTTCATGGCTGCAATCATGTTGGTAAATATAGTCCACCTGTAATTAGAAGTAAATATGGCCATGACAGTTAAATTAAATCCACTTTATATGGTCTGACCATAAGAAGTGACCTTGTACATATCAATTTTATTTAAGCCTTTACATGGGCTGGTGTAAAAGGCCCTTTATGTCAACAGGAGTCCAGCCCTCTTTGTCTTCCGTGCATGCAAGTATAGCATTGCAAATATTTACCCAATTAGACAGTTAGCTCCACCCGACTAGGAACAAACAAAAACAACTGCTCACAGCATTCCAGAGAAACAACACAGCACAAGAACAGATTTCTGCATGCAAACACAGGCAACCAGCTACCCATGGAACAGCAAAACCAGCAGATTCTGAAATGTTAATAATTAGGGGCAAGGTCTCTTTGATAACCACAAATCTTTGTGCTGCTGATTCAGACACAGGGGAAGTTGTCTGGCTGATTTTTTTCCAGCTGAGATTCCTCCAGTGAATGTGAGAAAATTAAATACGTATGCAGTTGAATAGATGCCCAGGCTGGCTGATGAGAAGACCAACAGCTTCTCAGATGGGATGCACAGACTTTCTGGCTTCTCAGACAGGACACAAAGCCACTCATCTTGAGATGTTTTGTATTGGTTTCTTGTGTTTTCTCTGACAGGGTTATTGGGTTTTATTCCTGGTGTTTTTTCTCTCTTGCCGGATGTGGGACATTTTTAACCAGTGACACCCAAGAGGTTAATGCCTGTCTGCCCTGAGATCTTTCTGCAATCACAGTTTGCAGCCTCTGCAACAGACGTGAAGGCACCAACCTCACCTTTACAAATGTCACGAGCACCTGACTTTGTGAGGCAATTCCCAAACAAACCTGGACAAACAGTGAAACCTGGGTGAGTGCTACACCCACAAACCATTCTGTATGAAAACAGGGCAGAAACCTATAGCTGCCCTCTGACCTCACAGCTTGAGTCTATCCTTCCTTCCCTCTAAATAAAGAAAGCAGAAGCTTTTGCTACAGTCAGATGACAGAAATGGGCACTCCCAAGGCTAGCCCAGACGAACTGGGATCTCAGCAGCCTCTGGAGATACTATTTCCCCCTGCTCTGTCCAAGGGCAACAGCTAAAAGCAACAGCTACTTCAGCTAAAAGCAACAGCTACTTCAGCACCATTACAGGCATTAATCTGAGCAGGGTAGGCACCATGCATGATCCTGAACCAAAGATATTGTGACCTGATGCGTTCTGAACTTCTTCAGCACTCTGCATAAGCAACATCCAAAAATATGCCTGAATAAGCAAACGAAGCTGGCAGCACCCAGCTCAGATCATTAACAAGGTTAAGTCTGCCTAGCATTTGATTTGATCTGTTATAGTACCCGTAAAAACAGTAACATTTACAGTGGCATATTTGAAGCTGCTGAGGTCCAATCCTGCAGTGCAATGATAGCAAGAGTTGCATTAGTGTATAGCTAGAACAAACTTAGCACTTAATTAGTCCTTTGAGTTTGCATGCAAGTGGCCTGATCTCATTATTACAAGTGTGTCCTTTTATGAGTAAAAGCTGAAGGGTTTGGCTTTACATAAACACATTTTTCAGCATAACCTAGCTTCAGCAGTTTCTAAAGTATCTCTCCAGGCAAAGTTGGAGGCTTCCCATATGCTGCACATTTTTAACTTAAAGCTCAGCTTGGCAATCTGAAGCCATGTCTGACAGTAATTTTTCCCACCAAGGTACAGTGAGCTGCATTTAAGAGCCCTGACATGGGAATCAAGATTTTCCCTGAAAAGCAGCAATATTTACAGTAGTAATCACGAAGCAACATGCAAGCCACAGTTCCAACCACATCATGCACGAGCACATGTGCACATTCTCTCTCTCATGCTTTTCCTCTGCACTGGTCTTCCTGCTTGTATGGGCAGCTTTACACTGGAAAGATTTTCCCATTATCCTGCTCAAACCCAAGCCAGCTCCCTGAATGTATATCTCAACAGAATGATGGGGGGAAAAAATCATAGGTAGGTTAGCTCCACATTCTCACATTTTCAGGATGGCAGCCTGGAAGAGGCACTGGCACTACTTGGGGACTGACCTCTTTCATGTTGTCATAATGTTGCCCTTTAAGATAAGCTACAGATGTGCTAAAGGATTTTTTTTTTTCTTTTTAAAGCAGTGTGAATTGGGCAGAATCATCCAATGTGAAAAGCTGTGGAAGAAAGTGTTTTCCATATGAGAGGAACAGCTGGAAAGCTCATGGCCATTGTGCTCCTGAGTTGAAGGGCCATGAGGATGTACAGATGTAACCACAGTGTGTTACTGAGTCTATTCCTGGTAGCCACATCTCTGCTATTTACAGGTATTGCCGTGGCAAGGATGGGAAAGCAAGGGGCACAGCCAAGGAGTTCTGATCTGATTTAGAGCTTGACCATCCCAACAGACATCGAAGCTGCAGCCAGCTCTCTGAGGTGGGAACAGCCCTTCTCCTCAACAAAGCGAGGAGAGTTTGGAAAATGAGGATGCTGCAGAGCTCCTTCCTGTCCTCTGTAACTATTCATTCCAAGCTCAGCACCTACAGCGTCACTGCATGCCTCACCCACTGCAACACCATGAAATCTAAAACCTGAAGTAAGCAGGAGTACCAGTTTGGGGGGATTTCATGTTTAACCCTACAAACTAGCATACGAATTCCAGAAGCATCTTCCTCAGGCACATATGACAAGAGTAACTGGGAGGGCTGCCTACCTTAGAGGAAGAGTGCTGGAATTAAGTGTCATAAGAGGGATGTAAGAGGAAGACAGTTCACAATGCAATCCTTGAGGGAAATTCCTTTTTATCCTATGTGGGAATGACTGAGTCCAAAGTCACCAAACAAGTCAAAATCATTTATTCTTACATCAACCATGGACATGCTTGCCTGAACACACACCTTGGAGGTGCCTTTTTGCAAAGGACTAATATTATGCAAGGATTGGTGATAGAAATGCACCCAGTCTTCTTCTTTATGAAAGCAATTTTTCCATCAAGAAATAAATGCATTTAAAATTCAATGTTCCTCTTGTTTGGGGGTTTATCATTATATTTCTGTTAATTTCACTCATTTAGTCTCTAGTCTTTAGTCTATCATGACTTGGACTACTCTTACAAGAACAGGCCACTCCCTCAGATGACACTTGACTAGCTACTCCTTTTAAAAGTTGTTACAGTCAATAATTTTACCCTCAAGGAAACCTGGAAACCATAGTGCCCTGCTTTTTATGTCACAGATAATGTTAAAAAAAAAATGGAAGCATCACTTCTAATCAGTATCTTTAAAGGTCTGTACATAGTATAAATAAATGTATAAATGGAAATATAAAAAGATTAGAATATCAACAATTTTAACCACACCTGGATAGAAGAGCTTTCCTCCATAATGATGCTCATGCCAGCCTCACAAACCTGCTGTCATCACCAAAGAAATAACTTTTTCAGCAATATAACCAACAAACAGTATTTTTTCATAATGAAGTTTAGATTAAATCACCGCTTTGAATACCAAGTATGAACTCACTGAACTTTCTGCTACATAAATATGCAGAACTATGATGATGAATAAAGTCAAAAGCAAGGCAAAGGCACTGCCTTTGTGTCAGAACAGAGGTTCATTGACAGGGAGTCAGTGCCCACAGCTGCATGTGGGATGTTGGCTGGCTAATTATATGATAGTTGTTACATGGATTTACAGACATTTGGAGACAGCAGCCTGCATAGAATTGTTCTTTCTGTTTTGTTCTGGTAAAAGAAAAAGCAGCTAGAGAAACATCGGCAACTAAACAAAAAACGTTCAATTAACATTTGTCATATGCCCACAACAATATTATTAACCACACAAAGATAGGGCTTTGTTTGGCTATCTTAGGGTTTAATTTCCATGTTCAAACTCCAGCTATTGTTCCTCAGCCTCAGATTATGCAAAAGCAGCCAAGTTTTTAAGCTCTGCTCACAGTGGATGACTCACGTTATTATACACTAACCACCAACACACTTTGTTTTTCCCCTTTGTTTTACACGCCTGAAGTGTTCTGGCTGGAGTTTGCCTTGTTCAGAGCTTGTACGCTCTGCATCCTGCCTGTTGTACCCTGTAATCACTCCCTGTCCTTCTCCTCTCAGCTTTTAACGAGCTCCTGCCCTGGGGCTTGGGCAACCTCACAGAACCACCCTGCAGAACTCAGCATGCACCATTTACCTCTCAGGTGTTCTGACCTCTGAGAAGGAACCAGGACATCAGTGACAAGTTCTGACCTCTGAGAAGGAGCCAGGACATCAGTGACAAGTGACAAGACCCTCCAGGGTCCTCACTGGGACCGGTGTTATTGAATGTCTTCATTAATGTTATTTAATATCTTCATTCACAGACAAAGGGATTGGAGGCAGCCTCACCAAGTTTACAGGGACACCAAGCTGAGCAGTCCAGGGGCCTCACCAAGGACCTGGATGAACTTGAGAAGTGGCCCACAGGAATCCCCTGTGGTCTAACAAAGCCAAGTGCAAGGCGCTGCATCTGGGTTGGGGCCATGCTGGTGACAATCCAGGCTGGAGGATGAACAGATGAAGAGGGATTTGGGGGTGCTGGTGGATGGGAAACTGGACATGACCTGGCCTTGTGCACTCACACCAACATCCTGGGCTGCACCCAAAGCACTGAGGGTAGCAGGGAGAGAGAGGGGATTCTGTCTCTCTGTTCTGGTGAGACCCCACCTGGAGTGCTGCATCCAGATCTGGAGTCCCCCACACAGGAGGGACATGGAACTGTTGGAGCAGCTCTGGTGGAGGCCACCAAGATGATCAGAGGATGGAGCACCTCTCTTACAAGGAAAGGCTGAGAGAATTGGGATTGCTCAGCCTGCAAAAGAGAAGCCTTCAAGGTGACCGAACTGTGACCTTCCAGTACCTGAAGGGAGCCCACAAGAAAAATGGAGAGGGACTTTTCACAAGAGCCTGGAGTGACAAGACAGGGGGGAATGGCTTCACTTTGAGAGTAGGTTTAGATTAGATATCAGGAAGAAATTGTTTATTGTCAGTGTGGTGAGACCCTGGTACAGGTTGTCAAGGGAATTTGTGGATGTCCCATGCCTGGAAGTGTTCAAGGACACGTTGGATGGAGCTCTGAGCAACATGGTCTAGTGGAAGGTGTCCTTCTAGTGGAAGGCAGAGGGGTTGGAGCAAGATGATCTTCAAGGTCCCTTCCAACCCACACCATTCTGTGATTGTGTGATCTGCAGGCTTTGCTGCAGGTTCCTGAGAATTCACACAACAACACTGGAGACCTCCGATAAAGCAAAGAACTCAGGATGACAGACTGCTGCTGAAGTCAAAAGATTTTTTGAACTCTTGTACGTAGGGTTGGCATGGGAAATCAGACAATGAATGTCACTAAATCCTTTTATGGAGACACAGGAGATTAAGGCTGAGCATATGACTGGGAAGGTTTCTATTCTCTGTATCAGTAGGAGAAAGACTTGAAGGTGAATAAAGTCAAAAAAATCTCCAGTGAAGCAGAGGGAGAGCAGTTTTACACATAAAACAGGCCTTGCTCTGTGATTCTCCACCACTGCCTTTTGAGCTTTTATCAGCAGATAGCTCGTGTTTTGATCTGGTTTAAGTAGGGAGAAAAATAAATTGTCCAAGTATTCTAAGCTTCCCACATAAGAGACCCATGAGACAGTCCTCGTGAGGCAAGCACATTGTCAGATTCCAGGACATCACAGAGTTTAGTACAGAAAGTGTGAAAGAACAGGTGAAATTATTTATTTATGTAATGAGCAGCAATGCTGAGTACTTAGAGATTCTGCTGCCTCTGCTAAGGGATGAGATAAAAATAACGGTGTCATTAATCTTACAAAGACATGTGAGCGCTTCTTTCCAGAAATAACTGTTAAGCATAAAATTTCAGGCATTAATCAAAGCATGCTGAGGCCTAACCTTCCCTAGGATTCCAAAAAGAAATGTAAAGCAACAGGACTGTAAAGCAACACGAACAAAAGGGGCATTTAACCTTTACTCTAAGTGGGTAACTTTGGGGGAAAATATGCTCAGGGACAGGTTATTGACTAGTTTAGATTTGCACTGATTCAGCTGGTTTTAGCAAAGCTGCAGCAAGCTTTACCCTCTCAGAAGTTGGTCTCTGTTGTCTGAAAGAAACTCGGAAGAAAGAAGGGCACCACCACATGATATCATGAATATGAAAAAAAATACATATAAAATATTCAAATAAAATATTCTGCAGGAAGTAGCAAAAGAGGCATACCCATGAGGAAAGGAAAAACACAGGATAAAAAAAATTGCCTAAGAGGTTCTTTCAGGAAGGAAAACTAGCAGATGCAGCACAAGGGAATGTAAACTCTGCCCAAACACTGAAAATATGGGCAAGATTCAGGGAGATAATTTAAATACAGAAAGATTTTTTTTTTAAATAAAGTAGAGATGCAGCACAAGCAAGGATGAATTATATTTGTTTCCCATAAGCCAAGTCCAGGAAGAGATTTCCTACAAAGATGAATCATTTTATCTCAGATCCACAGTCCTGTTGATAAATCTCAAAGTGAGTGATTCACCAAGAAAGAATATTTCCCAGGGAATGAGTTCTAGCCCTTATTTAGAGCTGCCAAAGGTGTTTCTTAGTGGTCTGGGGATGCAGATAAATTGTCTGTGTCAATTCAAAGCTCATATACAGTTGCCATGAGGGGAAGTGTTAGGTCTGCATGTAATTTCCTGAAACAAATCAAACATTTCTGCAGAGGAACCCATCAAAAGCTGACAATATATCAAGGCTGTTTTCTCTCAAAATAGTTGACTGAAACTTTTGTGCAGACCCAACTGGGTCAGAAAAAAAATCCAAAAACAAATGAAGAAAGAGAGATATACTGTGTCTAAAAAAAATCTGACAGAAGAATCGAAACTATTTGAGCATATAAAGTAAAACCAAAAGCTGCTTCAATAATAAATAGCAACGGAAACTGAGTATTTACAATTCCATGTACAGAGGACACATATACCTTGGTTTGGCAGTAAAGTCTGCAAGACATTACTGGGGTGATCCCAGCTGGCATTAAGAGAAAAATACTGGGCTCATCCATCACTTCCAGCAGTGGCACTAACAATGTGTCCAGTACATTTTCCAAAGGCACTTTGCTCAGCAGGATCAGCTACGCTAACTCTTTCCATCCCAGCTAGAAATGAGCAGAGAGCAGAAGGGACAGCCATATCCCAGGTTAATTTTACTTTTCATTATATGCAGAGAAGACCTGCCTCTTTCCATATCTTCAACTGATTTCATGTATTTTATTTGCTACGTTCATCGCATCAATGAAAGACAACTGGAACCATCACTGAACCACCACTGAACACTGATCCTGGACCAGCGTTGTGTCCTTAAATCCTCAGTGCCATCACCTGGGAAGCCGTTGGGTCCCATATTCCTTCCAAGTGTAATTTTGGCACACCTCATGTGAAAAGAAGATCTGCTGGTCCATTGAGGCCATCTAATAAACACGAAGCCCAGCAATTCCTACGGCATACACCAGCCTCCCACGTGTCCTGGAGAACCAGCGTCTCAAAAAGGAAGCCTGGGAGCTGAGTCTTGCTCTGTGTACTCATTTTTTTGGTGCTGAACTCTACCATAATGTACAGCTCACACTTAACCACCCCCGACAGGCCTCTTCCCAAACCCTTGCAGAGTCCCGAGGGTGAACTTGTATGTAACTGGTTTATTGTTACTTTAGTCTGGGAGGATTGTGACCCGAGCTTTGCCAGTGCTGGCAGAGCAGCTGCTCAGGCTGTCAGGGACCAGTCAGGAGCCTCGGATCCTCCGGTCACCCCATGGCTGCTCGCTGACGCAGCGTCTGGCTTTGGCACCATCGTCTTACAGGGTCACGGGCTTGGCAGGATCCCCTTACACCATTTTAGAATTATGACAGAGATCACCGATCCCTTCGTCTTCAGGAGACGCCACAGCAGACGCCTCCAGCCTTCCCTGTTACTAACTGCCACCTCCCAAAGGGACACGCAGCAGGCTGGGCAAGCACACAAGGGTTTGGCTGCAAAGGCCACCGACACGTGGCCTCAAAAGGAGACTGGGGAGATTCAGGTTAGATAGCTGAAAACAAACCAAAAAAAATCACTTTTAGGGTGGTCAGGCATTGGGATAAATTGCCCAGGTGGAGTCACCCTGGAGGTGTTCAAGAGGCGTCTGGAGCTGGCGCTGGGTGATGTGGCTTAGCGGTTTAAGGGCTACAGCGGTGGCACTGGCTTCGCAGCTGGACACGATGATCTTAAAGGTCTCTTCGAACCTTGACCATTCCATGATTCCATGACAGCGTCACCACCGCCAACATCTCCATCCCTCCACCGCCCTCCCCTTCCCGCCCGGGGGCGGCGCGCATCCCCGCCGCGTCCGCACGGCCCCGCACGGCCCCGCACGGTCCTTCCGCCGACGGGGCCGCGGTGCGGGCGGAGCGGCGGGCCCGGGAGGCGGGTGGTGTGTCCCGCACGTCATATCAGCCGCCCGCCCGCCATTGGCTGCGCCGCCTCACCCGACCGGGGCCGCGGCCGCCCGGGGCTGGCGCGGCGGCTCCCGCGCCCGGCGCTCGCCCCGCCCGGCGGGGAGGGGACGGGAGGGGACGGGCGGGGCGGCGGCGCGGAGCGGAGCGGCGGGCCCGGCGCTGCCTGCGGCCGCGGGTAGGTCGGCGGCGGGTAACGTGACATCCGCGGCTCGGGGTTTATAAACCTTCCCCGGGGCGCGGGCTGGCGGCGCGCAGCCGGCAGGGAGACGGCCGAGCGGCGGCCGGCGCAGCTCCCCAGCTCCGTCCCGAGGTGAGCGGGCGGCGGGACCCGCGGGCCGGATGCCCGGGGGGCGGAGGTTGGACGGGCCCGGCTGGGGAGCGAACCCCGTCCCGCGGGAGAGGGGCAGCGCGGGGGTCCCTGTCCTCCCGTGGGGGCGAGGCGGCGCAGCCCCGGGGTCGCTCGGCGGGGTCGGGTCAGCCCGCATCCCCGGGCGGTGCTGGAGGATGCGGCGGTGTGTGTCGGCGCGGAGGGAGGCGCCGGCCCGACCCGTTGCTGGGGGCTTTACGAGCGTGTGCCTGTGCGTGTGTTTCAGGACTCCGGAGAAGCCAATGCCCAGGTTGGAGAGCTGCGCCTGGAGCTGTTCCTGCACCGCCAGAGGAAGGCACAGGAGCCAGCTGGGGGACACGGCGGCGGGGCTGGCCGCCAAGGTGGGCGAGATGCTGAGCTCGTCCGTGTCGAGCCCCTCGCTGGCGCTGGTGGGTCGCGGAGCTCGCAGCCCCAGCACCTCCAGCGCCAGCAGCACCGCCAGCAGCACCAGCAGCACCTTGAACTGGAGTCAGCACCTGGTGCAGAGGAGCGTGGTGCTCTTCGTCGTGGGCGCTTTCATGGCCCTGGTGCTGAACTTGCTGCAGATCCAGCGGAATGTGACTTTGTTCCCTGACGAAGTGATTTCCACTCTCTTCTCCTCGGCCTGGTGGGTGCCCCCGTGCTGCGGCACAGCAGCAGGTGAGTCGCTGACCTCCACGAGTGATTTCTGGTTTTTCCTCACTCCCTCGGGGAGGAGGAGAGGCGGTGGGGCTGAAAGCGTGACCCGCGGGAGCCCGCATTTCCATCCGACAGCGAGCGATGCGAGCTCGGGCTTTTGGGAGGATGCGCGCCCGGCTTTATCCCCGGTGTGCCGGGGCTGCTGTAGAGCCGGTGCGCTCCCAAGGCGGCTGCGGGGGTTCCCGGGCTCGGGGGTGACCGCGCCGTTCCCGCCGCTCCCCGGTGCCGCCCGCCGCGCGCGGGCTCCCGCGCTGCCCCCGCCCCGCGCCGCCGCGTGTCGGCCCCGCCCCCCGCCGCCCATTGGCTGCCGCCGAACTGGTGAGTGGCGGGCGGCGCTCGCCATTGGCTGCGCCCGCGACTGGCCACGGGCTGGGCCACAACAAGGAAGTCACGTGCGGCGGCGCGCGCGGCCCTGTCAGGGGCCCGGCCCTCGCCGAGCCCTGTCACCGGCCCGAGCCCTGTCACCGGCCCGAGCCCGAGCCCTGCCACCGGCCCGAGCCCGAGCCCCACCGAGCCCTGCCACCGGCCCGAGCCCGAGCCCCACCGAGCCCTGTCACCGGCCGGAGCCCGAGCCCTGTCACCGGCCGGAGCCTGAGCCCTGCCACCGGCCCGAGCCTGAGCCCCACCGAGCCCTGTCACCGGCCCGAGCCCGAGCCCTGTCACCGGCCCGAGCCCGAGCCCTGTCACCGGCCCTCGCCTGAGCCCTGCCACCGGCCCTCGCCGAGCCCTGCCACCGGCCCGAGCCTGAGCCCCACCGAACCCTGTCACCGGCCCGAGCCCTGTCCCCAGCCTGACCCCCACCCTTCTCACCGGCCCAAGCTCTGTCACCGGCCTGACCCCAACTCCTGTCACCAGCCCTTGTACTGTAAATTCATTGCTGAGGCTTCGAATTTGTTCTCAAAGACAGGTGTACAGATGTGCTTGTGGCACTCCTACCATAAAGTCTAGAAGGTAGATGCTTCATTACAGATTATCCAGTGACTTAAAATGACAGGATGGTGTTCTACAAGACAATATATCAGGCGTGATAATCAGTTTAAAAAGTCACCGGCCTGACCGCCACCCACCCTTGTCACCAGCCTGACCCCCACCCCTGTCACCAGCCTGGCCCCTGGCCGGTGCCCCTTGCCCACTGCCCCGGCCAGCTGCCTTCTTGCTGTCCCTTGCACCTGTCGCCTGTCACCTGCCTGCCCCTTGCCCGCTGCCCCCATCACCTGCTCGCTCTCAGAGCCTTGCCTGCTGCTCCTGTCACCTAACTGTGCCCTGTCTCCTGTCCCTGTCACCTGCCTGGCCGCTGCCTGCTGTCCCTGCCTGTCACCTGCCTGTCCCTTGCCCGCTGCTGGGCACATACCACAGAAGGCTCAGGCCATGGTGTGGTTGTCACAGCAGCTGGCACATACTTTGTGGTTTATCATTCATAACGCCCCAAGTCTGTGTCTAGATGCAGTTCTGGTGAAGGGTTGGAGGATTAAAAGGCAGTTAAATTTTGGGGAATAAAATTAATAGTAATAGTTTTTAATTTGCATTGAAAATATTTCAAACAACTGCTGCATATTTTTGTTTGATGCAGTTTTGTGATGTCTGTTTGTATCACACAGTGAAGGGGGTATGAATGATAAACCATAAACTCGAATGAATAATGAACTGTGCTCATTAATGGATGAACATTAAAGGATGAACATTAAAGGTTCATTAGAGAATGGCCTGGGATATTCTCCAATGAGAGTTCTCACAGTCCTGTCACAGTTGGATTAAACTTTGGAATTTCGCTGTTATCATAAGGCAAGAGTCCTGGTAGCTCTCATCAGAGCAGTGAAGCTGTTTCAGAACATGTCTGTCTTGGAATAGTATGTTCTGTGGCCTTCTTAACATAGCATTTATTACTCTTTGGAGTTTAGGGATTGAGAAAAAAAGAGAGCAGGAAAGGAAATTAATAAACACAGAAGTTGCACTCAGTAAAAGCAGCATGTCTAACCATGGAGCTGGTGACAGCACAGGGAGCTGCAATCCTTAGAAGAATGAAACTCTGCTGTTTGTGCCAGCAACTGAGCTAACACTAGCTTATGTTTTTCTTCTGCAACCAACTTTCAGACTGATAAAGGCTGAAAAATGCTTTATGGAGATAAAAACTTTGTCTTGTTAATTGTGTGAGTAATTATTTTTCCCTGATATAAATAGACTGATGGCAGCTGCTTGTTTAGGGTCAGCTCTGCTTCTGTTTGGTATCAAAATTCATCGGACATGGACAGGAGCCCTGGGCTGACTTACAGCCCAGCAGAAGAAGAGAAAGCAGCTCTGCTAATAAACTTCCAAGTCCAGACAAATATTTAATTCAGGGCCTGATTCACAGCTGATGAATCATGTTCATAAAGCTGTCAGCCCTGCACGTGAGCAATGAACACAGATTCCACTCCAGGCAAAGCTTTTATTGTGCTTTGCTTTTATTGGTACAAGCCTTTGGTCAGGATGTCAAATGACAAATCTCTTTAAACAAAAGGAGCTTCAAGTCAGATACCTTAACAATGCAATATATATTTAAAGGTTCAAAGAGCTGAGTTTTTACTTCTTTAAAGTAGGAAAGGCAGGTAATAATTGTGTGTTCTTCATCAGGCTTACAGCAGTGTGATGAGCACCTCCTCGCTGCTTTCTCAAGCACTTTTGTGCCAAGCTAATATTTAATATTTAATAATTTTAATGTTACTCCAGTGATGCTGGAGTACTCCTTGCCTAGCAGCTGGTCCAAGTGGTGTTGCTTCTCTTGCAGCTGTGGTTGGCCTGCTGTACCCCTGCATCGACAGCCACCTCGGGGAGCCGCACAAGTTCAAGCGGGAGTGGGCCAGCGTCATGCGCTGCATCGCCGTGTTCGTGGGCATCAACCACGCCAGCGCTGTATCCTTCAGCTAGTGTTTGCTCCCTGGGCTTGCTCTGGGCTCAGCAAACTGCCTCTGCCTCTCGGGGCTGGGGGAGGATTGCCAAGGTAAGGGGGTGCTCCTGGCAGAGGAGTTCCGTGATGTAGGAATGTGGCCCCTGTTATCCTTTGCCTCCTAAAGAAGGAAAAAAGCCCAGAAGTTCCTCTCCTCAATTAGGTAAAAAAGACACCTCATAGGACCTGAGGGACTTCACCTCAAACTTAAGGATAGCCAATTGGACAGGAGCCAAAAAGTCCAGCCTAAGCATTTCACTAGAAAAAGAAGAGAATAAAGGAACTAATTGCTTTTGTGGGATGTTTTACCAAGAGCAAGAACCTCTTACACCTGGCGTGGGTTTGCTCTGTAAAGAGTTTTGTTATATTGCCTTTTATTAAAACTTTTCTGTTTCCAACATGACCATAGAAGCCATCCTGCTGATTTTATGCCTTCTAAGGTAGCTGAGCTATCTTGGGTGTGATATAAATCTCCAAGAGCTTATAAGACCTGGCTCAAAGAGACCATATATCAATCACTGTGAGACCTGCAGTGGCTGCTGTAAGATGTGTAACACAGCTCACTTAAAGTGTTATGGGAGGGGAGAGGGGTTGACATCGTGGTATGCCTTGTATAACTGCAAGCATGACAGTGTAAGGTGTTGTTTTAATCTACATCTTGTCTACATCTAAAAGTTAACACAACTAACTAGTGATGTGCTAGTGAGAAGCACAAAATAAAAGTGTTCTTTATGTTAAAAATATGGTGGCTTGAGCAGAAAACCTGGGTAATCCAACTCACTTAGGTTGCTTGAGACAAAGATCCATCAAAGTTAAATGTTTCAAAATGTAGCCTATTCTCTAGATGCTCGGTGTGACAAAAATTGATGTTGACTTTGCAGTCGTGCTCCAGTCAGAGTTAACAAGAGCTATGATTGCTTGGAAGGTCTGAAAACCAAATCCTTAAATGTATTGTGTTTAAAGACAGAGAATTGTGCTCACTTTCACTTTCAGTTCTCCCTTGTTCAATTTCAGCAACAGGATGTCTACAGACTTAAAAAGCACTGTCCTTAACATCTTTTTCCAGAAACTAGACTTTGCAAACAACATCCAGCTGTCCCTGACTCTGGCAGCCTTATCACTGGGCTT